>NW_024096478.1:7815000-9015000 GCF_016545835.1 Crotalus tigris | reverse complement strand
CACAGTCTATGTCAGTAGGCCATATGCTCATAGATAGAAAGTGCAGTTGAGTCTTCAGTCCATGGTGTAGAGGAGGCTGTACATTTATCAGTCTTTTGGCAATTGTAAGAACACAGAGAATCATTTACATTGGCAGTTGTCAAATTCCAAGTATGAGATATGTAGTCGAAGAGAAAGCTAGAATGTTCAAATGGCAGGGGTCCTTCTATCTTTGAAATAACTTGCCAACACTTTATCAAAAGATCGTGATCTACTTTCTACTGTCCCAGTGAGCATTTTTCCAGTCTGTTCAGCAAAAATTAGATTCTAAGCATAAGAAATTTCACTAATAATGATCACATAGCAGATGTGCAGATTATGATAGCAATTAGAAGGATGATTTTATGGGTCTTGTGGCCACTGGAGAAGGACTTAGAAATGGTTCATAGCATTTCTTGGGTGCTGTGAAGCAACTGAGCAACTTGTTTTCCAAGCAGCAGTATCTCATTTAATTGCTTCTCCCATTCATTCCCAGGGTGATGGTTGCCCTTTACAAGGAAAACGCCATTCCTTCATCAGGCTGCATCAGGCTGAACCCCTCCACTGCATCTTCTTTTGAATTTATGAATTTCTCTATGAATTTCTGGTGGAAGCATTAAAAGTTCTCACAGTTCAAAAACAATGATTTGCTGGTGCATAATACTTTGATTTTCAGGGAACCCCCCCCCCCCAGCTTTAATCCCTGTCTGACTTCCAAATTTTAAACCAAGAAAGCTAAGCTTTGTTTATGACTTTGCACCTCAGATGCAAAATTTAAGTGCTGGATTTAGCTGAGAATGGCAAGGTTGATGGATGATCTGCCTTTCCAGCTAGGTGGCATCCTGCCATTTCACCTGAAAAGATTTGGGAGGCTTTCCTGTTTTACTTAAGGAACCCAAGAGGATTGCTCTGAATATGTGAAGTACTTGCCCAAATCAGTTTCAGGATGTTCTGGTTTTTTTTTTAATGTGAAATTAACAAATTGACACAGAGTTGATTGCAAAAATTTAATGAAAAAAAAGGACCTAATAAGTCCTTGGTAATTACAAGACTCTTACCAAGTTATATAAAAGTATCAAAAACAAGGTAAACATTATTAGGAGTCTTCTTCAGACTCTTTCTGAATCTGCACATCTACAGCTTTTGAACTGGGAGGTGAGAGTACAGTTTTGCTGTACTTGCTTTCTGGAAGCACTTCTAAGAGTTGACATGGGATAATGCCACTAAGAATTCTAATTATAACAAAGTAGCAGTTTTCCAATAAGCACTTTCCTGTAACTTCTTTTCCCTGCACTGTCATCAAATTTAAGATGAAATTGATTTTTAAAACAGAATTACCTTGGCAAGACCACCATCTGTCTTGATTTTCTATACTGCACTTCACCTGACATTCTGGTGGTTCCCAATAATACCCTTTTAATTATTTTTGCATGATTGCTGAAATGTTGCATGTTTACAAGGTATAGGCTTCAGATGCAAGTAAGTTGTTTGCAAAATAGTGCTAAATATATGGCTATGACTAACAGTGTTGGAGATGTGTTGTGTCTTCCCTGGTTATGCACGCTGTCATAAGCACATGTTGTTTCTGAATATTACAGCAGGTAATATTTAATAGGTTTGATAAACAGTCTGAATTATTGTTTTCTAGATGATTGCTTTCCAATGTGAAAGAAATAATGTTGCAATCCAGTAATTTTAGCAACTCAACACTGTTAGATTTTAGATTTAGACAGCTATATGCATTTCTTGAGGTAACCCCTGTATACAAGCGGTATAAAAGTGACAGGTTAAAATAAGCACCTCTAACTATGTTTTGATTTAGATGTCTGCTTCCAAAAATAAAGATAAACTTAGGTTTAGTTTTAAGCCTAATATTTTCTATTACGTCATCTCCTGTTGTCTGGCTGCTTGATTATTGTATGAGAGTGGTGGTGGTAAGTGGTGGTGGTAGTTTTTGACTTTGTTACAAAATAAAGCACCATCTGCTCTCCTAAAAAAACAACTGAGCTCTGGACAAATAGAAGCATTTTCTATTAAACTCCCCAGATACTTCTTTTAAAGCAAATGTATTTAAGCAATATTTGAAGCTGATATGTCATTTTCTACTTAATATGGAGATAATATATTTTATACCTCAAAAGAAAAGTCAGTTTAGTGGAGTGGTTAAAGGTAACAAGCCAGAAGCTGGAAAACTGTGAGCTATAGTTCCATGTAGGCACTAAAATCATCTGGATGGCTTTAAGCTGGTTACCATCTCTCAGACCTTGGAAATGGTCAATGGCAAACCACTTCCAAAAACGTTGCCAAGAAAATTGTGTGGACTACTCCAAGCAGTTGCTAGTGATCAGGACAGACTCAAAGGTACAGAACTATAAATGAAAACCCAAAATCAATACATCTACCCTACATATGCATGTATGTATGCACATCTGCACAGACACTCAAAAATCAGTAATTAGGGCTGTAGTTTATTTCCACAAATTGAAATCCCAAGGATATTCTGTGCTCATGCTCCTATTAGATGGGATTTAAAGAACATGTGATTAATCAAGTTAAGCTTCAGTTCTAAATGGGAAAGTAAAAGATTTGCCTGGATCTGTTGTAAAAGATTAAAATAAAACTGATCCACTAAAGGTTGTTCAATTCTGGTTTTTAAATCATTTCATGATTGTTCCTTCAACATAATCTCAGTCTCTCTCTCTCTCTTTCTCCCTCCCTCCCCCCATCTGAAAAACTCTCTTGAGATTCTGCCTGTGAAGTGACTCCATATACATATTTCTTTTCTACCTAAAATGCTAGCATACAAAATAATATTGGAAGGATTGTAATTTGCAAATTCCAGTTATCTTTACTTTTGTTAAAGTAAATATTGGAGATTTCAATCATCTAATATATTGCTGAATCTTTATATTATGGATCAGAGAAAATATCTAGATTTTTTCATAGTTTATACCATGGAACAAAAAGAGGAGAGAGAAAATTTTGCAAGATCTCTCCCCCCCCCCATTCTCCTCTAGAATTTCTGAGAAGAAATTCTAGATTCATGAGTAAAAGATTTGTTGGCAAAGTTCTGATAATTATCCTGGTGTGTTCTTTCCATATTCTATCAACACATACAACATTCCGATTGGCAGCATAACATGCATCATTCCACACAGACATAGACACACACACAGACACACACACACACACTGCTTCCCTTGAAACATGACTACATTATGCTTATATAGGTTTAAATAGGGGAACATGGAAATTATAGTAGTCAGCCAAGCTCATATTCAGGAATTACAGATGCTTTACTGGAACTCAAAGCAACTCCCTAAAAAATACGAACTACAGGAGGAAAAGTTCAACATTCCATATTGCAAGAAGGAAGCTGGTTTCAGAGTAGACCAAGTCCTCCAGGTTTTCATTATTCTGCCATTGCACCAGGGGTCCTGAATCCCAAGCTCACTGGGAACCGGGCTGCACAAATGGCATGCAAGCATGCAAAGCTCTGTTTGCACATGCATGGGATTAGGTTGTGTGTATGAAACCCTCCCTCTCCCCACCAACACTGCTGGTTGATGAGCTGGAAAGGTCGGGGAGCACTGGTTTACACACCATTGCTACCGCTACTAGTCTGTGGAGCTGGAATGGTTGGGTACCACTGCTTTACATACTGTATCCAGGTTATAAAATAATTTGAAAAAGTCCCAGAAAGCAAATCAAAATGTATTTCTTCAAGACAAAGAAAATACATGGACATATCTATACATAGATATCATAGAATGCGAACACTGAAATTCAGATAAGAATATTAACATTTGCCTGTAGGACTGTCAATGACTTTATTCTTTTTGGTCAATATTCTGTGGTTGACATCTGTTCTTTGGTTTCGAATTTTCTTCTAGATACAAGTTTTGACATGGAATCTTGCATTCTATATGTTTGCAAAGGGTAACTTCTATAGCACCACTTCACAGTGCTTTACAGCCCTCTCTAAGAGATTTTACAGTGTCCCCAACAATCTGGGTCCTTATTATACCGACCTTGGAAGAATGGAAGGCTGAATCAACCTTGAGCTGGTGACAATTGAACTGCCTCCAGTACTGCATTCTAACCACTGCACCACCACAGCTCTTATGTTTGATTATACTTCAGTGTTTGATTCTTAGGACTAGTAAGTCATAAAGTAAATAGAACTTTACAAATAGATGATAATCACCAAATGTATTCTGAGACAAAGAGAATTACAGGAAGTTTTAATGTGACATAAAGAAAATAACTGAACTATAAATTAAGAAGCAATCCTTTGAGGTTTTTTTTTTTAAAATAATGGAAATAATCTCAGCAAGTGACAGCATTCATCTGATATGCTCTGGGCTTAGTTGGGATATCTCCTTCTTCAACTCTTTTTTGGCAGTCTAGTGCAACCTTCTGTGTATTGTAGGCTAGGTTGAATGTGAATAAATAAGTAACTATAGCCCATAAAAAGACAATAATTGTTTCCAAGAAAACTTCCACGTTGCCATGAAATCACTAGAAAGCCAAACCCTACTTCAGGGAGATGTTACTTTTTTCATGTTATTGAAACCACCTTAATAAACCTACCATTAAAATACCATCACACATAGTTTATTCCATAAGCAGCAGTATGACTTTCCTAATATCCCACTATAAAAGAAAAGCAAAGAAAAATGTTTGCCGCTTTTTTTTTTTAAAAAAAAGGCAATCCAGGGTTTACAACATTTGATATTAAAAGTGAATAATATTATAATATTGTACAGAGAAGAGCAACAAAGTTGGTTAGGGGACTGGAGGCTATAACATATAAGGAACGGTTGCTGGAATTGGGTATGTCTAGTTTAATGAAGAGAAGGATGAGGGGGGGGGGACATGATAGCAGTCTTCCAATATCTTAGGGGCTGCCACATAGAAGAGGGGATCAAGCTATTCTCCAAAGCGTCTGAAGGCAGGACAAGAAGCAACAGATGGAAACTAATCAAGGAGAGAAGCAACCTAGAACTAAGGAGAAACTTCCTGACAGTTAGAACAATTAACACTTCCAGGAGCGGTGAATGCTCCAACACTGGAAGTTTTTAAGAAGAGACTGGACAGCCATTTGTCTGAAATGGTATAGGGTTTCCTGCCTGAGCAGGGGGTTGGACTAGATGACCTCCAAGGTCCCTTCCAACTTTATTATTATTATTTTGGATCATCGCACAGTCAGCCAGATGTTCAGACTGGATTTGGCATTTTGTCTACCTATCGAGTCCTTACCCAGGACCTGGGATAGGCAGATATGGATGTTTGATGGTATTACAGATATTGTCGCAGGATGGAAGCAGTTCCTAGTAAGGCCGCCTTTTGCAATTGACTAATAGCGAATTTGTCAGTGCCAATGGTGTTCAAGTGGTGCTCCAGTTGTTTTGGGATTGCACCCAAGGCGCCTATCACTATTGGTACTATTATTATTATTATTATTATTATTATTATACATCATACACAACAAATAGTGTAGGGTATGAGATGCGAGCACTGCAGAGTGGTGATTCTTTTAGAACTCTACAAGCAGTAATGGGGCTGGGGCTGGGTGGGGAGTGGGATTCTTCAGAAGCAGTCTTGTGTCACTTTCTTTCTAATACTTCCAAATGTATGCATCTTACTCTAGTTACCGGTAGCTTCAAATTTGCTTTCCTGCTGAGCAATCACCTAACAGAGGATATACTGATTCCCCCTATGAAATATTAACCCCTTATTTTGACATTTTAATTATTACATATCTTGTAATGGCAGAATTAAGATCCAAGGATGGAAATAAAAAGGCCTTGAAATATGGGACATTTTCCTCTGGCAGCTTTATTACCTTCCACTCTCCCCCTAGCAGCTTTTCCATTTTCAGAATCCTGCATCTCGATACATAGAGTTTCCTTCAGGAGGGCATTGAATTATGCTGCCTTACGTGTATATAATGTGATTAATATTTTCCATTTATGTGTGTAATTTAAAACATGGTGCAAAATGCTGAACATAACACCATTTTGGTTGGCCCGCTTTTTTAGACTTTAAAATGTTTTCACTTTATGTGCTGTTTTAAATCAATTTTGCCAGGGTATATTACTTCAGCCTCTTCTGAAGTTTACATCTCACCATAAAATCAGTACTTTTGTTTGTAAATATTGGAACAATTCCCCAAAAGTATACTTGATTGGCAGAACCATTCATGTTCTGCAGGAATCTCAGAGAAAGGATAATTTCTGAACACTGGATTTTGCTTGACATAGCGTAAACAATTTATTATTAAATTTTAAATGTGGCAATTTTTTGCTTAAAGTAATATATTAAATTGAAAATACAGAGATTCAATGAGCATGATATTTCTGAGAATTGAAGAAATGGAGGTTGTCAGAAGTAAACCCTAGACAATCTTCTATTGTACATTCATATTCAATTCAATTCAATCTTTATTACAGTCACGGACCAGCTCATGCTGTATATTCAGCTTGATCTCTCCCATAATCCTTTTCTCCTTTTTTTTTTTTTTTTTGAGAAACCAATCTTCCCTCAGAAGTCATAGAAGAAAAAAACCATGAGAACAATTTAGGTTAAAAAAAATAATCTATTTTTTTTCTTATTGGGAAAATCATCTCCTCTTGTTGTTATGTTTCTTTTGATGCCAAATAGCACTGACCTGGAAAAATAGGAAGAAAGGGAAAATGTACAGCATATGCAAGAAGTTTAGTAATCTTATTCTACCATCTTATACTTCTGTATCGGAACTTGATATCTGTAATTACTATTATAAAAAAATAAGCACTTCCTATCCATTATTTCTGTTGTGCTTTCTTTGTTCCCTCTGCTTCATAAGGAAGTGAAATAGTCCAAACTGACATCATTATTGCTACAAAGTAGAGGTCATATTTTAAAAGGAGAGCCAAAGAGTGTTCTTTTCTCTTATAATCAATGCATACTTCAAGCCATGGTGGGAAATACTAATAGCAACATCTTACACAGCTCAGATTTTCCACCCAATCACATCAGGTCCGAATTACATGCCAGTTTTTATGATTGCCTTGCTCAGTTAAACACTGTTTTGCCTTTCCAAAGTGATGGTATAGGGAACAGTAACCAGCAAGGACAGCCAACCACAGCAGGGCCAGAGAAAAGGAAGCTACCCAGTTCTATCTAGTACAGTGGTTCTCAACCTGTGGGTCGGGACCCCATTGGGGTCGAACAACCATTTCACGGGGGTCGCCAAACAATGCAATCCGCCATTTTTTCCCCCTTTTCCTTAGCTGTGCTACTCCCTTTTATTCTATTGGCTTTTGAAAGCCAATAGAATAGACTCTCTTGAATAGAGTCTAATTCTATTGGCTTTCAAAAGCCAATAGGAATTGTCCAGGCTGTCTCTGCCCTGCTGAGCCCGCCAAAAGTCCCATTCTGCAAACGGTGCTGCACCAGTTGAGTAGTCCTCGACTTACGACTGGTTGAGTAGTCCTCGACTTACGACTGGTTGGGGGTCGCGGCATTAAAAAGGTTGAGAACCACTGATCTAGTATTACAAATACCAAATATGAAACACTGGTTTCAGGACCATGGAGAGTAACCTTGCAGCAAGAAGTCAGACAAACTACTCCAGCAAGGTGTTGGAATATAACAAATAAGGGTTAGATGACAAATGCACAATAATCTTACTAGTAGTTTAAATTGCACATATGCTATATTGGTGCAAAAGACCGCTTTTTCTGCAGATGTTGGATGATCAGTACTGGGGATGAGTCACGAATACTAGATTATGAGGCCACCCAGTTCACTAAAGAAGCAGATGGCCCACTCCTTTGAATCAGAGACAAAATATATGTTTGGAAGTTAAGTGATCCAAGCTCTGGATTTAAAGGGTGGGGATTGGGTTAAAACCAGGGAGATTATGGAATGAATTAGATATTTATCCACTAAAAAAATTCAGTGCTATAACTGAGGACCAAAGTTGATTTGCAGTTGAATTCCTCAGACAATTTGTGCTCATTTGATTTAAAATTACAGTTATTCTTCTGTCTCTGATGCCACTTCACCTAATGATGGGACTGTTGATTAAGTAAAAAAAAAATCAAGAAAGCTGCTCTAATCAATATTTTGCATGTAAGTTGGAATGGAAGTTCAGACTTTTCTTTTAAATAATGCATTGCTAATTCAGTTTGGAATAAAATATAAAACAAGCCTAAATGTATAAATGTAATATTTTTTCATGCTATAGTATCGCTCTTTCCAACCGTCAGAAACATGGTATTTAAAATACTATTTAAAATTTGACTTCTTACCTCCTTTTATTGTAAGTTTCAGTAAAAGATGATCCCAATTTTTCTTATGCTTGCTTAGTTTTAACAATCTACAATGAATTATTCAATCATTCTCCTCGAAGACTCTTAAAAACTCCAAGGAAATATCTAACTTACGTTGAGAGTAATTTTATTATTCTCAATAGTTTCTGAAAAATCAGGAAAAGCTAATTTTTTGAGGAATAGTTATAATTCCTTACTCAAAAAATATGTATTACTTTTCCTAATCTAGTCCCCAAGATACCAGTATTTCCTTTTCAACTATGAAAAAGATAAACTATAGTTCTTAGAACATTTTTAACTTCAAATGTGTGCTGCTGTTATAATATTTTACCCACAGGACATTCTTTTTTGGTGAACATTACACTGATTTAGTGCTCCTTGGAGTTTAATGATGCAAGTAGGAACTTTTTGTGTGCATATACAATCCATATTTTAAAAAATGCTCAACCATTGAAGGCTGCATGCAAAGGAGACCCAATTTAAGGACGCTTCTTCATCTCTTTCATTCTTTCCCTTAAAACATAGAAAGATAGATTTTTAAAAAGTCCTCCTTTCTCCCATAGTATAACCAATATTTTCTCAAGTTGCTGCTAAAGTCGGAGAAAGTTTCTTCAAAATGGCATAAGCTGTGACATTCAGACCTGCTTTCTCTTATTTTCCTTATACATCACATCTAATGAGCCAAATAATAATGTACTAATGATAACAAAGATATTTCATCAGATTGTGTCTATGCAGGTTGTGATTTGATTAATCAACTGCAATCTTTAAAGCCATTTCATTGATTAGCTATATTTTTGTACATAAATGACTTCAGTACAGGAAAATTATCAGTCTAATATATGCTGATAATAAGAACCAGCAAAATTCAGATCTAGTATTCAGTCTCACAGTTCATATTGTCTTTGCTTTCCTAGCAGGATATCTGAGGTGAGGAAATCAAACCACTATTTGGTGTAACTATGCCTTAAAATGGTGGCTATCTTCTGAGAAAATGGAGTGAACCTCAGTTTTGGAGAGAGGTAAAGATAGGCAGCATTGAGGTCTGTAACATGGGAAGGGGTTATGGATCACACATTTGATTTATTTCATCTAGACAATGATGCATCTCTTTGGTGATAATAAAATCCTGTTGCCACAAGATTGAATTATCACCTTTTAACCCTATGGTTTTGATTCTTCAGTCTTCTTTGTAGCAGTGCTTCTTTCTTCCTTCCTCCCTTCCTCCCTCCCTCCCTTCCTTCCTTCCTTCCTTCCTTCCTTCCTTCCTTTCGTTTATGTTTAATTTATTTTTCTTATATACACACCATACTCCTTTAACATAGGATCCCCACCTTTGGAAAGTAACTTAGGATGCAGGACAGAATGAGTATTTTAAAAATATTAATTTCAAGCTGGTATTTGTTACACTTATTTTGAAATATTTCTGTAAAACAAATCCAACAGTGATCAAATTATATAATGATGAGAAAACAGCTGTAAAATGAGATCTGAAAGTATCTTATGAGTAGTACTAAGGAAATTTCAGGGCAGGGGTCTTCAAATTTGGCCCTTTTATGACTTGTGGACTTCAACTCCCAGAAATCCTCAGCCAGGCACACCGGGTGAGGAATTCTGGGAGTTGAAGTCCATAAGTTATAAAAAGGCCAAGTTTGAAGACCCCTGCTTTAGGGCAATTTCAGCTAAAACTCTGGTTTAGTACCTTTGAGGAGCATGAATGAAGCTCCAAGAGAGCCAGGAAAGTAGTGTATATTTTAATATATTCAGTGAATGCAAAGCTGCATTTTGTACTCACGTTCATATCCTCAGCACATTTTCTTGTTTAGTAGTTTAAACAATTTATTGGATTCTAAAAATATATTTACTGCATTTTTCTGCACCAGGGCTTTTGAAATCCATCTCAACCGCACATAAATGAGTTTTCATTTTGAGCATTCACATTTACAACTTTGTGGCTAGCGTATATTATTATATTCAAATAATGAACAATTAAAATATAGCTTGCTGTTCAATTTAATGAGTTCCTGGAAATTAAGCCATGTATTTGTCTTAGTAAGAGAACTGTCACCATTATTATTTAGTTCGATTCCACAAGTAAAAGACCAGCAGCTTATTTTTTTTTTCATATAACCTTTTGGATTTAATTCTCTTTTTATCTATATTAAAGAAATCCTGATAAGGGGAAGTATAGGGAAGTATATGCAAATTATTTAAATCAAGCCAAATAACTAGTTTCCTCCCCCCCCCCCGAATCTAATGTATCAGTGGAATTCAGTTCAAACATTGAGGAAATTAAGATGCCATTGTAGTCTAATTACCAGCAGATTTTCTCTTCCTACACCGAGACCTCTCTGGTTTCTAATTTTAAATACAGAAACTTATATTGCTATACCAAATGTACTTAATTCACTTTTTCCCACTTCGGTATTTAAAATTAGGATACAATTCATATTGGCCAATTTAGTATCCAGTTTTAAACTGGGCCATTTCTAGCAGCACTGTATGTTACAATTAGATTGTTGTTTAAACATATCATTTGTGAAAATGAGTAATGTAAGTAAAATCTCCAAGTCAAATTTAAGTTGTGATGATTCAACTGAAGAGATTTGTCATTGCCACCTTCTTGTATTCCCCCCCCCCCCGCCTCCCCACTGGGCAGTCTTGCTTACAGCCTTCTTTGTTTATATTTTATTTAAAATTTTAATTTGTAAGGCCAACCTAACTCTAATCCAATTCTTTGAAGTATACAATTAACATTAGTACAATACTGAAACAACACCACACACACACACACACACACACATGTTAGGGGGAGCATGTATCAATATAAAAACCAAGAAAAATAAATTAAGAGGCCACACCATCCATCTATTCCAGAACTTAGAGGGAAAAGAATGTTTAAAGAATGTTTTAAAGCATGCACAGATAATGCAATCTGAGTGTAAGGGGCCATGTTATTAGAGAGGAAAGGCGCCACAAAACAGACAGCATGCTTTTTAAAGTCTCATCAGATGTCATTTCTTAATAGATGGGGTTAGGGCTAGGGCTAGGGTTACCAGCTGTAGATTAGGGCCACTGAGGATCTGGTGATCTGACAAGAGCAGTGAACACTGGCAGTGAGAAAGTGAAATCAATATCAATTATGGACTTTTTGTGTGATTAACACCCAGATTCCTGCCACATCTGCTCTAGCTGATTGAAAAGACATTGGGAAAACCAAGTTGTTGAAAGGCTGTCCCAAAAAATCCCACCCCACACATTATTTGCACTTTTTGCTTGTTCCACTTACAATGGCTTTAGCTACCCTTATCTTATTCTGGTTGACTACATAGCCCTTAATGGTAAAGCTTTGAATAAGACCCCATTGTGTGACAGATCAGGCCTCTGCTTTCCTGATGCTGATGAAAATATGCCAAACATAGACAGAACATTCTTGACCTTCAGTATTAAACCAATCCAGAACCTTTAATGTCCATTGCATAAATAATTTCAAAAGTAATAAAGCATACTAGCTAGGTAAGCAGCTGTTGGAAAACAGTCTTTCAGGGCAGCACTAAAAGGCAGGCAGCCAGGAGGCCAATTCCTGGGCAGCTTAAGGCTCTGTTGAGTCCAACATACAGACCTCACCCAACTCATCTCCAAATACCTTGATATTCATTGCACAAGGACCAAAATCCCTACTTGTAGAGTGCTATGGAGATAGCTTTGAAGAATTATGGGTACTTCATAAACATCAATTTAACCCAGAAAGAGAGGAAGGGGGTAAAAAAAAAGCTTGAAATTGTTCTCCCTTGAGTTTGTTTAGTATAACTGGGAGACAAGGAATCTCAGGCAGGCTTTTGAGATTTTGCTATTATAACAATAAAGTTTCAGAATTTCATGCAGTGTCAGATTCTTGACCCTATCTACCTTGAAGGCTGATACTATCTGACAGAGGACCAGTCTGTTTCGAACACAAGCTACCTTGTCTTATTCTGGTTGGCTGAACAGCCCTCAGTGGCAAAGCTATTGAGTAAGTCCCCATTGCTGTGACAAATCAGGCCTCCCTGATGCTGATGAAAACATGCCAAATATAGACAGAATGCCTAGGGGAGGGCTGGTGTCTCTGTTGCTGGTTCATTCTTCATTCTTTTCACTCTTCAGCCACATACCAATCTAATTTCGCCCTGCTCCTAAATAGAGCACAATCGAAAACTCCAACGTACACTGGCCTTGCAAAATCCATCCAAACCATCCCAAACAATGTTAAACTTCCAAATCCTAACTTCTTCAGAGGATGTGCAACATTCAAATATTAACCCAGACCTGATTTTGTTTAGCTTCCAAACTCAGCAAAAGGTTTAGAAAGGATAAATCAATATTTTCCATTTGGCATTATGGCTTATTGAATAGCATATACAAGACATTTTTTATAGCAACATATCAAAGCATGAGGAGCGATCCCAGATAAGTACAGCAGAAAATAATAATATCTACATAAGGGGACTCCCTTTGAAGGATGTTACAATCAGGGGCCACAGACCTTTTTCATTTCTACTTTGGAACACTCTTCCCTCAAGCTTAGATCAACATTAACCTGTCAGGGTTATTTAGAGAAGCTGTTCAGACTTGGGTATCTCAAAAAGTCTTTGAATTCTGATATGAAATGTGGAGTTTTATAACCTACAGTAAACCATTGATTATGTTTCTTGGAATGGCATTCCTTGGTGGGGTAAGACCAAATTATTTTGTTGTATTATGCCATTTTTTTACTATTATTTTCTTTTAAAGTTTTTACTGAATGTGAGTGATCACCATGTAAATATATTTATTATTCTATTGTGTTTATAAGGCTACTCAACCCTGCAACTTCTTTGGGCAGTATGCAATAAAATATCTTGCAGAATGTACATATTAACAAATGAATGTCCAGAAGAAACAAGCATCCTAGTTTTCAAGGCTCTTTGAAACACATTCAGTGCAGGAGGCAGATAAATCGCAGGAAGGATAGTGTTTCAAAGGGCCATGTTGTTACTCTGCACTTTTCTACACTCATCTGCAATTGAAGCAGCTGACAGGAAAAAAAGGCAGACAGGAAGACAGACAGACTGGTTGATTTTAGGATTGAGTAGTTGAATATAGAGACAGTGGAAACCTATATACAACTTTCCTTTTAATCTCACATGACCTTACTATTTGCATATAGTTTTCTGTGTAGAACAACAATCCAATCAATACAAACTGCTTTTTTTTTGCAAGGTTACTAAAATATCTGTGATGATAATATTCTATTGTATACATTTTAATTGCAGAACACATTTTCATTCTACACATTTTAATTACAATAAATCTCCATTCATTGATTACCATGGGGTAACACTAATCTGATAATTGTAATTCTTTTTTGTAAAAGTACTGTGCTACCAGAAGAGATGAAGGATAAAGAAATAATTATTTTTTGGTATAAAGTAGGAATGTGAATGTTGTCTAGAAGGGATAAAATAAATGAAAAGCAATTCTGTTGGGAAAAAATGGCTCTACTTGTCACTATTACACACATTGTGTTTTTACTTTATTTTAACCTTAATTGGGTAGACTTTAAAATACAAGAGGAGAAAAAGAGAATGATACTATGAAATAATTCTTGCTTTATTGCCATCTGATATTGCTTGGGATTGTGATCAAAACAAATGAGATGAATCAAACATCATCATTCAGTGATCTACCATATTGATTAGTGAGCTTAAATCATGTTGTAATGCTCTTACAAATAGGAAAACTAATGAACATTCAAGCTACCAGTAAAATGCTTTTCCACTTATCACATATGTTACAGATTTTGGCTTTAAAAACTGTCAAATCATGCTGCCAACACTTGCTAACTTGCATAGGTTAAAAAACCCACAAGTTTTCTATAAATATAGAGGAGTTAGCTATTTCTAACCAATATTTTATTAAAATTCAAAAGTGCTGGATAGCAATTAGGAATGGTATTTGCTTAGTATTAAAAAACAAAAGATCACTGTCTTTTGTGTATCCATTCTGTGATCTGAATTCAACTGATAAATGATAAAAAAGACAGTAATTATGCTTTCTGCATATTGCAATAACAGCAGTTTTCTGCAAGAACTTTCATTAAACTGCTTCAGCAAATAGACTTTAAAGACACATTGTGCTTTATCTCTCATTTTACATTAGCATATTCAGACAGTTAATAGAAAGCAGATTCAAACAGGTATGGCTGAATTCAAAGCTTTCAGATTAATTTAGATTAGAAATTATGAAGTCATGAGGAAGTATCTGTCCTAATATATACTACAGTTGCTTAAAAAAGATCTCAGTATCCTGTACTTGAAAGAAAGGTGTTATGTTGGGATGCAGAAGCCTTCTCAGGCATGACTCAGGGCTTTGGAAGATCAGGGTGGTGTTAAGATTTTCACTACCAAGAGTATTTTTACTTGTATAGTCAGTCTGGCGATTCCCTATCGTCCCTTTCAAAAAGTTTTGCTCTCTTCTGATCATTTTTAAATCTTGTACTGTTTTATTTCATTGCTTTGCTTTATCTGATGTGTTTGGTGGATTGCAATCATCAATAAAAACATCAATAAATATTTATCATTTATTCAATTTCAACATTTATATCCTACCCTAATTAGGATGAACCTGGTCTGTGTGCAAAAAGAACAGACCAAAAATCCAAATTTCTTAAAACAATCTATAATAATAATTCATTTATCACAATAATGATGGTGATAAATAACAACAAGCATCTTACATTCACCCAAGGGTCCCAAAGCCTACTGAAATAAGATGGTTTTCCAGCATGTGAAGGTCACTATCAAGAAGTCTTGCCATCTAAATTGAGCCTGCTTAATTTCATTTGGACTGGAATCTGTCCAAAGACATTTGATCAGATGCACAAATCATGTCTGACAGGCCAGATCCTGATGCATTCTCTTGCCTTACAATGGAGCATATTTTAATAATTATTTTTAAATATTTTATATACAATATCTAAAATATTTTCATGTATAAATAGCAATATGCTCCAGCATGATGTTTGAAAGACAAATAGATTTAGTCTGAAACTTAAATTGTGAGACATTTTGCTTTTCTAAAAAAAAATAATAATAATGGAACAGTAAACTATAAAAGAAAATTCCAGTAGCTGAATACTGAAGTGACAGCAGAAGTTGCTTTTTTACAGATATGAGGAAGATAGAAAGAAACATTTTAAGGGCAATTCATTCCTTTTAATATTTCTTTAATTGTTCAGTATTGGCAAATCACTAAGATATATTGAAAGGAGAATAATTCTCATAGTGCAAGAAGAGCTCCCTAATAAATTTTTGGTTAAAGAAAACGATAACATATAAAAAACATGGTATGGCCCCCGTCTTGATTTTTTTTATCCTTCTCCCTGTAGACCCCCTACACAACTTTTTGATGCATTAAACTAATTTATAGATTTAATAGCAAATCTATGTCTGTTAACATGTTATTTCAAATATTACTGACAGATGGAATGCAGATAAAGGATAAAGGCAGTTGAAAAGGACAGGTCATATTAATGTATTTAGAAACTCCAGGCATATTTATTTAGAAATATGTCTTACTGAAATGGATAAGACTTTTATTAAATCTAAGACCACAGCATAGGTATGGGTATACAAATACAAAGATTTGGAAGAACTGAAATCTATTTCCAAGGGGAAAATTATGTTATCTCACGCTGTCATTTCACCGTATCTACTATCATTCAGATCTTTTTGAGATTTAATGAAACTAACTCATGTCAACAGTAGCCATTTCTAAAACAGATAGGAATCGGGCCAGAATAAGGAGAACAAAATGAACAATGCTGTGAGTATCTGCTACCTCAAGCCCTTCTTTAGGAGAGGGAGGAGCTTGCAATTTGAAAAACAGAAACATTATTCAGTTGTTCTAAATTTTAAACATAACTGATAATGAAGAAGAATAAGAATGGGCAAATTAGCCCACTATTACCCAAATTCATGTTCAAGATAAAGCACCTAATTCTGCGTCATGTAGGTTTCCTCTCTAGATTTCCCAATTGCCTCAGCATATGTTTTACTTGGCTATGAGAAGCAATGATGAGATGAGCAATGGGGGCAGAACATGGTTGTTTAATGTTTCAATCCTACTTATTAGCATAAACTAGATTTAACATAGCTAGGGCGTGCTATCCAAATGTTATCTGTTTTTTTTTTTCAAGTAATCTAGGAACCGTAATTTCTTTTAGTTTTCACATTTGTTTAGCTCCTTTGAGAGTATGAAGAGGTGATCTCAGTAAATTTTGGTTATGGTTTATGCAAAAAATACATATGTTATCCATACATGTAAACATGATTGGTTAAAAATAAAGCAAAGGGTTCAGGTTAATTCTTCATTTTTGTCTCCAGTTTTTCATCAAGACACATCATTGATGTGTCTGAGAAAAAAAAATGTATGTTACAAATTTGTATTATGCCAAGAGAAATTTAATTGGGCACCAGATCAGTATAATTAGAATTGGCATGTTAAAATAAGTAAAACAGAATACATTTCATTTGTCCTTAGGATCTATTTCACTGGAGTTTGGCTGCCTTTAATCTAAGACTTGCTTTTAGTTTTGTAGCAAGAGCTGAGGGATATAAAGAATTTGAATGAAAGTTTCATATTGCTATTATTTCACACAAGATCTTTGCAAATTACTAATATAAATTTATGTTGAAGAATATATGAAAGCAACTGAGAGAGAAATATTATTTTATTGACCTAATATTTCCTTTCTGATGCCAAGATGTTTAAATTTATTGGGAAAATTCCTATTGGTGAAAAAGTCACTTATACTGTAAATCGTGCCTTTTTGTCAGAGAGTTAAGCTTTTATGTATTCTGCTATCATGGGAGCTTATACATAGTTTCATTTTTCAAGAAATGAAATGCACATTACTTCTAATGTAATTAAAACAGTGTTACTATAGAGTGGGTATATAGTACTCACTGCAGCAATATAAGTGTACAGGATGCATATTTATAAGTTAAAGGAAAAATATGCTGGGAAACTGTAAAAGGCAGATATGTTTTGCAGAGGGAACATTTTTAATTTTTCTGCTTTCCTGTTACTTCTGTATATCTAAATTTTGATCTTGACTTTCAGGGTTTGTTAGAAGCTATTGATATGCTCCGTTGGATATTATTTAATACCCTATGCAAAAACCATAAACAGGGAGTTTTTAAGAATATTGCTTTTCCAAGCAATGACTTCGTTTTATGAAATAATTATCTTGTCACAAAAATCCATTTGTTCTTCTTTCTATTTGTGAACTAACAGAATCTTCATCAAATGCCAAACTTCAACTTTCTTTCTCATGCAAAAGACTCTAATCTGTACTTTAAAAATCCTTCGGCCCTACTTATAAGACAGAGGCTAAATTTATTCTGTGCAGAGGATATTATTAATATTTTGAAGTTATATTAAATATTAGACTATTAAAAATGCTGCTACAGTTCCCAATGCAAATTTATTCATATATGTATGTACATTATAGATTTATATTCTGCCTTTGTTTTCCATTATTGTTATCCTATGTTGTGCTCAAAATATGGCTCACCTAAAGCAATGGAAGAACTTTGAAGATGAAACATAAAGTTTTTTAAGCATGAAATCAGCCTCGGCCCTGAGCAAAAGCAGAATCACAGTTTATATGCTTTGTCCTGCTACATTTCACATAAGACAGTGAAAAAAAGAAGGCATGGTATAAATTATAGCATGATGTTGGAATATTTTAGATAAACCCATCTGGGTGATCTATTTTTACTATCTTTGAGTTATGATCAGTGAATATAAATAGAGTTACTGGGCCATGGTCCCTGTCCAATTCCTCCCCTTGTTGCCATTCAAGGTCAGTTTAGCTTGCTGTGAAAGTTTCATTGAAAAGGCACTTTATGCAGTTCACATGTATGGGAGAGGGGCATCTCATAAATTTGGTAGTGAATGCAGCTTACATGAGTGTGTGGGGAGGGTATCTTTTACCACCAGACCTGTCTTTCCCAAAAAATACTTTAAAGCAGTCTAAGCAATGATATGCACCAACGTTGTAAATATTATTTAAAACATTGCTGATTTGTAGTTTTGTAATAGAGGCCGTTAGTATTGTGCATATTCGCAGTTGCCTGTCTTAATAGCTCCACCAATGAATTTTAACTATGCAGAGTTCACTTGTCATTCTCACCCATGAGTTCTTTTTTTATGACTTGTTGAGTAATTTATTCAACTGAAATTTTCTTTGTATGTAATAATGCACACTGAGCTGTAACAGAGACGAAAGGGAGCTAACAATCTACTCAAATGTGTTGAGTAAGCCACAATTTCACACAGCAAGCCTAGTCATTTAGTTCTTCGTGGATTTATTCATTTATTTAAAAATTGTAAGTTCTAGGCAGTTTATGAATATTCATCTGCAATAAAAATTGTTCAAACAGTTCACGGTCTCAGAGGATCGTATCAGGCATACAAACCCTGAAAACCAGCCCCTGAAATTAGCAACAGCTCTGTCACCATTAGTTAGTTCTCCCACTGCTAATTTTTTATAGTCTGGAGACATGTAACTCCGAGTTCTCAAAAAAGAGAAGGTTTGTCTGGGAATTATCTTCTACTGGTAGCAATTAGCTTCATATCCATACACGAGCAATTTAATATGATAAGTATGAAATAATATAGAAGAAGATTGGAACCTTGTGGGATTGCCATAGAAGTTGACAAGAACTGTTCTCACACCACCAGGCTTAGCCTATAAATATTGAAAGAAAAACTATTATAAAAGCAAGACCCCACCTCCAAGCATCTCAAAAAGCACCTCTTTTTACAAAAAAGAATGTTGCAGTTAGGAAGAGAGCCAGAAATATCAACTTGTTTTCCATTGGTTTGTTTGTTTATTTATCTCAGGGTAACCCTGAGTGACTTACAATCATAAAAGATAAAACTGTAAAACCTAAAAAACATAAATAAGAACACAAAGTCCAAACACTGCTTTCTCTCTCTCTCTCTCTCTCTCTCTCTCTCTCTCTCTCTCTCTCTCTCTCTCTCTCTCTGTCTCTCTCTCTCTCTCTGTGTGTGTGTGTGTGTAAATCATCCAAGTCAATTTTGAAGAGCAATCAGAATTGGCCTGCATTCTGAATGGGAAAAAAATCGAGATTATTCTTGTAGTTGTATAATTTCAATAGGTCAGTTCCTAAGCAAAGGTCTTGCCATTGCCTTTGTAAAGTGGTAAGAAACTCAGAAATCATTGACAAGAAAGAGTTCTGGGAGATCTGTAAAAATAAAACTAGAAAGTGGGTGCAATAAACAAGTACTGGAGCAAACATTATGTATTTCCTTGAAAGAGAAACAATGAAAGTGATCTAATATATGTTAAGAAGCAATGTGCCAGACACCTTAGGAATGGTAATGCCCAATACAACAATTCTCCCAACAGGAATCTAAGTACCTTATCTGTAAAGAATCATGGATACCATTGATGATGGCTGGTGTAATATATCATACTAACCATAAGCAATGCTTACATTTTTACAGAATTGGAATTTCTTCTAATAAGGAAAATTATAAAATCTATACATCTGAATATTACAACCCTGAAAATTGTGAACATGAGAATGTAAAAGTTAAAAGCTGATACTAAATTTATAGGCAAATAAGTCCACAATATGGACTAATATCTTAGACATAATGGATGTAGAAATAGGATAAATCATCAACATGTGTACAGCATCTGCTATTTCTGTTAAACCATTTCAATCTCTGAAATATTCTGCTGTTCATGTATTCTGAATTTTCATTTCATATATATGAAATGCCTATCAGTGCTATTTATTTATATATTTTAGATGTGTTTATTTTAAATGGAATCATGCTCCAGAATTCAGCATTTCAGTGTAATTATACCACTTAGATCTGTTCTCAGAGCATAGATAAGATAAATGAATACCACCTATTTATGAATAGAACTGGACCGTACCATCACCATATTGAATTTAGGAAGCTTCCAAATTTGCTAGTCACTACAATAAATAAGTATTTACTTTTTTTAAAAAAAATAGCAATTGACTTGAATATATTGCAGTAAACTTATAAAGTTAGCAAGAAGAGATTTCTGATCTGTAAATTTGTTTTCTGTACCACATAGCATCAATTCCCTTTTTGTAAAACTAACAAGATACGCCTAATGTATACCATAATTCAAATGAAAAAAAAATGTTGGTAGATTTATCTTAAAAACGTTGAAGAATGGAGTTGAATGTATGGCATTCATAACTATTAGTTTTCTAACTCAGTAAGTCTCAATTTCTAGAATGTTATCTGTGTACCCTATACAAAAATGATATAAATTATAGCCAATAACTGTGCTTTTCTAAAATTATTGTGTTCAGTGTATGGGAAAATAGAAGAAAAAAATCAGTCTTGGTTTCTACCATATTCTTAATTTATATGTGTGAAGTGAAAAGGGAAGTAGAAATATTATAATCAATAATAGCACCTTGAATAAGTAGTTCAGGCAATTATTTAATTGTAATGGATACACTATGGACATAAAGTTCCTAACAACTTTCCCTGCTAGCTTAGGATTTGTGCGATAAATAATATAGTTTGTCTATTATAACATAATAACTTTGGTACTCATTAATGGCAGATGCCGCATATGTAAAAAAAATTATTGGGTAACAAGAAAAGGAAGAAAAATACACTGTGTGTCCATTTGCTACGAGAGAAAAGGGCAGTGTCCTTAAACAATAATTCAGAATATTATTTAACTCATAATGAAAGATGAGAGGAAAGCAAGACAAAAGTATTTTCTGATAAATAAGTACTCTGTATGGTCTCCCTTCAGATAAACTGGCTTTCCCCAAATCTGGGTACAAACAGTGTTCCTCTTTTTATCAGGTGGATTTCTATTTTCATAATCTCTCAGAAAGTTACGGCTATAGATTCTTTTTAAGGAGATGCAGTAAGCAAGAGGAATGGTCAAAATTTGGAGGCTATTGAAAAGGAGTACTAAATGGCACACCAGCAATATCACTTTTTCAGAGCGTGCATTTTAGCTGCCCTACATGAATGCTTCACTTCTCTGTCTTTAAATCATGCTGTATATACTGTTGCAACTTTGAGAAAGAAAAAGAAAAGGCTATTGCAACCATTAAGCAATACTGATGATTGCTTCTGAAATCTTTATGCTAGCAGCTGTGTGTAATATTGCAGTTTAACATCACCAAGGTTCTCCTGTTCTTAAGTCAACTATACTTAAGGAAAGTTGGCAAGTTTGATTAGCCACAGGCTAATCACATTTCTGAATGTAAAAATGGTGTTCAGTTGAAAGTCAGGGACTAAATGAAGAGCCTTTGATAATGTGTACCACCTTTTCCTCCATCCTACTGAAAAGCAGCTGGCCCACTTGGTAACCTAATTCTTCTTGCCATCAATTAATAAAGAATGGGCTTATATTGGGAAGGAAGCTACATGGAGAAAGGCAATGGCAGTAACATAGCAACTTGGTTGCAAGTTCTTTATGGAGATTCCTTTTTTTTTGGACCACAGTTGTAATAATTTGAGTACTCTTTCAGAAATAAAATATGGCTTTATTATTTACTGTACATTTGCAATAATCTGTTTAAATAAGATTTATATAGTGACCCTCTTTAAAACAGTTAATTATTTTTGCTGTGTAGTTCAGTATCCCAGGGATATTTTTGAACTACATAATTTAGCCTTTGTGAGACAAACTCAGAATATAGTTGGAAGATTACATGAAGCCATGCTGCTTTTTGATATGCCCATGACAAGTTAGCTGAATTACCCCATCTTTATCATGAATTAATGCTTCATGTGGTATCTTTGTTTCCAGTACCATGCACTGAAGATAATGTTCTTCCTTTGCTCTGCTTCTGATCAAAGGCTAAGCAATGAAGTCCCAGTGTAACTAAGACATATTTTAACTTTAGCACCATTCCTCATGATTACTGCAATGAAACTATATCTTCTATCTGGAGTAAGAAGCAGCTCAGTTCTGTGGAAAACCTAAAAGAAATGCCTCCAGTTATTTGATCTTTGAAAGCAGTATTTTAAGATCCAGAGTGTGATGTTCTGTCTTTTCTGCTTTTTCAGATAAAACCTAATGATTTGTTCTCCCTTAAGGAATTACTGTTCCACAAATGCTGGACTGGCCATTGCTTGGAGATCATAATCACTGTTCATATCCATCTTGCCTCTGAAAAGCATTTTCTTTGACTAAAGCATTGAATTATGATATCTGGAGGACTGTGCGATAGTAAACTGTATCAAAATTACTTCTGAAGAATTATGATAATAAATTAATTGCTTGACATAGCGAATATGTGTAAAATTATTTTGGATAACTACACATAGCAAAGAAGCATGAATTCCCAATTTTGATTGTGGAATCAGAAGTAAATCAGTATGATCATAAACATTGATCATGGATTTGTGGATGGACAGGGAACGTCTTGTATTATTCTGCATTTATTTTATGTCTTGTTCTCTTTCTTAAAATAGGAAAAATCTTTGTTGGTTCACAAAACAAAAATATTATGATGTATATCCCTTTTTTAAAGGCCTAAAAACCAATCCTTTGTGTTTCTGAACTCCAGTTCTTTTAACCCACAATGATGTCTATGTTTTATTATGCTATCTAATAAATGCTTATTAGTCTCTTCTGATTTAATTCAAAGCTGGAATTTGGAATCCCATTATCGGTTTAAATGTTTATATTTATATTGCGGATAGTTCTAGGTTTTACAGTACATTCCACCTATGATGATGGGCAAAGATGTATTCTGAGATGAAAATATGAACTATTACAAAAAATACCCTGCTTACCGATTAAAAAATAATAATCAACAGCCAGTTTAAATATACTATTCATTATGTAGCTTTATATTGGCTGCTTGTTACATAACAGATAAACAGACAAATTATAACAAGCATTGAGTTCCATTCCTATGTAACTTTTATTAAACTTATGTATGCTGTAAAAATATCATTTATTCATCATGGATTATTCAATTTTTTATGAGTAAATATACAGCAGTGTTCTAAATTTTTAATGTTATAAATTTAACTAGTATGACATTAGTAGTATACTTTTCAATTCATAGACATCCTGTTCTATTTAAAATCCCTTAAATCTAATCAAAGAACACTTATTGTAGCTTTGGGTATTCATTTAAAAAAATAGTTCTGAATTTTCTTGTAGGTCTCTAGTTAACAGACCACTTAAGCATGTTTTCCTAAACTAATACTTTTGAAACTATAATCTGACCATAAGTGCAAGAAAATGCTAGCCAGCTTTATTCAGTTTAGATTTACATGGGCTATTTTGATACAAATATTCAGGCATAGTTTTAATTGTCTTTTGTAATAATTATGCTTGCAAACTATCTCTATTTCTTGAGAATAGGGCCAGGATTCTATTTGGAATAAGCCAAATATTTTAGTATCTGCACTCCATCTAATTCTAATCCTAGAATCTATATGTTGAACCATCCAACTCAACAGCATGTCTCTGGATGACTAACAACAGTTAAAAGACACAGTATCACAACATCACCACAGTAAATACAAATTGGCAATCAAAGTAAAAACAAAGACAAAAACCCACCAGATGGCATTCTTTAAACTGGATAGTATCTCTCTTGCAGAATTAATGGGATGGTTAGACAATAAATGTATGCGTCTCTGTATCTCTTTCTCTCTACAGATATGCATACAGAGAAAGATTTTATATGAAAACTATGATGTAATCCTAGAATATATGCCCATTAACATTACAGAATTACAGGATCTGTGTTTATAAACTGTCTTTCCAAAATTGCTATGGGAGAGCCAACTTGCAGTTAAGGCATCAGTCTAGAAACAGAGATGTGTTCTACTCTCTCTCTAGGTACAAAGCCAGGTGAGAGACTTTGAACCAGTAACTCTCTCTCTGCCCTAGGAAGGACTCAATGGCCAACCACTTCTGAAATCTTGTCAAGAAAACTGTAGGGACTGGTCCAGGTAGTCACCAGGTATCAACACTGACTTGAAAGCACACACACACATGCACACACGGAGACACACACAAAAAGCCAAACATTCTACAGTGAAATGCATGTTTCTATGTTAATTGTGCATGCTTGGTTTCTATGAACTTTGTTCCAGCCAACAACGTTGATTAGCTTGTAGTGCATATCCAGTTTTAAAGCTTATTTGATAGTGAGGGTACACTATCTCTTGGTTTTTGGTACTTTCCTTGCATCAAAAGAACAATGAACTTTGTCTATTCTAATGGTATTTTTAAATTAAGTCAAATAAATGGAGTATGTCCAGATCTACCATCTGACTTATATTTTAATAACTACACAGAGAATAAGAATTCAGATAGTCCTCAATTTACCACCACAATTGACCCAACATTTCCGTTGCTAAGCAAGTCAGTTATTAGTCATGCTCCATTTTCTGACCTTTTTGCCATGGTTGTTAAATGAATCATTCATTATTTGCTTCTCAGAAGCTCCCTGGGAAGGCTACAGATGACATTCCCAGGACCCAGGGACACTGCAACCATCATAAATATATGCCAGTTGACAAAGACCTGGAATCTGATCATGGAGTGTCGGGATACTGCAACAGTCATAAGTGTGAGAACTGGTCATAAGTCACTTTGTTCATTGTTGTTGTAATTTTGAACAGCCATTAAGTGAATGGTTGTAAGTCGAGGACTATGTGTACCAGCTTATTCCCTGCCTTTCACATAGAAAATATTCCTAAGAATGGGTAATTTAATAACTGGTATGATAATTTCTAAATTTGAAGTCCGAACCAGTGATAGCTGAATATCTATTTGCCCTCTGAATATAGCCCAGGATCCAATGATGGTTGAGTTTTAATAAAGTGTTCTAAGCAAGATTATAAATGCAGCAATATTTTTAAACAGAAGCCAATGTAAAATTAGAGAAATATAGCTTGAGCATTCTTTTTGCATAAGAAATATTTGGTGACTTTTACTGCTGAACAATGCCCAGAAGGTATATGGAAATGAACTAGTACAGTAAAAAAAAGATCATTAAAAAGCAAATATTTTGCTTTTGTTGTCTTATTTGGAAAGGAAATATTATAAACTTATGTTGTACTCAAATTGATAAGGACATCAGTGAAGTGAGATGTTCTTTAAAAATGAAATTAAAATTCATGAATCACATTCATGGATTTGATCCCTGCCAAGAAAACAGTATAACGTATCATTTATCCATTGGAAGATACAGTTTTATCACAACAATTCTACTAGCCACCTGTCTGGGTTACAATCCAAGGGCACAATTGTAATATGAATTATATGACAACCAAGTAAATCTACTTTTCCAAATATTGGTAGCTTTTATTTATGTTTTCATATGTGATTATTAGAGAAAGAGTTCCAAAATAAGCTATAAACAGTACCAATTTTACCAACACGGACAGAAATATATAAAAAGCCAATATTTTCAGCTTTGTGAAAATAAAACCAGATATTAGATATTGATATATATATTCATTACAGTACATAGTATTAAAGTGCAAAATAACAAAAAGAAAATTTGCCAAAATGGTGGTTAATCTTTAAAATATTTTTTCTCTTGTATACAGCAGTCTAGCTGCTTAAACCAGAACCCATATCAATAACATTTCTAAGGATTATCCAGAATTCAAAAAGTGCACCTTATCCAAATAAGTTCTTCCTCAGGTGTAATTAAAACCAGGGATAATCTACTCACATTAAGTGGAATTAGAGATAATTATACTAATTTCATCCCCTTCATGTCCCTCCCTTCACTTTTTACAGTAACTCTGGAAAGTGTCTTATCATTGAGGACCCTGAACTGCAGACTTAGGTAAAGGAATAAAAGTTTCCCCTGCCCAATGCTGTCCTACTTTAGGGAATAGTGCTCATCTCTGTTTGTTAGCCAATGGAGCCAAAGTTGTCCAAAGATATTTCCATGACCAACCTGACTATATGCATGGAATGCTGTTACCTTCTCACCAAAGTGGTACCTATTTATCTATTCACATTTGCATGCTTTCGAACTGCTTCGTGACAAGAGCTGGGACAAGTAACAGGTGGCAAGGTTCCAACTGACGAACCCAACCAAGCAAGCACTCTCAAAAGGATCCAATCTCTTAATGCAAAACTTTATTGAGTACATCATTTCAGCCCGTATGAAAGCAAAACCCAAACCCCTATAATAAAAGTGTAAAGTCATATTGCCCAATTAGATGCAATTATATTGTTATGAGAAAATGTCTCTGAGTTGGGCCCGACACCTGGTGAATCATCCTTGATTCTCACGGTCGCGTTATTTATCTTTGTAGCCTGCATCTTCCTGCCCAAGTTCAATGGCAAGCTAAGAAGCAATAATTGTGGCACCAGCAAAGCAAATTTCAAGCTTGACAATAGAAGCTCATCCCATTGTGTGGCACTCTGGTGTTGAACTTGGGCTATCAGCTTTTCAGCTGACAAGCTCAGCATATTTAACTGTTGAGCCATCACACCCCTTGAATTTCAGCTGATTTCTCTGATCTGCTTCAAACCAGCATCCAAACTTTCTTTTACAACATCTTCACTCTTTTCCATAGGTGGAAGAAATAGACATTCATACCAAAAGCAGTGTCCAAGAGCAGTGCAGGCAAAACAGTTTCATACAAATAGACAAGATATGATTGAGATACATAGGCCAAGATTTAGCCCAGCACTGTCTTCTGTGATTACTCAGACTGATTTGAATTACTGCAAAATTATTCCTTCTGACCTACAAATTGGCTAATCAAGAAAGGGAATACTATCAGCTGAGTTCAATTATTCAGAAGCTATAAAGCAGTCTTATTTTATTAAAATAAAATGTGAATCTATGTTTAACTGAAATTCCCATTTGTTCAAAGGGTGGAGTAAAATGAAGGCTAATTATGCTGTGATGTGCTTGAAAGTTATTCAGACACATCATGGTTTATTGATGGCTGACTGCAATAGCTTGATATGGCCAGAATTGGTTAGGGTAATTTAAGATAATTTCTCTAAGTGACATTTCAATGCTGTACATGGTGACTTAAAAGAGCTGAAATCACTGGAGCTCATTTGTGACTGTATGTTTGTTCAAATTAGAGGTTTGTTCAAGATAAAGATTCTTGTAAAGCCATGTAAATACAGCACAAACTTGCATTCTAATTGCAATAGATAGTCTGGTTTAATCCCTCAAAGATAAAGATTCTACAAAGTAGTTTCCAATAGACAACATATATAAAAATAAGATTAACAGTTAATATATTCTACCATAATAAATACAGAAATAGCAATATTTTTAAAATCCCAAAATGAGATGTAGGATGTAAGACTTCGTAATGTTATCATCTGGGATTATCCTGTATTAACACTGATTAAATTTGAGGACAAAGATTCCTTAAACTTTTAATAAATATCTTCTCTACATTCTATACCAGGGGTGTCAAACTCAATTTCACTGAGGGCTGCATCAGCATTTTGGTTGCCCTTGGAGGGCCAGGTGGGTGTGGCCAGAGTGGGTACAGCCTACTGGGTGGGCATGGATGGAATGGGTTTGGCCTACTGGGTGGGTGTGGCCAGATCTACATCATTTGCATCAAGGGTGCCTGTGGGGGCCTGGGCAGGAGTGGGACAGATCTGAGGGTCTCTGGCAGAAGGGGGTGGGACCAGGGCAATTGCCAAGGCATGGTGCACCGGGGCAAGTACCAAGATAGCCACCACAAAATTGGCTCCCAGCTGGCCTGGGCCAGGGCCAAGGCAGCAGGGGTTGTTCCCTCACTGTTTCCAGGATGGCTTCGCGGGCCACATGAAACCACTTCACGGAGCGCATCTGGCCCCCGGGCCTTGTGTTTGACATGTCTGTTCTATACTGAATCATAGCATCAGTAGACAGAATCACCACCAGATGGATCCGTAGCTGGCTGACCGGCCGTACTCAGCGTGTGGTTCTCAATGGAACTGCATCTCTATGGAGGGAAGTGTGTAGTGGGGTGCCCCAGGGCTCTGTTCTGGGCCCAGTGCTCTTCAACATCTTCATCAACAATTTGGATGAAGGGATAGATGGGGAACTCATCAAATTTGCAGATGACACCAAGCTGGCAGGAATAGCCAACACTCAGAAGACAGGCTTAAGATACAGAAGGATCTGGACAGACTTGAACACTGGGCACTAACTAACAAAATGAAATTCAATGGTGAAAAAAGCAAGGTTCTACATTTAGGCAAGAAAAACCAAATGCACAAGTACAGCATAGGTGGCCCCATGCTCAATAGTAGTAACTGTGAGAGGGACCTCGGAGTCCTAGTAGACAATCACTTAAATATGAGCCAGCAGTGTGCTGTAGCTGCCAAAAAGGCCAACACAGTGCTAGGCTGCATTAACAGAGGGATAGAATCAAGATCACGTGAAGTATTAATACCACTCTTCAATGCCTTGGTAAGGCCACACTTGGAATACTGCATCCAGTTTTGGTCACCACGATGTAAAAAAGATGTTGAGACTCTAGAAAGAGTACAGAGAAGAGCAACAAAGATGATTAGGGGACTGGAGGCTAAAACACATAAGAAACGGTTGCTAGAATTGGGTATGTCTAATTTAACGAAGAGAAGGACAAGGGAGGACATGATAGCAGTATTCCAATATCTCAGGGGTTGCCATAAAGAAGAGGGAATCAAGCTATTTTCCAAAGGACCTGAAGGCAGGACAAGAAGCAACGGGTGGAAACTAATCAAGGAGAGAAGCAACCTAGAACTATGGAGAAACTTCCTGACAGTGAGAACAATTAATCTCCAGAAGCAGTAAATGCTCCAACACTGGAAGTTTTTAAGAAGAGACTGGACAGCCATTTGTCCGAAATGGTGTAGGGTTTCCTGCCTGAGCAGGGGGTTGGACTAGATGACCTCCAAGGTCCCTTCCAACTTTACTACTACTACTACTACTACTACTACTACTACTACTACTACTACTACTACTAGTATTATTATTATTATTATTATTATTATAATATCCCAAATGCATAAGCAACATTTTCTAAAAGTAACATTTTCAGTTAAAGGTAGTTTTTTTTTTTTAGACTTTACACTTGATAAAGAAGTGTTGCTTAATTAATTAAAAAGAATAAATTGTTCCATGGAATCTATTTACTTTTCCCACCATTTAAATTTTTATTCATTTTCAGTATACAGAAAAAAGATACCAACTCTTCCCCCCACAAAAAAGTATAAAATAAAAACAGCTCAGTTTTTGTCAAACTTAGACTACAACCAAACAATAACTGATTAGCATTAATAAGAGTTCATTCATAATCAGAGAGTGAACACATATCATCAATAAAAGACCAAATCTGGATTGTTATTACCTTTCTATCATAACAGAATAATGTTTGCCACACTCTATGCACAAAAATTCCATAATTCTTCAAATAGTGATATATTACAGATATTTGGTATATAATTCAATAGTCACCTTTAAAACCACTGACAGCAAGTATTAAACTTAATATGTTAGCATAGCTTTACATTCCTGTAGTGTTATATAAATTCTAGTATTATGTATGCCCTTTTATAGTTATCTATCCTAATTATTTACAGCATTTAGATTATTCATTGCATAATTAATTGTAATTGAATCTATTATGATTTAATTCCTGTTCTGTAATTTTATATTAATTTATCTTTACCTTATTTTGCTCTATCAATATGACTTCTTTATTTTATTGCAATTGTTATGTTGTTAGTTCTATATTGGTCTGTGACGATATATAAAATTGATTAATAAATCATATTACTCTTCCCAAAATTAAATGAACAGACTTAAGATTATTAAGACAAAATGAAACTATGATAGAGAAGACATGACTCTTTTCACATGTGTGTGATACATGCAAAACCTATTAATAGTGGGCAGAGCTTTAATGCCAATTAAATTTTGATGCTATTAACACTTCTTCTTGAATCAAGAAAGAGTTATTTATCTGCTGGAGGCATTAAAACTGAGGAGTGAGGCTTTAGCGCCACTCTTTTTTCTTTCTTCTGTTCTCTTTTTTAATGTCTTTGAATCACTCCTGATGACTGCTTGAAGAAGTCCCTGCTGTTTTCAGATGTGGTCTGCCATTGCCTCCTTAGGCTGAGAGAGAGAGAGATTGGCCCAAAGTCTCTCATTTACTAGCCTGGTTCCTTAACTACTACACCAAACTGACAATAGGGATGAATTACCCTACCCTTACGGATGTCACAATCTGTAGAAATCTGATTTGCTGAGGAAAAATAGATGGAGCCCTGAAGGATTTTGCGATGACACACGTGGCATGAGGGCAATATATAATTATTATATTTTTTTTTTTAGCATCGACCAAGAGCTTTTACAATGTAAAATTTTATGAGCTGGTCCTTAGAATTATATCTTTAAAAATATTTAATATAAAGCTTACCTTCAGAATTAGTTAAAACCAGTGTCAGTTAAGCTATCCTTTAGAACTTCTTTCCTTAAAAGATAAAAACTAATAGCAACTTGTGTCAAATATTCTAAAGTAATTGTTTTGCAAAGAGCATCCCCCAAAACCCCAGAAAAGGAACTCAGCTCAATAAATTTAATTTAAATCCCTGCGTAATGCTTCTGTAAAGCCCAAACACTTTTCAAAAGATTGAAAGCAGAAGCGTGATCTGCCACTTCCATTTATGAAATGCATATGCCACACCAGAGTATATGTTACAGTTTTAAACAGTATTGTTTCTACTTATTTTCTTCTATGGTGATTCTCACGTTTTGATACTGTACATGTCAGCTGAAATACTCTAAAATCAATAAGCTGTTTTCTCTGAGTGACAATAACACTTAATCAAAATTTAGAAAAATAAATGTATATAGCATATATTTTGGTGCAGTTACATGTGAGATTAGGATCTGGTACACAAAACTGATAGAATCATACAGCTAGAAGCAACTTCAGAGCTCTTCTAATCCAGCCTCCTGCACAGGAGACTTTACACCATGCCGGTCAGATGGTTACTCAGTCTACAATAGTTTGTCGTGAGTTGGGTGAGTCAACTGCTATTATGACTTTGGTGGGTTAAGAAAATCAGTTCTGTCCAATGTGACCATCAACAAATTTAATGCTGGTTTCATACGTTCTATTTGCTTTTGGCTTACCTGACATCCTCCCCATCTTTTAACGGTAAATTATTATTACTATTAATATTTTAATATTTGTAAGCCATATTTTATTACAAGTATTTTAATATTTGTAAGCCATCCAGAGTCACCTGTAGATGAGATGGGCAGCACACAAATCAAATCAAATCATATATCAACTCAACTCAAAGAGAGAGGGGGGGGAGAGAAGATAGACAGACAGACAGACAGATATAGATAAAAATTAAATAAAGGTAGGTTGATTTAAACTGTGTTTGGGGCTTCATGGTAAGTGCCAGAAACAGGAGAGTATAATTTTCATTTTCTGGTTTATTTCTAGTTCAGTATTTATTATGAGTAATTCATATGAGTAAAATATATTCATACAGTTTATATACAATTTAGATGCATTTTCATCAAAAATTGAACAATGTAATATATTGCTCTTCCTTAGAATAAAAATGATCCTAAATATTATGAGTGAAAAGTTATGAAATTCTCCATAGTTAAAAATACCCTTATATTATGATTATCTTATCTTCAGGTATTGCTCAAAATAGACTTTTTTAACCATTGTATCACATTTTGATTGTCAAATGGAACAGGAATATAGTTATCAACATTCATACTGCATATAATATTTGGATCCTGAATGAAATTTAACTGCGGACTCTAGCACTTCAAAGCCAGGAAGGCAGTGTCTGTACTGCATGAGTGTCATAATTACAAGCGATTATTATAATAGTAGTTGAACTATTAAAAGCATCATGCTACTGTGTTATTTAATTTTATTTTGCCTTGGATAAATTTATGTTTCTTAGCACAAGCCAAAAGATGTGTTCCATTTGCATAATTCTGTCTTGCATTAGCATCTAGTCATCACTGCAGAAATCTGTAGGGACAGCTGGTGCACCAGGAAAAAAAGTGGCAGTAATGATGTGACTAGACAGCCTCCTTTGAGCCAGGTAGAACTTTGAGTCTCTTGCTGTTGTTAGTCTGATTAAATTCAAAGCTGTTCAGCCTCTGGCTCCTGCCATTTCTCCCAAAAATATCAAAACAAAGCACCACTGTTTTAAGATCTAAAGCCTGAATCATATGAATTGAGTCATATGATTGTATAAGTATTGATGCTAGTTTATCAGAAAGCAGCAAAACCCAAAACAAAATGCACTAACAACTTCAGGTTGTAACCAATCCTGGAACTGCAAGTTGAGCATTCTTACCAAATCACATTGACATCACTGCATTTATATATTTTTTAAAAAAATTATGAGATGTCCCTCACAGTGTTTAATAGTGCCATTCACATGATATTCTTTTAAAAAAAATATTCCTAAAATAAATATGCATAAATGATTCAGACAACAAGATTTTTAAAGGAAGCAATACTGAGAATGTTTTAAATGCGGATATACATTGTTTTAAAGCCACAAAAGGCCCCAGAGAATTTTTCTGATATATTTAGTTTATGTATTAATACAGTGGTTCTCAACCTTTTTAATGCTGCAACCTCCAACCAGTTGTAAGTCGAGGACTAAACCGGTCATAAGTCGAGGACTAAACTGGTGATAAGTTGAGGACTACCCAGCCGGTCATAAGTTGAGGACTTTCCCTGCCCGGGAGCACCGCGCATGTGTGGTGCCGCCCCCTGTGCTGGCCGAGGCGTAGCTGGCAAGCGGCAGAGACGGAGCAGGCCAACCACCAGCTGGGCCACCAGCTGGCCCAGCCCAAGGGAGGTAAGGCACTAACTGGAAAAGGGCAAAAAATGGCGGACAGCCTTGCTTGGTGACCCCCGTGAAATGGTCGATCGACCCCAAATGGGGTCACGACCCATAGGTTGAGAACCACTGTATTAATAGTATAAGATACAAAAATACATAGGAAAGATCGGGGAGGGAAAACAGAAGGGAAAAGAGTGGGAAAAATGGGAAAAAGAAAGAAAAGCCGTTGACTTCCTATTCCCTTTGGGGCAGTAGAATAACATAATAACATCAAGCCTCAACTTTTTACTTTTACAAAAGACCTCAGAGAATTTTGAGGATGGTTCACAAAACTTGCCACCATATTTAATGTTTAATAGGATAGAAGAGGGAATATGATGACATACCATGGGAATCAGATTAAGTTATGGAGGTAATAGCACTCACTGTAGCTGAGTTTGACTAATGTTGAACCAGCTGAACAGGATTAAAATTCCAGTGCTGTAGTAAAAGTAAAGGAGTTCCTGTGAATTTTACTCCGCTAGTCGTAACTGACTATAGGGAGTGGTACTCATCTCACCTTTTCAAGGCCATTGAGCCAGCGCTGTCTAAAGACGTTTCCACAGTCATGTGACCATCATGACATTTCAAAGCACCATTACCTTCCCAATGAAGTATCTATTTATCTATTCGCATTTGCATGCTTTCAAACTGCTAGGTTGGCAGAAGCTGTAGACTACACTGAAACTAATAGTTAAAATAATAAAAAAGATATTTTGGAAAAAAGTAGTGGCCAAACACTTCTATACTCTTGCCATGATGGATGTGTCTATGAAGTCATCAGGAGCTGAACATAACTTAAGGAGGAAATTACTTTTTAATCATCTTAAGTACATTTAATTAATTAAATTCAAATCAAAATAAATTAAATCACTTTTCACTTTTTATATTCAGACTCTGTCCAATTTCTGATCTAGCCCTGCCTAATCTTTTCAGAGTGGCCACCAATGCACTACTCTGCTATGTGTAAAAAAAAGGTACACTATTCTAAATGTATTTCTCAATTACCATTTTATTTTATTGGAAAAGGACTCACTGAATCAGATAGTTTTGTTTGGCGATGATAATTTTGTAATAGCTATCAAATTTGTAGAAATCTTTTTCCAAATGAAAGCAGGAACTACATTTTTTTTAAAAAAAAAATAATGTATTTGCCCATTGTCCCCAGTGTTTTTTTTTCAATAATTTCTAGCTGATTTTTATATGCATTTTATAGAAAGATATATAGACTTTAATATTAAAATAGATAGATGGGGAAATAAGTTTATCTTGTGATATAAACAGAACAAAGAAATCATCTGTCAAAGAAATAAGCAATTCTGGTTGCAATAAGAACTAGGTCCATTGAGTTAATGAGATTTTAATTATAATTAGATATTTGCACTACAATAGTAATTCTATGCACACTTATTTAGGATTAAGACTATAATTCTGTTTGAAGAATGATCCAATTATACCAATATATGCATAATCTTATATAAACTACCCATGTAAACACAGAGAAAACAGCTTTTTCACTTATTTTATTCTAATGGTTTTATTGTGGAAAAGAAACAGTCAAAATATTACTAGTGTAGTTAATGTAAAAAATGAAAAAAAGGTCACAGAGGTTAAACAGATTATTTGTGTTGTGTACTTTCTGCCTAAATGTCAGCTATCCATGCCAAAGCTCACAGAAACAGTCCTTGTAGAGTCTTAAGATTTATTATGTTCAGGCTGCCCACTCAAATCCTTTCAACTTTCATCCTTTCACTAGGATAAAAGTGAATTGATGTTAGGTGAATTTTGTTGTGCCTATTGCCATGGTCTTTGTGGGGAAATGTGAAGTGACTATAGTTCTCTAATTAAAATGGTCTGTTCATGGATACTATAAAATGTTCCTCAATGTTTTTAGGTACTTTTCCAAGTAATACTTTTTCTAGATCTGGTCTTGCTACAGAATAAGAAGATAGGAAGTCTATTATTCCTGAACACTCACTGTGGATAAAGGGCATTTGGAAAACTCCTTAACTTAGTGATGACTTCTGGTTAATAGAGCATACTGATAGACAATTAGCGTATATGATTTCATTTGCTAACTTATGGTGGTAGACAGGAAGATTTATTCTACTACCATCATTTTATTTAGCACTGAACCAATCTTTCTCGGGCAGTGGATGCCTACCTGAGATGGATAAGAAATGTGTTCCTTTGTATAACATTTGGTGTTTCAGGAGGAGGAAAAATAACATAAAAATAAATAATTAGTTCTAAAGCGCTTTACAATTTCAATTACACAGTGGAAAACTCCGTTTGCTTACTTGACTCTTACATTTATAATGCACTAAATTTGAAATTAAAAATTGGATTCTGAAGTTTTAATTTGCAGATTATGTCTTTCTGGAGTACCATTTCTCTTTAAAACAAACAAAAATAATTATTCAATCATTCATTCATTCTAAAGAAAGGAAGGCCACTGGAATAATTTTTATTGCTATTTGAGAATTGAGACCTAGTTCAAGGCTGGGGATTGAGCCAATTGCTTACTCCAGTTTTAAAGGTTTGTCACTTATTTAATTTTTAGACCTCCAATCACAAGAGCATTTGGGTAGAACACAAAGTGGCCAAAATACTGCAGCAAGTTAAAGCATATAAATCGCCAAAATTATACAATCTTATGTTAGAATAAAATAAAATAATTATTTTGTCAACCTTACAAAAATTAGAATAAAATAATTTAACACTGTTAGATACAAAAGGATTTTAAAATTCTTTTAAAGGCCACTGTGGATGGGAATCAATGCACTGAAAGTTTAGGAACTTTTCCATGTAAAACTTACCATAAGGTTATTAAGAAAATGCTTTAAGAGTAAAGCCAACCATTTGTCAGGCAGAGCTATACTTTCATATCTAAAAAAGCTTCCAAAGGAGAGTTGACCAACTAGTTGTAGCAACTTTAAATGGGGAGTTAGACCACATGGTTTGTTTGCACTCATCCACACTGTGAAAACCTCTTCTGAATGCTTGCCATAGGCACATGCACCAACTATATAAGAGCAACCACAAATTTATATTTTATTCCAGCTGCCAACTGGGAAGAATCCCTAAAGGGAGATGGAGAAGGGCAAGGGACAGTCCCATTCTCATGACTCTTTTCTCATTGCTTCACTGGGCTCTGATCATTTACTGGGATCCTAGAAATGTATGTGTTTTGCTGTTCCAGAAGGTTGCATAGGATGGAGAGGCTCTAGGTCCTTTCTCTGAAGCAATGTTATCTAAACGGATCTAGTAGATGTGCCTTCTCTGTTGCTTTGCTTATTATGAACTGATCCTATTAACCTTTTATAGAATGACAAAGATCTGTTCCATCCATTGGACCAAGATGATAGATAATTCTGTTCTGCTATGGACTATTTGCTATATTCAGTCTTCAATATACATTGATCATGCTTCATTTTTTAGTTTTACAGTGTATCCTTTTATTTTTTTTCTTTTTAAATACTGATGTATTCCACCCAGAATCTGAAATTATATTTGTGTTTACAATTTTTTTTATATTGCATGTAAGCCATTATCCTGAAACACAGGGTATGAATATTGTATTAAAGAAATGTTTAAAAAGTCCATAACTGCTTTCTTGCTACAAGTGAAATACATCTGTGAATAGTTTAAAAAAGATTCCATGTAAGGCAAGCAGTAGGATTAATTAATTAATTCTATTTATATCCTGCCTTTCCACCCAGAAGACATTCAAGCTGGGGAGACGAGTAATTTATGATAAAAAATTCAAAGACTACCAAAGAACTGAGGGAATGAAATTCATTGTGATGAGCTAGAACTGACACCTAACAATGGGTTGCCCCTAACACAAATAAAATTGGAAATAACTCTCTCTATTTTAGTTAGTTTGAAGGTATATTATGCAAGAAAGAAATCCATGCTTTGGTAATCTCTAACGTCCTTTTAAAACACAACTTCTAGTACCCCATGCTCATATTTGTTTTAAATTGTATATCTCGCATTTTCCATTGATTAACTCTAGCGGGTAGATGTACTCTTAAATTCTACTCAAAATAAGATGTCGTGCATCAAAAACTGAACCGGGGGAAAATTGTTGGCATATAGAAATTTAGCTTTGGCATTCAGAAGGTGACACAATTACTAAGAAAGTCAAAACCCTGAGAAAGAGATTCAGAACAGTCCCAGTTTGACTACTTTGAGTTTAAAGAGGGGCAGTGAAAATTGTGGACAGGCTTTTAAGAGTCTGTTAATACAGGTAGTCCTAAACTTCATTTAGTCAAAGTTACAACGGCACTGAAAAAAGTGCCTGATGGCCATTCTTCACACGACCGTTGTAGCATCCCCATGATCACATGATCAAAGTTCAGACACTTGGAAACTGACTCATATTTATGATGATTGCAGTGTTCCAGGGTCATGTGATCACATTTTGTGACCTTTTGACAAGCAAAGTCAATGGAGAAGCTAGATTCACTTGACAACTGTGTTACTGACTTAACAACTGCAGTGATTCACTTTACAACTGTGGCAAGAAAGGTCAGAAAATGGGGCAAAACTCACTTAACAACTGTCTCATTTAGCAACATAAATTTTGGGTTCAGTTCTGGTCGTAAGTTGAGGACTACCTGTATACCCTAAGAATAAAATAATACTTCTAAAATTACTATCTGTTTCTTCTACCTGTTTCAAAAATTAAAATTCATCAGATACATATACAGGAAAACTTCGGCCACTCTTTACTCTTTTGTAGAATTCACCCTAGCAAACTATAAAATGAGAGGGGGATAGGGAGGGAGAGGGAGAGAAAGAGAGAATATTTTTATGGAATAAAAGCCACAACATGGAATACCTTTTCTTCTTCTCTTTGCAAATCAAATTTATAGCAGTTAAGGTTCTGGACTAGGAAACTTTGGCTCAGTCCAGACAGTGTCAGGCTCTGGGAGAAGTTGACTGAAAAACAACATCCCTCATCATATCATGGACTGATTAACTTTACTGTAAGAACTACGTGAGCATAGTACAAAAACAAGTGTATGCTGCAACTAAATGAGGCAAATGCCAAGAAGAATAACAAGGTATGTACCTAGTTCTCATTGAAAGCAATGTGACTTGTTAATGTCTGACTGACAACATATTCTCATAGGTACATTATTCAGGAATATTCACTGAAAAAGCATATTAAACGACAGCCCTAATGAATAGTGCAATAGGCTTCTAGATACTTTGGGAAAAAATTAAGTATGACTAATTTCCAAAGGATATTTCTGGGTAGACATGTATAGAATTGTGTTAAAGGTATCAATTTATTTTTATAATAATAAGGATGGATGCTTAAGGGATTAATAGGTATACATAATTATTATGATCAATGTTGCATAAATCTATAATAAATTGGGAATTAATCCATTAACTTTCTGTTTTCAATTTTCTTACTTCCCAAATACTGGTTCACTTAGTTACTTAATAACTTTAGATCAGATTTTAACAGTGTTGGGTGAGAAATACTCAGAGCTAATTTATACAGGACTTTTTAAAGGGTAGAAACTACTTACAGTGCATAAATAGTACATAGAAAAAAATTATCAAGTGCAATTTCAGAATTGTATGCTAAATTGAAGATTATTTACTCGAGCTCTCTTAACCTTATAGCACTTGAATCTTTAAAGGTCCTTCTAAATATGATGGTGGGTAAGAGGTAAAGCTGGGGATGGATGATGCTGGTATCTTTCCTACCCAGGAAATCCTGTGAGGGGTCTGTTTATAGGTTATTTTGCACTAGTTGATGTTTGTATTGAAAAAGCCCATACAACTTACCTTTCACTGCAGTGGATTGGGATTTGGTACTCTTAGGAGGCTCAACTGTGATAATCTAAAGTACTACCAAAGGAGCAATAGTCAGAATACTGGTATTGGTCATCATGTTATTCTAAGTGAGGTAGGGAAGCAGGAAGGAAAGCCCTCCATGTAATGAAACAGCAAGCGTAGAGGTTTTTACATGAACAATTTGAACAGTGCTAAGCAATTAAAGGCATTAGGATTCACAAAATGGAGACTCTGCGTGGAGTTTGATGTGATAACTGAATGTCTGGAACATATATAAAAGGCTGGATTAAAATAATGATATGGAATTGTGCCCCTCATTCATGTCTGCAATGTTGACAGACTCTACTTGCCAACTGATATAGGTTGATGTGGAATGTTGCAAGCATACTACACAGTTGAAGAAATAAAAAGAGCATTGCGAGAATATCTGAAGGACAGTGAAGAAGATGCTCTGAAGCTACCACACCAGGAAAGCTTACCAAGTAATTGAGAGACCAAATTGGCCTCCAGGAAAGACCAAATAAAAGAAAATAGAAAAGAGACATGTCAAGGCAAATTATTACATGGCCAGTACATAAAAATAGCAGGCAAAGCAGATAATAGCACAACCTGGCAATGGCTATAAAAAGGAAAATTGAAGAAAAAGACAGAGAGGCTAATACTAGCTGCACAAGAAAAGTCTCAGGAATAAATGTATACAAATCCAGAATTGGGAAGTCAGCAACAAACAGCAAATGACATCTCTGCAAAGAAGCTGAAGAAACAGTGGACCATCTTGTTAGCTGCTGCAAACAACGGCATGATATATAAACTGACTACAAACAATGGCATGACAAAGTAGCAACAATAGTACATTGGAATATCTGCAAGAAATACTATTTGCCTGGAAGCAAGAATTGGTAGGACTACAAAATAGACAAAGTAATAGAGAATGAAGAAGCTAAAGTGTTCTGGGACTTTAGAATTCAAATAGACAATACCTGCCACCTGTCATAGATTAAACATTGTTGATAAGAAAGACAAAAAAGTCTGGTTAGTGGATATGGCAGTATTTGGAGATAGTAGAATAAAAGAGTAAGAACTGGAAAAAAAATACAAAGACCTGTAAATAGAAATAGAACAATTGTAGCAAAAGAAAGCAAAGATACTACCAATGATAATAGGCACCTTGGGTGCAACCCCAAAACATCTGGGGCACCAGCTGAACAGCACTGGCATTGACAAAAAATCACCATCAATCAATTGCAAAATGCAGATTTACTTGGAACAACTTACATCTTGTGATGCTACCTTTTATCTCATGAAATAACAAGGAAGGACTTGATAGTAGATAAAAATGTTAAATCCAGTTTAAACATCTGGATGATTGTGCAAAGAACCATAACAACAACAACAACATTATAGCACAATGTATAAGTTATATCCATTACATTATGATATCTTAGGTTCTTGGGAAGAAACTGAAGCCTATGAAGACCTACATCAGCTGAAAAACTAGTAGTTTTAGGTTTACATGGTTGTGAATAGATAATAACAATAACAATACAAGGGGATGCTAGAATAGAAGACAAACAATTGGAGAAGATCACAAAGTATCAGGAACTGAAAATTGAAGTTGGAAGATTATAGCATAAACCAGCCATTGTATGTGTATGTATATATATATATATATAAAATATTGGATGGCACTTAGAAAATCTGTGCATTAACAAAATTTCAACCTGTCAATTTCAAAAGGCCACACTGCCTGAATCCACACATATACTACATGGATGCATTATAACATCATAGGTTCTGGGAAGAACTCAATGTGTATGAAAGCCAACACCAGCGAAAGAACTGGCAGCTGTGTTTTCACATTGTTGTGTATATAATAATCATCTGAAATTCACTTTGGCTTGTAGACTCTGAAGAAGTAAATGCAGTGTTTTCTAGGAAGAATTTTGCACATTGTGGTCTGGGCCTATGTCTATTTGGCTATGGTCTGGGGCTCGGAGAGGCACAATGAGTTGAATCCCCAAAACGATTAACTCCTCATTTTCAGAGTGGTGATGCCAGAACCCTTATACTGTATGAGGCTGTGTCATGCCCTTTTCCTAGGAGGACTTCCTTGCATTTGGTTACTTGATATATATCTACTGCCATCTCTATTTTTTTACAATGTTTCTTGAGATAATGTTAAAAGATTGTTCAAGAACAAATAGATTATTTGGACCACTTTTACTCAGGTTTCATGGGACTTGGTAATGGAGTAGGGATGGCACTGAATACTCTAACTGATTACCTTTGTTGAGACCTAGATGAGGATCTCTTAACATTTGATATCATTAATCAGGATAAGAGAGGGTCATGATGGCTCAGGAGTTAAAGGCACTGAGCTTGCCAGCTGGAAAGTTGACAGCTTGGGTTCAAGACCTGAGCACCATGAGACAGGGTGAGCTCCCATTACTTGCCCCAGTTCCTGCTCACCCAGCCATTCAAATGTGAATAGATAAATAGATACCACTTTGGTGGGAAGACAACAGCATTCTGCACACCTCTGCATCTAGTCATACTGGCCTCATGACCATGGAAATGTCTTCAGACAACACTGGCTCCCTCAGCTAAGAAACTGAGGGAGATGAGCAGTCTCCTAGAGTTGGATACGACTGGACAGGGGAAATCTTTATCTTTACCTTAATCAGGATAAACTTCTTGATCAATTACAAGGGCTGGGGGTTTAGTGGTATTCCTCTTTCCTTAATGAACGGTTCCAGAAAGGGAAAAAAGGGACCCTTGGTGATAATTCCCATATGGGGTGTCCAAAGATCCAGTATTCACACCTATACTTTTTTAATACTGATATGATGCTCCTGGGTCATCCATCAGTTCAAGCTATGGTATGATCAATGTTAAAGTGATACTCAGCTTTATATTACCAGCTAATGCTGCTGTGGATATACTGCTAATGTCCAACTGTCTCAAACCTGTAGGATTCTGTAGAGAAACATGACTAAGTTGCTTTTTATGAATCAAGGCTTTTGGTAGGCTTCACTGTTGTTTCTAACAGGGAGACACTATTCCTGAGAAAGAAGGTCTGTAGTTTTGTGATCTTCCTGGACTCATGGCTACTGTTGAAGTGGTGGTGGAAGAACTACTGGTAGAAGTTGTGAACAGGAAGGCCTTTGATATAACAGCTAATATATCAGTTGTGATGACAATAATTCAGCAATTGGATTGAAAAACAGCAATGAAACTTTCTTTGAAGACCACTTAGAAGGTGCAGTTTGTGCAAAATGAAGTGACCCATATATTATCTGATGCTCATGACTCACAGTAGCTTTCAATGGGCTTCCAGGTCCTAGTCAAAGGCCTAAATTTGACCTTTAAAGCTCTAGACAGGTGGGTGTCTAGATATGTTTGGGAATACTTACTCAACTGGAATTCATCTTTCTGAATGGATCGTCCAGGGAGATGCTCTGTTCCTTAGTTCTATGTGGTGAAAAGAGCTGAGAACTGGTGATTCTGCTTTTTATTTTGTTGTGTGAAATAGCATATGTTGGAGAACGAACTTTTTTTTTAAAAAAAATGAGTGCCATGAACTGGGTCTATTTTTAGATTTATTTTCTTTATTAGATTCATAGCTAATAAAACTGTATTACTCAAGTCAATAAACATACTGCTCATTCTTCATATTTCTCCACTGAAACAACTCTGTGAAGTGGGTTGGGCTGAGAAATATTGTGAGTGTTTCATACCTAAAGAAGGAGGATTTGAACTCATGGTCTCTTGGTTTGTAATCCAGCACCTTAACTATGTTATTTTTATTTTATATCATTGATCAACTTTATATAGCCATACATCTCACAAACATGATTCTGGGCAGCATGCAATAAACAATCATTTAAAAATAAATCTAAAATAACAATGTAAAACAATTTTATTATTATTATTGTGTTATTTCTTCTTTTTTGCCTTTTGTTTTTAATCCCCTTTTATTATTTTTTCTTGTTTATTACAAGTGCATAGTATTATTACACCTCTTACTATGGACAATTTAATTTCTATTGCGGTGGTTTTAAATATTGTATGTTACTACTGTAAACTATCAATATTCTGGACAAATTCATTAGCATTCAAAGTTTTGTGATTCACTAATAGAACAAATTTCTCATTCCCTTCTACTCTCACAATTATTAAAGAAAGTTGCTTGACAATGTTCATAAGCAATTTCTATATGAACACAGACATTCTCTGTCTGAAGGGCTGATCTTGCACATTACCCTTAACCAGGTCAACTGAAGAAAGCTGATTTTACACAACCTGCTAAATTTAACCTTAAGTAAGCAATTAGTAGTTCTTGTTGTTGGTTTACCATGCTGGGTGAAGTTTGATTACTTATGATTCAATGTATGTTGTAAATCCTAACAAAGGTTAATTCAGTTACCCAATAAAGTCTATTACTTGAATGCGAGTATGAACCAGAAGAAAGATAACTTTTGAATATCTGAGATTGGCTCTATTCTATATTCACAGTTGTGTGAAGTTGCATTTATATTTTGAAAAGTACCTTAGGATATTTAGTCCCCTGTTGGGAAAGTAGAACACTTTTGCTTCCTTTCTGCTAATAAGGTAGTGAACATTGTGTGTGTAGTGGGAGGAAGCAGAAGACACCCATTGTATTTTGAGTGCCCAATTGTCTAAGAATATCAAAGGATAAGGTAGTATCAGATGATGGCTTCACTTTTCACATCCTGTTCTCTTTCCCTCTTTCTATTAGTGTTTTTTCTTTATTTATGTGCTGGTGGCTGTTATTTGAAGTTACTACGGCAACCTGTCACCATCTGGTGTTATAAAGTATGATGAGGTTTTGGTTGCTAGGTGCTGAAGTTTGCCATCTCTTTTTGTAAACTGGTATTCTTCTTCTCCCACATATTAGAACCACATATTAAATTCCAAGGAATTGTAAATTTACTAAACTCTGTATATAATCAAGCCACGTTATTCTTTTATATGGATAAATCCTTACTTCCTACATCTTACATTTTAAAATTTTAAAGAATGGGGGTTTTTTAGCTAATGCTTCATAACATAGGTATGTAAAGCTACTCGGTGCAATATGACTATTTTTTTTAAAGACTAATCAATCATCTCATCATACTTCTTTTTATGTCAAAGGGTTTTCAATAGTCACTGAAAGAATATCTCATTTGTCTTTGACATGCTGTTTTGGCTTTGGTGTGCTACTGATAGATATAAATTCAGTAATATCTACTTTGTCATCCCACCTGACCTTTGCTCCTCTCCCCCAAAAATCTGGCAGTATCCCATATTTCCAAACAGCCAGTTTAGGTAACGGTATTTTTTTTTTAATCTTTGAGTTTATTAACTCTGTAAAATGGCAAGAGGTTGTTGTGTATTCCATCATTATATTTGTGTATATTATTGATTGCATCTATTGATAATAGATTCATATCTTCCAAACAGATTTATATCTTCCTTTCTTAACATTCTCTTAAACATTTCCCTCACCAATCTAATGTTTCATATGGTTATACTTATTTTTGTACATGTTTGATCTAGTTTCACTCATGCCTATTTGTATGGTGACACAGAAGTAAGCATAGCTGATCTGCTATGTGAAAATTCTGCTTAAACTACTTAATTTCCTTAGTTGCTAGGTATTTTGGAACTGGCATCAAAGTTCTCATTCTTATGTTACACATGTACCAGAGTGCATATTACAGTCTGTGAGTGGCTATTTGGGAAAAGTGTCTTCATCCTAGGTTCTAGACATCAAATCAAAACTTTAAAAAAATATTAACAAAAATAGGCAGTTGCTTTAAGGATTAGCTGGATGGTCACGCACACCTTGAGTCTACTACTCTTACTCACTTCCATCCATCTCCTAGTCTGTTGATTGACTTGTACAGTTCTGTACATTTGATGCTTTGACAACATTCCTGGGTAACTCCAAAGCAAAGATACTTTGAAATCAGTCATGTAGCCTGACTGGATAAAATGAGATGTAGATTACAGAACTACCGTAAGTACAAGACAGCTAATGGCAATATTAAGGGTCAGTTGCTTATAAAGTGAAGTTACTGAATGGCACTGGTATGAGACAATGTTTCAGCATGAAAATGTACCTCTAGTTTGTATTTTCAGCACCCAGTTATCAGTGACTCAAAACTGGATAGCAGAACCATAATTTTAACTCTATTGCCAGCTGAATTGTTTTAATAAAACAAAGCATGTCATCTGTTAGTTCACACTGTTCCCATTTGCAGTTAGTAAATCTGCACACACATGTAGGACAACAATGCATTTACAATGCTGCAGTACACAAATAGCCAGATTTTGAGAATTGGCTTTTTTCAGAGAGATTTACATTTTAAAAATAGTTTTTATTTTGCTGAACAGGATCTTTCCGAAGATGTTGCTTAAGCCACAAGGGATTAGTGGAAATCATTTTGGGAAGGATAAGCAGGAATATTTTGAAAAGCTTTCAAATCAAATGAAAAGAGCAATCTTGAATATCTAAGATTCTACTGTTTATACTTATGAGAGTTCTTTTTGGTTTCTAGAGGCAATAAAATCAGTACATTTGAATAGCAAAGCTGATCTTCAAACAACTGCAATTTTTAACTCACATTCTAACATCTCCATAGGATCCAGAAATGCCTGTCCCTTAAAAGTAAAATATAACATTTGCCTCTCAAAAGTAAAACATAAGCTTTTCTTAAAGAGAAGAGCATTAGTAACAAAAGCTACAGAAATCCTTACCTGAAAGATCTGGGATTACCTGCTGCAAATCTCTCCTTTTAGACCTCCATAGATAACCAAAGCTCTAATAGTGAAAAGGTAACTCCAAAAGCTGAAATAAGTTATCATTTATGTAGTAATTTGCACAGTTTATATGCCAGAACTATACTGGTCTGCTCACGTAGGAATAAATAAAAAAGCAGCACCATCTGAATAGAAGCTACGGTATGAAAGTAAAAAAAAGACCTCTAGTGGCTACAACCTGAAGTTAAAGAGGCTTCATTTCTCGCTTTAAGTACTGTAGTAGACAAAATGGTTGGATATATTAAAGTACAGACAGTTTGCACTCATGAGCCACCTTGTATTTTGCTATTAAAGAATTAAAAACAATCAAAAACATACATTTAGGGAAGGAGAGGTCAGATGTCTCAGGTTAGTTTGACGTATAAATTTCCAATTAGAATGAGCAATCGTTCTAAATGTGAAGCAAGTCTGATAGACAGATAACCTTAACTTGAATTTTCTGGTGTGTAGTGGACATGCATATATGTTGTTGTTTTTTTAGAATTTTCAAAAAGCTATTTTTTAAAATAATTCTGGGAGAAAGGTACTTGGCTTAGTGTTAAATGCCAGCCAGTTTCAGCCTAGGAAAATTTAATCTACTACGATTTATTAGAGCTTGATGCTTTAAGAACAGGTATAAATCCGCAAATTAGAAAAGTAAGAATACATTTGTCAGCTTGTGTGTTAAATTTTCTTAGGGCTGCAGTTAAAAGAACTTCAAACATCTCAAGCAGACAGATGACACTTAAATGGGTGTAATTGACAGCTCACACTGGCTATATTACAAATGCAAGTCATGTTTTGGGGGAGAATTATTAAGATATGTGTAAAAATGTACTTGCAAGAAATGTATGAATCTTCTCAGGGAAGATTTTTTCCCCCTTTGTTCTAATTCTGAGTCCACTTTTGGAAAGGGTGGCTGACATTTTTATCACCGATACAGCCTGGCTAATTTTAAGATGGTTTTTTTTTTTTTTTAATCTCTTCTCTTTCTTCAACCCTTTTTACACAGCTTTGTTTGCTCAGTGAAATCAGTATTAGGATTTCACAAATAGAATTATTCTCCTTTTAATGAAATGTAGACTTAACATTTTTATGATTATTTGAACTTTCTCTAAGAACACATTTTTTTCAAAACAAAATTCTAGAAATTTCTTGAAAATGTATTGTCTTTTTTAATTTGTTTAAGAAAATAATATTAAATTTCTCTGTACCAAACTGTGATATTGTATCTGTGTAGCAAAACGTTGCCCATTTTTACATCCGAGTCTATTTATTTTGAGAAGTTTTGAAAACTGTAGCTCACACAGTATAAGCAGAAATAGTTCTTTTTTCCCATCAATTATTTGGCATGTGTTACTTTTATTAATTTAATTTATCTTTATTTAATTTATTGACCGCCCATCTTACGACTCTGGGCAGTGTACAATATTAAAAAAGATAAGATTTTACAAAACCTATAAACAACATGAACTAAATCATACAATAAGATAAATAGTTGTTGAGGTTGGTGTTACGGGCATAATATAAATGTGTTATTTTATCACTTAATGTATTTAATCTAGATTTAATCTAGATGTATATACATTTCATCCCTGTTAATCTGTTTCTTTTGCAGAGTCATTTTGTGGCCTGCATGACAGCAATCCTGGACCAAATGAATAATCAGCATTATTCTTCATACATTGAAACTTTTCAGACGAGCTCAGAATTAGTGGTAAGTTTTCATGGGAAACAGTCTCAAGCACATTCATCTCAAAATGGGCTGGTTTATTTTTCTTTTTGATGCATATAGTAATGAATGTTAGTTTACATAACAGGTTTGCCTTTGAAGTTTCAGTCTTAAAAAATAAAAGTGGGAAATTATGTCGATCAACTAGTATTTTGAATCAATGCTGGATAGTTTGTTTTTTTTAATCGGGTACTTTTCAATTTTAGTGTATTTGTTGCTTTACCATGTCAGTGCAATTTCATGCAAAAATGAGTGGTATAAAATGCTAGCGCTGCTCTTATTTTTTTTTTCTGTTCTGTTGCTCGATTGCTGCAGTCATTATTAAGCATTCTATATAATCGAATCAGCAATATATATGCAAGTTACATTGCAAGATGGGAACAAGATTTCTTTTCTGTATTTGAGGAATGTATGATATTTAAATATAAAAGATAAATATCTGTATTTTTTCCACTAGGACTTTTTGATGGAAACTTTCATAATGTTTAAAGATCTGATTGGAAAAAACGTTTACCCCTTGGATTGGATAGCAATGAGCATGGTGCAGAACAGGTAATACAAGCCTATAGAGGGCTATAAGACTTGCAGCCTGCTGGACAACTTTAAACATTGGCAGCGGAGAGATTTTGAAAAACCCACCAAGGTTAAATAAATGTCGATTGGGAATGATAAATGAGTGGCTGCATTACCTGGAAGTAAAGCTGTACATTGCTGGCTCTTAAGCTGTGTATGCCTGCTATTAAAAATCACAAGCTTATTCATATTATATATTTTTCCTATCCGCTGTTGCAGTTCTTTAACTATCCTGCGGTTATAGGAAGTCTGGATTTAAAAAAAAAAACACTGAAAGTTTTATTAATTAGAGATGTGAAGATCAGGTTAGCTCTTCCCCATTAAATGGTTAACAGAAGGTGACCTCTGGAAGTTTTTTCCACCATATCTTTTTTTAATTATTTAAGTCATTAGGAAAAAAAGGTCAGTAGAAACGGGACCATTTAAGAATCTGGATTAGATATACATTATGCATGGTATTACATGATCCTTTAAAATACCTTGGTGATCATATGAGCACAGGGTTCTTTTCTATGAAAGGGGTTTCTCTGTGTGCAGCCAAATGAGGTCCCTGGTATTCAGGAGCCCCAGACTGAGCTATAGTTCATATGCCAAACTGTGACAAAATTGTTGATCTTTGGTCCTACAGTGTTCAGAGGAAAATGTGAAAATAAAGGTCAGAAGGGGAATGTGAAGTCTGAAGTTCTGGAAGACTCTTATTAGCATTAGCATAACAACCTCCCAAATATTTTAGTTATGAAACCTACATAATCCAAGGATGTCTTAATTTGTCAGCCTCTTGACTACATTCTGGCCTCTGACATAGAAGACGTTGTCCATCTGTAGTCTGATCTCTGATTCCGTGTAGTGTTTGCATCCATAGGGATTTCCAAGGGAAGTTGTATATCGCAAGCAATGGATTTTGTTTGTGATTAACTTTTATGTATTTGTGACCAAAATGCTCAAATTTTCCCCCAGTAGGATGTGTAATACAATTCTCTCTCTCTCTCTCTCTCTCTCTCTCTCTCTCTCTCTCTCTCTCTCTCTCTCTCTCTCTCTCTCTCTCTCTCTCTCATGTTTTTAATCCTTTTGTGTGAAATTCTTTCTCATTTTTTATTACTACGCTATAGCTTATCTATAAAGCCATGCTGCATTTTAGGTATATTTAATGTATAGCTCAAATCATGTGTCATATCAGAATTGCTGCATTGCTTGAATCTACTGATAGCTTTGCCAAGTTCCTGCTTGATGTATTCCGAATGGAACAGGAAGATGCATACTAAGATGATGCTATTTTCCATATTCCCCCTTGCATTTGGATCAAACATAATTGCAAATACAGAGAACTAGTTTTGAAACAGTAAATGAAGGTTCAGGGGCTAGGACACAAGAGACTTGCATCAGCTTTGAAAGTCTGGAACTGAAGAAAGATTGCAGGTTGACAAAATGTCTGGCTCAAATCATCAAAGGGTTTTAGGTTTTTGTTTTTTTCATGAGAGTCAAAATGAGTATATGAGACCTGACAATAAAAGTTTGGGCTAGTTTATAAGTTTTTAACCATCAGCCCTTTGAATTTACTTGTTTCATTCCATACAATTTATAGGTAGATCCTGATTTATGACCATTCATTTAACCACAGATCAAAGTTACAGCGACCTTGGAAAATGTGACTTACAATATGTATTTACATTTATGCAGTCATGTGATCACAAATTGGGTGCTCAGCAACCAGTTCACATTTACAGCTGGCTGCAGCATTCTGAGGTCATATGATCATAATTTGGGATCTTTTTTGCCAATTTCTGGCAAAAACAATAACAAACACCCATTGGGAAAGATGGATCCGCCTAACAATTTGATTTGACTTATGATTGCAATGGCTACAATGAAAATTCCAGTCCTGATGGTGAGGAATGAACATATGTGACTTATACAAAGGTTGAATGAAAAGTAACTCCTTCCAGTTTATAAGGTACCAACATATGTTAGAAGCTCTGATCTGTTTTTTTTTTTAGCATTACCTATTTAATTCAGTTGGTGGGAAGTAGCTATAAGGAAAGGCTGCATGCTCATCAGTGTGCTTTAAACAATGTGACATGACTGAATTTTTGAGTACAAGTATCCATTGGCTTCTGTCCACTCATTCAGTGATTTTTCAAAGTTATGGTGACATTGAAAAATGGACCTAGAACCAGTCCTCAAAGTTCCAGCCATTGTAGCATTCCTGCAAGCACATGTTTATGATCTGGGCTCTTGGATGTCTAGCTCACAATTACATGTAGCAGGGAGCTGCAGTCAATGAGGTTTGTAACCTTTCCTGCTGGATTTCCATGAGCAAAGTCAATGGGGAAGCAATCAACAAGGTTCATATCAGAAAGGTGGGAGGCGTCCAGTGAAGCAAGGCAAGCTAGCATGTGCATTTTCTCTGGTGGATTGTGGTAGCATTTCTGCTGAAAAAGCAGCTGAATATGAGATCTCGGCTGCCAAAATACTCTCTGAACCTGTACTTCATACAGCTGACTTCTGTGAGCAGACAGGAGATACTGTTATTTCTGCAGCTGCAGCTTGCAATGAGCTGGGAGTCAGGAGTTCCATCATCTCTGAGCTGTAAAAACAGCCCTCATGGACCCACACAACCTTAAGCAAAGCCCTTTTAATCCGTTGCAGTTTATTATTTTAATTTCTTCTTTAAGATTGATAAACTGATAATCTGTTCTATGGAAAGCTGACTTGACAATGGTAACGTCAATGGTGTTCAAGTGGTGCTCCAGTTGTTTTGGCACTGCACTCCAGGTGCCTATTACTACTGATCTATCTTTGCTTTCTTTTGCCAGTCACTCTATTTCTATTTACAGGTTTTTGTGTTTTGTGATTTTCTCCAGTTCTTTCTCTTCTACTCTGTTGTCTTTAGGTACTGCCATGTCCATGATCCAGGGTTTTTTTGTCTTTCTTATGGACAGTTGTTAAGTCTGGGGTGTTATATGGTAGATGCTTGTCTGTTTGAATTCAAATGTCCCAGAGCACTTTAGCTGGTTCATTTTGTGTAACATTGTTTATTTTGTGGTCGTTACTATTATTATTATTATTATTATTATTATTATTATTATTATTACACTTTTAATTGTTGAAAGGGATTAGGGGGATTTAGACTAAATGGAAAGGGAGATTATATACTTGTCTTGTTATGTAATTAAATTAAAATTATGTAATTCTACTGGGCCTTTGTTGATTAATAAGTTGAAGGTTTACAGATGAGTTTATAGAAAATGGGATGAGACCATCCTTCCGGGGTAGGTAAAATGAGGACCCAGATTGTTGGGGGCAATGTAAATATATATATACATTGCTTACTGGTGTACACCGCTTAGAGAGTGCTTGCACTTAAAGCGGTATATAAGTCTCATAAATAAATAAATAAATGTGGAATAAAGATTTTTCGGTTGTAATCTAAGAAAGGAATAGTTTGTTAATTTTGGATATGCTGGTTGAGTATGAAGGGGGGGATTTCAGTTTCTTACTATCTTTGGGGAGAATATTTTAGTTTAGATTTATCTGTTTCATATAGTTTTTAATAAAATTGTTAAAAAGAGAAAGGCTGAAGAACTGATGGAAAATAATTTGGTGGGTCAAAGACATATTGATATCAACCTTTGTATTTCAATGAAGAACATCAAACATCGTTACTGATGTTCTTCAATATCTGAAAGTTTGTACAAGATAAGTTCCTCTCATGCTGACAGCAAAGATGAAAGCTTCAGGAACTGAAATTTGCCAGCAACTGTTGTCATATGAGAATAGATATTTCTTCACAGAACTATGACAGCCAGTGATACATGGCACAGGAACTAAACATTACTCCATGGTGAATCATCACCAAGATTTACCTGCAAATTGGGAGAGATTCAAAATTCTTGGTTACAGAAATTTGGGATGCAGATGGTATTATTTGCATGAATTTCCAGGGACTGTTATTAACTCAGAATATTACATTGCAACACTCAAAACTTTGAAACAATGATAAGGCAGAATTTAGAAACACAAAGGATATTTTGCTGCAAATTGATTACACTGGGTCTCATACTTCCTGAGCCACCCAATACTATAGGATGGATTGGATTTCACGACCTTACACCTCCCACCATACAATCCAGATTTGGGTGCTATAAAACTTCCACTTTTTCCCAAACTTGATTGAATATTTTAGAAAGCATATGTTTGACTGAAATGATGAGGAGCAGGACTTCAGAACTTGTTTGAAGATGAAGGACAATTAGTGGATCACTCAAAAGGAAATTGCTGTCATGCTTGGTATTCATAGCAATATGTCGGTCACGTTCAGTGCTTTTTTTGTAAAAAAAAAAAAAAAGGTGCCAGAACTCATATCTTGTTAATCTTTTATTTAAAAAATTATATATTCAGTCCTTAACATAAATTTAATTTATTGTATTTAAGGCAGAGGTTCATAGTAAATTTTACACTAAAAATTAAAAAAAAGATTTTCAATTCACCAATGATTTTTTAAAATAAAGAAATTATTTACTTTTCGCATGTAGTCAATCTCTGTACACACTCCCACACACGTCAGTTGTGTAATGAAACATAACGGATGCCGCCCACAGTAAGCATTCAGCGTGTAACCAATCACAAGCTGAGCAGTGGCACAAGCTGAGCAGCGCCATCACAACCAATGCAGACGAAGTATGCATGCATCGAAACACAAGCAGTCTGCATGCACCATTTTAATGATTTTGCCCTGACCTGCTACGCTCAACAGGGCAATTCAAGTCCACGTGGACTAAACATCAAATTTTCAAAAATTACTTTTAAAACTTGGAGAATCCATCGGAAAAAGGTGCCAGAACTCCATTCTGGTGTATTCTATGACAAAAAAAGACTGGTCATGTTGTTGATATTTTTCAATATCATAAGAGTTTGTACAACAAAAAGTCCTCACAAAGTGGAAGAGCTCCAAAATGAATTTATTTATTCTTTAATTGTGGGGAAAACTTTCTTCAAATTCATTATATTATATTAACTGAGTCTTGAAAGATTCTGGTTTACTTTGGGAAAAAAATGGTTGGGAACAATTGATTTATTATTTTCTGTGTTTAGTTGTCTTCTGATTTCAAATACTGTTGGAAAGTACCCATTTTTATGTGGAGATAAGTTTGTGCTCCTCCATGATCATTGTATAATGATTCACAGAAACTTTATAGCAAATTTTTGAGCAAATCTTCCGGTGATAAACTGTTTCAAGAAGTACTTGGCACAAAGAACAATAATAATTGTATTTAATCAGTCCTTATATAACTAATTGCAGTCATTTTCACCATGGAACATAAAATTCTCTTTGTATTCAAGATGCATCTGTTGATCATTCAGCAATATAATTCTTACAGAACTTTTACAGAAAAATCATTCAGAAATGTAATTCTACAACATCCGTTGACTGAAGTAAGCTATATAAACTGGAGGCTTTCTAGTCTATGAAAGAGACAGGACTAGAAAAGAAGAAATAGCAAGTGCAAAACTAGTTACAAAAATGACAGATGGAAAGCTTTGGTTTCTGGACCCCTAGCACGTACCTGGGTGTTAGACTGAGTCTGAAAAAAAATATGGGAATATCTTCTGACCTGGAATGATTTCATATATCTGATCCAGTGCATTATAGGATACTGAAAGGAATCGCTAGTGATCTGAACTTATATCCATTGCATTAAAAATATATATGCTAAAATATGCTAAAGAATGAAGCATCAGATGATTGGATTATGTCAATGTTTCCTCATTTTCAGAAAAAGAGGACTTGGTGACTACTGTTGAGGGGTTCTTCATATGAATGCATGGGAAGATGTCTAGATTGTATCATAAAATATCATTCTGAGTAATCACATTTTTTTCTTTGATCATAGAATTTTCATAATACGAGGGCCATTTGGAAATAAATCTCCATTTGAGCAAGAAATAGGCAGGGATAGTGATGCCCATCCTATGGCGCTATGCACAGTAGATCAGTAGGTAGTGAGAAGTGGAAGGAGAAGTTTGTGTTGCAGTTGACTCGTCCGCTAGATCAATTGAAAATTGCCATAGAAAATCCTGCCAAATGTGAAGTGCATGCAGTAATACGATTCCTGTTTGTGAAAACACTTTCGGCAGCTGCAATTCATTTCAAACTGTGTAATGTTTATGGACCAAATATGATGAGTAAAGATGTCGTACATCAATGGTGTCACATGTTTAAAGATGGACGAACTGATGTGCATGATAAAGCAAGAAGTGGCCATCCATCTCTAGTCAGCGATAAACAATGCGCTTCACAATGCTGTTACAGGGTGGCTTCCTTCCCAGGCAGGAGATTTTTTTGCAGAAGGAATTTCGAATCTTGTAAGACATTATGAGAAGTGCCTCAATTTGAATGGAAATTTTGTTGAAAAGTATTGTAAAGTTGTAGTTTTCTAATATGTATAATAAAAAGTTCTGTATCTGCGAGTGTCTGTCATTGATAACCTAACGGAGGTTTATTTCCAAATTGCCCTCTTAAATCATGGCAATGCATTAGGTATATCCTGATACCACCAAAGCATTATTTGACTGTACATAACATGGCTGGCTTTAAAAGAGTAGTCAGATAATTCCTGTAACTGGTCCAATATCAAACTGAACAAATTTTCATCTGAAATGCTGTAGAGTTTTATTACATATTGAACACTTTTATAAAGGACTTGGTAAGTGGCGATAAGAATGCTAATAAAATGACAAAAGATTCCAAATGGACATATTTAGTTATTTACATAAATTTTAAAAAATGCCTCACTACCATGTCTCACTAATTCTAGGTGCTTTACACCATTAAAAGGCAGTGCAATCATGTCATATTATAGAAGACAGAATTAAAATTGGAAACAATTTTAGGTTGGATTAAAGAAGTGGACAGAAAATAGCAGAATTAAATTTAATAGAGACAAATATGAAGTTCTTCCCTTAAGAATTAGAGATATCTGATCTAGTAGTAACACCTAACATTGTTGATCACAATATGAATCAATGCATTGACACTGCTGCTAAAAAAAGCTAATGTAATCTTAGACTATATAAATAGAAGTATAGTTTCCAAGCTTAAGTTACAGGAAACCATATTCTGGTTCAAGGTTATGGAGAAGATTCCTAACAGAACAATTTTATATGAATATAATCAGCAAAGGCCATGATGATCTCATTTAATGTGTTCAAGTCAAGATATTTCATAGCTAAGTGTCATGGATAGTTCCATGAACAAGAAGTTAGGCCTGAACATCAGAGAATCCCTTTCAACTCTGTGATTCATTTATGAACCATTATTCATCTCTTCTTTCCAAATGTGCATTGATATGTGCTGAGCAACTTACTGTTTGATCCTATGCTGTTCACTTGGAATCTGTGCAAAATACATAAGATTTGATAAGCAGACAGTGATGCTGCAATGATCATTCTTAAAATTATTATCTTATGATGGGAATAGATTAGGTAGTTTCAAAATCTGAGTATATTAATCTAGTAAAGAATATGGAGAAGGTACTAAGATTATGCTGATGTATTGCCCTGTTTCTTCAAGCTGGTAATAATCTTCCTGAGTTGTTAGTTTCCTAGAAGCTACATATTCAGGAAACTTCAACATTTACCTGAAACTTTCCCATTGGCAGCCATTCAAAATATCATTCTGCTATGTCAATCATTTATTAATTTCAATATATATTGCACACATGTTAATGTATAGCCTTTACCTGACCTGAATAGATCCTCCTATCACAAGAACTGCTTGGATTTTTGAAGATCTTAGCAAAATTATATGTTATTAATTTGCAATGCCTTGTCTTTGATTGTTCTTTCCTATCACAATTGAATCAGTACAGTGTGATCTAATAAATGTTTTCAAATTGTGAAGAGGTTGACAAATCTTTATGAGATGTGTTGTTGTTTTACTATCCCCTGTGATGTGTTTGCAGAAAATTGTTGATAAAATTGCTCATATCTGGTCTGACATTGAGAGCCACTTTGGGATAGTGTTTAAGACAGTCACTTGTCTCAGTTTAATGAATGATTTCATCTTCTTCAACCTGAAGTGTGGATAAGTGAGTTTGAAGATTAACCAGGCTACTTGCTTGTTGGATATTTTCCCATCCTGTTTACACTGTACAGAGAGATGAAATCAAAAGTTGTTTCTTGAGGAAAGATTTATGTATAGTTTCATTTAAAACAAAGAAATAAATCACTTCAAGAAATATATAGACATTTCATAGTTAGAATAGAATAGAATAGAATTACATCTCTAAATACTGACCATGTTTGACATCTCTGTTCTAGAACAAGAGTTCAGTTCAATTCTATTCTGTTCCAGACTTTCTGGATGATACCATTATTTACAAACTTTCCAGAGCTGTTTCAGACCTTTTTTTGGTCCAGAAATAGGCAACAGGTGGCTGCTGCATCTAGGGAAACTGTTTTTCAACAAAAACTTCAGCCAATTGTATCTTTCTTGCTAATGACCTTCTGTTTAGATTTTTACAATGCGCTTTGTTTGTAAATTTGCTTGTAAATTTTTGATTGCTTAAGTGCATTTGGAATCTGCAACTAATTCAACATCTGACAACTATATTGCTTTATAATATCAACTGTTTCGATACTATACTGTTAATCTTTAGATATTATCTCCAAAAACCTGCATAACTTGAAGTTCTGTAGGATCATTTCTTTTCTTAACATCTTTTCTGCAGTTCCCCCTGTGAAGGAAAACAAGGTTGAGGAACAGGACTTTCTAGGTGATTGTCTGGTCAGAACTATAATTTTGACCTTTTTCCCCACAAAACAATATTATGTTATAGAATAATCTGAGTTTTAAAACAATCCAAAAATCTGATTTAGGTAAATGACCTTACTTTAATCAGAATGTTTATGACAGTTTATTGAAATCAAATAATTATTATCTGGCCTTATTTAATTGATGTGCTATTACTACTTTTAAAGTTCTATATTTGGTGGAAATAAGTCACAGTGTCTCCTTCACCAATAACCTTGTTTTATATGATGTTTATGAATGTGTATTAGTTATTTGAACAGGCTCAATTATGTAATATTATTTATAAGAGCTTGAATATGCTATTCTAGTAAACCATTGACAATTTGCTTTGAATAAGATGAAATTAATATAATCTTAAAATGAGATTAATATAGTAAAACCTCCTCTCAAGAGAATATTTCATAAAGTTTGGTTGCAATCATTGGAGCTGTAACTTAGAAGTTGGAAAATTATCTCTTGTGGTTGGGGTTTGCACTCTTATTGCTTACATTTTGAATTTAAATCAATAAGATTGTTAATGCGTCTTCGGATTAATTGATTAATTGACATGTGTAAACTTTATCTATTTCTATGGCTGCACCCTATCCAGAATCTCAGTAATTCAGTAACTTTTATTCACAAATCAATTCCCCACTAATTTTGTTTGAGAAATCCCTTACAAACCAATTATTAGCCACTTGATTTAGAAGAAAAGTATAATAGAGAGATTTCTGGGAAGACATTTCTCTTACATGATTATGACAATTTGTGCAGACTGTTAATCAAGTCAATGTCTCTGTGATACCTTATCACTTCACAAATCTCACTTCTCAATTACTCTGCACATTATCTCAAACATGTCAGCATCTGCATTATTCATAGGTACAGTATTTTTAATTCTACAGAACAATGACAATACATTGATCTTAGCTTGCTTTTTGCTCCTTCGGGAATGTCTTGTGTTACAAATTCATATGGGAGATGATGCTTTATGTCCTAATTCCCTTCCTCCTTTTATGAGGGGAGGGGTGGGTCATTTCAATATACAGTAGGCATATATATATATATGCATGCCCTAGTGTCTTAATTTAGTAAATCTCAGAGGTTTTGGCTTATATCATCACATCATGTCCTTTGCTATTCCAGTGAAGGTTGTTCAGCACTGGTGCTAACTCTTGGCACTACCACAGCAGAATTTTTCCCCCAGTATTTGTCTTTTACATTATTATTTAATTTATTATTTGAACACTTTTGCGCTTCTTAAGTATTTAAACACCTAGGAAAGAGGTACAATTTGATCTGCAACATTTTTCCAAATGTAACACCCTCCATATCAAACTTAATTTTGCTTTGATTTTGTTAAGCAAGATTTGCCAGTTTTATATTCTCAAAAAATGAGGAACAATAATAGTTTCTCTGCACAAGAATCCTGAACTTTGATTGCACTTTAACAAAAGCTAATCTAATTAGCAGTGCCTTAACACCCATTTCAAAATTTCAAAATAAATTCCTCTAAGATCAATAAGAATTATTCTCAGTAAAGATTGCGACCTTAGAATCACTTATAACAAGTAAAAACCTGATTGAATGTCTGAGAAAATATCCATAACTTATCTTCTGGATACTTACCATACTCCATTTTTAACTATTAACTGAGCTATGTACACTGCAGCTTTGGCATCATAACAGCCTTTATTCTAATCTGAAAGAAAAAAAATGGATTTCAACTGGCTTTTCCTTTAGTACTTTTCTTATCTTAATATAGCTACTACTTTACTTTTACCACCTTACAATTGGAAAGCTGTTTTTTTCCCAACTAATGCATCAGCAAAGCCCCTGGATTTTAGTACTAAATATTTCAGTACAGTATTTTTTTTATAAAGAAAAGCAGTATGATATACCCCTTAAAGCAGCAGACATTTTCTAGCAGAGCACATTTCTAAAAACTCTACATTTTCTAAAGGAGCATTTTCTTGCTCTGATAATTGGAATTCTTTTATATATAAATTTTACCAATTTTATAAGCTCTGCTAGCTTTTGGTGCAATTTATAAGTATGTTTCACAAAAACATAATAGGGTTACCACGTGACCTCTGGGCTTCTTTTAGTATTTATGTTTATTTACCTTAGTAAGACATTGGATAATGAGAAACAAATTATTGTAATTTCCTGCATTGTTTATACATCTGGAAGCAAAGGATAATTTGAGCATAATACTGCATTGGTCTTTTTCAGATATAAAAATAAACTGTATTTTACGTTTAAAAACACAGTTCTTCTAAAGCCACATACAAAATGCAACAGTAATAAAATGTTAAGCAAGTAGAAAAATTGGACTGCAGAACATTTTCTGTTCAGAATTCTAGCTTTCTCATATTTTCTTACCTCTTTCACAACATTTAGTCAGCTAATAATACAGCAGGTATTTTATATTTTGTAAAAATATGCTGACCTAGTATTGTATTTACTCCTGCACCTTCTCCCAAATTTGCTGATACTTCCTTCTCATGTTTGAGCTTACTGTTTTAACCATTCAAGCAATAATACTCATGTCCAGAATATCAAAAGAAAAAAAAAAGAGATATAGAATTAAAAGTGAATACAATTCATTTTTAAACCAGAATACAGTTAATAAATAGCTGGGAAAGTGGTCTTTCATGTAACCCCAACATTAAGAAGAAATGTTCTTGCCAATATTTTTCATGCTATGTTGTTTTTCTATTTTCATACAGTGCTTAACTCATTTAAAAATATGATCCTCCCATCTCCTGTCTGTGAAGCAATTTATTCTTCTAACTTAGTGTATTGTTTCTGTAGAATTCAAAGTGGATCAACTTTCATTATCTCTGAATAACATTAATTCTTGTGCTATTGTACAGCTATCTTTACAAAGTAAATATATGAAACCTACCCCCTCCCATAGTCATATAGCTGGATTGCTCAGCTGCTTTGTTCCCATTTAATTTGTAGTTCCATCTGAACAAGGTAGCACTGAAGGACTTTGTCCATTCCTACAGTATCTCTTTAACATCTTGTATATGGCAGTTCATCCACCATCCCTGTCATTAGAATTCCTGCTTTCTATTTATCTTAAGCAAACAGTGGTGATATATCTGGCAAATATATCATCTCAGATATTAGGAACTTGAGAAGAACAGTTCATGTCTTAAGGTTCCTTGTGTCAGGGGAGCTGAGATGTTCAGTCTTGAATAGCAGCTACAACAAAAATTTTCTTCCTCATTCTTGTTTACTGTGTTTATGACAGTTTAAGAAGAATTATATTTGCTTAGCTATGGATGCTAAGCAGTATATCCTGTGATCTGTAAAATATTATTGCTGCAAGATTTGTAAACTAGGCAAATATTTATTAGTCCCCCTTCTCAAAGCTCATGCAAAAATCACAGTAAATAATTGCAGAAAAGCTGCCATAAACAGCTTTTTTGGCTGTTTTCATGTTATGACTCTGGATCAATAGACACTAGGTGTAGCAATGCTAGACAAGGAACTTATGCCATAAATGTTAGCATTTTCCATACCTTTGATGACATCAGAACAGCTAAACTGATAAAGGTTGCCAGCTCAGAAGTTTATTTTAAGGTTCAGGAAGGAAAGCAACAGAAACAAAAGCAGTCTTTGCTATTGTTTTCTTCCATGTTAAATAGAAAATATAGGCCAAAGAAATTCAAGAGTGAAATACTGGCCAGGAATTCAGTAAAAATAAAATAAAAAATTAATCCATGGCACCAAAAGGAGAAAGCAGAATTCTCCAGCAGGATGAATGTAGAATCCACCGGTGGGTAATCTCAGCCTTCCTGCTCAGATGAGACTAAGTCATAACTTTAGCCACGCCTCCCTCTGGGTGTGCCTCCCCAGTTTTTTTATTTAGTCTCAGCTCAGTAGGACGCAATCTATTTGGCTCCTCTATTAGACTAGGTTGAATTATTTCAACAGAAATGGTCTTAGCAAAAGCCATCCCATCCCTAATTAAATATTTGCACATTGTTAATTCTCAGCCATTGGCTTTAATCATGATAGTTGAAAAGACAGGATGCTCGGCATGGACCTTCTATCTAGAACCATGGTGGCAAACCTATGGCACACGTGCCACAGGTGGCACACAGAGCCCTCTCTATGGGCACACATGCTATCGCCCCAGTCCTAGGCCTTCAGTTGGGTTTTATAAAACCTTTTTGCTTTAGGCCTCTGCCACCGTGTGCAAATTTTTTTTCAATCAATCAATTTCATCTTTTCATGGGAAAAAAAAAGATCTCGCAAAGTTGGAATTGATTGATTGAACTGTTTAGTCCTACCCAGTCTGCCGTTACCACCACAGCCACACCCACCCATGGGCCACGCCCACCTGGCACCCGATACATAAGTGGGTTTTGGGTTGCAGTTTGGGCACTCTAAAAGGTTTGCCATCACTGATCTAGAAGATTATTCAAAGATCTTTAGATGCAGTTAAAAGTTATCACCATATCAATATCAATATTCATTCTGACTCTAACCATCAACAGCATCGTTTCTGTCTTCTCCCATCAAAGGAGATATTGGTGGTAATAAAGCATATTGTTTCCATGGCAGAAATTGTTTCAGAATTGAGCCTTGGTGGCAGAGTGATTATAATACAGTATTGCAGGCAAACTTTGCCCATAGGCTGGAGTTCAATCCTGACGGGGCTCAAGTAACTCAGACTTCTGTCCTTCCAAGGTCAGTAAAATGAGACCTAAATAGTTGGGGGCAATAGGCTGACATTGTAAAAGAGCCAGATTGTACTGTAAAGCACAATGTGGCAGTGTACAAGTGTAAGTGTTATTGCTATTTTCTTAACTTCATGCTTTATACTTTTGATTCTCCCTAGCTTTTAATGGTTTTCAAACAGCTCTTAATCTTTTTTTTTCTTGGTGCATTTTAAAAAGTGGTTGTTGCAAGATATTTATTGCTTCCCAATTCTATAGGGCAAAAAAAAGATATGTAATTTTTGCATTTTTTTAATCTATTAGTCAATATATTTTTATTTACTATCTTTTATTTATCAATAATTAACATTTATTCTCAGGAAATGGACAATATTAGTAATTTATAGAACAATTTATTTAAGCAAGTAGAATACAAAATTAATCAATCCCACATGCTTTATGAAATATAGAGCAAATTATTTGTAAATTATTATACTTGTAATATATAAAACTGAAATGAAAGTTTATAGAAGTGCATTTTATGATGAGAGAACATTCTTTTATCTTTATTGTGAGGAGAATGTTTTGGTTAACATAAAAGTGATTGTTCAAAAATAAGTATTTTTTTAAAATATAACCATAAGTGTTCCTGGCAATATATAAATATAAAGCAAACATAACAAACTGAATACCTTGAAGGTGATATATTATATACCTTTATTTCAGAATCAAAGTATATTTATGATCAATTCTTTGAACTCAAAAAGGAATGATGTAGTTTCAAAAATATACTTAAAGTAAAAAAAATTAGTTGTCAATGTTTCATTCAGGAACAAAAACAAAATTTAAAAAACCCAAATATATTATTTCTCTATAGATTTGCATCTGTTCACTCAAAATAAGCTTTAAATCATTTATTTTTCCTAAAGAGGTCCCACAAATGCTATTTAAATTTATAAACCACTAGTTTCTGTTTGTCAGTAAATGAAGTTCTGAGTACAGTATGCTCAATGTGCCCGTTTATATAGCCAAGAATTATTTCTAGCTGAGCTTTTTTTTTTTTTTTTGCCAGTTGTACTGTATATTTCTGGGAAGATACATGCTGAAGTATTACTTATTTTTTTTTTTTTTGGATCAAACAGTTTCTCATCTAGTACATACTATTTATACAATTTGTCTAAGCAGGTGCTTCTGTTAAGCTATCTGGATTCACAACATGAGTTTGTCAATAGTTAGTACCAAGGAGAAGTAAAGCATGGCAGATGGTCTCAGTTGGAGATTGTCCAAGCCAGAATGTAACTTGAAAGAGCTCTGACAGAGTTTCCATGATGGTGAACTTTTCCATCATAATGGAATGGAATGGAATGGAATAGATTCATATGCTGTCCAAAATAACTTTTGCCATGACATTTTACAACAGTTCCAAGAAGATTGTCATTGTGAAGCAAAAGTGGTGAAAAACTTAATTGCCACCAACTCACCTGTTTCTTTCATGAGTTCCCTTTCTTATTCTCATAGGCTTTGTCTTAAGTATAGACATTCAGTTTCATAGAGGGAATTGATATGGGTAACTTTCTGAGTGACAATATGGCTAGTGAAGAGCAGGAGAGCCTAAGTAATTGATCATTTAGAAAGAAATTTCAGTGATATTTATTTGATATTGTGAACAGATACTTCATTATCCTTACAAGCAATTGGATATTACAGCAGTTCAGGAAATAAGTCTGAAATTGTATGTTTGCTCTTGTTCTTTATGGTATTTAATTCTTATTATGTTCTTTGTAATCCACCTAAAGCTACTGGAATTGGTTGACATATACAATTGAACCTGCCAGTGCACTGTTGAGCATGAGACAGTCACACATGACTGAATGTAAATGATCCCCAAATTAACAAACCCTATAAGGCGAATGCTTCACAAATCAAAAGTTGCAATTCTCAAAATAGGATCTTGCCTATAAACTCTACCAGTCTGCATTAGAAAGTTTTGACAGAGGTGATCAACCTAGAATGTCTATTCAGTTTTGGTTTTGAATTAAATATTGTTCTCATTTTATTCCTGAGGGAGGTCTGCATTTTTGAAGAATGCAATTTCAGGAAGAAAACAGTTAAACATATTATGCTCTGACTTTGAGGGAGAATTTGCTGATTCACTCTAAAACTCTCTTGTATTATTTCAGCAGTTGCTTTAAGGTAGCAAGCTTATTGCCTTCCTTTGCACAATGCACTCTCCTGTGGCCAGTCTCTCTTTTGCTGCCTCTGGGCAGCAAGGTGAAAAATTAAAATCAGCACTGCAAGCTCAGCACTTACTTTATCTCATCCGCTATGTTCTCCATAGCAGACTCAGTTGTAAAGGCCGGATCCTCTCGCATTTACCAAATCTGAACAAAGCCTGGGAAGGATGAAAGGAAAAAGTGTTTGCAACAGCTTGTAATCCTTTTTGCTCTTATCACAGTGGATTCTTTGCCCAAAGGAAAAAAAGAAATGCGCTCTCATATTTTGGAGGAGGGAGTAAAATGCAATGGAGAATGACAAATACGGCAATTCAGAGAAAGGGTTTGTCATCTGATACACACCGATACATAATTGATTCTGTTTTCCATCTCAAAAGGAATGTGTAATGCTCTGGTTAGAGGTGTTATTTGTGGTTCTGCATGTTAGAAAGCAAGGGCAGAATTTGAAGTATCAAGAATGTAGTTTTGAGTGTCCAGAGGAAATTTTAGTGGGGGTTTTTTGGTTGGTGGTTGTGGGGGGGCAGAGAAGGAATGCTACTCCACTGCTTTTAACGTGCACTGTTCCAAAATTGGAGGAAAGAGGATTAAAAGTTCAGCTACTATAATATAAGACTTCATCCCATAATTCCGGGCCAATTTGGCTTAGTGACTAAGGTACCAGGCTAGAAACCAGGACACTGTGGGTTCCATTGCTGCCTTAACCATGAAAGCCAGCTGGATGACCTTGGGCCAATCATTGTTTCTCAGCCCACAGGTTGAAGGTTGTTGTGAGGGGGAAAATAAGAGAAGAAAGATGTGTTGTATATGTTGTTCACCTTGAGTTATTTGTAAAAATAATAAAGGTGGGATACAAGTAAATAAATAAAATTCATTTTCTGAAAATAAATCTTACTGAATTATATGATGCTTACTTATGTATCGCCATCTCTCTTATCTATGTGAGAGAGAGAGAGAGAGAGAGAGAGAGAGAGAGAGATGATAGACACATTTGCACTGCAATTTAATGTTTTGTTAACTAGCATTTTTTAAAAAAAAATCAGATCAACAGGATTTTTTTGTTTCTAAGTAAAGGAGTGCAGAACTGAGGTTTTAACTGGAATCTAGTCTAGTCTCATAGTACTTTAGCTACTGGAATTCTAATTCTTAGTAAACATAGTATCTGGAAATTCTGGAAATTGTAGTCACTCCTGGGAAGTCAAATGAACAGTTTAGCTTACATTCTAATTGGAAAATACTTTCCAGTTGTTACAAATTTGAAACAAAAAGTGCAAGTTCAGACTGAAATTGGAACAAAAACACTGGGCCCAGTGAGTTTTGTTTTGACATAATCCAGCCAATGTTGAATTGTATTGATGGAATGTTTCAACTGAAGGATAGTCCATTCTGAGTTCAGAACAAATATTTCCCATTTTATGCAGAATGCTATAGAAAATGGGTAATAGATGAAAAACAAAATAATTGCTCCACTATTTGAAGACCATTAGAGAAGAAAAACAACATATTCAAAAATAATATGAAATATAAAGATCAAACATAAAATATGAATTAATCTATGTGAAGACAGAAGAGATAATCTTAGAGATATTTATTAGCTTCAAGATGTTTTTCATCCTATCCATGAACAAGAAAATGCCTAGTTTCTATAGAGTTTTTGTTTGTTATGTTTTGTTTTGTTTAGAAAATCTTAAATAGCACGCCATAAGAATTACGACCAGAAATTGTCAGTACTGATATATCTAGCATTAGCCACTGAATAAAACTTTCAAAGCTATAATAAACATAGTGTTCATAATATTAAATATTTTCTGATATTAAATATCAGAAGCACTGATACTGTATATTTGCAGTGCAGCACAATATAGAAGTACTGATATATACTATTGAATATTATAACTGTATTGTTCTTAACAGAAACTGAGCAGTTGGAGCTCTCACCTCACAATCTGTAGGCTGTGAGTTTGATCCTTGTTGTTGTTGTTAATTGCGAAGTCGTGTCCGACTCATCGCGACCCCATGGACAACATTCCTCCAGGTCTTCCTGTCCTCCACCATCTTCTGGAGTCCATTTAAGCTCACACCTACTGCTTCAGTGACTCCATCCAGCCACCTCATTCTCTGTTGTCCCCTTCTTCTATTGCCCTCAATCTTTCCCAGCATTAGGCCCTTCTCCAGTGAGTCCTTCCTTCTCATTAGGTGGCCAAAGTATTTGAGTTTCAACTTCAGGAGTTTGATCCTAGGTAGTGGCACATATTTCTCTCTCTGGGCGCAATGAGTAATTGTCTGCTGCCAACTCCAGATAGGTGTCAGGAAGGGTATCTGCCAGTAAATGTTCAAGTTCCATTCAGTTGCCCCGACTCCTCCCCGATGCAAGAGATTACTGGGTCATGAAAAGAGAAAAAATGTTCTTAGCAAAAACTACAAATATTGCATATTAGAAAATATGGTATGTTTTCCAGGGGTACAGAGTCTTGAGGTGAGATGGTGGATTGCAAAAAGCCTGGTGCATAAAATTGTTTAATATGAGATGTTCATTGAATTATTACCAATCAATAATAAGTTGCCCAGAATCACTCCTTATGGGGAGATGGGCAACATACTAAATAATAGATAGATAGATAGATAGATAGATAGATAGATAGATAGATAGATAGATAGATAGATAGATGATGGATGGATAGATAGATAGATGATAGATAGATAGATAGATAGATAGATAGATAGATAGATAGATAGATAGATTAAAACAAGCAAGCAAGCAAGTTTTTACAGTAGGCTTTCAGAACTAGGGAAGAAGGAATTGAAGTATTTCTCTTCTATTTTCCATTTCATTTTTCACTTTAGGTAGGCATTTCAACTAAATTAAATCGATTTGGATTCTGTTTCTCATTTTGTTACTTCAAAGGACACCTAGATTGCTAGCCAAGCCATGCTAATATGTGGCACTTTATCATCGTATCTCTGCCTAGAGTAATGAACCTAAGCATAAAATGAATCCGTCAATCAGGCCACCAAACCCAAATCTCAGCTGAATAAATTTGTGAAACATGCATAATATTTGTATGACATCAATTCAATACATTTTATAAAAGCTAAGGTTGCATTGGAAACCTTTCAGGGTGAATTTGAATATTAACATTTCATCACAGCAGTACTAGAAAGAGGAGACCAATCTCCTTGACTCAATATTTCCTAATATTAACCTGTTTTCTTTGCAGGTGTCTAACAAAATTCTGACTTGTAAGCAATGGTAGCGGTGATGATCATACATACTTTCTGAATTTTATCATAATCTAGTACTTGTTCAGAAGAGGTTCTTTCCAGGGTGACTGGCAATGTAGCAATAGCATTTAGACTTATACCAGTTCATAGTGCTTTACAGCCCTCTCAGCATATTACCCCCAACAATCTGGGCTCTCATTTTACCGACTTTGGAAGGATGGGAGGCTGAGTCAACCTTGAGTTTGTCAGGATCAAACTCCTGACAGTGAGCAGAGTCAGCCTGCAATATTACATTCTAACTAATGCGCCACCACGTACACTTATGTAAGTGACTGAATGCATGGAAAGTAGGATTTGTACTACTAACCTTGCTATCCTCTTTAGCAAATCTCACTCTATACACTTGAATATAGGAGTCAGATATTTAGTGATTCTCATAATTTTTACCTTTTCTCAGCACTTTTTGCTGCCGATAAATCATTTTCTCTATTGATCTGCTATATCACTATACTGAGCAAGTCAAGATATCCTATATTTCTCATTGGGCAAGATATGGCTGGGAATTTCCTTGAAATACATCTTTCTATTCTGAATGCTTTTCCCCCATAAAAAGAGCATTATTTTATGCACAGTGTTTATTAAAAGAATATACTAAGAATGGTTAAATTAAAAAACAGAATTATCTCATTTCCAATAGTTGTTTCAATGAGAGGATTTACTTGAAACTAGACATCCCTACTAAAAATCTTTGTATATAATTATTAAAGGTAAGGACATCTGGCCATCTTCACACTGTTTGGAAATGTAGGAAGTAATTTATTTTGAATTGATCTTGTAACATTTTATTATCTTGGAAAGTTTACAATTTCCTTTCAAAGTTTTTTCTTTAAAACATTTTTTCTTTTAAATATTATTTACATAAATCTCCATGATACCTTAAAGTAAAAACTGAATTAAAGTGATTTTTGGAAAATTCAATAGTTTGGCTGGGTAGTACATCTCAAAAAATGGAAAGACTTTTTTTTGGATTGAGCATATCTGAAATGTTTGGGTTTTTGCTGGTGAATGAGGAGATGCTTAAAGAATATACTAAAAGCTTAACCAATAAATAGTTTATATTTTTGAAAAAAATATAAGTGAGCAACATATGAAGATAGGATGAAAAGAAGCAAATCATTGCAGGGCCAGGATAGCAGGATTTCAGTGTGCAATTATTTCAGCACCAATATTTAAATGAGTATCTATTTACTTTGTAATAGTTATACAATTTGAAGTTTACTTCTTAGTAAGATAGAAGAATGTGGAATAGACAATACCTCCACTAGATGAACTGACAACCGGCTGTCCAATTGCACTCAGTGGGTAGTTCTCCATGAAACTATATCTGCATGGAGGGACACTTGCAGTGGAGTAGATCAAAGTTCTGTCTTAGGCCAGTACTCTTCAACATCATCATAAATGACCTAGACATGGGGATAGAAAGAGGGAAGTTATCAAATTTGCAGATGACACCAAACTGGGCGAAATCACTAACACTTTAGAAGACAAACTCAAGAATCAGAAGGATGTGAACAGACTTGAACACTGGGCCTTATTCAACAAAATACAATCCCTTGTTGAGAAATGTAAGATCCTACGTATAGGTAAGAAAAACCAAATGCACAGGTATAGAATAGGCAGTAACTCTCTCAACAGCAGTAACTGTGGGATGGATCTAGGTGTCCTAGTGAACAATCACTGACATATGTGCTGCACTGCCAAAACAACCAATATAGTCCTAAGCTACATTGACAGAGAGATATATCAAGATGACATGATATACTATTCCCAATTTATATTGCACTGGTGAGGCCACACTTTGAATACTGCATTCGTTTCTGGTCATTATGATACAAAAAAGATATTGAGCACAGAGAAGAGCAAGAAAGATGATAAGAGGTCCAGAGGCTAAACTGTATGATGAATGATTGAGAGAATGAGGTATGTCTGGTTTAAGAAAGAGAAGGACTAGGAGTGACATGATAACAGCCTTCCAAGACTTGAGGGCTGTCACAGAGGAGAGGGGATTAATCTACTCTTCAAAGCACCTGGAGAAGGACAAGAAGTAATGGGTGGAAATTTATTAAGGAGAGATCCAGCCTAGAACTAAGAAGAAATTTTCTGGCAGTGAAAACAATCAATCAGTGAAAAGGCTTACCTCCATATGTTGTGGGTGATCTACCAATGAAAGTTTTCAAGAAAAGATTGGACAGCCGTTTGTCTGGAATGATATAGGGCTTGGATTACAAGATCTCCAAGAACTCGTCCAATCCTATTATTCTATGTTCTGTGTTTCAGAAGGAAGCATTTTACTCTATCAAGAAAATCTGTTCAAATCAAATCATTCCATCACCCCAATGACGAATCTGACCAAGTTCATGCATGAGACATTTTGTGCATGTTCATATTTAATGTTGGTGGACAAATTAAGGCTCTATTCTATCTTGCAGTATTCGTGACTTGATTTCCTGTTATTAAAACTACAACTGTCAGAAGTTGACACCTTTTTTCCAGAAAAAGAAAAGAGATCTCTACTAGTTTAGCAATTTAGCAACAACTCTCTTACATTCTAAATGAAAAAGGAAATAACACTTTCTACATTGTACTAATTATTTTATTTATCTACCGTATTTTCTGGCATATAAGACGACTTTCTAAAGCATGCAAATCGTCTCCGAAGTCGGGGGTTGTCTTATACGCCGAGTCGTCTTATACACCGGAAAATACGGTATATAGGGCATTTAATTTTAAAAAAATATAACACCTATTTATATTTTTATTTTAGGTTTGCTATATGATGAACATTGGCCAATGCAGATTTAAACTCTGAAAGTATCCTAGCACAAATACACAAATACACATGCATACATACTTCTCTCTTTGTCTCTTCTTCTCTCTTCTCTTAGAATAGTGTTGTGCATTGGAATAGTTTTTTTCTTCAGTTTCTTTTTGGAAAGGGACTAGCATGTGTAAATTATGCTATTTGTTCAAAATGTCATAATAAAGATTAAAAAGGCAAAAAAAAATCTTCCATTTTTTGTTATCTCATAAAAATGGGTTCAAATTTTCAAAATTAAACAGCAACTGGCTGAATAGAGATCTGCTAACTTTTGCTTTTATGGGTCAACTGGTAAAGACTTCAGTATTGATTCCACCTTCACCAACTAGGCACAATTATAACCAAGTGGACAACTTCACAAGAATCTAAGAACTCCTGATAATTCTTCCTGAAGAAAGGTTAAAAAGCCTTAACCAGAGACTTCTAGCAATTGCTGTATTTCAAATGCAAGCCCTGTATACAGAAATAATAGTCACATACTGGTTGTGTTTCTTTCTCATTTCTGCCTTATCTAGTGGGTTACCTAGCTTCTTCTTTTGAGATAGTTGGCTTGTTTCCATATGACCTTTTTTATCATGATTCTATTGTTTTTATCTGATTATTGAGAACTATTACAGTCTAGGGATAAACTAAATATAACATTGCATTGCTTTAAAGTCAAGAAAAACAAGCATTAGGAAAAGTTGCCCCTGGTTCTTATTCTTATTTGCCTTTCTGTTTAATTACAGGAGATAGTGATACTCACTGGTTGGGTTACTTTACCAACAGTGGTTTTATTAATTCAAATTATATCCTATATAGCTAATAGAAAATAATTGCCAAGTAAATATAATTTAATAGCCGTGGGTTTTCATATTGCTAGACACTACGTAGGAGGCTAATTCTAATGAGCTGAGACTCAGTCTAAATAATTAAAGAAGTTAATATTTCTGTTTGGCTGGCTGATCAATTTAAAAAAGCCCTTAGTCCTTTAAAAGTAAGCGTAGAACTATGTCATGGGAAACATATTGAATGTGAAAGATTTATTAGGCTATATTCACACAAACAAACTGCGGTTCAGCAGCACACCAAAAGACTTACAATTTGCAGTGGTGAGAACTAATTAGAATATATTTCAAATCAGAAATTGAAAGAAATATGTCCTTGTATAGAATGTACCATTTATTATGCACTGTTGAGAGCAATTCATATGCTAACTCATTGTTATATACTGTGCCCTTTGGCATAGCATAACTCTATTAGATTTGAATGGGAGTAACCCTGTTGTCTCTTATAATGCCTTGAAAAATTGGCCAGTCTCTGGGCATAGGTTTCAGAAGTGAAATATGTAGCTTGGCCTCGACCTCACTTGTGCCGTATAGTATTGTGTGTTTTTGTCTGCTTTGTTTCCATTATTTTGTTTTTTTATCTTTTTAGTAGTAGTAGTAAAGTTGGAAGGGACATTGGAGGTCATCTAGTCCAAACCCCTGCTCAGACAGGAAAGCCTACACCATTTCGGACAAATGGCTGTCCAGTCTCTTAAAAACTTTCAGTGTTGGAGCATTTACTGCTTCTGGAGGCAGGCTGTTCCACTGATTAATTGTTCTCACTGTCAGGAAGTTTCTCCTTAGTTCTAGGTTGCTTCTCTCCTTGATTAGTTTCCACCCGTTGCTTCTTGTCCTGCCTTCAGGTGCTTTGGAAAATACAAAGCACTTGAATTTTTAATACAATGTAAGCCTTCCAGAGACCGTATTTCCAAATTGGGTGGCCCTCCATATAATTTATATAAATAAATAAAAAATTAACAGTGTTTAGTTCTGCTTTGATGCCAGCTAATGGGATAAAATTCAAAAATTAATGGCTTTAGTTTTTCATCTTGTTTTTCTTTAGAGTATTTCTGAGAGCCATCAACAAATTTTCTGAAACTATGAACCACAAGTTTCTGGAAAACATGAATTTTGAAGAGCAAGTAAGTGGTTTATTTATTATTTACTTTTTTAAAAATAACAAGAATTTACTTGTTTTGTGTCTACTTTTTTCAATATTTTCCCAAACATATTGGAATTTGATTGATAAGGGATGAAAGACATCCAAAGGCCATTTAATTTGGGAGAATTACTTTTTCTCCAGGTTTGGTATTTTGATTATTATAAGGTTCTCAGTCTGATGCTTTTATCAGTTTGGTTGATTTGGACAAAACTGTAGAATAAATAACATGTAATACTGGAGCATCATGTCTATATGGAATTTAATTAAAATATCAGAACATTCTTGTTTGGCACAGATATCTTTAATATCAGGAACTCATTTTGCTTTTTCTATAGAGGGTCTATACTTGGAACAAGTTCAAACTAAGGTTGAAATGTGGCCCTTACCTTATTTCAGTTTATGGAGTGAGTTAAAACCTATTTTTTACCCAAGCTTGTTTATGCTGGTATTTCTTAAAAGTTTTAATTGTTACCCCAAAAGTCAGAATAAATTCTCAATGTTTGTAAGTTGCCTAGAGCCATAAATGAGAATTGATAACAGATATATTTTAATTAATTAATTGAAGTAATAAAACAGTTATTGAGGAAATTTCTTAGCACGTAGAAATACATGTTATTTATATCAAGACCTCAAGAAGATAAAGACTTAGCATACCAATTCTTTTTTCAGATTGAATTCACATATAATTAAATATTTTAATATAGCATCAGAGCAGCAAGCAAAGTACCAAAAATGTGAATTATCAGGGAGACTTTGTTCCTGTCAAGTAATGTGAGGCCGCATTGTGAAATCAAAATTATATTTCAAAACAGCCCCCAGAAAGGAACTTAAGCTTCCTTTTTGTCCTACTTGTCCCAGAAACTGACAAGTAAAAATATAGTTTATAAAATTCATATGGTAAATATGAATAATATTAATGTAAATGAGAGTATAATGAGTAATAGCTGTTTTCAAGCCAGAGCATGAATGATAAAGCATAATTTTCTTTACTCTCTGAGATTTAACAGACTACATACCACTGGCATGCCAGATTTCCTTTTTCTTCCCACTGTTCTTGCTATTTCAGTTTCGAGGCTACCTGATTCTATAGCGAGTCTGCCTGCCTGCTTACAGATAAAAGTTAATTTAAAACAAAATATAGCAAGAAAAAAGAAGACAGCTAATGAAACCAACACTCAACCACCCACCCCAGTCTGTGTATAAGACAAAAAATAGTGTATAAAACAAAAAATAGAAATGATGTCAAAGAAACAGTGGTGAATATCATTTATCGCATTGAGTTATCCTATGTGAAATTGTCCGTAGCAAGTTGTCCCACAGCAAATCGACAGCAGCAAGATAGCCGTGGCAAGTTGGCCATGACAAATTGTCCCATTTCATTGTCTGTTAAAATTATCTTTATTGCAAACCTACATCAGAAATTAACAATGCTGTCATAACAATTAAACATGTAACACTTTTCTTTGGTTTGGAACTTACCTTATGCAGATGTTAGAAAGTCAGAGAATTGATTGGCATAAATGTTCTACCAATCTTACAAGAAATGCTTGTTTTTGGACTTTTGATTCCACTGAAACTTGCAATGCAGCAGTCAATGCATATTTATTGACTTTTAGTATCATTGACTTATTTATGATCTACCAGTTGGGATGTTTTAAAAATTATGAAATGTCATTCAAAGCACTTTATTTTTTTTATTTTTTTTGCCCAAAATGCAAACATCTGTTGCACCATATTCACTGTGTACCAATGGATGGATATCATACATTCCAAGGCACAGTTCTATTTTTTCCTCACAAAATAACAGGACATGGCTTTCTATGAATTGTGAGGGAGTTCAATAGTGGGGACAGAATAGGGAAATTTATGACTTTGCTCTGGCCCTGAATTTAGATTGATCCTTTCTCTTTAAGAATTGCACAGAAAATGGGATTCTATCAAGTGAGATTTATTCTCCTCATGTGGCGGTAGAAAATGTCACACATCAATTTGCAGGATGGGCCATCTCTCCTGCCTCCCGCCCCGTCTTTCCTTCATCTGTCCCTTCAGCTCCCCCTTGTGTGTTTGTTTCTCCCCTTTTCCAGATGAAGCCTTGAACATCTCTATATGGGAAAGAAATAATGCAGAGGTCCCACTTTATTGAATAGAGTAGAAACAACATGAACCTTGAGATTTTTTCCGTTCCTTCTCTAAACATCCTGTACTGACAATGTTTTAGAAGACAAATGCAATTTTTGTACATGATAGAATATATGCTATGATAGATGGTTTGGACAGTTTGTTGTTGTTTTTCTAACAGTGCTATTAGATATGCATACTGCATTAAGTTAAAAGAAATCAAAATGCTGTTTATTCAGTAATGGCCAGCAAAATTTGTAAAATATATAACACAAAAGTAAAATCAAATATATGAAATAATAATAGCATAGAAAACATAAAATAGCAATGTAAAATATACCACTATAGTAGTGTTCATTACCTGTGCAAGAGTTAAAAATATTACAACCTAGGAAGTAAAATAAAAGTCACTTAAAACAAGATAGCTAAAGCATATTAAATCTAAAGTGATGAATAAAAGAGGAGGGATAATTTCTGTGACCACAGTTATGTATTTTTTTCATTGCAACACTGAATTTGGCTACTGCATAAGTAATAAAGGGCTTCAACTCTTTTAGAAGATGGTCCACAGAGAAATTGGCTGGCCTTCCTGGAAATTTAGATATTAGAGATTGTAAGACCATTTGACCCCAAACTTGTTAGCCTTTTAGAAAACCATGAAGATCTGATTTTTCTTTGGACATTAGGTTAGATTGCTAGTTGGATCCAGCACACATGGGATTTTGACTGCCTTATTTTGATAATAAATCTTTTCAATGTGTTACATTTACATTTTTACTATGAACTGCCTAGAGTCACTAGGTGAGATAGTGGCTATGTAAGAATAGTAAATTATTAAGCATGCCTTGCACTGCTTGTATATGTTTCACTTTTTGAAAACTCACTGGAGTTTGTTGTTCCAGAAGTTTCAGGAGAAAACGCAAGAGAAAATCCTGATCCTGACTGGAGTGTTTTTATTTGTTTGCTTGTAAATTTTTATAAAGTCTAGAAACAGAAAGACAACACTCAAGAAAAGAAACTTCACTTGTTTTTCAGCTCAACAAGAGTGCACCATTCTATTTTCTTATCTCTTTTCATTTGATGAACACTTCCTTCCATTTACCCAAACAAAGCTTTCTTTTAGATCAGAAGAATGCAGTGCTTATAGAAACATAATGCTGATAGATGGGGATCTGGGAGGAAGGGCTTTTCGAAAAGGATATTGTGCTATATGCCACTATGATTGTGTTGTATGCCATTTGAACATGCTTTGCTGCCTCAGAGATTAATCCACAAGGTTTTGTTGTTGTTGTTAAGGAGATATGGGGACAGAAGGCATGCACACAGCCTCTAAAGTTTTTCCTTTTCTGATCCAAAGGACTCCATGTCACTGTCAGACTTAGTTTGTTCAGACAATATGTCTTTAGTATGATATATAAGACAAAATACCATTATTCCAACAACTGTCCATTTTGTTTATTTCCCACTTTTATTATTTAGATAAATTATTCAAGGCCACCTAATACTCCTTCCTCCTCCTACTTTCTCACAGTTCTGTGAGGTGAGTTGGGCTGAAAGAGATCATCTAGTCCAGGGGTGTCAAACTCAATTTCATTGAGGGCCGTATCAGCATTGCGGTTGCCCTCAGGGGACTGGGTGGGTGTGGCCAGCCATACATATGGCTGTGCTTCTTGTAGTATTCCTCTCTGAAGCTTGCTAAAAGGCAGTTAATATGAATATCAACGCTTTAAACTGATGGGGGTATAATATATAGAAATAAATATCACTCACAATTTATAGTTTGCTGAAATATATAAACTATAAAAATATTATGTATGAGAAAATCTCCCTTGTGTGGAAAAAGGAGGAACTATTTTGATCAAGGTATTGCAGCTTTTTCTAGTTAAATTTTGCTACAGGTAAATTTTGGTATTAAAATATTGCTATACTGATATTTGAAAACTAGGGTCAAAATATATTCCAGGATCATGGAATTATGTATTTCTGTTTTTCATCATTGAGAAATGTGGTCAAAATTTTACCTATTAGTACAATGAAAATTGATGAAAATCCAGAACTCTTCATAGCCTCATAGTGTAATTCTTGAGGTTAAAAATAATAGGTTATTTTTGGCTTTATTCCATATGCATCTTTTAGAATTTAATTTTGCTAAAATCAAGAAGCTTTTTTCCCCATAAAGCAGTTATGAAGAACTTATGATATTATACTTTTACCTCTAAAGCTGCATTCCTTGGTTGGAGATGGAAAATTATTCTGAACCTGGTATATGCAAAAGGGTGCACGGTAACTTTATTGTTTATGAGCTAATGAACCCCATGTGAATCTCCAGATGCTACTCAGGGAATGCAGGCTAATAGGTATAAAAACCACACTCTTGCCTTTTTATTCTAATTGCAATGTAATAATAGCACAAAACTTTGCATCATATTAAATCCTTTTTGCTGGCTGCCTTCATAAATTATTTAGGTTTTACACAGCTTAATACAACCTTCCATTTCAGGAGAAATGCATGATAACAATTTGGTGTTCTGTCTTCTGCTCAATTTACAGCTCTGGAACAACTATTTTCATCTTGCAGTGGCTTTTATCACCCAGGACACCTTGCAGCTCGAGCAATTCTCCCATGGTAAATGCATTAAGATCCTGAACAAGTAGGTCTTGTTTTTAATCATTGAAAAGTGATTTTTGCTTCTCATTTAGACAAGAAAGCTGGGATGAAGATAATGACTTCTGCTTTCCTTTCAGATATGAAGACATGAGGCGTTTAATTGGTTTTGCTATCCGTGACATGTGGTACAAACTTGGTAAGTTAGAGTATGCAAAAGCAAAGATGGACCTCCCCTGGTTCTGATGGAGACTTTTTCTAATGAGATGTTCCATTTTATTAAAACTTTTTTTATTACATTTATCTTGTCTTATGAAATACCTGCCACTTTATTTATAAGATATGTACCTGACTATCTGGCAGATAGCAACACAGAAATTTCTACTCATGGAACATTGTTAAATATTATTAAGAATTGGAACAAGGAGACAAACTGAAAATAGTATAAAGAGAACTAAGCAAAGAGCTTTCATTGATAGCAAAAGGCATTGCGATCACCTTATCAACTACTAACTTTAACAGTTATAGACACTGCCCTTAACATGGATCTTTCTGGGTAAAGGGAATAACATTCCTGGAGATCAGTTTTAGAGAAGAAGGTCATTTCTTTTTTTTTGAGTGTTAGTTTAGAAAATGAACTCCTGTTCAGAGATGTATTTTAGTTTTGGTTATAGAAATGTAGAGCTGCTTCTACTCTTTTTCTCTCAATTAAAATATTTATACCTTCTGTTTTACATTAACAACACTTTTTGTTTTGTTCATATGTATACAATGACCAACAAGTATTGTTGAGTAATGTTTGGATTCTCAGTTTCTAAGTAAATACATAGTACTACTACCTGTTCCAGCCTAGGGAAAGAATATGCATAGAGGGACAAGGAAGTAAGAGTTGAATTAGCTGAGCTTGGACTTGATGAATTTACTGCCAAGTCAGCAGGGATCGAACTGGAGCTGGTCCATTACAGCTCCCTATAATAATATAGCTGATCTGTAATTATAATTCAAGCAAATTTTGCATCTTGAATGGAAGCTTCTATGGAAGAAAATGGAATGGCCAGCCACCAAGGTTTATCTCAGTAGCAAGTGTGTCTGTTTGCTTTCATGCGAAGGAAGAATCTGTTTATTTAAGTTTCAATCTATCAGCATGAATTTTTATTTTTTACTGCTATCTGTGGTTGTTATTTCAGAATAGTCATAGCTGGATGACACTGTTTTGCTGTTGTATCCAACAATACAATGACATTTTTCTTGAAATTAGAAAAACCCAGCAAAATGATGAAAGCAGCTGCTTAATATCAGATTGATACAGCTTAAAGATGGAACTTTGGTTACAGCCACTTTAAAAAATCACTTTGATTAAAACAGAATCCTGTTTTAATCAAACCTGTATATGTTATGCAGGTTTTCTGCAGGGGGAAAAAGTATTCATTTGTAAACATATTAAACAATTATGAATCATCAGTGACTTACAATTCTCAAAAACTGAAGGTTTATAGAAATTGTAATTTTTTCTTAAATTAAAAAGGTGAGAATCCAGCAAGTATTAAAAAGCTCATTAGAACAAGAGATTAAAGGATTTGTAACAACTAGATGAAACATTTTGATGGATTAAATTGTGTGCAACAGTAAGAATTTTAGTGGAAGAAAAATAATAAATTTACAGGGCATATCACATTTAGAGAAAATTGATTAGTTTTACCAATGTTATATTACTCCTGTATTGATTTCTAAAACTGATAATTCATTTTCTAAAAACTGATGGAAATGTAATAATTGTAACACGTAGTTCAATTAGCTTATATCATATATTTGCTGGCAATATTGTAAAGTTCAATAATTTTGAAAAATCATTTATAATGGAATGAGACAAATTCTAAAAGTATTTATTTATTCAGCAAGCAAACTTATAACCACCCATCTCACCAAAAGTATGAAGTGTATAACAATTGACAAATGTTAATACAATACACTGTTGAATACAATGATAGTTATAGCCAAATAACTTTTTTATTTCTATCCTAAAATAAAAACATTCTCATCAAGCTATTACTTTTCTAAAATAAGTTGACTTTCCAACCTGCCATCTTTCTATTAATTTATATTAATATTACTAAATATATTCCAACAAAGTACCCTAACTTTAACATGGTCAGCATTATAAGGATACTGTACATTGGAGAAGTTATAACTTCATGTTTGAAAGATAAATCTAATACAACATTTTATTTATTGTGGAAATTTGGGGGGACTATAATTCTGCACATGAGCTTGTACCACATCTAAAATTTCTCTTATCGTCACATTTTAACCTGAAAGCATTGTACCATTTGTCAAATAAGATAGATTTATATGCTATGAAATGGTATGCCTTTCTTTCTTATTTCTTTCAGGCTAGATAATTATAGTTATTAATTTGTCTGGGCTCATACCTCAAGGATAAATTTCTTATTTAGTGGATTGTAATTTTTCATTTTTGTGCTGATTACTGTTATTGATACTTGCACACTAATTTGATTTTAAGAATGAACTGTAGTTTTAAAATGATATAAGATACTTTAAATATGTAAAACTAGAATAACATTATACCAATGTAGGAAAATAGCACCCCTCCCAGAAAAAGAAATATTTTGGGGGATATTAAGAAAGCAAAATATATTTCCTCAAAGGAATAACAGAAAATCTTAGGCAGAACCCCCCAAGTCACTCTGCCCCAAGAGGCCAGGTTTGTAGAAATGCAGATGTGATAATCCTTTCAGAAAGACTGGAGCCAGGATGCTTAGAGCTGATGGGATTAAAAAGACGAAGATCCCTAGAACCAACAACCCCTCACTATCCAACACAGGACATAGCCATCAACCACAGTGCCAGGGAAGAAGGACATGACCTTTAGGACATAATAGGATTAACCCACCAACATTAGAATACCAGAAAAGCACACTGAACCTCAGGTCAAAGTTCATGCTACAGGAACAGGAACAATGCCAAACACAAAAGCCCAAAAAGGTATAAAAACCCACCACTCCCAGCTCCATGTGGTCAGCCACCCAAGAAACATGCTTCTATCACTGAAGTTTCTGGCAACTCAATAAACAAGAATCTTCTTTCCTAAAGCAGTCTCTATTTTGTTTGTTCCCAGCTTGGACTGCACCCTGATGAAGATTTTTCTTTCAATACGAGAAAATTTTACTCACTTTTTAAAAGATTTGTGATGGTGGTAAATCAGGAAGGCAGGAAGGAAGGAAGATTTTTAAGCTTCCATCAATTTTCTTGATGTTGTATAGCATACTTCCAAATAAATAAAGATTTTTGAAAGATTAGGAGCTTGGTGCCATCTAAGTTGTCTCTTCATCTATTGTTCTGCAACTGGAAATATGCAGCTACCAAAGTTTTAGTTATGTGGGAGAGTTTAAAATGAAATTGAGAAAGTACTCTTTCCACTTATTCAAAAGTGAATGTCCCTAGATGATGCCTGTCAAATTGGCAAATTAGACTTTGCAAAGAATGTTCAGAGTTCACTACCATGCAATTTGTTGTTTATTAGACCAGATGCTTTGTCCATAATGTTATACAGATAATCAAACCTATACCTGCTGCTGGTTTTTCATCTCTCTTCTCTGAAACATTAGACATGATTAAACACTGCAAGAGGGAGAACTATAAAGGTGGTCAACCAATACTTTGAACCTTATTGTATTTTACTTTGTTTTATACACACACACACACAGAGGGGGGAGGGAGGGAGAGAGATTTTGGAATTGGTTAAGAGGAGGAGAAAAGAGAGCGAGAGAAAGGGAGAGGGAGGAGGTATGGAGGAATATTTCATGACTAAAATATATTTCAAGACCTGGTTTTCTTGTTAGAGGTGACATTTACAAGCTTCTTTCTTCTTTTTTCATCATCTGTCATAATTGCAAATGCTTCCTAAGGCAGACTCCAGTGGTGCTCTATTTCATGTGGCTTTAAGTCATTGTACAGCCAACCTATAACAGAGTTACCAGAACATCATTTCTATTCTGAGCTTTCTAATGTTGGTATTATTCATCCAGGAATCAAAGCAGATGTGTTTTTTTTCAACTGTGATAGAGACAAGAAACATATCAGAGACTACTGTAATGTTTTTCTCTGATAAATTGGTTTTGATGGGAAGAGATGAGGAAATAGAATTATTTTCTCTTCCAAGAACATTCATTGATTAAATGTTGGTAACAGTAATCATTAAAAGAAGTCTGTGTACATTCAGCCAACTCATGTGGGTTATCTGATATGCAATATGCATTGCCTGTAATAGTAAACAGGCATATTATATTGCAATCTTGAGCTGTGAATAGACCATAACAATAGTGGAAGCTTAAGTTCTTATAATGCAATACGGTCATTATAATGCAATACGGTCAAAACTGACAGCAAATCACACTCCTTACTAGCACTGATGATGTTGCCTAGTTTGGGTAATGAAACATCCGCAAGAAAACAAGCAAGCTCAGAGAGCAGCAAGGACCCCTCAGGTAAAACAGAAGTTAGGCAATCAAACTGTAACTAGTGAAAGAACGAAAAAACTGACTGCTATTGGTAATAACTAGTATTATTCTACTTACGGAGTTTCTGCATTACATACTTATCATCTAATCATTGCTTCTCCCATTATGGAAGTTATCATAAATATTTTACTAATTTGTAAACAATACAAGAGTTACAAAACTGATGTGAAAAGGTATTTGTTGTTCTTTTGTAAATAGTTTGTTTCTCAACTAGAAATGTTGAATCATCAATCTTTCTTTAAATATCCACTCTAAAATCTAGAAGAAAGTTAAAATAAATCATTGAAATAGAAGTGTTATAATGGTATTGAAATGATGGTGCACCACTGGATGATATTATCAACGTTCTCTTCTGTATATTGTTCCAGGACAGAATAAGATCCGCTTTATTCCAGGAATGGTTGGACCTATCTTAGAAATGACCCTAATCCCTGAAGCTGAACTGCGAAAAGCCACCATCCCAATATTCTTTGACATAATGTTATGTGAATATAAACATACTGGTGAATTCAAAAAGGTATTATAAATTTTGTGTATCATTTGGTAAAGTCACTGCTGTTATTCTTAAATATCAGATAAATGCATACATTTTATTGTGTGATTCTTCACTCGTTCTATCTAAAATTAAGGGATAATTTTTAAATGAATTATCAAAAATAATTCATTTAAAAATTAAATGTATCTCAAGCTTTCCAAATCAGTTGATTATATTTTGTAAATGTCATTACAAAATCACATGGTATTAAGGTCAAATCACAGTCATTAAGTGAATCACATAAAAGCTAGTAGCTGAACTATTATAGCAGTAGCTAAGTACACTACTTTTGGTTTGAATCCAGAACTGAAGATCCTCTTCTGTTTCAGTTTGTTCTCCTCTTGACTTCATAATCCTCTATTTTCTGCTTTTAATTACTGCTTCTTTTTCTTGGCTTATAACAATTTATTTTAGGAATCTTTGTAAGGAAACAGGACTAAAAAAATGAAATATGCACCCTGGGATAGTGTGTAATTCAACAAATCTTCTTAAAAAGTCAAAGGTAGTCTGGTTGGGCATGATTTCTTCTTTGATCTTTCCTTGATTGGGGCATTGTTTCTTCCTTGGTAGTTTATCTGGTGTCGTTTGCTGCTTATCAAGGTATTGCCTGTGAAGGATGATGTACCCTGAGCTCTTTGTTTCCTTTCTTGTCTTTTGGTTATAACTTTAAATAGTATGTAGATGGAGTTTATCTGTATAACTGGCTTGATTTGTCTACTCCCAGGCTTTCAGGAATTCCCTAGCATTTTTGGATTTGGCCTAATTTAAAATGTTATATTTCTCAAACCATGTATTGCAGTATTAAGGGGTTTTTTTGTCATGACTTCCAATTGCCAATCAATGAATGTGAATGTATACTTCTATTTGCTGTCCTACACAGAGACTGTTATAGTCCTTATTTTATAAGTTGCAGATGAATACTGATTTTTTTTTCTCCTTTGGTAATTGGGTCTTTGGGTTTGCTTTAGATATTTGTGGATGAATTTCCTTGGTTTGTAGCAATAGACCAATATGAGATGCTTGAATCAACTACCAGATGGAAGTGCAACTGCTGAACCTTCATACCCAAATGTGGCCTTTATTAAATCTATAGCTAGATGAATAAAAATAGGAGTGAATAGGAGAAAGGCATCTAAAGCAGTACTGATGCTAAATATTCAAAGGATGTGGGCTCACTGTGAACTTTGCTTCTCATGTTCCACCCAAAACAACAGGGGTGCTCTTGAAAAATGTCCTAGTGAAGTTATCCTTAAGGTGGAATATTATATTGAAGGCAGGACCAATATCTATTTGAGAAGACAATTACTAAGCTGTTGGATGATGTTCTGAAAGAGACATGTGTCTTGCCTTTTTGACAGTGTGTTTCTCACTGTCATTTTATAAATAGTTTTGGCCCAAGGAAAGAAGATGTTTGTATCTCTTCCATCACACTTTAGCTTTAATCTCTTGACTCCCATAATTTGTCAGTCTGCAGGCAGCACAAGTACAGGGAACCGCTCTGTTTTATGGCAACCTCTGGCAAGGCAGTAGTACATTGCTTTGAGGCCAGGCAATAATGTGACAGCAGCATTGGCCCATTAGATAGAGAAGACATTCCTTCTGCTCATCTTACTGTGTAGGATTCTGCACTGAGCTGTCATTGTGCTCAAGGGCAAAATTATGTTGCACTGCATATGTTGTGACTTTCTCTTCATCTATTACACAGCCCAAGGGAAGGCACTACTAATGGAAGCTGTCAACACTGCAACGATCCTGGCTGAAGCCATTTTTGTTTTGTTTTTGGTTGCCACAGTACTGGGAGGGGGGATGAGTGGTTTTAAGGTTAGACTAAACAATAAATTGTCCCATGGGAACCAAGATCATTGCTGTCTGACTCTTGGCGGGCTGAGCCTTCTGTTAGAAAGTCCGCCAAAGTATTCTATTGAGGAACGTGGATAATGACATAGTGCTGGGGTGGGAAGTTCAACTTTGTAACATTGTCATCCTTGAGAGGGAATTCCAGACTTGGTTTCACTTTTGACTGTGCTGATACTTTGTAGCCAATAAATGTGTTCTTTAAAGAGACCTCTTTCCTTGGAGTTTTGCTTTTATTGGTCTTATCTATTGGAACCATGACAGAAGCCTTCCATGTGCAGAAAATAGATTTCTTTAGTCCAGGTTACAAGGCTTAATAGCAAAGTTCTCAGTGGTAGTAAAGAAAACATCTGGCAAAGAGGGCATGCTTTGGATCCTTCTGCTAGGGACTTACAGTATATTTGACAAGTCTAAGGTGGTGAGTCTCCTACAGCACTTGCCTTATGGAATATTTATTTCTCTCTCCCCCCACCCAAAAAAAGTGAAATTAGCTCCATCCCTGCTAATGTTCCATAAGTCCATCAAGACTTGGTTTGGTCCTCAAGCCTGGGGCCCATGAGGATTGTGAAATATTTTTAGACAGCTCTTTCATTAATCAACTCTCTCTCCTGTATCCAATGACTTACATTTTTAACAATGATTGCTTTATATTTCTTAATAATGATTGTTTTTATTTATTTACTGTTTACTTTATTGTTACACATTGGCCAAAGTCACTGAGATGGGCAGCTATGTAAATGTGCCATTAAAAAAAAAAACACTTCTCCAAGCTATACAGAGTTACTCTGCAGGAAGATGGGTGGCTAACAAATTTGATAAATATAGAAATACAGAAGAAAGAAGAATCATTTTTGTTCATATCTCAGTTGGAGAGAGACAGAATAAAGTTCCACTCCCTAAGTATTGTGATTTCAGTAATAATCATCTCCGAATTACAATTAATGAATGAAAGGCCAAAAAATACAACTGAATTTATAAATATAATTGTGTAGTTGATCCTTATAATTAATCAGGTAAAGGTAGAGTTTTTCCAGGCAAAAGAAAATGGAATCTAACAGGCACATCTGCAACAAAATACAGAAATATTTGGTGTCCTGCTTCAGAATACGTACTTTAATCTGTTTATTGTCTTATTTCTTAAAAGTAAACAATTTTTAAAGCATCTCTCAATATAAAAGTTGTCAGGAAGTGAGTGAGTTCCAAAGAAAAAATGATCAGGAAAAATAAGCCTAATAAGTCATGGAAAAGGTATGTGTGTATGTCACAGGCATTAGACTAGCAGATCTGAAGAAGGTTGGTCTTGGATTAGAACAAATAAAGAACATGGTCAATCAAGATATTGCCTGAAATATTTATTTTTTGGGGGGGGGAGTCTATAGATTTGTTGTTTGTGAGATACAGAGACAGCATCATTTTTTAAGGTTGTCACCTGTAATCAAAGCCAGCTAGCCTTAGCAGTTTTGTTTTCTTAAGGACACATTTTCCATATTGTTGACAAGAGGCTGACTAGGATAATTAATAACATCAAGGGTATCTGAAGAGCTGAATAGAATTTAGATATGCTGTGCATCCTGCCTTGTAATTGTAAAGTCTAAGTCGCAAAGGACAAACTTGAAAGGAGAGGACAGAAAGAGAGAAAGAAAGAAAGAGGAGTCACAGAAATCAGTGCACAGCAGCAAAAAGGGTTTAATTGGAGGAAGAAATCATTTGTCTGTTCTACAAACTAGAAAAGACAATTTTATGGAAGTAGGAGGTTGAGAGAAGATGCATGGGAGCAGACAGGGTAGAAGGGATAAAGTGTCAGGGCAAAAGATCAGATCTACACTTGAAGGTCCAATTCAAGTGATTCATTGCCACTCGTACCTATGCACAGGAATAGGCTCAATTAAAGATTAACACTTGTTAGAAGATAGATAAGAGTCAACGGAATTCAGGGAGTGGGGTTGGACTTAGTCCACTTGTGGCTATGTAGAGATTCTAGGCTGATCCCTCTTTTAACTCTGCTCCTAAGTTCTGCCACTCCTTCCCCTATATAAAGTTCTTCTAATAAGAACTGGTAGAGATGAATATATGTATAACAAGACAAGAGCAAAAAAACAAAAATTAGAAGTCAGAAAAAAATGACACCCTGGTCAATGCATTATGGAAAGAATAATTAAAATTTGAAGATAAAGTAAATGGGCATGGAAAATGAGGTAATCAGAGAAAGTTCTCCATTCCGTACACTGTAAAATAGAGAGTATCTGGTAGCGATATACCTTTGGTGACTTTGATCTTTACTAATTATTATTATTACAATCAGATAAACATCTCTGGCCAGCCCATTTTTGCTTTGTAGATGTTAGTACTGTATCAGGTCTTGACACCTGATTTAGCACTAAACACAAATGATTTTTATTCTGTGCCAAAAATAAATAAATAAATAAATAAGGTGACTGGCTCAGTGAGTTTGCATTTTTATTTATTTATGGGACGTCCTTCAAAACAGCACTTTTCAAGGACAATTTACAGCATGTTAAAATCAAAATGCAGTTATTTTAAAGTAAAAATGCAAAATAAAAATAAAAGTCCGAGCAGAAAAAGCAGCTAGATTAGTTTAAAAGCTTTATTACAAAGTTCATTTTAAGAAATGACTAAATTCTAAAAGGCCTGGGAGAATGAGCATTCTGGTTTTTGCCAAGGATCAGAAAGTTTCAAATTACTCCAAGGAAATGCATTGCTGATGGTTTAGGCCAAGGGTAGGTAACCTTGGCTTTTTTATGACTCATGGACTTCAACTCCCAGAATTCCTGAGCCAGCCATGCTTCCATTCAGTGGTAGAATTATATAATTATTAAACCCATGGATTTCTTTCTCCTTGTGTTTTTAATAATAAGAGTTTCAGATACATATTTGAATACATAGCTCTTTATTCTCTTTATCCCCTATTCAGGAAACCACATTCCTCTAGTTTTACTTTTCCCTTACTGCAGGACTAAAATTGTTATCACTTGACCCTGTAATATACTAGATACATCAACATAGTCCTAATATTAATCTAAAGACAAACAGGATTATTTTGAAATTTCTTATGAATTTGAACTTATATTTTATTAGCACATTAGGAAACATTTATCTTTTAAAGTTGCTGACTTATTGCTCTGTTTATGAGCTTTTTGTTCCAGCACTGTTTCACAACCATTTCCTTATAAACAGCAAGATTAGTTTACCACTTAAAAATATAATGGCTGTGTAAATCTGGCACTCTTTCCTGGGTGGGCAACATTAAAAATGGAAAAAAACTTTTTATATAAATCAGAAGAAATTTGAAAAGGAAGAAGAACAGATTGAATGGAAGATAAATTTATTAGGACAATTGTGGAAATTGGAGTAATAAGGAGGAGATTAAATGAATACAATTGGGCTAGTCTTTCCAAAAAAATCCTGTAATTAAATGGTCTTTCTTATTTCAAATAATACATATAATAATAGAGGGAGAACTGTTTGAGGATTCAAAAGCATTGACATGGAAGGTTAGTTGGCAAAGGAAAAAAGCCAGAGTAAGGCTGAAAGAAATTGGGTTTTGATCTAGTAGAGGGGATTTTATACTATTGATTAATGGGTTGAATATGGTGGAAAATAGCTAATTTTTAGAAAATAAAGTAACATTATAATTGAATAGGCAAGATGTGTAATAAAACTAATAGACTTTTGGTTTAATAGGGTGAAAAATAGATAACTTTTAGAAAATAGAATAAGATTATATGCAAATAGACAAGATGTGTATTTAGAATTTTAGATTTTGTTATAAAAAGGAAAAAATGTAGAAGCTGAGATAAGAGAAACTCTGGTTGCCTAAAGCTTGGTAATTATAATATACCAAATGTTAACTTGAATACTAAGGGGAAATTAAAGCCTGGAAAAAAGCAATAACAGGACATTGATTGTATATAAGAATTGAATGCAAACACAATTAAGATATGTATAAGCTAAAAACTATTGATAAATGTAACAAAGATGGTTTTATTTAGTTGATAACAATAAGAACTATATTAGCTCAATATAAGATAGTAGATATTAAGGGAAAAAGAGGAAATATTTGATGTTGTAATTTTGTGCTAAAGATTTATGTATGTTATTGAATTATTGACTACCCAGTCACCACGTTGCTGTTTAAATGTTTAATTGTAAAATTAGAAAACTAATAAAATATTATACATACATACGTACATACATACATACACACACACACACGCACACGCACACACACACACACTCATAATGGCTGTGTAAATCTGGCACTCTTTCCTGGGTGGGCTTGTTCTTCTAAATTTCTATGTTGCTGTTTTTACACATTTTTAATTCTAATTCATTCCACTTTAGTATTCAGTTTCCTGTCCTGTATTCAATTCACCCAGTGTGGTATAAGTATATTTTTGCTTGCATATAGACATTTTTCTTTCTTAGTCTTCTCCTAGATATTCATCTAGTTTTCCCAATCTTCCAAAGCAAATTTAGAGAAGAATAAAGCTTTGTTCCATCAAACACATCTGATGGTGGACAGACATCGTCAGAAATAATTCTGTGTGGGAGATCTTCAAGTCAATGTACCAAAATGTACTGGGCTCTTTACATTATTTTTAAAGTTTTGAGCAAAACTGTGCTTATAGAAGCTCTCATGCGGAGGACAGATCTTTGCTGTCACATATGTAGCTGCCAGAAGTTTTCCAAGTAGAGCCCAGGTTTATCACCTGAATATTATGAGATATACAGAGTTAAGTGATGTCTTGTCACTCTCTGAACTTTCAAGCTTCACTGAAATGTGATTTGAGCAAAAACTGCTGGAAGCAAAATAGCTTCACATGGACCATATTTGGATTCCTTGGTGCATCAAATGGCATTGACAGAAAGGGCAAATCTCAAAAAAAAAACCCACCACCCCAATTCATTTAATATTTTCATCAAATTGGCTCATATGGTGTTACTGTATAACAAATGTCACTATTCGCTGGATCAATGACCTCTAAACACATAAAGTCACTAGCCTTTAAAAATCAACAATTAAAGCTAATGACTCAAGTGAGGTTTGCTTAAAAAGAGTTATACAATACTATGATCATTATCATTTAGTGCTTCAGAAGTTTAAAGCAAAATCCTTTTTATCCAGGTGTCATTTTGATTTACTGTATCCATTTTTTCCCCAGCTCTTGATTTTAGAGTAGTTTTTGAGATACCTATGTTCCCTTCTCCACAGGGAATGAATATATTTTTTTTCATTCTTATAACATGGATTTTAAATTCAGAACCTAACTTCATAACAGTAGGAGGAGGTTAATTTGCAAAACAGGCTAGCATTTTCACTTAAGCTTCATGCTCACCTAACATTTGTTATCAAACTGTAAGCTGAATTCATTAGAATCTATCATGCTATACTGAACAGATTTTTTTCTTCTGATTTGTTTGAATTCTCTTTTACACGGTGTTGTTGAGAAATACTAGTAGTATGTCAAAATTAGTTAAAGTTGGGCAAATTGACCTTTTAAAGATCTCAATATAATATTATCCAAAGAAGTAAATTATTTTATAAGTCACACTATCTTGTGTTCTCATTTTAAAATGGCTGTTTTTATCACCTTGTTTATTAAGCAGGTATTAATATTGGAATCACTCTCATATACTATTTTCTTCTCAGTACATAATAGTTCTTGCAGTTTTCTTGTCAGCAATTTTGAAAGTGGGTTGCCATTGCCTGCATCTTAGAGCTGAGAAAAAGTGACTGGCCCAAAGTCACACATCTGGCTTTGTGTCTAAAGCAGCATAGAACATATGGTGTCCAGCAATATCACATTATGCCTTAAAACTACAGCCAACTTACTGTCATAAATACATGGTGTTCAGACTTTCTCAAGGATCTGATCAGTCATCAGCTTAGACTTGAGAAGGGATCTAATAATTCTTTGGATTCAAAGTTAGCCTTCTAATGTGAACCAATAATGAAAAGTTATCTTGAGACTTTGAAACAATCATATACATGGAATATTTATGATACAAACAGCCAGTGTATTGGTGTCCATAGAGTGTCTGGACAATAGCTGGAATATCTCACTTCTCTTTTTCTTTTCCAGCTCTCCAAACCCCTAAAATTATGGTGATAAACATCAATAGCAAAATATTTAGCAATGACACCTTAATTTTTTTTATATTCCAGAAACCAGTATGTACCACCAATGTGTCTTACCCCTGATATAATATCATTTTATTTGTGTATGTAAACTCTTCAAACTGCCCAAATTGTGACGATAAAAATTAATAACAAAATATTTAGCAATGAGACCTTAATTTTTCATATTCCAGAAACCAGTATGTACTACCAGTGTGTCTTGCCCCTGATATAATATTATTTTTGTGGTGTAAATGTGCATGCATATAGTTTACAGTATATTCGTTTTCTGTAATGTTAAAAAGAATGTGAGAAGGTTTCTATTCCATAAAATAATAAATTGTAAAACTGTAGAATGGAAAGTGATCACAAGTATCAACTAATCCGTTCATTTGTAGAACGGAGGATAATGATTAATAGAAGTGGCTGAAAGTTGACTTCATATTTAAATAAAATCTTTATAAGCACAACTTATATCCATTATGTTTTAATTTCTATGGTCATGGGGAAATAATTCTTTGCCATCTTTCCTGTATCTTCCCTTTATGAGAGCTTTCCTGTCTCCCTTAAGTATTACTGACTATTTAAAATCTGTATTCTGAAATTCCTTGGGCATGTCTACATAGGGCAAATTCCCAATTTCCTGTATAGTCTTTCTTGCCATTCTCTAACCTGGAAATGTGATGTCCAGGATCATGCACAATTCATCTAAGGTAGGCTAAGTAGATAGCTATAGTCACTTGACATCCCTTTACCTTAAACCTACGTTTCTTCTGAAGCAGCCCAAAACTGTCAGCTCTTGCAGAGAGCTGAAGAAACTTCTTGGATGAGAAGCAAAACGTTTTCAAAGACAAAAAAGAAAGTCCAGTTGCCTCATGAAAAAGCATCTTTGGGATGTCAGCTCTTGTAGCAGATGTCTCACCTGACTGACTTGCATTCAGCTTGTTGTCAGTTTTCACTCCCATGTCTTTGGATGTAGGGCTTCTAAGCTACGAACCCTCCAGTTTTCCAAACTATCCAGATTAGATTCTGACTGCAAATTTATTTATTTATTTATTTATTAATAAAATTTATATGCCGCCCAATCCCTAGGGACTCAGGGCGGCGTACAAAATTCAGTCATTCTCAGTGTCAGCCAAAGTTCTCATCAATCCCCTCATCCAGGTTATTCATATACATTTCATTTTGAAATTCACTTCCTGAACACTTAAAAACAGGTAGAAGAAATGTCAGTCTAGACAGATATCCAAAATTTGTTTTTTTAATCATCTTAGAATATTTTTATTCTGTTCCCAATTCAAATGCATACATACAATGTATTTTAATACCTTATTGTACTTGAAATATTATGAGCTTATTCTAAGATCTAATTGTTTATGCAGACATAAATTTCAGTATGTTGTTATGAAATCATACATTCCTTTTAATGTCATTACAACCCTAATGCTAATTTGAGAAATATTCCTTTTTTAAAAAAACACACACACTTACGTGACTTTTATGTGCTACACTTGGGAGATGTACATTTGAGAATCATAAAAGCTATCAATTTTATAGGAATGAGTTCCAAAAAGAATTTGTGCTCTGCTTAATGATTTTGCTTTCTTCTTCTAAACAGTTTGAAAATGAAATAATTTTAAAATTGGATCATGAGGTAGAAGGAGGTCGTGGAGATGAACAATATCTGCATTTGTTTGAGGCAATGTAAGTACAACAATGGAATATGTCCTTCAAATGTTTTATATTTTAAATTGGATATTTGTTTAAAATGTGTTTAAACTACTAAGATAAATGGATGGATGGATGGATGGGTGGGTGGATGGGTGGGTGGATGGGTGGGTGGATGGATGGACGGACAGACAGACATGATGGATGGAGCTACATACATTTTCAATCTTCAACTACTCTAATATTTCTATAGCCCACCAGGATTTATTAATCACATCTTATATATACTTTATATCCATAAAATGACCTAAATTTCCTTTAGAAATAATGACATAATATTTCTCCTCTAGCACTGCATCATTTATCCATAATCAAACAGTAGCAAAAATAACATTTGCCTGTGCTTTGCACACATAGAGATATTAAAAGAGAGCAGATAATGAAAAAAGTATACACCTGTAAAATTACAAACATATGCAAATCCAATGTTCTTCCAGATATCAACTTTCCAGAAGGAAAGTGACAGAAAACTCATCACAGAAATAAAACCCTGTCTCTATAGGTGGATTGCATCTCACTTTCTGGTTTAGTGTAATAAATCCTGTGCTTGCTACTGACTGTATCCAAAAGGCTGTCAGCTACTACCACCGAGACTAATTCAACTTTTGCCCTGAACAAAAATGAGAATGTGAGACAAGCTTTCCTTGAAGAAACCAAAGATATATCTCTTCCTGTTTCCCTTTGTATACCAATGGAAAGCCCACCTGCAAAACATATTGACATTAATGCCTGTATTTCCTAACAACTGGTGGTCAGAGATAGGTCACTTCCAATTCTGGAGATAATATATAGCTATCATTAATTGTAGTCATGGATACTCATCCTCCATGAAAATTGTTTCTTTCTCTTCGAAAGCCACTCAAATATATAGTCTTTACTGTGCAGTCTCACAGCTGCAAATTCCTTTATTTTAAATTGTGTGCTATGTAAAGATTATCTTACCTTTTTTTCCGAATCTCTCACAATTCAGCTAAATCATCCAGATTTAGAGACTGATCAATGGATAAGATGCTATTAAACAAACAATTGTGACTGGCTTTTGTTTTTAGAATAAATTGAATTTAGGTGAAACCAAAACAGTAAAAGCTTCATCAGACCCAGCAATTCCATCTGTGCAGCATTTGGGATTATATTAGAAAAGTATTAGTAAAATCTTTTCTTCTTTCCAATAAATAATATTTTGGAGGGCAACATTTTGATCTCAGAGGTACATTTTGGCAGGGAAAAAAATATTTGTTTTCTAACTATGATTAGTTGAGTGAGTATTTCCATATCAGCAATTTCAACTCCTAAAACTTGAATGCAGACAAAGTTATCTCTGTATGTTACTTTTTAATTCATAATACTAACAAGTATTAAAAAATACTTTCAATTTAATGCTCATACTACACACCCCTTGGCAAGACAAAAAGCTTTTATCCAAATCTATCAATCAACCAGCAGAATTAAAAACTGTTCCAGTTTTATCATGTATCTTCCATCATACAGTAGATCTGCTTGGGAAAATTAAAATATTTTCTAAAACAGATTTGGGATGTTTTTGAAGGGAAAGGTATTTTGTATAAATGGTTGGCTTTTTAATGTAACATTAAATATAACACAAATGGATTAAATCCAAGAGTATTAAACTCACATAACAACTGTTAGTTATCACATTGAAATGTACTAATGTTTATTTTTTTCCCCTAAACAATGGAACTGATGTTTGAAAACTACCCTGAGTACTAAAACCTACAATGTTCAAATGAAAGGAGGAATTAATACGGAATTAAACACAAGCCTCCACAGTGGGAGAGTTCTTTTGAGAGGCAGAAATTTTAGACAAGACATTAAATGGATCTGCGGAAAAATATTGCTTTGGAATGTATAAAACGATGATCATCTGCACTTTCAAAATTAGAGAGGGGCCTAGAAAATGCCACTGAAAGCATTGCAGTATTTCACCTTGACACTCCTCAGTGCTGTTCAATTGAATTGTTACATGAGATGGCAGAATCTAATGAAATTCAACACATTATAGATTCTCATCTATATTTTTATATCTGATAACTAACAGCCAGAGTGAATAATTGGTGGAAGCACTCCTGTTTTTTCCCCAAACATCCCAGAAGTAGAGTGCTTTTTGAAGAGAGAACATTTTGTAACATAGATGAAAAGTGTTAGGATCATGCAGCAGTATGAATTCAAATGAGAAGGTATAATTCTGAATACCTGTTGTACCTGTTACAACATCTGACAGATCTTGGTCTTACATGACTGCAGATCTAGGCAGCAGCATGTGTGATTGAAAGAGATGCCAACAGGTATAAAATAAGTATATCAACATATATTCTGATCCCCCTTTTTATTCCTTGGATCAGATCACTGTGTTGCCTTAAATAGTACCTTGTTGGTGTTTAAACAGATATTCAAAACAACAAATATTCAAAACAACCAAAAATTATGAAGTACGCATGCACTATTCTGCCTTGCTTTTTCCTTCATTCGATCACAAATTTGTAGTAACATTTTAGGCAAATGCTCATTGTTTTCTTTTACATTTTCAGACTCACTGAGTGCTCTTCAAGCTTTCCTAAGATTGCCAAGTCAGTTGAAATGTTTGTAAGCCTAATAAAAGGTCTTTTGGAAAAACTACTGGATTATCGTGCTGTAATGAATGATGAAAGCAAGGACAATCGTATGAGTTGCACTGTGAATTTGTTGGTATGTAGTACCTTAAAGATTTGCATAAAGTTCTAAAGTTTTTAATTTGGAGCAGTTTACAAAGTCTATAAGCCCATACTGCAGGGGTGTTCAACCTTGGCAACTTTAAGACTTTAATTCCCAGAATTCCCCAGCCAGCCAGTATTTTCCAAGGTTGGCCACCCCTGCCTTTCTGTATTGTAAAGCTGGACAATAGTAGCAACTATTATATGATATTATTATAGATAGTTTTATAGCAGGAAAGTGGAAACTGCAACCCACCATGTTTTCATTTATTTGGGAGGGAAACTCCAACAATGTAATCCAATTTTTATAATTTAAACTAGAAACAGAGATGTAACATTTGACATCATGCTATGGGTGTTTGGATGTATTCTCTTGTGTCACTTTTATTTTCTGGATTGCTGTTTTTAATGCTGTTTTCTGCCTGATGTTGGAGGCAGAATTTCAAGTGGACAGGCATGTAAATTGAATTAATTAAGTAATGAAATATACTTGGCACTTTTTGAATGTTCAGATTGATCTCACTAATTTTATTAACTTGCAACAGTTTTATAAGATTTGTGAAAATGATTGTCCTTATATTGTGGTTGAAAGGGAAGGCAGGATACCTGAGTGACTACATGAATGAGCTAAGTATTTCATGAGTAATGTACATCACAACTCACTGTTTATATACTTAGACCAGGGGTATCAAACTGCCGGCCCGTGAATCAGACGTGTCACGTGGAAGCTGTGCCCACCCCATTGCCAGCAATGGCAAAACTGTCCCGATATGTTGCGCAACGTCATATGATGTCACAAGTTTGTCTGACTTAGACCATCCTACATCTCCAGGGCCACAATAATCCTTATTTAATGCACATTCCTAAGAGAAATTGAGTTCCTCCAAGTCATTCTTTCATTCTCAGATGATCAAGATCTTCTCCACCATCTTTTCTGTTGCCAGGTAGAATATGTAATCCAGGCAGTCCTCAACTTGCCACAGTTCATTTAGTGACTATTCAAAGATACAACAACACTAAAAAAGTGACTTAGGACTATTTTTCATACTTACAACTATTGCAATATCCTCATGATCACGTGATCAAAATTCAGATGCTTGGCAACTAACTCATATTTATAATGGTTGCCATGTCCCAAGGTCATGTGATTCTCTTTTGTGACCTTGTGGCAGGCAAAGTCAATGAGGAAGCCAGAGACACATAATAGCCATGTTACTAACTTAACAACTGCAGTGATTCACTTTACAACTGCGGGAAGAAAGGTCGTAAAAATGGGGCAAAACTCACTTAACAAATGTGTCACTTAATGACAGAAATTTTGGGCTCAGTTATGCTCATAAGTCAAGGACTACCTGTATATGGTTTTAAGTGGAGAAGGGAGTAAAAGTCAGACACAGCCTGCTCAATATATTCTTGCTATATCAAGAAAAAGATTAAAGTTTTATCTCTTTTTTCACAAACAAAAACATTTTATTAAACTTGCTGTGATGAAAACCATTTTTTGCATTCATGCAAAACAGAGTATTTTTTAAAATCCTCATGACTGCTGTCAGTAATTTGCTGCTCTACCATGTGACTTTGATGATCATGAATTCTATCCACGCTGGTTTCAGTGGGCAGTAATGTATAAATAATGCATATTTATGTTAACATTAATTGAAAGCTTTGAGATTTTAAAAATGAAACAAAACAAAATTACTCCCTGAATAAGAAATTGTGCATATTTGAAGAATATTGTAAAAAGAATCATCCCAGTCATGTTTGAACACAGGACTAATCAAATTTTATTCATTTTTCCTCCCAGAATTTCTACAAGGAAATTAATCGTGAAGAAATGTATATAAGGTATAGTACTTGCTCTGTTGATTACGCTTATCACTGAAAAGATCAGTGTTGGGTTTTGGGGTTTTTTTGCATAATCTTCAGGATTGCACATGGAATTATAGTACATTATTATTCCAGAAATTTTGTTTTATGTTCTACAAAGGCTCAACACATATTTTTGTCAAAGTTGCTCATATACTTTAGTTTTGGGAGGAAAGCATGTAATTTAAATAAGGAGAATCTTAATTTAAAATTGGCAGATAAAGGACATATTGGCTATGATGAATTGAATAAAATCTATCATACATTTTGCAACAATTGTAGTCTTTCTTTTGGAATCAGATGAGAAATCAAATCTCTCTTTGTAGAAACAATATTTTTTAGCTTGTTCAGTTGAATGAGATTCTATGACAGGAGTTGTTTTTCTGGTCGATATAAAGCTATTCAGATAGAGAGATAGGGAATGAGAAATAAAAGCCTTTGCAGCAAAAAGCCTTTAAGTGAGCTGTATAAAATCACAGACTGAGATCAGCATCTTTGATTTATGTAACAAGTACAAATTTGACTTTCCAATTTTCAATTTATATTCAACATCTTTTGAACAAGTATATTAGAAGAGGCAGGTATGTTAAGCTGGATAGTAGTTAGAGTGAGACATCTTCAGAATGTCTTGTTGATCCAAATGAACCATAGTTTTATTTTTTATTTTTATTTACTTTCTTGTGCAATAATAATAAAAAATAAAAATCTTATGAATAAAAGCTGTATTCTAAATTTGTCTTTCTTTAAGATATTAGCTCTTAATAAACATGTTTTTGTATCTATGACATTTGTCTGTCTCAGTTATATACACATTCACATTTTCAGTTACATAATATATAATATTCTTATTCTATTATTTACTATACTATTTAATACAAATTATATGTATAAATATATTAGAGAATATATATTATATTTTATATAATTTTCATATCTTATCTTTTAATTGGGCAGCTATCAGGATATGGACAGTGCTGTACAGTGTGTGTGTGTGTGTGTGTGGGTGTGTGCATGTGTGTGTTTGTGTGTGTACCTTTTTTTCAGCTGGGAAAAATAAAACTTCAGCCCTTATATATGCAGAAGTCTTTTTCTCATTAGACAGCTTATAAAGTGCTACGATTTGAAAACCCCAGAATGTAAATCCTCTCTTATGAGGGAGGACAATGCATTTTTAACTTGACAATATAATCATGTTTTCAAACTTAACTTCAAAATCACAGAAACTGGAAGTATAATGACTGAATCAACCAAATGTGGAACATGGTTAATTCATGTGACTGATACTTCAATGCCTTATTACAGAGTCATATTTAAATTTTGGTATTGGTTCTCGTCATTCTAGTAGGGTAGAGTAGTAGAGATAGATCCATATTTTATGAATTTAAAATAATGCTGATATTAAAGACCTCTCTCTCTCTTTTGCTGCATCTATTAACAGGTATCTGTATAAACTTCGGGATCTTCATTTAGATTCTGAGAACTACACTGAAGCTGCATATACCCTTCTGCTGCATGCGTCACTTCTGAAGGTAAGTTGCTTATTTGCAGTTGAGGTCAAGTACTGGAAAGTCAAGAGTTGGAGGAAATTGTCTTTACACCAAATTGTGTTGCAGGAAATAATAAGTGATTGTATAGTTATGTATGTATTGATGGAATAGGGTGAACCTAGATTTGAACTAGTCTCCTACATGCAAATAATGAACTCCCTTTCACAACCGGTATCTATGCTATTATAAAGAGAAAAGTAGGAGGAAATCCGAATAAATCACACAAGTGCTTTCGTACACTGAGTCCCTAATCCAATCAAAACAGCATTTTGACATTTGGAGCAATAAACAATAAGTGAAAGTTCTTCAGGTGTTCCTAGGAGGAGAGAAATGAGGAGCAGGGGAAGAGGAATGCAACGGAGAAACCTCAGAACAGACCTAGCTGACTAGTTGGATACTGAACAGGGGCAATCACTCTTCAGTGATAAATTACACATATTTTCTAAGTAATAGATAAAAAAATCATAGTCCAGTCCAGAGGTAGAATTTAATAAATCATGTCAGTATTTTAATTATAATTTTGAGGTGTGTTGAATACTATATGGCCATATTTTTTTAAATCTTTGGGACAGTTAAGTAGGGATGAGCTTTCAGACAGAATGGCAAGGTCTAGATTTCTATTGTCTGATGTTTCTGGCATCTTCAGAAGATGAGTGAGCTGCTTTGTAGAGTACCACTCAATATCTCCCAAGCAGGAAGACTTGGCCTTACTGAGAAATTGTGGTGAGTTTATGAAAGAGTATGAAGTTCATTTTTCTCAAAACTTAGTTTAATCTGCCCTCTGAGAACCTGCTGCTTCATTAACTCTTCAAATTAACATTCACATTTCTGTGCATATAAAGCTACTGACATTTTCAAACTTTTACCTGCAAACGTGGCATCGGTGCATTTGTTAAACCATTAAATGCTTTTAAGAGGAAAGGAAGGGAAAATCAGTTGTTCTACGCTGTTATGGATATATTGGCTCTCTGTATGTGTGTATTTTAAAGCCTCTTATTTTCTTTGGTATTACCAAGTGACCTTGACTCGGGATTTCAATTTCAATTCCATGTTATTCTGGGGAAGTTACAGAGCTGAAAGAAGTTGGAGAGATGCCAGGATTTAAACTCAGCAGGCACTTTTCCCAGGAATAAAGTCTTCTTTCTGGGAGTAGAAGGCAGAGGGATCTTTCTTAGCAAATAAAGCAACAAAATGGATCAAGAAAAGTAAAGTGGTGACCTGGAAGTAGGGTTGAGACACTTTTATAGAAGAGAGAGTGTATAAGATTTGCACATTAAGTCAATCTTTTTTATGATACAAAATGGATTTTTGAGCACAGCATTAAGTAAGGAAAAAAACAAGACACCTTTGTGAGAATTGGATAGCCAGCATAACTGAGTTTTGAACACAATTATTCTTTCCTTAAATTGAATTTAAGGTCCAAAAGTTTCTATACTGAGATGGAGATGAAAATTACAATCTTCAGGCAAAAAGCAGGGCAATTTCTAATTTGGCATCTATGACATATAGAAAGCTCTAACTGTTCACTTGATGCATGACCAAAGTTTTTGAAGTCAGATTTGATAGCACCAATGGAAATAACTTTTAGTCCCGTGTATTTCAGGAGTCAAGGTATTATTTTTTTTAAAAAAAAACAACTCTTACATTTTGTAGCATTTGGAAAATGACAAAATGACAAAATGAAAATCAGACTGCTGCATATCAATGCAATCTGTGTGATATTTTGGTGGGTTTTATTTGTAAGTTTGGACAAAGAGCGATATGTCAAGAAATGAATGCATGTATGTGTATTTAAAGAGAAGAGTCTTAATGAGACAACTGTTTATACAGGTTCAAAAATAGAACTGCTATGCTTGGATCTAACTAAGGATAAATAAATGCCAGAAAGAAAAAGTCTAAAAAGTTATCTTGCATATTTATACAGTATTGTCACTGATTTGTACTACATGCATATTGAACCCAATTATGGCACCAATCTTTGATAACCTTTTAAAAAAAGCTAAAAACTTACAAATTTATTATGAGTATGTTTCTTCACAGTGGTCTGACGAACACTGTACTCCTCAAGTCATGCAAACAGAATTTCAAAGTTCACAAACACACCGTCATCTGAAAGAGCACCTATATGAGATGATAATAGAATATTTTGACAAAGGAAAGGTAATTTTATCTTCCTAATTCCTGCTGAGTAGTTTTGTGCCATGGGTTATAATGTCATTTCATCATCCAAAGCAGTAATGCCTAATATTGAGAAAAATATGTGTTCAGTAAATTACCGGGTGGTTGTGATCCTCATTATACTGCAGCATAGAATTTATGGAAGAATATTATTGTTATGCTATCTGTGACATTATTAAAATATTGCTATGAATCAGGCAATGCAGAAATTACATGGTGTAATGTGTTTTGGTCTTGTTTATTTTATTTTGTAAGAAGAAAGGCATGCAAGGTTTCAGATTAGGTTGAAATCATCAAAATAACTTAATAGATGTTTTTAGAAAATATTTGTATTTCCCAGGTAGGCACTAGCACTTAGTAGCAACTTCGGTTTGGTACTGCTGTTGTCATATCCATTTAACTTTAGAAGCATTGCAAAAGGACTTGTGGTTCGTGAAAGGTTGCCTCTAGAATATTTATAATATATTTGTGACATGAAGCCAAATTATAATTTGAATGATTAGCCTGCGATGAACAGAAGCACAACCTTTGTAGATATTACATGAGAGAAAAAGCATCATACTTGACTTAGAACAGGGTAAGGGGGCCTCTGTCTGCTTATTACTTGGATGGATAACATCTAGTCAATGTGGTGGGATTCAGCCAGTTCGCACTATTTGGCAGAACCGGTAGCTATTTTTTTGTTGCCCAGGCCCAGAAATGACTTCTGGAAGCAGCATCCACATAGAGAACCAGTTGTTCACATATTTGAATCCCACCACTGAGTAAATCCCATATCTGGGAGCTAGACTGGTGGCTGAAAAAAAACGCTCCAGAAGACAACATCAAATCATTTCCTCTGTTGCCAAAAACACACACACTGACATCTCTGTGAGATTACCAAAGTTAAGCTGAACTTGAAAAAGATTTTAGATTAACAACCTTGTACAGGTAGTCCTTGACTTACAATAAAATTCATTTAGTGACCATTTAAAGTTACAACAGCACTGAAAAAAGTGAGTTATGACTGTATTTCAAACTTACAACTGTTGCAGCATCCCTAAGGTCAGTGATCAAAATGCAGACCCTTGGCAGCTGACTCATATTTATGACAGTTGCAGTGTCCCAGGTTCATGTGATCATCTTTTGCGACCTTCTGACAAGTAAAATCAGTGGGAAAGCCCCAATTCACTTAACAACCATGTCACTAACTTAACAATTCCAGTGATTCACTTAACAACTAGGGCAAGAAAGGTTGTAAAATGGGGCAAAATGGGGAAGCCCAATTCACTTAACAACTGTATCAGTTACTTAAAAACTGCAATGATTCACTTAACAATTAGGGCAAGAAAGACTATAAAATGGGGCAGAATCCACTTGTTTTCCTTAGCAACAGAAATTTGGGGCTCGGTTGTGGTTCTAAACCAGGGGTGTCAAACTGCCAGCCTGCGGGCTGGATGCATCACAAGGAAACCGCGCCCACCCCATTGCTGGCAATGGGGGAAAAGTTCCGATACGTCACGCGATGTCACATGACATTGCGAGTTTGACATATCTGTTCTAAGCCAAAGACTACCTGTATAAAGTTAATGTAAATTAGTAGAGAGCTGGTTCATTGAACTTCATTGAGAATGCAAGTATCTGAGACAGTTACATTTCAATATATTTATATAAAATATGAGATGCATGGGTAAATTACTTACGTATTAAAATTAACAGCAAAGGTTGATTTATCCCTATATAGACATCTGCAAAACTGTGTAAATATCACAAAGTAGGGCTGTGCAAAATACGCAGAAGAAGCACTTCACAATTCACACTGGTATAAGCAAAGCACCCCTAACAGAGTTTAAGTGACAGTACAGGTCTTATAAAAAGCACCATTGTTTTCAGGCTTTCAGGAGAACTGCTTTCTTCTCAGCAATATGCTTTACATAGTCTTTTCTCAAAGTTTGTCTGGGCATATCTTCTCAAAGAGGTGTGAATGAAATATATTGAGGTTCTTCAATGTTCTTTCAGAAACCTAATATTATTGCAAAAATAAATCACAAGGCCTTAAATATATTCCCTCAGCATATATATTTCTGGTTACACAAATATTATTCTTCTGGAGTTCTAATGTAATATTTCAAAGCATATTGCATAATGAATAAAGATTGTCTGAGAGAGACAGGGGCAGACATTTAACCTGATAAATAAAGAATTCAATAAGCTTTTCTAAAGCTATGCAATTATATATCTAAATTTCCTGTTATGTTGCAGATGTGGGAAGAAGCAATAGGCTTGTGCAAAGAACTAGCAGAACAATATGAAATGGAAATTTTTGATTATGAACTTCTAAGCCAAAACTTGGTAAGAATGGAATTCTACAAAAATATTATGGATTTTTAGTTGTCTGTAGTTTCAAATTTATTTCTGAAACCTTTCTGTAATCCATGTCTAGGTTTTTTTATAAGTGGATATAATCTGGTCAAGAACAAGTTTTTGTTAAGGCTAGAAATCAGGAAGCTATGACTTCTACTGTTGTCTTTGACATAAAATCAGCTAGATGACTTTGGGCCAGTCACTGTCTCTCAGCCCTAAGAAGGAGGCAATGGCAAATTACTTCTGAAATTTAGCCAAGAAAACTGCAGGGACCATTCCAGTCAATCACAAGTAGTCAAATGTTGGCTCAAAGCACATATCTATATATCCAGTTTATCATTATTTCAGACAAATGAGTAAAAAAAAATTAAAATATTGAAGGTAAGTAAATCCAAATCAATAAAATAGATATTTTTGCCTTCTTTGCCTTGGCAAAAAAAAAATGATGTTCTGTAAGTTATAGGTTTGTATATTATGGCTCTGAGCTAAGAACTCAACATACAGTTGAGAAACTTAATGTCTCCAGAAGATCTGCTTTCCCACACTGTAAAGGACTGTAGGGGAAATAAATTGAAACTACATTCAGGCAAGAAATGTCAGGAGATACTCTGGAATGGGCTTTTACTCCCCTTTAAGGAACAAACTTGCAGTTTGGGATCTTCTGTTGTAGATAGCCTCATAGCAGCAGTGGAATCACTTATAATCAGTGTCAGTTGATAAGTGAGGCGCATACCTACTTGCTGTTTGAGACGTATGCTTGAGTAATTTGAAAGCTAGATTACTGCAATCGTTCATGGAATAGCCTAGAAGACAGTCCAGAAATTGCAGCTGGCCCAGCTGTAATTGCTTTCCAACCTAATTCAAAGATACTCACAATGATGTATGAAACCTTATAAACCATAGGCCCAAGATACTTACAGCATTACTACTCTCATCTCATATTTTTAATTCATCAACAGGATTACAGCTTTGGAAGTGAGAAGCTCAAAATATATTTATTTTCCAAGCTCATTTATTTTATTGTTTTTATAGATTGTTTTTACAGAATTCTGTAAGTTGCCCAGAACTACTAAGGGACTTGATTTTCTAAATACAATAAAAATGTCCAAAATTAGAACCATTGAATTGAGGTGGGAACTGTTTCATAATGAGTTGAAGTTCGTGCTGTTTTTCAAAAGAACAAGGAATGCTAATTCTATAAACTCCTTTATCATTTTGAAACATAAATGTAAATAAAAATGATTTTACCTCATGAAATAAAAATCAGTGTATTTCATTTTAAATTAAAGTTCCCATTCATTTTATAGACTTTTAAAATAGACTTTAGACTTGCACATTGTACTGACTTTTAAATTCACTGACATTTGCAAAATACAACATTGCCTCTATGTCCTTGATGGCCACTTTAGACAATTATTTCCTATGTTTAGCTTTATATCAAGCTATAGAACTTAGCACTGCAATTTGAAATTGGTCAAAGGATCATCACTTTGTATAAGATTCACACCATAAACTTTACCAAGTAGACCTTGCAATTGTCTACACAATAATTGTAATCCCATTTCAGTTATTTTAGCCTGACTGTGATACCTCATTCTCTCATTTGCAACTCTAGCCCAATGACACTAAATTGTTGCAAATTATATAATTTAAGATTTAATTGACATTTGAGGTGACACAGAATTATTTGTAAAACTGAGGTTTTGCTGTAGTAATTAATTTACAAATATTAATGAAAATGAGAAAAATCAGAATTACATATTTTAAATTATGGAAAAGTAATGAATTAAGGAGAATGTATGTGTCCCAAAATAATCTCAGAGGATCCAATCTAGGTCAGTCACCAGGACCAGAGGTTCAATCTTCCAAGCTTTTGGACTCATGCCAGTGTCCATCCTCAGGGAACTTCTCTTTCATGTAGATTTTGGAGAGAGAGAGAGAAGTTCCCAGGGGATGGGTTCCAGAATGAGTCTGAATGCCTGGAAGATTAAACCTCTGCTCCCAGAGACTGACCCAGATTGGATCCTATGGAAAGATAACCTTAGTGTCAGGAATTGATTGTAATACAATCCCAGAAAGACCTGTTACATCTCTTTTTCCTTTCAGATTCAGCAAGCCAAATTCTATGAAAACATCATGAAAATTCTGAGACCTAAACCAGATTACTTTGCGGTTGGATATTATGGCCAGGGTTTCCCCACATTCCTAAGGGTAAATTATCTACTCTGAATACTTTGTCTTTAACAAATTTCAAATTTGTAGTAGCCTTATAGAATGCCAATATTCTACTCATGGAAATGGAGTTATTCACAAATGGGGGCATTTGTCTTCATGAGGTTCTGCCAAGAAAAGAATTTCTGTCTTGCAGCTACCTAAAATGCCATTTGTAACAATATGGAGTGTCACGTTTTCAGAAAGGAGTTTTATTTATTGTGGAGGGTTTTTCCCTCTTGCTTTCAAGGTTAGAAGAAGGTTTATAGTGAGGGTAATGGAGTGATAAGGGAGCATTTAGGATTCTTACAAGACAGTCATAATTAAAGGATGGTTTATAGCTGAAGATAATTTAATGAACAATAAAACCAACAATACGAATAGCCAAGACAATGAAGCAGGAAATCTAATGAATTTTATATCTGGTGTATATTCATTTCTAATTGACAGCTCACAGGTGAAATTTCATTTGAAAGGCTCTCACATTTAGGTATCTTGACTATTCTCAGAAGTATTCTTATTGTTGGTAATTTTTACAATCTGGCAAAATAATCTTATACTTTTCTTTTCTTCGTCTCCAATATGCTTTTAAAGGAACAATAATAAGCAAAGAATTCAAGAATCAGTTTCCCTATAGAACTATATTAGATACCTTCTAGCAATCAACCAGGGTCAAGAAAATGTATTGAGGGACTAGTGGCAATTATATCACATTTTGGTCTTGTTGTTATTTTAGAAAAACAGCTTCCTCTCTTTTACTCCTCAGGAGGGACGTAACAGACGATTTAGTTGGGTATTATGGTCTTGATGTATTGAATTTCATATTTAATCCATCTTTCCAGCTTTTAAGAAGAACAGAATAAAAACATTATGATGTTATGTTATGTTTAACAATGATTTATTTTTCCTGGCAAGTTCACAACCAGGTTTGTAATCACATAGAGTGTTTATCCTTTTTTTAAAAAAAAAACAGAATAAAATATTCATTTACCGAGGCAAGGAATATGAGCGGAGGGAAGACTTTCAAGCACAACTGATGAGCCATTTCCCAAATGCTGAAAAAATGAATACTACTGCACCCCCTGAAGACAAACTGAAGAATGCTGCTGTTCAATGTATCCTTAAGCAGGGGATTTTAGTAAATAAACAAAAGCAATTTGAAGTAAAAACACTTATTCAAAATTTATGGGGAATATGAAAAATTCCTCTGATTTAAGCCACTTCACATGTTTACCTTTTAATTTATATATTGTTTTGCAAAATGAGTAGAACAAATGTATGATTCTGTTTCACAAGTTTGTCAAGAAAACAAGGCTTTGTGATGCTCTCGGTAATCATAAATTAACCTCTATGAAATATATAGGACCTTCTGCTTTGTTTGTGGGACCTTCTAAGTATATTTTCTTCTGGAACATACCGGTAAAAAGGCTGTATTAGCATTCTTACTTTTTTTTAGTCCTCGACCTATGCAGACAATTGAGCCCCAAATTTCTGTTGTTAAGTGAAATGTTTGTGAAGTGAGTTTTGCCCTATTTTTACGACTTTTCTTGTCACCGTTGTTAAGTGAATCATCGTGGTTGTTAAATCAGAGTTGTTAAGTGAATATGGCTTCCCCGTTGAATTTGGTTGACAGAAGGTCACAAAAAAGTGATCATATCACCGTGGCATACTGTATTGCAACAGTCATAAATACGAACCAGTTGTCAAGCATCTAAATTTTGATCACGTGACCATGGGGAACACTGCAACGGTTGTGTGAAAAATGGTGATCATCAGTCACTTTTTTCAATGCCATTTGAACAGTCAGTAAATGAACTGTTGTAAGCTGAGGATTACCTGTAGAGTTCTCCATTTCAAATGGCCACCAGGGCATACGTCCTACCTGTTTTCTTTATAGTTCCTTGCCTATTAAAATACTTGAGTTAGCCAACACTATAAAAATAATGCTTTCATAATATCCTAAAGAAAGTTGTGGATATCTGTATCCTGTATCATGATAGAGAAGCTTAAGCAGTGAAATACCTATTCAATCAAACTTCCCAAGAAATCAAAACTTCAAAGAAGTGCATTATTCTTAAAATAACCTCCAGAAATGAAAAAGACCTCTAGTTACATTCTAAAATCATCAAGGCCATCTTGCTAAACAACTTTAAATCATTAAGTAGCCAACTCCTCAGAGTCCTGGTTTGATCATACTGGCAGCTTTTATCCCAGAATTCACAGATAAGCCTGCCTGTATCAAATATCTGTATCAAATATCTATTTTTAAACAGCACTATGTATGGGTGATATTGAAGCTTTTCTCCCTTTATGTTGGAATGTTCAAGTTCACCTAAACATAATCTTGAATGCTCAGCAGATACAGAAAAATTGCCACGAAAGTATGATTTATACTGCTCAGGGTTTTTTTTTTTTAATTAGAAACACCGCTTGTTGGATTTGATTTTGTTGAAAACAATAGAAATCAATAAAAAATATTTTTCTGCATCTCTGAAAAGAGCAACCTATCATTTTAGTGAGGACATTAAAACATATAGTATGACATTTGAAGCAGTAAATTCCCTTTCTCTTTTTTACATGCAGATACTAAATACTGTCTAAATGCAAATGTTAACAAACACACTCTATGTCTCTGAATGTGTATTCTGCTTCAGAAGGAGGCAAATAAATCCACATCAGCAACACATCATCAAATTATTCATCATCACGTATTTTGGCTGAGCAGACAAGCTCAATTCAAGTAGTCCTCAACTTACAATCATTCATTTAATGACCATTTGAAGTTGCAACGGCACTGGAAAAAGTGATTTATGACCGTTTTTCACATTTATGACTATTGCAGCAACCCCATGGTCATGTGATCAAAACTGAGATGCTTGGCAACAGGTTCATATTTATGACGGCTGTAGTATCCCCTGGGTCATGTGATCACCTTGTGCAACCTTCTGACCAGCAAATGGGGGAAGCAGATTCCCTTAACAACCATGTTACTAAATTAACAACTGCAGAGATTTAATTAACAACAATGGCAAGAGAGATCGTAAAATGAGGCAAAACTCACTTAACAACTTCTCATTTAGCAACAGAAATATGTGGTTCAATTGCGGTCATAAGTTGAGGACTACCTGTATTACAAGATTAAGTTTCTAAACCCTGGAACCTTTGGCCCAAATTTTGGCTTTAGAACAGAGCCTTTCTGCATTGCAATTTATCATTGAGAACACAATAGAGATAATGAACAGGAAAGCCTATTTTCTTAAGGTTTCCATTACTTAATTTAGGTATCACATTTCTCAGTCTCTTCCTTAGTGAATCATGGGAAGATAGAGTTGGTAGTTAGATAGAGACTGGTAGTGTAAAAGTCTGCTGCAGATACTAATTGGCATTCGATTGATTCTAAGTCTCTGAGCTAAATGCTTGTCAGTTCTCTTATTGAAATTCGATAATAGGCAGAAGGCATTTATTCCTAATTTCCCTACAGTAATTATACATGATTATAGATCAGGTAGCAATGCTGGAGAAAGGTCATATACTTTCTAAGAGATCTGAAAAGGGTATCCTAGAGATGTTTCTGCTCTCATTGTATATCCTCATTGCTGTAAAACACAGTTTATTCTGCTTTAGCTTCTACTGTAGTCTACTGTAGTACAGAATAAATAATAGTCCAATGTTATTTATGTATCATTGGTAGGAATGTTCATCATCACTTGCCTCTGATATTTCTTTTTGTGGACTTGATGGGGAATTGAATTAAAGTCTTTTTCATTTAGACCCAACTAAGCAGCTATTAAGACTGGCTCAATAAGACAAGCACAACCATCACAGGCAGTGATTCCTCTCTTATGTACTTTTGATCCTCTGAAAAGCTGCTTTTCATCTCCCACATCATAAAGGAAAGCTTCTGAAGGAATGATAAAAGGTTATTGCTTCAAAACATAAACAGGACAGCTATAGATGAATCCTTTACACTGAAAACACTGCCCTCTTCTAAGGTTATATTCAACACTTCAGGGTGAACAAGACAACTGCAAATTCCTTTTCTCTATCACAACATGAACAGCTCTTGCTAATAATCTATTCCTGTTCGTGTCCATCTCACAGAAATATAGTGTACAAACTCCAAAGTGTCAGTTGAAATATTTGCACCATATAATTTTAGAGTGCATCTCTGTAAATCTGCAATAATGCATTTGAAGAATAAGATGTCTTAAAGCAGCAGCATAAGTTAAATCAGTCTTCTATGTGAAGACTGTGCCTCAGGGAAAACCAACTTTAAGCTCTTGTGATCTCATAATGAGAGCTAAGCTTCCAGCTTTACTGTAATATATTTGAAATCACACAAATCTCCTTTCTTTTTGGCTACTCTGTAGCTTTGGAGGGTATATGGATGGGCCAAATTCCTACTAGCAGGAACTCTTACAGTATTTCTTCCTAGTTTTTGGAGGATTCACATGTATATCATCTTGCTAAGATGCTCTTATTTCAGAGTTCCTTAAAATGTAACAAAGGAATAGTGCTTGGTTGGTTCTGCAGCTTCCTGTTTATAGCTCTTAAGTTTTTTTTAGATATTACTAGATATCATGCTCAAAACATGAAACAAGATCCGAATGGAATGGCATTAGTCAAAAGCAGTGTTTTGCACTTTCCAGTTGATCAGCTAGATATATTATTGACTGACTTGTTTTAAGTTCTCTGTATGTCAGTGATTGATGGCAGTGAATTGTGTGTCAGCTTCAAACTACTCTTAAACTACTCTTGGATTGGACACAGTAGTAATACCTTGGTTTGTAAACAGCCCAACCAAAGAACCACAAATACTACTCCTGCCAACACTGACAGGACAAGCCACTAGAATATAAAATGAGAGCAAAACTCACTCCCTACTAGCACTGATGATGTTACCTAATTTAGGTAATGAAAGGTCTGCACGATATCAACCAAGCTCAGAGAGCACCAAGGACTCCTCTTTTCAAACCTGAGCTAGGAAAAAACAAATATTTCCCTCTATCAATAATGTTCAATTTATTTGGAACATAGATTTAATCAACCAATTTGTTGTACACTTATTTTTTAAGCTGAATCATGAATTTTATTAATTATGTGATAATTTTATAAAAGACTGTTCTTAAACAATTTTTTTTGTTTCCAGATTATTGATTGTGTCCATTAATGGTATAATGTCCTTAGCTCTTGTGGTTTTAGATTTACAATGCTTCACTGTGCAGCCAGTTTTGGAGGAACATCCTCAATTCAAAAATAAGCCAGTGCCTGATCAAGTAATCAAGTAAGCCCTTATTATCTTATTGACCATGTAAAAATTCCTATAACACAAGTTATCAAAAGTCCTAAGTAGCTTCCATAAAAGTTGGAAAGTTTAATTTGCATTATGGCATTCAAATCAAGACAATTCTCCCTCTGGAATAACATATCATCCAAGATCTGACCCTGCTGGCCTTTCTCAAGATGCTGAAGACATGGACGTGCTCCAGAGCACAAAGGTCAGGAGGTTAGATGACCTGTGAGATGTTATTGTTGAGTGTTTATTGGATGTTTTCTCCAATAGTATTGTAGATTTTTATGCATTTGTTGATACTTTCTATATTGTTTTTGACCAGTGTTGAATGTATGAGATGGGTGTGGCCATATCAAGTAAGTTAATAAATAAAGTCAAATTTGAGTTGGAATGATCAGATAGGGGAAGTCATTCTCCAGACTTGTAAAAACAAGAACTATTGCCATAGCAGCCAGCAATTCTACAAGGGAAGAAGCCACATCAGCCGAATGAAACTTTGACAAGGTTTCTTCTTTATAAAATTTCACAATCCCCAGATTAAAAAAAAAATATCTACTGGGTACAATCAGTCTGTTTGCCAGGCACATATTAAATTAGCAGGGAAATAATAAAACAGCCTGACAGACTTAATGAGTTAAAATATAACTTTGATGATATTCTCAAGAATGGATTATCAAACCCGGAGCTTCCATTGTGGGAACAAATGAGAGGCCCTAGAGTCTATCCATCTTGAGAGGAAAAAAATTGTTTGTTGGTAGATGTTAGTCAATATTACATCGATCTATTTTATTGCAATGAGAATACTCCCTTTCTCTTGTACTGCTACAAGGACATAGAGAGTTTCAACTTGCATTATTTTGTTAATCAAAGATTAATAGATTTTATTTTACTAGTGGATAAACCAAAAGCATCCTCTTCTTTCTGCCTGCTAACATTTCCAATTGAAATGGTATCTGAAAGACAAGATAACTGTGTGTAATGAATAAAGGAGAAAGCAAGAGAAATAAGAAGGGATGATGCCCTTTGATATTACTGAAGCCTCTGCACTTTTGTCATGTAGTTCGGATGTTTTATTTGGGGGCTTAATTCTTAAAAGATAAGAAAGGAAAGATAGAGCCACTTTGTCTAGTGGTGAAGGCACCATGCTAGAAACCAGGAGACTGTTAGTTTTAGTTTTGCTTTAGGCATGAAAACCAGTTGGATGACTTTGGGCTACTCACTGTCTCTTAGTCCACTTCACAGAGTTGTTTTTCTGGGGAGAAGGAAGAAGAAAGGAGTATTAAGTAAGTTTGCTGCCTTGCGTTATTAATAAACATAATAAAGATGGGATTAACAAATCTTTTTTAAAGAAGGTAAAAGTGGTCCATGCACTTTTCTTTGACAAATAGCAATAGCACTTACATTTATATACCCCTCCCTAGTGCTTTACAGCACTCTCTGAGCGGCTTACAGAGTCAGCATATTGCCCCCAACCATCTGGGTCCTTATTTTACCAACCTCAGAAGGATGAAAAGCTAAGCCAACCTTGAGCTGGTCAGGATCGAACTCCTAGCTATGGGCAGAGTCAGTCTGCAGTACTGCATTCTAACTACTGTGCCTCCACAGCTCCTAACTAAATGTGTTTTGCTGTTATATCTTTGTAGGGTTTTATTTTATTTCACAAAATAGCTCAGATTTGCTGGCTTTCCTGGTGTTCTCCCATTTAAATGTTAACCATGCCTAACGCCTACTTGGCTTTTTCAAGATCAGCCATGGTTGATATATCCTGTCACATTTGTGATTTGTAGGAAATTACAGTTTTAAAACATTGTTTTTAAGAGCAACATGTTTTGATTACAATCAGCTCTGATTTATCAACTTGTGAAGAATGGCTAAAGTTTACTTCAAATGAAACTTTAGATACTGGAGAATCAATAAGTGACATCTTTGTTCTCCCAAGTTTTCTTTTTAATATTCTTCGTCTGTAAGGAACTTTTAAAATTGGCAGCATAAAGCATTTTTCCACCTGCATCTGCAAGCTAATGAAAAGGCTCTTCTACCATGAGACGCACAAATTACCAGCCTAATAGAAGGCACCTTGAAAGCACACACCGTTCATGTCTTTGTAACTGTCCTTCCATATGTCATGTTGTCACTACTTAAATGTATTTTCCCCCCATCATTAAGGATAAAACGGTTGGTGTACCACCAATCTAACTAATGTTGCCAAATGTAGCTGATTGAAGGGAATGATAATTCAGATGTAATGCAATAGCTGTCATGTGTTTGAACAGACCTTTTCAATTTAAGATTCCACAGTCATTTGTGTGAAAATGGGAAGGTGGCAAGCCATGTTAACTATGGAGAAGCGCTTGTTAACGATAAAGCTGGCAGGATTGAGGGATCATTTCTTCCATCATTGGACTAGTTCCAACCTTCCTTTTTCTTTTTGACAGACTGTTGTCACTATATCATTTGGGTTCTTGTCTCTTTTCTTCTTGCCATGTTATCTTGAATAATCATTGACCCACTCATTTCTGTCTTCTGCTACATTAAGCCTATTGCCTTCGGCAATGTCTTTAAGAGAGTTTCTTTTCTGTTGATCAGAGGTCAAAAGTGAATACATATCATCAAAATTAGATATAAACTCTCCAGTAGGAAAAAAATAAAGCTATCTCCTTATTTCAATTATGCATGTTTGTGCATATGTGTAGCTGTATGTGTGTGTTTATCTCTGTGTATGAATAGGTCAACGAATGCATAGCTACACCCAAGCAGTGTTTTCATTCCTTAACTTTTGTTCTTTAAATCCTGTTGAGTATGTCATTGCATTACTACATTGTATGATACATACCCCACAATTGGAGGGTTGGGGACATGCATGGGAGTTTCTAGATTAGAAATCCTTACATTAATTTTCATTAGATTCTTTTCCAAGAATTTTTTTCTTATTCTTCACAAACTATAGGTATTTTATGGCTTCTTGCTTTTTTGAATCTATAGATTGCTATACTGTAAATGGAGTTGTCACAATAACAGGTGATCTTATTAGGTCTGCAAAGTAGTTGAAATATTACATGTATCAGCAGGGAAAATATCATCTGCTTCAGACCATTTATAGCTTTCTGTAAAATGAAGTGTTTTATGTGAGCCTATATAAAGTGAAAAGGGTGAATGTTGATAAATTAGCCACAGTAAGAAGCAGCATCTGTAGAATTAGACTTCTACAGATTGTTATTTAGAATGCTTGGAAGGGGTTCCATGTTTCTTTGACCTTTGGAAACAATGGTGGCTGCCATTGATTTTCATGAAATACCCGGATAAGTATCACCCTTTATTTTTCCCAATTTAAAACTGTTAAAAATATTATAGTCTTAAAAAAAATAGCTTGATCTTGCATTTGAGACAGCAGAACCTCTGTGCTCATTGTTCCTATTCACTGTAGATCTGGAAGCAATTTTCCATGTTCTCCGTGTAATAGTGATATGAGATGGTAACAGACTAAGAATTAGACAACACACTCTGCAGGGAAGTAGTTTCAGAGAAGCTTGATCTATCTTTTATACTATACTACCACTCTCTGGCCAACCAGTTTTTACACAGAAGTAGTCTTCACTTAGTGACCACAACTGAGACTGACAATTGGGTCATTAAGCAAGATGGATGCTAAGTGAAACTGTGACAGCTTATGATCTTTTGTTTTATGATCCTTCATTTTACAAACTTGTGAAAATTGTAAATGGAAGGATTGTTCACGAAGTTACTTTTTCGGCACTGCTGTAACTGCAAATAGTGGTTAAACAGGGTGTTTGTTAAACAAGGACTATATTTTTAAACATAGGTATACTATTTCTTGGTAGTATAAAGAGTGAATTTGGGGAGAAAATAGACAAGGAAGGAAAAGAAGAAAGTGAAAGAAATAAGAATAAAAGTGATATAATTAGAAGAGGGCCAGGTGTGAGTCTTGAATGAAAATATATGAAATAATTTTTCTAGAAAATGAATATAAAGTGCACATAATTCTATATGATGTTAAAATGACATAAAAAATGAAAAGAAGTACCACAATAGTGGGAAGTATGAAAAAGAATGTTTAATAGAAAAATGACAAAAAAGACGTGTGACATCATATAAGAGAATAATGACAGAAAAATATGCATACTGAACAGAAAAGATAGTTGCAAAGCATTTAGTCAAAGAGAGTAAGGAATGATTAAGATTAAAAGGTTTGTTGCAAGAAAAGAATGGTTGTCAAAATAAGTGAAAATGTCTGAGTGTAAAATGATTCTTTTGCCCACTTTATTATATGAAAATAAGACTTTGGTATATCAAGAAAAGTTCGGATGCAGTGAGAATGGTATGTTTAATATTTAAGCATTGTAAAATAAGAAACTATAATGAACTGGCAATTAATGAATGTTGATTGACTTTCTGAATTACTACAATGTGTGCCCTACATAGGTCTGTCCTTGAAGATTGCTCAGAAGCTATAGGTACACAGGGAATGGTAGCAAGATCATTACTTTTTACATAGTTTTAGTGTTTTTTATTGCTTTATAGTGGATTATAGCCTGCCATAAGTTGTTACAGACAGATTTCATAAATATTTAAAATTTATAAACCAAATAAAGGAAACCCTTTTCAAATAGCTATTCCATTGTGATTTTTCAAAGTGAGCCTCTTCTTTTTTGAGTTTTCCTCAAGTGGAACTTTCCATTTCTCCATTTTGCACACACAATGCTGATCTAAAGCCCAAAGGCATCTATATGTGCACAGCCCTCATATTAACTGAATTTTAAATGCTACCTGGTATCAATTTATAATTTGCAATAGTTTGCACTATTCAAGCTAACATTAATCGGGACCTATCTGTAGTCACAACCAAGCCAAGGCCCATTGCTAAGTCATAGCATAATCAACCTCTGAAAGGCAAAGATTCATTATAGCTTGAAAGATATGGAGGATGATACTTATAGATTGGATATTTTTCCCCATTTCTTATTTATCTGTGGAATGTAGAAATATTCTAAGTGTGATCAAAACTAGCCCCGCTTCCATATATCTATATGTTTTTGATATATGGTCACATTGTGATAATTTCTTCAGACTACTAGATACCAATGGCATCCTGAAAAGGCACACTTTCCAATCAGGTTTAGACATACTTAATAATGTACAGTGTAATGCTTTGAATACAATGAAGACATTTGAGATAAAAGTGGATAGCGTATATTGAGACTAAATAAATGAAGTTAAATTGAATTTTCATATGGAAAAAGTAAAAAAGGTTTGTAATCTCTATCTCTCTCTCTCCCTCCCTCCCTCCCTCCCCCCCCCTCTCTCTCTCTCAGTTTTTATAAATCTAACTATGTGCAAAGATTCCACTATTCAAGACCAACCAGAAAAGGATCAGTTGACCCTGAAAATGAATTTGCTGTAAGTATCTTTTCACGTTTTGAACACCGCCATGTTATCTGTCACTCAGATGTGACACAAGGCATTGCTCAGGTGATGCTACATACTTTATTAGAAGGCAGAAGAGGTACAAAATGCCATAGAAGCATCATTGGGCTGGACAGGCAGGGTATAAAATTACTCAGGCTTTCCCCATAGTTTCATCTGGTATCAACAGAATGATTTCTGTCAGGGCTGACTCTCATGAATTTCAAGAATGTCATATATTTGGGGTATACAGTAGTGGCCAAAATTGTGGAAAAGTGTACAGTAGAAATGCCACCTTTGGTTAAGTTTCCATCCATTTTTCTTCTAATTTCTTTATAACTGTAGCCTTGTTCACTTAATAATACTATTTACATCGCTCTCTGGGCAACCAGTCAACTCTTTGCACCATTACTTTAATTTTATTATGTTTTACAAGCTCACTAAATGAAAGGAAAAAAAGACCCAGCCAACTTGATAGCAATCACATAACACACTGACAAATGTCCTCCTCTCAACTGCAATACATGACATCCATAACTGAATCCTATTGTGATCTGATTGGCTCATTGCCAAAACAAGATGACACCTGATTGGCTCTCTAAACACTCATGCTCATTGGCTACAATCAGATGAAGGAAAGCTACCTGATATCAACCTAAGCAAGTTGTGCTTCCTTTTTCTGGTTATTTGGCTATAACTTTTCATAGAATACAGTACATATAATTGAACAAACTTTGTTGTATTACATTCTTGATTAAATTATCTTTCCATTGATATATAATTTTATGGTACTACTCCAAAACAAGTGGTGTTATTAGCCATCAAACCTCAAAAATACACTTTTCCCAAAAGATTGCCACAATTTTGGCCATTACTGTAGTTACATAATAAGCCCAATGGAATAACAAATGATAGGTTGGTTATCAAACAACATTTTTAAAAATATTTCAGATCATTCTAGTTTAAGTCAAGTTATCGGTGATCTTTGGCATACCATTCCGTCAGTATTTCAGTCTTGTCCCTTCCCTCCCACTGTTTGTGTGTGTGTGTGTGTGTGTGTGTGTGTGTGTGGTTGTGCTGGTGGAACACAGTGTTGCAGACTGTATTAAAGTATTCTGGTTTGTAAAAGAAATGGTGAAATCATCCATCTCTCCCTCCCTCCCTCTCTCCCCCCCTCTCAAATAATATTGATGCCGGGAAAAGATTTCCCTGTCATTTAAATTATATTTCCAGTAAGCTCTTATCTTTCTAACAAAATGATTTAACTGTTGTAATATTTCTTCTCTGCATCTTTTAACAGTCTATGTGGATTGAGAGAACATCCTTTACTACAGCTTATAAACTCCCTGGAATCTTGCGTTGGTTTGAGGTTGTGTCCATGTCACAGGTGTGTATTAGAATTCTGATGAGTATTATATGTAGTTTAACCTCCAGAAATAGAAAGAAAGAGTCAATGCTATTTTATGAGGGAAAAAAAAAACCACAAGGTTATTATGTTACCAGGGAATCCATTCTCCTACTAAGCAATATGGTTCAATATGCATTTGACTTTTTTGAGATTGGGGAATTTTAATGAAATGCTAACACATTTCATAATGATTGAAAGTTGTCTCAGATCCCAATGCAGCCAATCTGGGACACAAACTTGCAGGTGGGATTGATGATAATCTTGTTGCCTCCTCCACAGGCTACAATTAGCCCCTTGGAGAATGCCATTGAAACAATGTCCATGACAAATGAGAAGATTCTGGCAATGATCAATCAGTACCAAAGTGATGAGAACCTTCCCATTAATCCTTTGTCCATGCTTCTGAACGGAATTGTTGATCCAGCAGTCATGGGAGGGTTTGCTAAGTACGAGAAGGTAAGGAGTTAGGCTATTGTATTTAAAATGAAATAATCCTCCAGTATATTAGATCTTCAGCACAACCCATGAATGTCATGTTCAGATGAAAAACTGAGTGACCTCTTTTCTGCTTGCAGGCTTTCTTCACAGATGAATATACTAGGGATCACCCAGAGGATCAGGAGAAACTAAACAGGCTCAAAGACCTGATTGCTTGGCAGGTATTGAAATGCTGGGCACAATTCTCTGATTTTTTTAAAAAATAAATATTATTAATTTCTCCCTTTTCTTTTGCTGATTGATCTCCTTTCCAGAGGAGAAGCACAGCAATATATAATGCATGCCTATTTTCCTTCTGTTTTCCTTTGTTTGTTTGTTTGTTTGAAGAGGAATACTTGTCGGAAGTGTGACTGGAAATATCACATAAAAAGTATGTTGCAAAAAGTTTTTCATCCACATTTAATGAGCCTCCTTTCATGAACAAAAGCATCAGGAATCCCTTGGTGATTTAGTTGAATACTTACTTCCTAGAAATGCTTATGTAATGTTAAGAAGGGGAAAAAAGCTGACATCACAGTATTTCTGTTGCTGTCAGATAAACAGGAAACAAGTGAAAACACTGATTTTGCATAGGCTTGGAATGATGTTTAATTTTCTGCTATTAACAGTTTCACCAGGCTTGGGTGAAAACAACCTATTAACACTCTGATCTAAAAATATCACTTCTATTTTTATGTTCTTGCTGAAGTACCAAACGTAGCAACTTTATGAGAGATGTAGCATAATAGTTGTTGAGTCCGTGGCAGGAAACAGACACGAGAAGCAGCTGGAGTTCTCAGTTTCTTTTATTCAGCGTTCAGCTTACAGGAAGATGGCTTCAGCCTCGCCCACACGCCTTGCAGCCTCTTATATAGGCAACTCCCGGGTAAATGGGTTACTTTTCCCGCGCCAGCACCCGCGCATGCGCACGGCGCTGGCGACAGCCTGTCTGGTCCCGGGCAGCTTTGCACCTGCCCGGGACTGCCTGCAAACGCCCGAGCCGTTTGCAAGGCTCGGGACATAACACCCCTTTCCCCCGGGCTAAAACTACTACCAACATACAACATTTATTTTATACGACAATTTGCTCCCCAGTGCTCCCACTGTTTACTGGCTTTTGCCTTGCCAGCAATGTTATGTAATCTTCTAGGTACTTAGGAGATTTCTTTGCTCTCTGTGACCTTCTTAGCTCTGGGTTACTGGCATAAGTCCCCTGACTGGAGGGAGGCGTGAGCCTGTTCTCTCTATTGTGCCCTGGTGTCTTCCAAGGACTGTGCCCCGATGCCTGGCCTGCTTGCTTGCCCACCGGGCTCGTCAGGCCAGGGCTTCTGTTGCTTTGTGACCTGGTTGTCCTACCTAGCTGTAGACCCTCAGGCCCCTTGAAGTGATAGCCACTGCTGGGCGTCTCTGTAGAACCTCCTAGGTCAGTCCAAGACCTGTCAGGAGGCTGTCCATTCCCTGAACCCCATTCTGTGCTCGGGCTCGTGTGGGTTTCTGTACTTTCCCAAAACTCAGGTGTTCCCTGATTTGTGCTAGGGGTGTTGTAGTCGGGACTTGGTTCCTCGACTAGCTCTGTGTATGTTTGACCCCCTGTAGGATTTGGGGTAAGGTCAGGCCAACCTTGGGAATTGTGTGCCAGCTCTCTTGCGGGGAATGATTTGTTGGGATGCCCCCGGGTATCCTCCGTTGCTGGAGTGCTGTGTGATGTGTGTGGAAAGTGAGTATGCCCCCGGGGTGACTCCCTGGCTGGAGTAGGCGTGAGTGCCTGTTGTGTGGGTAAGCTCCATGACTTTCTTTTCGGAGCAATTGCGGAATCTTGGGATGGGCCATTTGTGGCTCCCTCAGTGGAGATGGGCAGTAGCTCTTGCCCTTCCCTTTGCTCCAAAGGGTCCCCCTCCCCCCTGGAAAAGACCCAGGAGTCTCATCAGAAAAGTCCCGCCTAGAGCGGAGTTGGTCGATGTGCCGACGCAGGACACGACCGTTGTCCAGGGCTACCTCGTAGGAGAGAGGACCTGTGACCCTGGAAACAGAAGCGGGGACCCATGTATGACCAGGCCCGTAATTGCGAGCCCAAACCGGGGCACCCACAAGTAGTTGTCTAGGTGCCCTAGGATGTGAGGTAGATGAAGGCAGTCTGTCCGGATGCAACCGGTCAAGTCTAGTAGTAAGTTGGCGCCCCCAACGAAGTTCAGCTGGACTTCTCCCTGTAGAAGTGGACGGTGTGGTGCGATAAGAAAGGAGAAAGTCAGCCAACCTGTGATGCCAGTCCCCGTAGGTGAGTCTCTTCAAGGCGTCCTTTGAGATGCGCACCATGCATTCAGCCATACCGTTGGTGGACGGGGGAAAAGGCGCAGACGTGGCATGACGAATCAGGTTTGCCTGTAAGAAAGCTTGGAATTCGGAGGAGGTGAATTGAGGGCCGTTGTCGGACACAATGACATCTGGCAGCCCGTGTGCAGCAAAAATCCCCCTCAGTACCTGAATAGTCTTTGCAGTGGTGGTGGATGAGACAGGCACAACCTCAAGCCATTTTGAATGGCTGTCAACAAGGACCAAGAAGAACTGGCCCTGAAAGGGCCCAGCGTAGTCAATGTGCACCCTAGACCATGGGGACTGTGTTTCCTCCCATCTATGCACAGGAGCTTGGGGCATCTCTGGGCGAGATCGTTGGCACAGGTGGCATGCGTGTACCTTAGCCTCAATACCTTTATCTAAACCAGGCCACCACAAGTGGCTTCGTGCAAGAGCCTTCATACGAACAATGCCAGGATGACCCTCGTGGAGGGATTCTAAGACCCTAGTCCTCATTGAGGTGGGAATGACAACTCTGTTTCCCCAAAGCAGACAACCCTGAGAAAGGGACAGTTCGTTCCTTTTGGACCAGAAACTCTGAAACTCAGGACTAGGGCAGTGCTCAGGCCACCCGGACAGGACCCAGGAGCGGACACGTGAAAGTGTGTGATCTGTACCTGTTTCAGCGGTAACATCCCTGGCACTAAGAGGGAGCTCGGGCAAGGCTTGGATTGATAGAATGTTGACAGCTGGCGCGGGGTCAGCTTCTACTACTGGCAGAGGCAACCTACTGAGGCCATCAGCATGGCCCATTTCTTTCCCAGGCTTGTGGATTAATGAAAAATCATATGCAGACAAAAAAATAGACCACCTAAGCATTCTAGGGGAAATGATGTGGGGAGTCTGCTTACGTGTGGTAAACAGTCCCAGCAGAGGCTTATGGTCAGTGAAGACCGTGAAATGCCTGCCATATAGAAAATCGTGGAATTTTTTAATTCCAGCAACAACAGCCAGAGCCTCCCTGTCTATCTGAGCGTAGTTGCGCTCGGCAGAAGACAGTGTTCTGGAGTAGTATGCAATAGGAACCTGAGTTCCATCAGACCTGAGGTGACTCAGGACAGCTCCAACCCCGTAGGGGGACGCATCACAAGCGATGCACACAGGAAGAGACTCGTTGAAATGTGCAAGAACACTGTTAGAAGTGAGCAAGGCCTTGACTTCTTTAAAGCAAGCCTCATGTGCTTGTGACCACAGCCACACAGCTTGTTTGTCTAGTAGCCTGTGAAGAGGCTCAGCTACACTAGCTTTATGTGGAAGAAAAGAATTGTAGAAATTCAGGAGGCCTAAGAAGGCCTGAAGTTCGGCCTTAGACTTTGGCCTGGGTGCTTCTAAAATAGCAGTTAGTTTGGATTCAGCAGGATGAATCCCAGCAGCATCAATTTTGAATCCCAGAAATTCAGTAGAAGGCACCCCAATCTTGCATTTGTCTTTTCTGAGCTTGAGGCCTGATTTCCTGAATCTTAACAGGACAGCCCTAAGCCTTTCAGCTAGAATGTGTGTGGAGTCTCCTGCAATCAAGACATCGTCAAAGTAGGGGCAGACCCCTGGTATACCTCGTAGTGTGTTTTCCATTACGCTTTGGAAAATCCCAGGAGCAACATTCACTCCAAACTGTAGCCTTTTTACCTTAAAGGCTCCCCTGTGGGTCACAATGGTCTGAGCTATGGCAGCATCATCATCAACAGGCAGCTGTTGATATGCTTGAGCTAGGTCAAGCTTTGCAAAAACACGCCCCCCCTTGAGAGAGGCCAGGATGTGACTGACCACAGGAACAGGATAGGCATGTTGCTGCAATGCCTTATTGAGTGTGCATTTGTAATCAGCACAAATGCGAATGTCCCCATTTGCCTTTAGAGGCGTGACAATGGGGGTCTCCCACGGGCTGGAATCAACAGGTTCTAGGATTCCCTGTTGGATTAGTTTGTCTAATTCAGTGTCAATCTTACTTTTTAAAGCAAAAGGGACCCTTCTTGCTTTAATCCTAATGGGAGTGACAGTGGGGTCTAGCTTTAAGGACACAGGTGGTCCTTTGAATGTGCCCAGCTGGGGGCTGAAAACATCTGCAAATTCTTTGCAGACTTCCTGTAGGTCGAGTGTTTGTAAGCTGTTGAGTCCTGTGACGTGTATCCCCAGGGCCTCAAACCAATCGAGTCCTATGAGACTCGTTCGTTCACCCCCTACTACTAATAAGTCTAGTGGACCTTCAAAACTCTTGTATTGCACGTTAAGGGTGGCCTCCCCCTTAACACACACTCTTGAGTTCTGAAAATCTGTTAATACAATATCAGAAGGCCTTAACTTGGCCTTAGTCCCACTACTGGAACAAATCTTCCTAAATGTATGCAATGAAATGATGGAAAGGGCAGACCCTGTGTCTAGTTCCATAGATAATGGAACCCCTTGTAGCTTCACGTTGAGTGACAGCTTTTTCTTCATGGGCTTGTGTGTGCCTGTCCTACAGATGCTTCTTCGCGAAGCGCAAAAACCTACCCTATTCTGGCTGGGGAGTCTGGTACCCTTCAGGCGTTCTTCTTGGGGTTGTGCCTTTCGTCGGGCCAGACACACAGCTGCAATGTGCCCTTGTTTGCCGCATGCCCGGCAGGTAGCGGAGCGGAACTTGCAGTCGGTTCTCCTGTGGCGACCTCCACAGCCGATGCACTTGAGCGGAGCCGAAGAGCTTTCCTTCTGGTTCTCTTCCTTCGCGGGGTGTAGACGGTCGACTTCTTCGTCCGGATCCTCCTCGGAGTTTCGTCGGACGTCTTCCTGGTGCACGGACGCACCCTCTGCACTGCTTCTGATCGGCCGCATGTTCTTGACGGCGCCGTTTGCTGCTTCTTCTGCGGTGACTTCCCTTAAGGCGTCTTGGAAGGATAATTCTTCCTTAGCGAAAAGTCTCTGTTGTAGCTCTCGATGCCTTAACCCGCACACGAATCGGTCCCTCAGTCGTTCCTCGAGGTCCTTGAACTCGCAGGGCTTGGCGGCCTTCCGTAACGCAGCGATGTATTCCTTGGCTGACTCACCGGACCGTTGATCCCTCTGTTCGAAGGTGTGGCGCCATGAGATAACGGACACCTTGGGGTGGAAGTGCTCCTTCAGCAGCTTCTTCAGGTCTGCGTAGCTTACAGACTCTACTGGATAAGGTGCTGCAAGGTTTTCTGCGATTTCGAAGGCGTCTTGGCCGCAAACGCAAAGCAGGGTGGCAGCCTTCAAGCTATCTTCCCTCACTTGGTTTGCCTTGAAGTAGTTCTCTATTCTGGATACGTAGGACTCCCACCGCTCTGGATGTGAGACATCGAATTCCGAAAGCCTTCCGATTTTCGCCATCTTCGGATCTTCAGGAGACGGGTCTATCAGCCAGCCTACCCCCGAATGTGCACCGGATTGGCGGGCAGCTGCCGAGTCGACGCCGTTCCTCTTCCGCCGCTCAGGACTCCTTGGGTAAGCTTACACTTCTTCCTTTCCAGGTAGTGCAAGGCATCCCACCTTCGTCGCCAGTGTTGAGTCCGTGGCGGGAAAACAGACACGAGAAGCAGCTGGAGTTCTCAGTTTCTTTTATTCAGTGTTCAGCTTACAGGAAGATGGCTTCAGCCTCGCCCAAACGCCTCGCAGCCTCTTATATAGGCAACTCCCGGGTAAATGGGTTACTTTTCCCGCACCAGCACCCGCGCATGCGCACGGCGCTGGCGACAGCCTGTCTGGTCCCGGGCAGCTTTGCACCTGCCCGGGACTGCCTGCAAACGCCCGAGCCGTTTGCAAGGCTCGGGACATAACAATAGCAATGCTTTATTTTTTCCATAGACTAATCTATTTTTTGCTTCTAGTTTGTTTATGGATAAGTCACCCACATTATCAGTATCTTCCTTCTTCTACTGACATTTGAATCAGTAGAAATAGCTACTGTTTGCTGTGGAAATAGCTACTAAAAATATATGCAAACAAATGTTTAATCTTGGTGTTATGAAGTAAGTCCTTCATTTACATGTTTGTATATATTTTATATCAGCTCCATAGTTGTTTTCATAAACATCTTTGCACAAACTTCTTTGGTGCATAATAGCACCAGCTTTTGTCACATCTTCACACCCACAATATACATCTAGATTGCATTCAGAAGACATCACTTTTAATGGTGGTGTCCAGTGCTATCTAAAATACTAGAAATTTAGAACTTCAGATTGTTCTGATAACTCTGAATCATTATTAAAGAAAGTTACCTAGTGCAAACAATCAACCTTTAAACAAGAAAATATATTTGTCCATTAGCGTAGTCCTGTTTTTCATGTACCAAAAGAGGAATTACATAAGAAACATGAAGATTCACCATCTTTCTGGACAGAACAGGTGAAGTACTATATTGGGGAAATATCTGCACTGTGCCACTTCTTTGAAAAGCAGGAGACAAAGCAATTCATGAGTATTGGAAGGGATGGAAAGTCCCTGGCTTTCATAAAATCTGTGTAATGCAGGGGTATCAAACTGCTGGCCTGCGGGCCGGACACGTCATCCAGAAACTGCGCCCACCCCATTGCCGGCAATGGCAAAACTATCCCGATACTTTGCATGATGTCACATGACATCGTGAGTTTGACATGCCTGGTGTAATGTGTAACCGCCTCACAATTTTAGTACGAGGGGATGTCACAAAATGGTGTGCTCAAGATGATGTGAAATGCGTATCTCTGATTTTTGACAAATGATTTTTGACAACTGACAAGAGCTCTAAACTCTTGGGAACTAAGTATAGGCCTGAGGCCATAAACTATTACCCATGAGTTTAGAAGACATATCTATCATTACTGATTGAACGATTACTAATATGCTCCGTCAAGTTATTGTTAACTCTTAGCAGTAACACAGATAAACCAGTCTCCAATCTGACCTTTCAGGTCTTCCACAGCTCTAATCAAAAATCTAATCTAATCTAATCCAAAACTCTAGTTGTTGGTAATCTACTTCTTCCTCTTACTTCCTTACTCCTTTTTCCAGCATGTGGATTTCTCAAGAGAACTAGGTCATTACATACTGTGTACAAAATGTGATAATTTGAGTCTGGTTGTTTTGTGCCTCACATGACAATTCTGGATTGATTCATTGTATAATTTCTTTGTTTTCTTAGCTACCTTAGTCAACTCTACACCAGAGTTCAAAAGTGCTAATGCTCTTTCTAGCTTGTCTCTTCAAAGTACAATTTTTACTTTCCTAGAGTGCCACAGGGAAAACCATTGAGTGCACAGTTCTAATATTTGTAGGCATAGATACATGATGGCATCTGAATATTTTTGCCAAGTCTTTTACTGCTACTCCATTAAATGAGAGTATGCAGCATGTTTCTTGACTGATGTTTTCTTTATGTATTATTGTTAGTTTATTCTAAAAGACAGAAATTATCCACCACTTGAATATTTATATTATAAATAGGTATTTGCTGTACCTATTATTTAGTCTTATTTATATTTAATTTTAATCCCATTTCTTCACATTGCTCCTTAATTTTCATCGCAAGAGCTTACAGATCACTTACATTTTCAACTATCAGAGTAGTGTTCATTAGCATGGTGTAGGTTATTAATGTTTTGTCTTCCAATTTTAAAAACCTACCCATATTCTTCTCGCTTAAAATATATTCAACATATAAGATATTGAATAAATAAGGGGAGAATACAGTGTTGTTTTATCCTTTGAAGTCAGTCTGTCCAGCTCTAATCTAGCCCTATCATGGTGAACCATGGTGGTGCAGTGGTTAGAATGCAGTACTGCAGGCTACTTCTGCTTACTGCCAGCTTCCTGCAGTTCAGCTGTTCAATTCTCACCAGCTAAAGATTGACTCAGCCTTCCCTCCTTCTGAGGTAGGTAAAATGAGGACCCGGATTGTTGAGGACAATAGGCTGACTCTGTAAACCATTTAGAGAGGGCTGTAAAGCACTGTGAAGTAGTATATAAGTTTAAATGCTATTGCTATTGCTATCATAAAAACTATTATTATTCTGGAATATTTTCAGATCTTTATCTGTGACAGACTGAATGGTATCTCACCTGAAGCCCATTATCTAACACTATATTACCAATCATTTATTATTATTTTTGTGGGGATTTGGTAAAATACAGGAAAGGTACAATTAACCTTCTCCCACACCACAGTCATTAGAGACATCATCCATCTTCAGCACCATTCCATACTGCTGCTACTCAATATATATATGTGCTTGTTTTGGTTGCAAAACTGGGATGACCTTCAGGCCTTGGATGATCTTTCTGGAAGTAAATACTGTACTCTTGGTATACATTCCTGGTGTTCTTTGCTGATCCCTCCAGGAAGACAGACACATACATGACAATGAGGAAACAACCATGCTACTGTGCTTGAAATTTCAGCTGAAATGGCTTTGCTTCTAAACTTACTAATGCTTTGATCGCTTAGCAAAATGCTTACAATGTAATCTTTGCAACACAGTGAAAATGTCCACTATGTACCATGGTTGAGTAAATTGTTGGCTTATAGTACATTTCACCAATCATACTAATCTAGCCTGGTCTAGATTCTGAAGACATGATGTATTTTCTGTCATTCTTCATCTTAAGAATATATGAAGTATCATAAATTATTCACCTATTTAAACCTTTATTGCATATCATTATGCACAGGAAACAAAAAAAATCTAATTATATTTTTCCAGGAAGGTTGTACTTCTCTCTTCTGTAATTATTTATTATATTATACATCATAATAAGATGCATTGCTACCTGTTTGAAAGGAAAGAAGAAAATGTCAGCTGGCAAATATATTACAAATCACATTTTGTAACTGCAGTCAGTTCAACATGTTCTGGAGACATGGGGAATATAAAATAGCATGACTGAAATTTTTCTTGTTGCTTTTTAGGTTCCGTTCCTTGCAGCTGGAATTAAGATTCATGAAAGAAGAGTATCAGACAGCCTTCGTCCTTTCCATGAACGTATGGAGGAATGCTTCAGGCATTTAAAAGTTAAAGTAGAGAAACAATATGGAATCAGAGAATTGGTAAGATTTGTTCTTTTAATTTTATAAGGTTTTTATTATATTTTATCTTAACAAGAAAAAATCATGAAATTTGGCCTGTGATGTAGTAACATTACAACTGTCTATTTGTGATTTAAATTGTGATTTAAATATCACTTTACTTCGTCTTTCAAACAATAGACTTTGTCTGATTTATTACTACGAAACTTCTATAACTGTTGAAATATATACTGTATTCTCCATTTCATTAGGAGAGTAGAAACAAACCTTATGAACTCATATAATCCAGAGCTTAGAACTTCTCATTCTCTTAAACCATTGGTCTAATTTTAATGGCTAAGCATTTTGAGTAAGAATGAATAACCAGCAATACTCCACTCTTTTTTTCCTGAAGAATTCCAACTGTTTGGAAACAACATATAGTTTAGCATAATAAAATATAAATATGAGTTGATGTTAAAATAGCAGTATGTAAAATCTGCAGAGTAAAATTAACAACCTTGTGATTCTCACAATTCTTGGAGCACATCCAGGTAAAACACTAAATAATCAGGTAAAATGTTTGACATCACCAAGAACAGGAAGGAAAGTTGTATATGAAGGCTTGAGGCTTCAGCATATGAAGGTTGAAGAAATGTTTATAGTTAGTGAACCTTAAAGCTCATTTGTGGGGAAGACATAGACTTAACTTCTAATAAATGCAAATTATAGACAGTTGACCACTTTGTATATACACTGAATTTGCTTTCTCTCAGTTTTATAGGTTACATCCTTATTTGTTATGAAAAACAATTTGCTAAGCATGGAATTGGGTTGTCCTTGCTGAAGAGGCTACGTCCTTTTCAGTTCAGTTGAAATGCATATATATCATCTTTGACTATGAGCCGGAAAAAAGATGACTTAGATAAGAGGTTGGCAATTGTGTTAGATCCAAGGCACCATGGAGTGGCCAAATGCCTCTTGATCTGCCTAAAATCTTGCCAGGTTTCTAAATGTTCTGAGATGTTTGCAATCTCATCTAAAATTACATTAAAATTTTCAAATTCAGAAGTAGAGCTTTTCAAGAATTTTGAATTCTTGTGCAAAATGTCATGACTGTTGAGAGTTTAGATTTAGTTCAGCCCTTCTGTATGATTTTAATGTGAATATGATGTTACATTATAGATGCTGTTTTTGATAACATCAGATGCTCTAGCACCCGTGAGTTACCACCTAAAGCTTGATATAAATGAATCATAAGGGATGATTATATCATATTGGAACATTAATTTAATCTGGTCAGCCATATACCATGGGAAAATATCTAAAGTCTGATAGTGTGCTACAGTTTCATTAAAGGCCAAGCAGATAGGGACCAGCAGATGAATTTCAGTATTGTAACATGCAAAGTATATGGCTTCAGTGTCTTTTTAAATATATAGAAGTGATTTCAATTTAAGTATTTCTTAGATTCCATCTTGGATGGAAATTTTCCATCTGTTATCATAGTACATGAATGAAAAATCATTACTATTAGACAGATAGGAAAAATAAATTACTTCACTTTGGAAGACGTTTCTCATAAATTAATAAGCTCAGGGGATGACAGTATTTAATGTATCAGCCGATGCATATGAAAACCACTTAATATGACCAATCAGGTCCCTCTGGTTTTATCATTTTTCTTGGGCTCTCTGGTGTATGCCCTCTGTGGAAGGCAGCTGTGTTGACTGTGTCTTCCTCCTGCATTTGGGATTTAAAGGATCAGAAGCAATTCCCACTGCAAATAAAATCTAAAATGTATTTGAAAATACTGTTGGAAACTCTAAATGGCTTTCCTGCATTTCTTGCCAGGACTAACTCTCTGAGTGCAATAAGTCGAAGTATGAGATTATATGGCAGTTTTCATATAAACATTGTAATAGCTCTGCAATATTTTAAGTCTAAATTTTCAGGTTTTAAGATAGGGAAGTGGCAGGTTTTCTAGTACACATACACACACACACACACACACACAAAGAGACACACAAGGAGGGAGAGGGGAAACTTCAAGTAATAACATGTAAGAAAGCAGAACTTCTGGAAAGAAAATGGTTGATCTATGCTCAAATTGTAATTCAGTGATGGCTTCCATCTTTTTTTAAAAGAATGAGAAACACACACACACACACACACACACACACACACACACACACACACACACACATATATATATATATATATATATATATATATATATATATATATATATATATATCACGTCAAAAAATAAAAATTCTGAATAATTCTGGAAACCTCATTTTATATCAACATCTGGAACAATTTACAGTAGCTACATTTTTTCAACTTAATGATTAGAATGACGAGAAAATGTCTCAGCCAATATTAATTTACTTGCATGTAACAAAACAAACTTGTATTTGCTATCTAATTCACTATTCAGAAATAACAGGATTAATTTAGAGCTTTTAATTATGAAACAACAGCTTAGAGATATCTTAGGTTACTTTAATATCACAGAATCACCTTGGGTCCCAAATGATTTCTCTTGTGTTCTGTGAATATATATACTTAATTTATGCTGCTGTGTCTCAGATTTCTTTTTTAAACTATTATCACACATAAATGTACACATGTTCATATGTGTGTGTGTGCATGCACACACACACACACACACACACACACACCTTTCATTTTCCAAAACAAAGAAAAAAACAGCTTACATTAATGATACCTTTAACACCATCAAACAGCAACAACTGCTTATCCTAGGTTTTTGGGAAGGACTGGATAGGTGGACAAAATTGTCGAATACAGTCTAAACATTTGGCCTTGGAAACTTTACCTGGTACAGAATGCAGCCATGTGGGTGGCTCTTGAGGCCCCTAGAGTGGCCTTTGTTACATTGTTGTTCTGCTGTATTGATTGCCAGTTTCCTTCTGGGTCCAATTTAAAAGTTATCTTTAAAGCCCTTTGCGGCAAGGGTCTATGTTATCAGAAAAGTTTCACCCCAGTTGGATTAAACCACCCCCTACACCAGGAGAACAGGCATGCTGCAGACCCTATTGGTCAAGGAATTTTGGCAGGAGAAAAGCTTTTTCTGCCATGGCGCCTGCCCTTTAGAACATCAAGACTCATGAGGTGAGATCCGCACTCACCCATTTGACTTTCTAACTAGCCTGGAGTCCCAATGAGTAAATGGCATACTGGTTAATAGATTAGACAGGCCCCACCTCTTCCTTGTGCACACATTTACTCCGTTTCTCTCCATCTTGGTCAATTTTAACTGAATTTCAAATTTATGGTCTTTATTTATTGTTTTAATGTTTATATGGTATTTTTATTGAATGAGTATAAGCTACCTGGAGTTGTTTTGACAAGATGGGTGGCATAGAAATTTAATAACTAACTAAATAAAATGTATTGGTTGTAGATAGGACATAGTTCAGTTGCTGAAGTTTCTAACATCAATCCTCTCACCTCAAAAAATCTAAAGAAACTGTGAGAATAATACTTGGATAGGACTCTCTTTCAATTTGAGACAAATGACAAACAATCTGACAATAATAGAGAAGAATGGAAACAGAAGAAGAAATTTTAAAGCACAGTGGAATGAAACAAAAAAGGTTTTATTTTATTTTGGTTTTTATAGGAGAAGAAAAAGCTTTCAGGACATTAGATGACAGGTTTAGGCTACGCGTTATAGATGTCAAAACTAAGGTCAATTAAAATCAAAATAAAATTCAATGTATTTATTCCTGCAAAGAAAGCTGTAGAGAATAGCTCAAAGGTATTGCATTTCTTCCCCACCGATCCAGCCAGTGAAAAGCAATATATAATAAAACCTTTATTATCATTTTTTACTGTGAACACAATGGCACACATTAAAAATGAAATTTTGTTGCTTGTCCTCAAAGTGTACACATATATAACACACATTTAAGCATACTATATACAACAGGTGTCCCTAACCCCCGGTCCATGGACCAGTACCGGGCCACGGCATGCCAGCAACTGGGTCGCACAAACAAGCAAAGCCACATTCACTAGATGCAGGCAGCACACAAAACCACGCACTCTCCGGTCCGCAGAAAAACCTTTCTCCGCGGAACTGGTCCCTGATGCCCAAAAGGTTGGGGACCTCTGATATACTACATATGTATAGACCTATACCCTTACATATAAGTAACATATAAATATTAATCACTGTCCATCTTGAATACATAATGGAAGGAGGAAGCTTTAGAGTTCATAAGGTTAATACTGTATGAAACAAAACTGTGACTGAATCTGTACTCAAACTTTTTTATGTTGTGTTTTCTCGAAGCCGGATTTTGATGACAGGCGGTTTGGCCGACCAACATCTATGCTGAGATCATATCGTCAGATGTCCATTATTTCAATGTCCTCCATGAATTCTGACTGCAGTACACCAAACAAAATTGCTGTAGAAAGGTTAGTTATGGGCCAGCTTCCCAACATGAGTTTTCTGTAAGATACAGACCAGCAGGGAAATGACTGTAAAACAGAACATATTACATTAAAAAAACACATTGTGACTGAACAGAGATAGTAAGCATCTAATCTTATTTGATCTATAATAAAAACTATTACAAAAGTGAATGCTGCTTTTAAAACTAGCAGTGGCAGGCTGATAGCACTGAAGATTGAAACTGCATTGAAGATTTATTCACCATCACTCTAGTACTCATATGCATGTTCACTGAAACTCTATATAAATATAAAATTCTATATATATAATATTTTGATGATTCTGTAGGACTTCCCAAATATTGAGGTTACCTTCTTGAATTACCTTTCTGCGTAGTTTAACCTGATATGTTGTTCTAATTGTCCACTAAGTTTTATGGCATCATCCAGGAAAATCCCTCCATATGAATAGTTTTGGAGCTACTTCCTAACCAATAAACACCGAATAAATAAAATGTAGAATGTCTAGATTTTTAAAATGCTTTCTGCCTTCTCTTTTTCTTTTTGGCCTTTCTTTTTGGTCTTCTGAAAAGCCTTGAAGACATGACTATGCCAGGTAGCCTGGGATCCTGTGACACTTTGAAGATGGCTAATGTGTGAACTTTGTTCCCTCTTTTTCCATCCTGTTTATTTTACTTGCATTTTAAACTTAAGATCCTTATTTATTTGTTTTAATGTTTTATAGCAGCGGCCCCCAACATTTTGGGCACCAGGGAACAGTTCCATGGAGGGTGTTTTTTTCATGGATGGGGAGGGACACGGTTTTACATTCTGTCTGGATCCTGCACATGTGTGGATGGGTCTTTGCTTGCTTGCATGACTCAGATCCTGACTGGCTGCAGCCTGGTACCAGTCTAAGGACCGGGGCTTGGGGACCTCTGTTTATAGTACATTGTAATCAATGTCTGTAAGCTATCTAGCATCTCTTTGGAGAGATGGGTAGCATACAACTTTGATTAAATAAATAAATAAATATTAGTTTTTCCTTTGTTTTCTTATTTATTCCATTCCAAGCCTATTATAATCCTGTCTTCAGATGAACTCTTTGAAAGTTCTCCAGTACCCTCAGCAAATGGCTAGGATTTTCTTAGGTCATTTACCTCCTACTGGTTGTCAGTTCCTGTTTTCATCTCTTTCCTGACTAGGGAATGAATGCCAGAACTAAAAAGAAATGCCTGGGTAGCTGTAATGTTTTCCTTAACTAGTTTTCAACTGCTAGGACTTCTAATTCTTGCTTTCCCTCCAGAACTGCCTCATGCCATTGGATTCCCTCTGCAAGGGAACAGCAGTTCTGTGGGCAGATTAATTAAGTTAATTAATTTGTTTCCATTTACACCGGCAGCTTTGAACTCGAAGTCATGTCACCCAAGGCAACCGAATCTGTGTCAGAAGAAAATGGTCGTCTGATAAGCAGCCAGCCTGAAGTGAAAATGAGGAAAGGCCGGAGGAGAGAAAAGAGAAGCAGTGTACTACTTCCAGACAAAAAATCTTCTGACCTTCCTGATATGAAATGTGTATGTTACTTTTAACAGGAATTTAATAGGAAATATCTTTTTAACCCATCTGTGGCCCTTTAAAAAAAAATCTTGCATTCTTTCAAAATGCAACAGCCAGTTGACAGTCTAACATGTTGTGAAGCTGCATTACTCTGTTTAACAAAGTCAGAGGCTAGGAATCTGCCCTGTAGCTGACATTTTCTGGGTTAATCTGCTGCCTAATGCAAGGGCAGATGTTGGGTGGGAGATTGCTTAAGCAATCTGGAGGGGAGCAGCTGGCTGCACATCTATGGCCTCCAGTTCCAGGTGGGGTGCCTTCAAGTTAAATAAATGCTCACTTTGAACCTTATTAAAGAAACAAAATGTCTTGCTATGATACCACAACTTTGCAAACTATCCCATAAACAGAGCAAAGAGCTGAAGATACCTCACTGGCACCTTTTTTATGCCATTTATCATCTGAGCACTTTGATTAGGGTAATATATCATCAGCCTGAATTTATGTAACTTGCACTGCAAAATTTTATGGCAACCCTAGGGGGACAAAGGGCTTCTGAGTATTAAAAATGCAATGTCATTAAAGAGAAAAAAAATCAGTTCAGTAAAGAAGTTTCATCCAATTTTGTTTGCTGCCCCAAAGTAGAACTACATAAAGATTAGGTTAGATCACAGATCCTTTAGAAGAATTATAGCAAAATATACATCATTATATCTGGACATAAGCTATTTATCAGAAACTATTATCCTATCTATTTTTTTAAGCCCAGGAGTAAATTGAGTCTCTTTTATGATTGCCCAAAATATAAAAACAAAGCATTCAAAATTTTATGCTATTCTAATTTTCTTATATCTACTAGGATTAGAATTTAGGGGTTTTTTTTGTTTTTGAAAATTATAGTGGCATAAATTGTTGTTAGTCAGAATGTGCTGTCCTGATGATTTTGAAAATAATTAAATGTGTGCCCTTATGCTACTTCTTCACTAAATTAAGAAATTTAGAATTGAAAAAAATAAGAAAAATCAACTCTCTGATATCAAAAAATGTATCAAGTATATTTATGCATACATCTTCCATAACCACCCTCCACACTTTTCATTTATTGTCACAATGGAATAGTATACAGGTAGTCCTCAAGTTATGAGTGTAATTGAGCCTGCCCATTCCACTCATAAATCGAAAACTCGTAGAGTGAATCTCGTTCCTTTAGCGAGATCACTCTCTTCCTCATTAAAACGCATATGGCTCTTTAAGTAAACATGAGGTATCTCAGAGTGGGGAATGCCATGGGGGGCCTAGTGATAGAACAGGACCCAGGCCTCCCAGACCCACTAAAATACCTCATGCTTCTCCCTCCCTTCCTGCCACGCGGGACTCACCTGGAAAAGGTCTGTCTCCTCTCTGCCGTGGTTCCTGCTGCCACTCCGATCTGAGGCCAGGGGATGCGTCCACAGCCCCATGCAGCCCAATCCGGGCTCTGGAGCCTGGAAAAGACCTCCGGAGCCCAGATCTATGGCTGCAGATCGATTTTGCAGCCCCCCCAGTGGCCCAATCCAGGCTCTGGAGGCCTTTTCCAGGCCTCCGGAGCCCAGATCGGGCCACGGGGGACCACAAAATCACTCTGCAGCCATGGATCTGGGTGGCAGAGGCCTTTTCCAGGCTTCCAGAGCCCTGATCCAGCTTCCAGAGGCACGTCAAAGCATCCCCCAGCTTTGGTTTGGATCTCTGTTGCAGAGAAAAAGGCCTAAAGAACCATGAGATCACATGAGATCAGTAGTGTGAGATCTCGCTCCACTGATCTCGCGTTATTTTAGGCTCCCATTCTCTGCAAACACACCGAAGGCCTGGAGCAGCCAAGAAAGCGAAGATTCTTCGCAGGGTGAGTTCTGAAGGTCTGGTACCTAGGGAGACCCACAGCAGGGGTGGGGAGAGAAGGAATAACCCTCTGCGGTCACTCATAAGAACAAATGACTGCTGTGGTGCTGCAATACTCGTAATTACACTAGGGGGCAATCATAACGTAACTTTGAATGAGCATTAAGTGAATGCTCGTAACTCGGGGATTACCTATATAGAATGAATATTATATTTAATTTTAGAATTTGTACTATTTTTGAAAAACATAAACCTAGTTACCTATCTGGCTAAACATATGTAGAGCAATCCATAACAAATAACAAATACTTCTTCCTCTCTCTCTTTCTCTGTGTGTGTGTGTGTGTGAGAGAGAGAGAGAGAGAGAGAGAAAGAGAGAGAGAGAGAGAGAGAGAGAGAGAGAGAGAGAGTGCACGAGAGAGAACCCACAGTTTACAGTAATCAAAGAAACATACTTTCCTAATATTATTATTTATTAAATTTATTTGCTGCCTAATAATGTTAAAAAAGGTACGTTTCTTTGATTACCTATAAACTGTCATTTTAATATGATCATATCTCATAATATTTTTTATATTCAATCAACAAGAAACCACGAACTAATTCATTCTGAAATAGATTTGTGTGTGTGTGTGAGGGAGAGACAGAGACAGAGACAGAGAGACAGACAGACAGACAAACAGATAGACATTCTGGTCCTACCACTATGAAGATATTTGGACTTCAATTTCCATGATCTCCAGCTAGTGACAGATAGTGTGATAATTATAAACTAAAACAAGTAGACAACTCTAAATTATCTCTATCTGGTATAGATTATATTTTCTTTCTTTCTTTTCCTCTGTATCTTTGAACAAGTTTTATTAGCATTTAAGAAAGATGAGCAGAAGCTCCAGTTTGATTATGCTGTTAGAGCACAAGTCAAATTCTATTCACTTATAACAGAATAATTCCAGTTGAATTTAAGGTCCCAAATGGCATCCTTAAGTCAATAACTGACAGTGGCTATGTTTACCTAATACATTACTGACTTTATACTTCCCAGTGTGATCCAAAAACAGTTTCTTTTTGACAACCTCCAATTCAGGAAGAGTCCCTTCATACAATTGAAAAAAAAATTACTGTAGGGCACAATCAGATTGTAACTATTTTATCTTATATATTAAAAAGTAACCCATTAAAATCAAACAATTTACTTTCTTGAGTTTTATACTTTGATTTTTTGTTGCTGTTATGACTGTGCAGCTGTCAAGAAAATATGAATTTATGAGTGATACCAACCTTTCTGAACATCTGGATGTACCTCAGAAAACATCTGTTCTTCTCAAGCAAATGAGTTTTGCCAGCCGCTCTATGCCAACCATACCAGGTAAGTTAATTAAGAAAGTGAAACCTCTGCAGTTTTACACTGTCATTAATTTTTTTAAAAAAGATCAAATCCACCCCCATTCATTTAAAAATAATGCTGTTATGTTATATAATTTTGCCAGAAATTAAATAATACATGAGCAGTTGCAGCATCTTTTGAATCTAGACCATATATTTTCATGTAGGCAAAACCTATATTGCCTAGTAATTAAATATTTTTAAATCCTTCTTGTCCTTGAGTATAGATTTTTTTTGGGGGGGAGAGAACATCAGCATGTATCATGGAGAATGTTCTTTTTGTGTAGTGTACATAAATTCATGTTAACACTGTGGAAGAATATATAAAGATAAGTCACTTTATTCATACAAGTATTTTTGTTCCATAACATAGGCATTTAAAACAGAGAGAGAGAAATAAAATGTAATGTGCTTGTGGTAAAGGCAACTATTTAATATAGTGTTGATAAAAACAGAAAAGTAGACAATGTATATTTGTCATAACCGATAAACGTCAAAATTCATCTAGATACTTGTACATCACATTCAGCTGTTGTTTTTATTAGTTGTATGAGTGATCCCAGCAATTCCCTCCTAAAATTTCATCATTCATGTCTTAAATAAATGGTTCATCTTGCTGAATTTGTGAACATGGTCTGATAGACTGGGAGAAAGTCTAATTCTTTTCTGGTTTACAACTCTGGATGACTACAGTTCTTTTGGAATAAATACTTCCATAAAATAGTGACTGATTAGCTATCTTGATTTTTGAATGTGTGTTTGAAGTAGCACTTAGGAATAGCACTTAGACTTATATATCACTTCACAGTGCTTTACACTGTGGTTTACAGGGTCAGCATATTACCCCCAATGATCTGGGCTCTCATTTTACCAACCTCAGAAGGTTGGAAGGCTGAGTCAACCTTGAGCCAGTGAGAATCAAACTGGCGAACACTTGGCAGTGAACAACCAGCAGAATTAGCCTGCAATACTGCATTCCAACTACTGCTCCACCACAGCTATGGAAAATAGTTCCTATACCAGCATGTAGCCTCAAAGAAGCCTAATTGAAACACAGTTTTCTTCAAGGCCAGAAGGAGGAACTGTTTTTCCATGCTGGTGCAGAAATGGAAACACAGCAGTCTTATTTTACGTTCCATAAAAAAAATAGGAAAGATGATGGCTGCATCAGTGGAAATGGAAGCTCACTTCCTATACTGCTCAAGGAGTCGGGGACACAGAATGATAAAATGTATGTTAGAAATTACCACAGAATGGCTCTATATATTAAATATATTATTTTTATCACTACTTAAAGATGTCAGGGACAATGCTAAAATAGGATAACATTTCTCTTAATGTCTCAGCCTTCTGCGAGGGATATCTTTGAAGGATATTCTATCATGTGAATATTTACATAGAGTGAGAATTAACCATTTCTGTGAAAAGTTAATCTTTAGCCTTCCTTGCAACACACACACAGAGAGAGAGAGAGAGAGAGAGAGAGAGAGAGAGAGAGAGAGAAACTGCTGATCTATCTTTACCTCTATCTCTATCTATTTATTTGTCCATCTATCTGTCCATCTATCTATCTAATAGTTTTACTTTTGAAGTGTTATTTGTGATTACCAAGATCCAGCCACATCAAAATATGTCTTTCTGAATGTAAATATTCAGGTTTATTTTTGCAATTTACTGATATGGATTCCATTTTGCAACTTTATTGTGACTACGTATGCTGCACTGTTTTAAAGCTTTAACTCTATCCATATGCTGTCCAACCCTGGAAGAAACAAATGTGTCACAGAGAATCAGTCAGACAAGCATTCCACCCATCTTGGAAACAGAAAAGAAAACTCTAAAAAAGAAGAAAATGAACCAGCTCTTCAAATCAAAAGTAAGCATCAGTGTTTTTGTTCAAATTTTAGGCATTCAAACTTACCGTATATTCCGGCGTATAAGACGACTTTTGAGAGCATTGAAACAGGTGCCGAACTCGGGGGTTGTCTTATACGCCAAGTCGTCTTATACGCCGAAAATAAGATAGTTTCTGGCATATAAGACGACTTTCTAGGCATGTGACTTGGCATCAATCGTCTTATACACTGGAAATAACGTAGTTTCTGGCATATAAGACAACTTTCTAGGCATGTGACTTGGCGTCAATCGTCTTATACACCAGAAATAACGTAGTTTCTGGCATATAAGACGACTTTCTAGGCATGCGACTCAGCATCGATCGTCTTATACGCCAGGAATACCGATAGTTTCCGGCGAATAAGATGACTTTCTAGGCATGTGACTCGGCATCAATCATCTTGCGACTCAGTGTCTATCGTCTTGTGACTCGGTGTCGAACTCGGGGGTCATCTTATACGCCGGGTCGCCCTATATGCCGGAATGTACGGTATATTTGTAAGCAACCTGCACATTTCATGTTGGCCTACAGTATTGCATCTACTTAAAATGATAAAAATTAAATATTTCAAAATCTACCCTGTAATACAGGTAGTCTTGGATTTACGACTACAATTGTGCCCCAAATTTCTGTTGCTAAGCAAGACAGTTGTTAAATGAATTTTTCCCCTTTTATAACCTTTGTTGCCACAGTGAATCAAAGTTAGTAACATGGTTGTTAAGTGAATCTGGGTTCCTCATTTACTTTGCTTGTCAGAAGTTCACAAAAAGAGATCATGTGATCCCAGGACATGACAACCGTCATCAACATGGGTCAGTTGCCAAGTATCTGAATTTTGATTGCATAACTATGGGGATGCTGCCACAGTTATAAATGTGAAAAATGGTCATAAGTCACTTTTTTCAGGTCCGTTGTAACTTCCAATGGTCATTAAATGAATTATTGTAAGTCAAGGACTTACTTGTAATCCCCGACTTTGTTTTTGTTTAATTATTTTATTTTCTATTAGCTAGCAATGGATTGCAGGGATTTTTAGTACAAAATACGCTTTTCAGTCCATGTCATCTGATCAAAATGCTGGATGCTTTTGGCTACAGTGTGTCACATTATATTTGAAAAGATTATGCTTCAGTTCTTTGTTTTCACAGATGATGACTGCATTACCATGTTAAAGCACCCCAGTAGATTGTTGCAATTATTATATCCATGATATACTCCTGTAACAAGCACTATGAGCTGATTGATTGGCACAGTTGGGGTGTTTATTTAATGCCATCATACTAACTTAATCAAAGATGATTCAGGACACCTTGACACCTAATATATCTATCAGCATATTGATTTGTTAAAAAACATACAGATTGAACATTAATTACAAAAATATTTTTATGTTAGTTCTCCAGAGACAAAATTTCAGCGCATCGGCATTGCGTTTTGATTCCTCAAGGGCTAATTCAAAAATAAATTGCATCAAATTTCATGAAAATATATGCTAGCTTGAAACTTTGAATTATTTCCATTGTATAATATAGGGAATAAATTAGTCCCAGTAGGAAACTGGAAGGCGAAAGCTATTTCTCAGATCTCCCTTGTCAATCTTACAAACAATTTTAGACCAAGTTGAGGTGGAAATGTTGCCCTGAATATATAGGATTGTTCATCTAGAATCCAGAACCTGAGATTATTTTTGAGCTTGCCAAGTACAGCCTTGTCACAGAGCCAAATAATAGTTTTTCATGTGATATGTAGCATGCATATCCTATCCGCTTCTCTGACTAGATTCACATTTTCTGATGTAACCCTCAGAGATGTGAACCAAAGCACATCTTTGTTCCTATTTCTAAATTTGCATTTTGCAAATGTTGTTTTATATATAGCTTCCATTGGTGTTCCAGTAATAAATATTTTTAGGAAGGTCATCTAACTTGGCATTGGGGAAAAGCTTCTGTTCTGGCTGTGCTAGGGAAATAAACATTACTGCTCCTTTCTCCAGATGCTGCATTCCAAGTAAGAGTCCTGATAATTAATTAGAGGAAATAAATTACTTAACTGTATATATTAATTACTTCCTGTCTCCAAATCCAGTGCAGAGGGCATGCTGTGGGTTGAGTTATATAGGGAGCTACATTTGGCAGGGGGCCTTCTCAGCTGCCACGCCTGCATTGTGGAATACCCTTCTCCCTGAGGTTAAGCTGGCACCATCGCTCTTAGTTTTTGAAGGTCCCTTAAGACCTGATTGTACATCTAGCCTATGGATGCCAGAAATCAGGCAAACTACTGATGTGACTCTGTTATTATTAAAAAACCCTTCACCCATTGTTTCTTTCTAGCTCTGTTTTATAGTTTTAATGTTTTTTAATAATAATTGTTGTTTCTTGTGAACTTTTTTTTAAAAAAAATTGTTATATAATGCCTAGAGTCACTTGTTTCAGGAGATGGTCAACTATATATGCTTGAATAAATAAATTAATATGAGGCATCACATGTAATAGACATCTATTTCCAGCCCTGGAGCAACATTTTAAGTTCATATCAAAACCGTATTACAGGTAATCCTCGACATATGATGACAACTGAAACCAAGATTTCTATTGTTAAGCAAGACCTTTGTAAAATGAGTTTTGACCCATTTTATGACCTCTCCTGCCACAGTTCTTAAGCAAATCATTGCAGCTGCTAAGCTAGTAACCCAGTTGTTAAGTAGATCTGGTTTCCCCATTGACTTTGCTTGTCAGAAGGTCACCAAAGGTGATCACATGACCCAGGAACACTGCAACCATCATAAATATGAGTCAGTTGCCAAGTCTCTGAATTTTGATCACGTGACCCTGGGGATGCTGCAATGGTCATAAGTGTGAAAAACGGTCATAAGTCACTTTTTCAGTGACATAACTTTGAATGGTCACTAAACGAACTGTTGTAAGTTGAGGATTACCTGCAAGAAGAGGATGAATAAATCTCTCTTTTTAATCACCCCTTTCCCTAAGAGGAAAAACTAAACTTTAAATAAATCAGTCACCTAATTAGGCACATATAATTTGAGTTCATTCAGGCTTTTTACAACAATGTAGCTCTTTCAAGAAAAGAAGCCATTGAAACTGCTGATTAGCGCCAAACCCAAGGGATTTACTCTGACATTTGTTCAACTACCTTGAGGAAATTAGCAGAGTAACTAAAAGAGCCTCTTATTTCCTATTTCTGGTGGAATATCAGAGGATTTCAAATGCATCTCTGAGGCAACTTTCACCAGGTCTCTAAAATTATCAAAGTATTCTTGTTTTATCCAAGAAAAGCCTCTTTTCTAGACTTCAGTGGGTTCTTCTGTTAATGCTTGCTGTGTTCTTGAAAAGGAGACTTTAAAAGGTATCCTTCAAAGTTTGTAATTTTTTCACTGCTTTCCAAATACTATCTGAACATAGAATATACTATAGAACATAGAATCATAGACTGGAAGGGACTTCAGAGGTCTTCTGGTCTAATGCTCTGCTCAAGGCAGGAAACCTTATGCCATCCCAGTCAAATGGTTGTCTAGTCTATTTTCAAAAACCTCCATTGATGGAGCATCCACTACTCCATTGATTAATTGTTCATGTATCAAATTATTTCTCCTTACTTCTTGGTTGGATCCCTCATTAACCAGCTTCCACCCATTACTTTCTATCCTGCCCTTTGATGTTTTGGAGAATAAATCAATCCCCTCTTCTCTGTCACAGCCCCTCAAGTACCAGAAGATAGTTATCATGTCTCCCTTAATCCTTTTCTTCCAAAAGCCAGCTATTGTAAGAAGGGGGGGGGGAATTAGGAAATGTTACCATATAAAGTTCGCAGCAAGCGTTGGATTTTAATGTCAATTCTGAACTGATTGCTTACAATAAGATCACAGAGAAATCCAGGTGTTAATATTAAATCATTTCCTTCTCTTCTACATAGTACAAGTCCAAGCAACCTGAAGATGGAAGGTGTACGGGTGAACGGCAACCTGACATCTCTGAGCTGTGAATAAATTCCACTGTTTGAAAGAAAATAATTATTAGCAAATTTAAAAAAAAGATTCTAAATTGGAAATTAAGGTTGGCTTACAATGTTGATAATGTATATAAATCATTTGTACTGTTAGTGAATACTTAATGCTGTTACATTCCTAAATGGATGACTTTGGTGATATGCAAGATTTGTTAATCTGTGGGCTTAATCTCAATATGCTAAGACTCAATGATCATTGGAAAAAGCGTTGATCTCTCACTGTGCATAGAAATTGATGAAACCCAAATAATGTAACCCCAGACTTGACATTGACAATTGTTTTGCCTTATATTTGCAAGGTTTTAAGGTTTACTAAAGTCAAAAATTTCATTCAATCACAATCTTACTTGATTCCATGGGAGTCATCATTATGCATTTATTTCCCATTACCAAGATATCTCTTATGACCTCTCTTCTATATTTTATTGCTTGTTCCTGGAATACAAAAAAGATGGCTTGTGAGATATTTGTTTCGTATTAAGAGGCACTCTGCCTTTCTTGGCTTAAGCGGTTCTTTTCCAGAATTGATCCTGTCGGTCTTCTCTGGCAGTGTAACGTCAGTAATTATTGTAATAGCCCAGGCTGAATTTGCCCACAGGTTGATAATTTTCTCTGTGTGATATTTTAGTACCACAGTATGTTTTTAAAATGTTCTGTCATAAACTGTATCATCTTTCTTTTAGGAAGCCATTTCAAGAAATATATCTTCATTGGTTCATTATGCCAACATTATGTCAAAATATTCATTAGTTTCTGTAATTTCTAGCTGAAGCACATAGTACAACTGCTTTGATCTAATAAACATATGATCAGAGGGACTTTTTTTAAAAAGTGTTCAACTTCTTTCCTCAAGGTACAACTGAAAGTTGCTTTGGAATTGCTACAAGAACGGGGTGTGGTATTAACTTACTCTTAATAATTGATATTCTGCTGTAGTAGAAGTTTAAAATAGGGGAGCCCGACATCACTTACTATTTGTTTCCCCTTACTTGAAATATCCACTAGCACAAAAAAGCAATCCAGACTGAATTATGAGGCAGCTGTGTTTGGATTTTTCTTTGGAGTCTGCAGTAGCTAACCCAGCTTTCTATCACATAGAATATTTTGGTCTTATTTCCATGTGATGTGAGTCTTGTAGAACTACAAGCTTTCTCAGCATTTATTCCCAAGATCTAGAACTCCAGAAGTCAGAGGTCCAGAATTTCCAAGATCTAGAAGGGCAAATCTGGAAGAAGATCTGTCTAATTCCTTCTGTGTTATTCATTTATTTATGAAAATTTATTTGACCACACAACTCATTCTTAGTGACTCTGGGAAGCTTACAGAAATAATAGCCCTATATAAAAAAACAATAAAAAGCAATACTCCTTCTTCCATCAAGAGGCAAAAAACATTCATTTCAGCAAAAATATTACATACATTCCATCAACAGGAAAAACATATTTCTGCAGAAACATTACATGCACTCCAGTTTTGCTGATAAATTGTGTAAGGTGCTCTGACTTTTATTGATATTTATTTATGGTTTGATTGCATACTTATAAAAGCGCTTCAGTCCCCTCATTTAGAATGGACTGTTTCTAGTGGTTAATGTTAATAAAATAATACTTACCATAATGCTTATAACCTATCATAAGTATTGAGTTATAGATTGTCTTTTGATAAAGTCTTCAAGTACTCATTGTGTAGCAATGAAGATAAATAACCCTACAATCTTTGCCTCTAAATATCACTTTCCCCATTTGCATGATCTCATACTTACAGCTTAGCAGAACACCAAAATCAGATGCAGTAACAAGTACCATTTTCACACAGGGAGTGAATCATCCTGACACCATCAAGTGTTGAATGAATAAGCTATTATTTTTCTTTTTTTTCCATCATCAGATCTGCAGAGTGCTGCTCATTGCTTGATATTAATTCTCTGATGTACAGGCTTTCCCTAACATGAAGCTCTTTGTTTAGTATACTTAGTAAAATATTTGTATAGAAACAAGGCATGTCAAGTTGAAGGGAGTTTATTTCATTTCTAATTGAAAATAGAAAATATGTTATTCAGGCTTCCTTCCTTTCTTCTGTAGCTTGGAAATAGATAATAATGAATCTTGCTTGAAAATAATAATATTGTATGTGACTGTGCATACTTAACTTTTAATAGAAATGTGAAAAATATGTTTGATTTTCATTTTTTAAAAAACAAAAAAGCAAATTTAATATAACTCTTATTTCATTATACATTTTAGAACTCAGGTAAGCATAATTTGTGCATCAATAAAACTAAGACTATTAAATCAACATACAATCATAATTGATAATCTACTTTTGTATAGTGGCTTATTAATAGTGGAATTCTGCTCAGTTTATTGAGAAGTAGTTCCCTCTTGTACTTAAGGATCCATGTCCTCCATTCATGGGTAAGGGTGGGTAGGCATGGATGAAGCTTTTGTATATGTTTTATCCAATGATTGGATGCTATTTGTTTATGTGGCATTATTTTTTTTATTCTTTTTTTCTATTTGAATTTGTGAAATGCCCTCAGTTATTTTGGAGTCAGATGGAAATAAACACAATAAATACATGCAATATTAGCCATCAAGCTCAACATTATCTATTATGGTGACTGGCAGAGATTCTTTAGAATTTTAGACCAGGTTTTTCCACATATACTTGATAGTGGTAAGGATTTATTTTCTTTGCAAACAGGATTAGAAAGGAAAGTCCTGGCCCAATGTCACTGAATATTCTTCAGTATACCTTATTTGAGTGGTCTGGGGCCATCATGCAGCCCATCACCTCCAGGCTGACCCAAAAGATTCTCTAGTGACAAGGTAACTCCACTAGAAGAAATGTGGCTAATTGAAGAGAATTTTCATAGCTCAGGGTTGAATTATGGGGTCAAGGTAGGTAATAAAACATCTGCAAGAAAACAACCGTAATCAGAGTCAAGCTATTCTCCAAAGCACCTGAAGGCAGGACAAGAAGCAATGGATGGAAACTGATCAAGGAGAGAAGCAACCTAGAACTAAGAAGAAATTTTCTGAAGTTAGAACAACTATTTGTCCGAAATGGCATAGGGTTTCCTACCTGAGCAGGGGGTTTGGTTAGAAGACCTCCAAGGTCCTTTCAACTCTATTATTATTATTATTATTATTATTATTATTATTATTATTAGTAGTAGTAGTAGTAGTAGTAGTAGTAGTAGTAGTACTACTACTACTACTACTACTACTATACTACTACTACTCCACAGAAGTGTGATTGATTCTGTTCTTCCTGATTAGATGTTGGAATGTTTGTTAAAAGAGTTATGATGAGTTTCATGCTATCCCATTGTGGAAATTCTAAACAGAAAGTAATATAAAAGAAAACCAAGGATAATTCATACGAGCGGAACTCAGTAAGAATGTATTCTATATGCACTCTGTGTAGTCTCTATGTAGACACTGAGTCTTGGGTGTTCACAAATGAACAAGGGCTCTAGAAGTTAACATATTGTGCTCACAATAGGATTGCCAAACTATAACTTCTAGAAATTGGCAAAATCAGCAGTGGATGATGAGCACTCCTAATTTTCCCCATGTAGTACTGTATAAACGTAGTTTTCATCTACCGCCATAGTAGCACAGTTTAAACTGGTTGGATGAATGACGAGTCCAAGAAGGAAGAGAGAGTGAAAATTAGATGGTCTATCTCTGGTATTGTAGTGGAATTTCAAAGAGCATTATTAATCCCAATATGCAATGAAACAAAGGTACTAACAAATTTATGATCACATGTTCCATACTGAGCTTCTTATTTTTAGAAGTTATAATGGAATTTACAGGGTCATTTGTCTGAACAATCAATATTCAGCCATCCCAACACATTCTTAAAGAGAAGATCTGCTGAAGGTTCACCCTTCAAATGAGATGAGGGGGGGGGGGCAGGACTGCGAAAGTATTTTGGCTACTAATTTTCTTACAACATGAAATGTCCCTTACTTTTCAGCCTTTAGGAAAAGTTGCAAGAGCTCGCTGTCCTGCAGAACAATGAGTATGAATGGTCTGAGTACTTGTCAAAGATAAGTAAATAGGTTTGTATTAAAATTAATTCAGTGATATAGAAAAATATAGAAATGGTTCAATTCATTTCATCAACTTTTTATGTTCTGATTAGCCAGTTCCAGATTCTCAAGTTGATTCCTGCAAGTCATTGCCAGAATTTATGACTTGGTGTGAAGTAAGGTGAAAAAGATAGCCTTCATTCCATCATGTTAAATATAGTTTGAACCACAATGCATCAAAGTTAGTATTCTGGTGCTACCCGAAATCTACAGAATCCTGGTTTGTTAAATATTCATGCATTGACTATGTTTTAATTTGAATTGAGGTTTATATAACACAAGAATTTCTACACCAAACAAATATGGAGGTCTCAACTAAGGAAATAGGCATTCTCCTTTGTCAATGTTTTGCTCCAAGAAAGGAGGGAAAGGGACACCTCAGCAACAATAAACCTACTAAAATAGTCTTGTGTGTCCAAGTACATTATTTAATTGCATTTAATTTAATTATCTTCCTTCTCTCTAGAGAAATATTTCTAGACACCTCATTGAATAGTCATATGTCACTACAAATCTTAATTCATACAACTATGGAAATGAATGTTGAAATATTCACTCATAGGAATGTAAAGTTGAGCTCAGTGACCTTTGTCACATTTTTGTGGTTTTCTTAGTAACATTATAGCTCTACCTTACTATTACATTTTTCAATCTAGTCTATGTCTCTATTATTTCTGGATGAAGCCCCATCCAAAATTAACTACTGTAGCCCTGTTTAATTTTGAAAGTCAGCCAGAGGTATAGGTTATTGGTTAAATATTTCAGGTTAAGTTTCTGTGACATCCCTCCAGGAAGATTACATTGCAAACATTCACCTCGTTCCTTTACTGTATTACTAATGAATCTAAGAAAATAATCTTTTGGAGAGCACAGCACTAAAGTCTGAGTTTTCCTTCTAAGTAAGTATAGTATATTTATTTTTAAGTGCTTTTAGTTGTTTTGTGTAATTAAAATTCATACCTTTTTGGCAGTAAATTCTCTAATGAGTCATGTCTGAATACGAGCCAGCAGTAGGAAAAAATACTTTCCCACATTTCACCTCCATATATATTTAGAGATGGGCTGCATATGTCCTTCTTGCAAAGGAAAAGAAAATAAGTTCTGATGTAACTTTCATAGCAGTTATAATTTTTATACTTAATGTGGCTTCTTCAAGTCGGTCACATTTTATCTTTGCACACAAGGGAATGATCCGGATGAATAATGGGGTTGTTCTCCTTGATTAATTAAAATTAAATTAACCTTGATTAATCAAAATTAAATTAACCTCGATTAATTAAAATTAAAAGCAGTGTTTCAGAAACAATCTGTTAGTTGAGGCCCATCTAAGTTTTTTTTTAAGTAGCAAAATTACTTTTAGTTCATTACGTCTGCAGTTCTAGTGACAAACTGACATTGCCTTGGATGTTCTTACTATCTTTTGCTTCCGATTCCATCATGCATTAATAATGTGCTTGTCTGTTATTCCAGACTAAAAGATACATTCATTCCCAACCTATCATTTATAAAATACCTTAAAGCATACAAATTGTTGATTTAAAAGTAGATATCTGTTCATTTCTACAAATGCCTGGGTAATTTGAGGAATTTTTGTATTTCTAAAAAGGCTTAACATATCTGGAGGCCACAGAATAGAAAAAGAAAGTACTGAAGAAAATCACAAAATACAAAAACTTACAAACAGAAGTGGAGCAACTGTGGCAAAAGAAAACAAAAATAGTACCAATAGTAATAGGTACCTTGAGTGCAATCCCAAAACATCTGGAGTACCACTTGAATACTCTTGGCGCTAAAAAAAATCGCCACCTGTAAATTGCAAAGGCAGCCTTACTTGGAACACTTTGCATCCCACAGTAATATTTTTAACACCATGAAACATCAACATCTGCCTATCCCGGGTCCTGAGAAATGACTCAATTGATGGACAAAAATGCCAAATCCAATCTAAGTATCTGGCTGATAATTCAACACTAGATGGCACTGTCAGAGTATTCTATATCTTCTGCTGCCATCTTAATGGTGCATTGGAGGTTTTTTTGCATTCAGATATGGTAGCCCTGAAGATTGCATACAAGTATAAGTTGCTTGGTGATGTAAGGTTTATCATCCCTGAATATAAGAATGTATTTCTTCAGTGTACTTCCAGTAGTGTTCACAAGAGGGAGCAATTTATCTATAATATTCAAAACTGAATCAGTCAAGTAACTGAACACTGTGGATCAGAAAGTTAACTCCACATAACTGGGTGTTTATTTGTATATTAGGGTCTTTAGAATTGCATTGGAAATTTTAGGCATTTAAAATACAGGTTCAAAGAGCCCTGCAGTTTAATAGCATTTCTATAACATGTAGCATAAAACAATCTCTACAGTTGCAAATTTGCATTCACTTTTGGGGAATAAGTCTTATTGTACCTATGTAGGCTTGCCGTCTAGGAAAAATGAATGTTTTTGATTGGAACAATGTTTATCAGATACTATTTCTAGACATTTATAATCCTAAAGCAGATTGTTTCCACACACTAAGCAATAACATGTGTTCAAAATATTATTGTCACTGTTGCATGATACCGGGAAACAAAGAAAACCAAATTGCATTTGTGATAAATGTGATTTTACAGTTACATTTGTTTTTCCTAAGTTTCAAGGATTTGCCCTGCGGTTAAGAAGTGTACTTCATTTATCAAACAAAAATGAGACCGTTAAGCCAAAGTGATAACTCGGTGTAGCCCATAGAGAGTCAAAGTCTCATAACGTTCAATGAAATAAAAGATTCTTTATAAAGATAAGCATTTTGACATCTGTCGAATACCACACATAATAAAAAGGGTTCAATTATAGAAGCAGGTTTCAGCATGCATAGAAAAAAAAAACCCTGACAATTATTTGTTTTCTCTTTCCCTACTAAAGTGTAAGGAATACTTTGATGGACACTTCAATACCATTTGAGTGCCCATGTTGAAATCATTACAGTACTACCTTTTCAATATAAATCCATACTGAAGATTTCCTGGTCAGTTTTAAAACAGTTGTTTTTTGTGTGAGGTCTTTTACATTGTGGCCTTACGTCAGCTTTCTCAAATCTAACATCACTAGATTTAAAGCCACGGCAACCTTAAATATTAAACCCAACATGATCACTATAATGCCCCAAAGAACCTTGTACAGTATGTAAATTGGAATTAAATAAATTGTCTAACTAACTGGAAATCTGAACAGTATTTTTTTTCAAAGAATCTCAGTATTTATATCCAAATTCCAAATATGAGTCTAGAGCAGGCCCCTTCAGATCATAGTTGAAAAGCTATTGTTGACTAGAGAGACTACAGTCTGAAATAAACTAGTGCTTTCCCCTCCTTTCTATTCCATATACAGTAGCTTATGAAGCGAGATCATCTTTCTGTGTTACAGCAGCTATTATAGTGGTAGGGAGTTTCGTGGGGAAATGCTTTTCGATTGGCTTTCCTGTTTTCTAACTACTACACCCATTTTCCATGGTAAGTGTGGATTATGAGATCTGTTATCTAAAACCATGAGGATGGATGTGCTTCAGCTAAGAAAGTCTGCCTTCAAATCTAACAGCCTTCAACCCTAACCATTATTTTGCAAAGATACAAAGAATATTGCCACTCTAAACAAGGACAAGTCAATTATTGCTTATGCTTTTGATTAAAAGAAATCTGTTAAGTCTTCCTTACGATTGCTGTACAAAGCTGATCTTATATTGAAAATGTTTTTGAGTTAACCTGTCACAGTTCTATGTTCCTTCTAGATAGATTCTTTCCATCCAGACTGTGCAACCTGAAATCCAAAAAGTGAGCATGGATCAAAATATCAATCACAGAAGAATCGATTAAAATGTAATTAAATACATTGAAAAACATTGAATAGTTCCTCCTGTGATCTCATGGAAATTATGATTTTATAGTGGGGCAGATTGAAAGGGGCTGTATTTTAGGTGACTCTGTTTCAGAGGTTATATGCTGAAGACGGTCACAGGTATAACCCTCACAACGGGAGGAAGTTACCTGTGATGGAAATGCAGCATCACCTGCATTAGGAAGAATCCTCTATGATGTAATTTCCTAAACATCACTGCACAGTGTATTTTTTTTATTAAACATCCACTGATAATTAGTTTGTGTGACAGGGACAATTTTCTGTGAAACAATGATTGTTCTACCTGCATTATCTCTTTCCTATATTAGTGTAGATGGTTATATTTATGACTCCCACATTATTCCTCAGATTAAAACATGAACTTGGGTTAAAAAAATTTGAGCAGGTTTGATGGGAAAGCTATCCATTTTTTTCAATGCTATATTACTCTAGCATGTCCTATCATGTCAATCTTACCTGTACTGTGGAATCTCTACGCAGTTTATATGTTTTTGTAAGGTGATCGGTATTTTTATCATCTTGTTTTGGTTAAGTAACTTTTCAGATACATCTGGCCATTACAACATGTCTTCATACATGTTTCTGCATATAACAGGGGTGTCAAACTGCCGGCCCATGGGCCAGATGCATCATAGCAAAACCGTACCCACTCCATTGCCGGCAATGACAAAAAAAGTCGCAATACGTTGTGATACATCACGTGATGTTGCAAGTTTGACACCCCTGACATATAGACTTCCTTGGAAGAACCTAAAAAAATACTTCTGTGACCTTAAATGGGTTGATTGTGTGGCAATATGTATCGGCTTCTTTTAAAAGTATGTTGATTGAAGAATTTGAAACAATACTTTAGGTGAAAAGGAAAGATGCAATTATTCCTGATGAAAGAGTTATATTGCGGTGGAGCCTGTGAGACACATTTATGTAAAATTGATCTTTAGGGTGATTGGATAAATTGTAAATCCCCCCTAATGGAAAGAATTACCCTGACTGATTTTTTAAAAATAATAAACAACATTTTTTTTTCTTTCAAGACTGTCAAAGAATATTTTCACTGGGGTATTCATTTATTTATCTTATGTTTTTATGAGCCCTCAAATGCATAGCTACCAGACTTGGGAAAAACATATACTGTAGGGAGGCCAAAACTCTAGAAAGAGCACTTATCACAACAATAAATAACCAGAAAAAGCTTCACCAATTTGTGTGTGTTGCACCATGGTGAGCAACTCTAGATCTCAGGACCTTTCTTAGACACATTCAGGAAAAATTTTCTGGCTGGTTTCTTGACATTTTGCAGTGGGGAACGTGTTGACATTAAAATGGAAAGCTTAACACGGACTTAATGTTTTTAAAACAAACAGACAGTCCTACTTTTTATCATGAGTGTGATGTAGCCCAGCTCCTTTTATTTCCTGATTCCTTCCCCTCTTGTTAAGCCTGGCCCCATCTCTTCCTGAATATGTAATCCGTTCTAGCATCCCTTTTCTTAACTGCCGAAAAAGTTTAGAAAATGGTAATAGAAAGGCATTGGATATGCTACGCATAATGCAAGGCTTATGCAGAATTATAACATAGCTGCTGATTTTTTTTTACCATTAACTTAGAACTTTAAATGACACATAAAATTATACATTCTGCAAACATAGTTTGGTATATTTGCTCGGGTAGTTCTCTGTTTTGCACAGAAAGCTGTCTTTTTCCTGTAGGGAATCTATGTTATGTGGCTTTCCTTATCATTTATATCTTCATGTTGAAAAACAGCACTGGAGACATTTCTGGGAGTCATGTATCTGATGAAGACGTGGGCAGTGTGCCCATTAAAAGGAAGCAACTGTAAATATGCATTAGTCTGATTTGACATTGTTTTTTAAAAGTCAATTTTCCTAAACCATGAAAACTAGTAAACTTGAAAAGTATCCGACATAGGCTTTGTTTGTTTAATCCTAATGTATAAGCTTCAAGATTTGGTCATTTCCTCTGACTGCTATGACCAGGCCAAGATGACAAAATAATAATAATAATAATAATAATAATAATAATAATAATAATAACAACATGGTGAGTTACATTCTTGTGCATTCTCACCAGACAAGAAGTTTCCTTGAACATTGTGAGAGATTTTTTTTTTCCCTGAGCAAGCACCCCCTCAGGTTTGTTATGTCACTGAATGGCGTCTAAGCAAGTAAAACATTTGTTCCCTACTTAATGCACAGATAATAGCTTTGATAGTGTAAAATTTGAGGATTCCTGAACTGGGAAATAGCATTTTTTTTTTAAGTTTCTCATCTGCCTTTGCAACTCTAAAGTTTGGAAAACAAATATTAAGTTTCTAATCTGCCTTTGCTGTGGTCTAACTGAATTTGAAGAACAGGATCATCAGTTTTACCTGCAAGTAATTTTCGGCTTTTTTTCCTGTCAATCATACTAGTGGAAAATTCCTCCATTCATTTAAAAAAGATAAACAGTTGTAACTTTCAAATTTGGTTAATGTGACATCTATTACTGGCTTGAGCTGTCAGCATTCCAAAAAAGGGATATCACCCTGATCTCCAGCCTATCAGGATGCATGAGGCTGAGTCTTGGAAAGTAAACCTAAACATTTACAGGTGTATAAGTACTGGTGCTAGCTAGCACAAATGATGCACCTGTCTCAGGAAAAGGACTAACACAGGTGTGTTGGAACTTGGGCTACTGCCAGAGCTAGATTATGAGCTCATTTGATCCACAGATACACTCACCTCCACGCTGCAGCCCGCAATTTCCAAGTATCGGCCAGGAACCACCTGAAATGAACATCTACTATGAAAATTTCTTCCACCCACAGAACATTCCCAGTCCGCAACGGCCTACCAACTTTGAAACAGGGGATTACTCTGCTGCACCCAATCCTTATTTGTGGTTAAATGGACCTTCCATTAATTCTCCACCTTACCTGCCAGGATCCAATGGCAGCCCATACATCCCACCATCCTATGGAATGCAAAGGCAGCTCTTGCCCAACATGCATGGCTTGACAGGGAATGATATGGGCTGGCTCCCTATGCCTTCTCAAGAGGAGCTGATGAAGCTGGTCAGACCACCTTACTCCTACTCTGCCCTGATTGCCATGGCCATCCATGGGGCACCAGACAAGAGGCTGACGCTCAGTCAGATCTACCAGTATGTGGCAGACAACTTTCCCTTCTATAATAAAAGCAAGGCTGGCTGGCAGAACTCCATTCGTCACAACCTGTCCCTCAACGACTGCTTCAAGAAGGTGCCCCGGGATGAAGATGATCCAGGTAAGAAGTTTTCTTAATACTCAGTTGGGTCTTCAGCTAAAAGATCTTCTGAGCAGATTCTGATTCTGTTTTGCTCACCATAAAAAGAGACAGGGTCTTTACAAGTGGTTTTCAGTGGCTTTGAACTCATCTAATCATAATTGTGCCCCAGTAACAAGGATGGGCTTTAGATCAGCAAGAAAAGGCTGGTTGAGAGTAAAAGACAATGTGGGTTCCTGGGGCAAAATGACTTGAGACTACTAAACTGCAGAGCTGCTTCCTCCTTTACCAAATTCACGTGACTTGATATTCACAAATATAATTCCCTAAGCCTCACTTCACCAGTTTTTGATTCTATGCCTTTAACAGTTATGTGATAAGAAAGATAATGATAATTCTGTGCCCTGAGAAGTATTGCCTGTTGAGTAAAAGACACTGGAGCATTTTTCCTGTGGTCAGTTGTGGTTCTTTCCTTAGCTGTGAAATGAACTGGTTCTTCCTTACAATTTCTTGATGGATAAAACAATTGCTGGGAGACACTTCCAAATACCCTCCCTCATTCCTATCTGCAGACTTGCCCAAGGTCAAATTCTGCTTTGTTTCATTAAATTCTCCTGATGCTAATTAGGGGTCTGTCAAGTATTTTGTTGGAGAAGTAGGGTTTTTTTTGGGGGGGGGTATGTGTCTGATAAGCACAAACTGTTAAAATAAAAGTTCACTTTTACCTCAAGGCAACCTGGACAGGGCCTGGACAGGGTTATTTGAATACAAGCAGCCTCTCCTCCTTTCCTCCCTCCCTCCCTCCCTCCCTCCCTTTTTTTTAAAGGGTGTTGCCCAATCTGCTGCTTTTTCTGAATCCAAGCCAAACTCAGCCTTGAGAACCTGCTCTTTGTTGGCTACAGTAATATTTATGCTTTTTTGCTCTTGTTCTAACAGGGAAAGGCAATTATTGGACTCTGGATCCAAACTGTGAGAAGATGTTTGACAATGGAAATTTTCGGCGAAAAAGGAAGAAGAAATCTGATTGTAGCGCCAGCACGGTGACTTTGGCTTCTGACAAATCAGAGGACAGTGCCTTAAGTGGCAGTCCCAAGGCTCCAGAACACCAAGATATATTGGAAAACTCATCAGGAACCGAAAGTTCACCTGAAAAGCGGTCTCCACCACCACCATCCACTACTCCCTGCCTCAACAGTTTTCTCTCCAACATGACAGCTTACGTGAATGGGTCCAATTCAGTGAGCCGCTCGGTGCCCCTGGGACTTGGCACTGACGCAGGGGACAGAATGGGACAGAATATGGTAGGCTTCAACACATACACGCCTCTTCCCAGTCATGGGGGTAGTGAATGGTCCAATTCCATGTCCTCTGGTCATCTTGGCTATAGCAGTTCAGTTCTTAACCAGTTCAACACCAGTTTCTACAACAGTCTGTCTGTCAATAATACTCTGTATGCCAGAGACGGAACTGAAGTGTAAACAAGTGGAGGCCTTGCGACAGGAGGAGAATTGTGTAAGAAGTCAGAAAGAGGAAATATGTCAGAGAAAGGACTTCATGTGAGCTGCCCTCTTCCCAATTTTTCTTAGGAAGACCAAAGTTTCTCTATTAACATGTTTCCAGGCAGTGATGTTCATAGAATTCAGTGGCTTCAAATCATACAAAGACTTCTTCATAAAAATGGTAAAGAAGTGCATATCCTTTTCCCTTGCTCATTAATCAAACAGAAATAATTGGTTTCAGACTTTTTGACATTAAAGCAGAACAGGGTGATCGCTTTCAGACATAAACCTACCTTTGGAAAATCCACCCTATTTTTTTTTCTTTCTCTACATTTTGTTTGAATATAATAGTACCATAAAGAAAAACATGATAATATTCACTAATTGGGTTGAATGGACTCTTATCTGAAAACGTGGCATGATCCAGCTAATATTAAGTATGCTTAATATCTCACTTATTCGGTGAGAGAAAGCTTATGCTTCAAATCCCCTGAAAAAACAAACTTAACTTTTTATCTTTTACTACTGAAATGTTCTATTTCATCAGTGTAAAGTGTAGAGATATGCAGAGAAGATATGCAGAGAAGAAAACAAAGTGATGGAAATATTCTTAAATAAGAATATATATGTATAAATAAAAACTTGACTTTTTATCATCCTATTTTTTTTCTACAGATATCATATTAAAAAAATTGGAAAACTCAATTTTAATTTTCAGTCAGGTGAATATAGTCAAACGTGTCCTAATCACCGAAAGCAACAGTGTGTGATAGATACAATGTTACATGGTAATTGAAGAACAAAGTGTAGAGCTTGTGCATTGTGCAAGCCCAAACTCTTGCTTCTAAAAGCAAGGTTTAGTTTGGGTTTGGTTAGGCAGAATGCTATTGCTGTGAAGTATAATAAAAAAACCTCTCCTGGAAGATATAAAAGAATAAGACACTGCACTTCTAAACCTATGTACACATATATTTTATCAACACCTGACGACTCATAAGGAAATTGCTATTAAATCTGCCTTTTTCTTTTATAAACCCTAATATACGGTAAATTCTGTGCTTGTGGTTAAAAACCTAAGTTTAATTTATAGGCTCTTTCCTTATACACTATGTAATATTGGCTAAAGTTAGGGTGAAAAGTCATGTTTCTATCAAGGGCTATAATTATTTGGTGGAAATCTGTTGCAGGCTGCCCTTTTATTTGCCACAGTAAGAGTCAACACTATTTGGATTTACTTCTCTGACTTTTTAATGCCTTCTTATGCTCTCCTTCTTCCTCCCACCAAAGATGTCTGCATATATTTTTTGCCTCAGTGTTTGACTCTGAAACCTTAGAAAGAGCTTTATTAGGTTGAGAGACATTACACACCCCTGTCAAAATTGTGTAGCAGTTGCACATGGCAACCCTAGTGAAGCTTCAGTGGCACTTACACTTGATCCAATAAAAGTCCAAAGGAATGCAAATGCCTTCAGGCAAATGGGGCAAAAATAAAATCACTCATCCTGGAGATTCTTATTCTGTCTATTTTTGATTCTGATGTCATCATGGGGGGGGGGCATGCAAGGGAGACTTTTTTAATAAAATATTTGTCTACCAATGTGTATGTGTGTGTGTGCACTGAGCTGAGAGCATACCATGGGTGCCAAACCAAATAAGATAAAAATGGATGATTTTGACATTCTTTTGACAACTGTCCCTTTTTATGATGCTTTAACTTGTACTTTTCTCCTGGGTCAAACCAGTATAACGTATTATCACTTGACAGAATGAACAATGCAATGTCTGTCCGCATGCCTGATTTTTTGACTTCAATCCCTCTGAGCAACACACGTGAATAACAAAAGAACACTTGAAGCAGTGGGACAAAAATGCCATCTGTGGCTGCTCCTGTCTTTCCACATGCTCTTCTTTGATTGCAAATGTCCTTCGAAGCTGAGTATTAAATGAGGGACAAATTATCTGATATATCAAAATCAAAAGGACATGGGCTGCACTTTCTGATCGACAATGCAACAATATTAAGTAGTTGCATGGCTCTTTCGATGAAATCAGTAGGATCTAGTGATTTTATTCCCAGTTTCTCTTTTAAAGCAAAGGATGTCAGAAGAAATGCAATGGCTGTGTTTCTAATGCATGGGTATATTATTGTGCCAATAAGTGGTTCTTGCCAAAATTGCCCCTGCTATAAAAAGCTGTAGTCCTATTTGAGGGTAGGATAAGGAAAATGGGGGAGAACTACAACCATATACAGCTGGAGGTTGTGAGGGTCTAATTAAAATGCAGATGACTACAAAATATAAGTAGGTGTGGGGAAAAAAATCCCTATTCATGCAATGTAACAGCTGAGAATTTTTCTCAAGATCCTGGGTTTGGGGCTCTATAAAATCTCAATTTAAAATTTTGCTACTATAAAGAAAATTCTGCCACAAGAGACCAACTCAGGAGAAGGGATTCTTATCCCATTTCATTCTCAGTATTTCTTGCCTTGCATCATGCTCCCTCTCAATAAAGCAGTCTCAGTAGGTACCACCCCCTTAAGAACTGGCAGCACATTTTAGATGAATTCTGTGGTGTTGTTTTGACTGGTTTTAGTGATTTTTTTTTCTTCTGCTCAATTGTGTCCAATTCTCAGAGACTGTCTGGACAGGTCCCTACAGTCTTCTTAGCAAGTTTTTTTGTAGAAGTAGTTTGTCATTGCCTCCTTCCTAGGGCTGAGAGAGAGTGACTGGCAGAAGGTCACCCAGCTAGTTTCAGGCCCAAGATGTGATAAGAGCTCACAATCTCCTGTTTTCTAGTCTGATGCCTTAACCACTACACCAAACTGCCTCTTTTTAGTGTTTTATGCAAAGGCAAACTTTGGTGGGAAGAAAGTGGTTGAACTTTGCACTGTGAACTGAACCTGGATCATACTGATGCTAGATTCGGGCCAGCATAGGAGGTCATCCCAATTATTCCAAACTTACAAAGATCAAGATAATAAATATTGTATAAAAGTAGAAAGGGAAGGAACTAATATCTAACCAAAGAACCACCTGAAAAGTCAATAAATAGCTAAAGCAACTTTGCTTTTCAAAGGATCCTTCTGGGCAGTGAATAAATGTTTTCATCACAAATCCTAGGATTAGAGGGATATTAAGAAGAGCTTTATAAATTCCTTTGAGTTGTTCCTGAAAGCAGCAGGTTCAGCTTGTTAAGGAATTAAGCCATCCCTGTCCATGATGCTGGCACGAGATCCTTTTTTTTTTAAGGCAAAGACCAATTTGGGGGGTTGCCCGTGCTATTTTGACTTCCCAATGTAACTGACAGCTGTGGGATTTTCTGATCATCTTTCCATCCGAGGATTTATCAAATTTGGCATTTCAAAGAATTGAATGCTAGTCTCAAAATTCAAGTGCAGCTTGTTATAAACTCAGACATATTTCCATTTAACTTCTTAATAAAGAAGGGCCATCCTAATATTTAAGGGAAATATATATATTTAAAACCTATTAGCCCAGCTGGTGACTACCAGAGGTGTTATATTTTTGCTCCCATGATCTTCCAAGGCCTAGTATTAACCTTCATATCATATGATTTAACTGATACTTGGCCAAAAAGAAAAAAAATATCACATGGAGAATTATAATGCTTCCTCTAAGCTTCCCTGTTGCTCACCAAGACTGAAGCCAATACTTCATATTTGTTTGACTTCTCTCTTTCTAGATTCAGCAAACCACCTTTCATATACAATCCCTTTTACTATCTTTATTATCTCACTCACTGATGGGGAGAAGGTCTTTAAGCTAGCAAGGTATAACCAAAGAAGCTGTTTCATTAATGGATGGAGAATGGATGGAATATTTTGGGTTTCACTTGAATAAGTGCCCTGTGCAACTGGTGCCTTGTCTTCCCCACTAACCTGAGCAGCTATGAGAATGTGTCCTATATGCAGACAGTATATACTTATTCCTAGTTAAGGTTTCAAATAAATTTTAGAGTTAGTGGTTTCCGGCATTAACAGCATAGATTTTATTTGTCTAATAGAGCAGAACATGTTTTTTCCTATGCAGGAACTCCTATGCTCAGGAGGTAGGCCTCCGATAAGCTGTTCAAGATCTGGCTTGAATATACCAGAATGAACATGAAAAGGATAATAGAGAATGAAAGAGGAACAGAATTTTAATTGGAGAGCCAATTCTGATAGTAACGTTATTGATCTTGTACCCATATTAACTTGGGGGGGTTGAAGCCCCACATCTTAACATTGCTGAGGTTAGGAAACATTAACTTATAGATGAGTATACTCTGTAGGAATACAGAAACAACACTATACTTGACAATGAATGAAAAATATTTGACGGTTTACTGTGCTTCTTTGTTTTCAAAATCTTTAGAGAAAGAACGTTACACAGGAGAAATGCAAAAGGGATGCCATCCTCAACAGAGCAATTGGGATGTGCAATACCTTACATACCAACAAGAGTTTTGACACTTTTCTTTGAACTTAAACAGCTTATCGTTTGCTGTCACATTCCAAACTCTGTATATGCAAAATCCATGCAAATCACACTTAATTCACCATAGTTGCCTCTAACAGCAAAGGGAGGAAAAATCTGGTTTGTATTCTGGCTGCACCATTAACCCTATGGAAGGAATTCCAAGAATGCTTTGGGAATATTCGATCTGCCCTATTTTGCTGTGGCTTGCTCAGTTTTGCATAAGTTTCTTCATAATTTGGTCAATATACTCAGTGTTTGCAAGGGAGGCATTAGCACCTAATTCCTACGAATCATGAAGGTACAAAATTTCAGTAGGATGCCACATATTTGAACAAATATAGCCGTATAGGTTTCATATTTGTTTCCACAAAACTATAGATTGACTGATAATAGTCAATGAATTCTGCTCTTAATTATATATAACCCTTCAGGATGTCATATGTAAAATATTTCAGTTGTCCTTGTTCAGCTGCAGAGAATTTTCCATGAACTATTGTGTGGCAATGCTGAAAGAAATCTGTTTCTGAAATTAGTACCTGGATTTTGAATCTGCCTTTTCCACATGCCGGTAGCAATCTATATAGTTAAACTTTGGGGACTTTTTGATTTTGGGAATAAGAAAAATAAAGGCAGCATTCTTACGCAGTATCCTGATCATCAGCAGACTGGGGGATCCTGCTAGTACTAATGCAATACTTTCAATTGAAAATAAAGAACCTAAGTGAATCTTTCCTGAATCAAAGCAAAGCTTAATCAGAGACTGTAATCAACAGTAAGAAAGGATGCAAGTTTTCTTTAATGGTTTGTGAATATCAGTAGAACACAACCATACAAGTGATTTAAAGTGCAGGTAGGCCTCAACTTACAACAGTTAGTTTAGTGACTGTTCAAAGTTACGACAGCACTGAAAAATGTGGCTTATGACCGTTTTTCATAGTTATGATCTTTGCAGCATCCCCCATGATCGTGCAATCAAAATGCAGATGCTTGACAACTGGTTCATCTATATGACCTTTGCTGTGTCCCAGGATCATGGGATCCCCTTTTGTGACCTTTTGACAAGCAAAGTCAATGGGGAAGCCAGATTTACTTCACAACCAGATTCCTGACTTATCAACTGCAGTGATTCACTTAACAACCGTGGCAGGAAAAGTTGTAAAATGGGGCAAAACTCATTTAATAAATGTCTCACGTAACAACAGAAACTGTGGACTCAATTATGCTCATAAGTCGAGGTCTACCTGTATCACTCAGCCATCACTATGGAGATAGAAAGCCAGTTCACATTAATATATCACTAGAATGCTGGTTGGAAGCAGTGCTTTTTTTCTTTAAAAAAAAAAAAAGGTGCCAGAACTCACACACATCATACAACCCGCCTACCCTACAAGGTTCCATCCAAAAAAGGTGCCAGAATTCTGTTCTGGGCATTCTATGAGAAAAAGAGCCCTGGTTGGAGGGTATTATAAATTGCTTCAGTGGACAGTCTGGTTTCTGATAGATTAGCCAGATGTTAATGGGAAGCATCAAAAAAGATACAAAACAATGATCTTCTTGTGTTGCTGCTGCTGTTTATGCCCTCACTGTGTGCCCCTACACATTTGGAGGCATACTGACTCTGAATCTGGATGGTCTGTATAGCATAAGGATAACAGTTGTTACTCCTTTTTATTTAGCATATTGTTTTTTTTTTCTCCAGGGAGGCTAAAGTGATACAACTGGCCTCTTTTTTTGCATTATCCACAGAATAATCCTGTGACATAAGTTAAGACCATGTTGCTTTTGTTAAAATGACAGAAATGGTGTTGTGGCAAGTGTATGTGACATCATATACATTGGTTCCACCTCCTTTGTATGTTCTATTACACAACACTGTTTTCCTCATTCTGCCTCTCCCTCCCCCCTTCACTTTGAAGACATCACTGTTTTTCACCAATTATTTTGAAGGGACAGTCAGTTCATCTTATGTGGGTGTAAGTAGAGTGTTTGGTAAATGTGAATAGGTGTGGTAAACATTGGAAGTTAGAAAGTTAATACCTATAGATAAGTTGTTTGACCAGGCAATGCAGCATCCTTGCAGGTCTAGTCTGATGAAGCACGCACCTAAGAGAAAAGAAAATAGATTCTTAAAGGGAAATTATTCATGCCATAGGATATATTGTACACTGCTTTATTACAATTATTGATATGTTGTCTACTTGAATGCCTCTATTGTAGATGGGAAAATTCAAATTGTTTCCTACTTTCTTTTCTCAGACCTTTAGTGTGAATGAAGTAAATATCCATTCACCTTATATGGTTATTGGGTCAAAGAACACCATCTCCAATCTCCTAATTAACTAGGATCCCAACTTTAAGAGTGTCTTTGATACTATCAAAAAGGTATATCTTTTCTGACTTGAAATTAATAATCTCTAAGAATGATGCAGAAATTGGAAAAGATGTGTCTATATGGCAGGGGGTTGATTTGAACAATGGGTAGAACAACTAACTAACATCAAGTAAGATTAGGACTTTGTTGACATATCTGACAGGCAATTATCTCTATTGGTACAAGCTCATTGTGTTTTTTACCTTTAAATTACTTAGTAGCATCCTAATTAATAGTTAGAGAAAACTTCAAAAAGAAGTTCCTCTTAGTTTATGGCTGAAACATGACTCTTGTTTGAAAACAAAACTCTGAACTCTGATAGATTTCTTTAACTGCTGATAGTCTCACCAATTCTTTTGTGAGACACTGATGCAAAACAACACTCAATAAATAAATCTACTAGAATACCATAGTTGATAAAAGGGAAATAATGATTAAAGAAATATTTTTTCTTAAATCACCACATATAACCTTCCGCAAACAAAGTTTCCATATTCTTTACCAGGGAAAACCAGCCGAACAAGAGAAACTGAAAGAGGTTTAGCTGGAGGAAAACAAATTGTTGTGTTACTATCTACTGATTGGAAGTATACACTATCAATATCATGTTCATTAAATTAGATATTCATCAGAGTTCTTTAGGCTAGAGATTTATTCTCTCTTTCCCTTGCTGTGAAACAGTTAAACAATAGTCACTAGTTTCTCAACTCACAACTCAGAACATGAGTTTTCCGATAAAATCTATTTATTTTTGGATTTATTTGGATTTTGCTTCCTGCAGCATGTATATTCAGCTGGGCATACAAACCAGAAGTATCTTGAAGAAAAGATACGGCCACACATAGAAAACAAACCTACTTGGACTTCCCTCAGTTTTAAGTACCCAATCATTAAAAAAAAGTACATTTTAAATTCAATTTATTTATTTTGCAAACCAATCCTATAAATAGCTACAATATAAATAAACTTCTGCTGTTTACAGAACTGAGATAATAGACCATTGGTTTTATTCAGTTTGCAGAATTCTTTATACAGTAGTTTTCACCTGATCAGAATTTCAAATAAATCATATCAATGTGCATTTTTTCCATAAGAGAATATGGAGCTCAATTATTAAGCTTATGGATTTCAAGCAAGAAGTTAAAGTTCAACCCTGTGGGTTAAAACAGACTCCTGAGTAAACTCTTGGAGTAGTCTAGTCTTTTTAAAAACAGGGGACTAGATGGATTAGTAATATGGCTTGGGATAAGAAGGATATATATATATCATAGATGTGCCCCCAGAACACACCCTGGTCACCCTATATATGCATTCATTGCTCACATTTTTATTAAATTAATATTTTTAAGATCTTCCAGGTAAGACATAAAAGTTCAGCATTGTGACAGAAGGGATTGTCTTTTAAAAATTCAAGATTCTTTGATGAAGTTTGAGCAGGTTATAAAAACATCTATTAAAGGGTAGATAGACCTAAACATCATACCTATGAAGGATTAATGTTATGAATGGTGACTTGGCATATTTGAGTTTCACGATGATGAAAGGTCCTTAAATTGGACATGATATTTGTATAGCTGGGGGGCGGAGGAGAGGTGAGTTTGCACTGAGTGGCAGATATTAAGACACAACAGTTAAACTGGCAGAAGATGATGAAGAAAATAGTGAAGTTAAAAGTTCAGGCCAGGAACCAATCTAAAGAAAAGTAAGTTACCAAAAATGTCTTTTAGCAAGATCCAGTGGTGGGATTCAAATACGTGAACTACCGGTTCTCTGTGTGGATGCGGCTTCCGGAAGTCCATTTTCAGCCTGGGCAACAAAAAATTAGCTACTGGTTCTACCAAAGTGGTGCAAACCGGCTGAATCCCACCACTGGCAAGATCTATAATATTTCTGCCAAAGTAATATTGTACCACTGGATCTTTGGACCTGGTAATTCACATGTTTGCTCAATTCACATGTTTAGAATTGATGGAGAGAAGAGAAGAGAAGAGAAGAGAAGAGAAGAGAAGAGAAGAGAAGAGAAGAGAAGAGAAGAGAAGAGAAGAGAAGAGAAGAGAGGAGCATGTTTTGCTTATTAAATAGTGGAAGAGATATGAATTAGAATCTGGAATACAAATGATGGTGCCACCATAGACTTAGAGTGATGATGGTGCCACCATAGGCTTAGAGTGAGTAATACCATTTAAAGCCATAACTTTCACATCAGTATAAATTAAATTAGAATCTGGCTATGGCTTTTCAGTGAAGCATGCAAGAGTTAGCCATAAAATTTACAGGCTTCTTATCTATGAGCCAAACTGAAAACAAACACTCATACAGGTGGAGTGTGCCATCTGTTTACATATAAACAAGTGGCCTAATTCAGCCTTAAGGCAATTGCCATAAAGGAAGGAAGGAAGGGAGGGAGGGGACGCTTGTTCCAGCAAACCAATCACCTCAGGCAAAAGTTAATTTGTCCAAACCATCTGCAGGCAAGAGAAGGCCAAGGGGGGAAAAATCAGCCAAACTGCAAGAGTTAGGGGTTGCCTTGGCAGGACCTGTGAGTGAAAGCACAAAATAGAGATCTGCTTAAGCTACAGGCTGAACAGATCTTGGTATTATGGTAACAAAATTGTCCCGAGTCATTCTTGAGGTTCATCTTGAGGTGTTTAACCAGGTGCTTTTCCTGGGAAAAGGTCAGACTGCTCGCTTCAGTGTTTGCTCTCTTCTTCTCTGCAGAGAAAGTTGGCAGGGGCTACTGGACTATACAAAAAAATTGATAGGGTCACCATATTTATGCCTTCATGCCTTTGTGTAAGCATGTGTAAAAAGCTTTTGTGTGTGGAAGGGATAGTTCTGGGTGGTGTGTACCCAAATGGAAACATGAGTATTTCATCTAGACATGACCTGGGAACAGATGTGTTTGGAAACATAAAGCATGTCCTTGGTCAGAGGTGTGATTGAGTTGGGGAGAACAAGGAGAGGGTAATGTCACTGAAAGTGATTACATGTAGTAGGAATTGCTGAGGAGATGGAGTGGAAAGAGAGGGGCCTGAATATTGGGAAGGACAGATGGGCAAGAAGAGTAAGGGAAACCAAGGCATTGAAAGATTGGTGAGAAAAGCAAGTCAGCTAGTTGGGTATGCGCTGCAGGCTTTACAGAGCCATACAGCTTAAGAAAAATAAAGAAAGGCATGTGTTTATGTGTGTGTATTTGTGTGTGTGTGTGTGTGTGTGTGTGTGTGTGTGTGTGTGTGTGTGATTTAAAGACATGAGTTCACTACACAGGCTTTACACTACAGAAGCAGCTGAGAAGCAGAGACTTACATTCAAGCTTGGAAGGGCATCACTGCCATCACCTAACTAATTGAAGAAAGGGAAAGGAAGGAGCAGGAAGACTGGAGAAGAAGACACAGATATTCAGATTCTAATTTAATTTATACTGATGTGAAAATTATGACTTCATAACTTTCCACACTCCCATCTTGTCTTCCTTGCTTAGCCCTATAACAGTGGTTCTCAACCTTTCTAATGCCGCGACCCCATAATACAGTTCCCCATGTTGTGGTGACCCCCAACCACTTATACATCACCGGGTGCCAGGGGAATGGCCAAAGAAAAGGGGGGGAAATGGTGGACAGTCTTGTTTGGCGACCCCCGTGAAATGGTCGTTCAACCCCAAATGGGGTCCCGACCCACAGGTTGAGAACCACTGCCCTATAAGATTCCTCTGGATTTGTTTTGGCCAAAACCTAGAACATTCTGTGTTTGGGTTCATCCTGACCATAACTCCCAAGATGAGCTTGCCAAACTGTTAAGCCATAAGGTGATTGGTTGGTGTGCAGATTTCAACAAGATTTAATCTACTAAAGTAAGAAATATCATACATTTTCCCTAATAGATATAATTTTGTGTTCTTGCTTACCTAAAACTTGTGTAACTTTGTCGTAGGCACTTTTGAAAACATTCAGGTACTTTTAGCTGCTTTAATTTTGGATGCTGAATTCATACTACAGTAGTTAACAATCCTAGCACCTATTGGAGGACAAGCTGCAGGTACCAGATGGAGCCTTTCTCCACAGATGTCAACCTCTCGTTCCTTGGGCTAAAAAAGATGCAGCATCAGGACATCCTCCAGAAAAGATATTGTAATGAGAATCCTTTGAGAAGACTTCCAGTTATTCCTCAAGAATAATTGTTGGGAGAGAATTTAGATTCCAACAGAGGAAGAACAACTTCTTTTGGCTGGTTTTTAATTATAGTTGTTTGGCATTGTGAGATGCACTAGGGTACAGAGTAAGCCCTGGGAGCAAAGAACTGCAGGGGAGATGGCAACCTGCCCATTGAAGAGAAAGGAAGGGAGCCTATGAAACATTCAAATCCAAATGTTATACTTTTCAAATGCCAGATCAGGTGATAGTAAAACATATATCATCTAGGATTTAATCCCAGATTAAAGTGCTGCCTGGGATAAATCTGTAATCAGATTTATTGAGTGAGGTAATAGATTAAGCAACAGAAATCTTGAAATCTGGATATTTTTACTTTAGCATTTGATTTATTGTTAAGTGTATTGGAGCACAGATTTCTTCTCTTGTTAATAAATTCTTTGATCCGCTGGAAAGCTGGATATCTATTTTTCTCAGATATGGAAGAATGTGCAACATTCTAAGATTGTAATGTTTGTCAAATTTCCAAATCCCTATCCTCTTTCCCAGGCTCTGAGAAGATCATTACACTGGATCTATGTTATAAAGAATTGGCTGTGACAGGAGGTGGGAGACAGGAAGTGATTCTCCTTCCACCCCTTTGGTGAGAAAACATGTGAATACTGGCAAATTCTTATTAAATAAAAAATGCAGTGAAATCTAACTGTCCCCCCCCCCATGTAACAGACATAGGGTTCAGTGGACCAAATGTCTACCCAGACATCCCCATAAATAATAAAAAGTCCATGGCATCCAAAATAGTCTGACTGAGGTAGCAATATAACTTTTATTTTAATGTTGTGACATCTTCAATGATTTCCATTATTTGAATAATGATGTGATTAGCACAATTAAGTCAAATCATCACAATGCTGTATTTTTGTCTGTAACATTTGTTTGGACTTACCGAACAGCCTCTGATCCCAAATATCTATTAAAGGAAGGATTTCCTGTACTTATATTTCTTTCTGGTTTTAATATCTGAAGACAGGTTTATTAAATGTTTTGAAAATGATATAATTTTCCCTGATTAGGCTCTTTAACAGTTACAGTACTCAACAGGTCTGCTCCAAATTAAGATTCATTGAGTTAAATGGGACTTTTACTGGTGAGCAGTATAGATATGTATTGAATGTAGAGACTTCCTGTCAGAGAACTCAAGATGGTGATTGCACTGTAAAAATCCTGTACCTTTTTTATGCATATCATGGGGTACATATAAAAAGGGGGTGGAGCCTCATTTGCATAAAAGTCAAGATGACCTCCATCTTGACTTTTCAGAATCTTTTGAAAGGCAGCAATCCAAAACATCTAGCAGGAAGATTTAGTGAGATCTGATTTTCTATATTTTTCCTGTAGGGAAGTATAAGGCTGTGTTATAAATGATTTATACTATGTATACACCTTTATGTTCTGATATTCTCATTTTACACTTGATTTATTTGCTTTTTTTTTTTTAGGAATTTCATCCATTTGACCTTTGGCAAAAATGTTCTCCCAGAGTGGTTTACATTCAATCAGTTAAAAAAGGCAATATCTATCCAGGGTCTTATAATAAACAATCTGCATTATTTTATCATTGTCCCTTTTTTCAACAGAGATTAAAAGTGACCAGCATTCTCAAATTTGGCAGTCTATTATGAGATGCAACATAATAGTAAATTATTTTGTCATCATCATTCAATTGCTTTTGGCTAATATAAAAACAAAAATGGATTCAACCACAGATTTATACATATACATTTATGTTATTCCATCCTGGCTTTTCCTCTTGTTCCATCTTGGAGACATACTATATGATTTGTAAAGTTTCTGATACAAGCCTGAGAAAATAAAGTAAGTTAATGTCTGAAAACATGGAGCTATTCCAGGGATTCCATGGTTGTTATTATTCTGAGAATTGTTTGAAGCCTTTTCGGATTTCTTTGGGCAATTACTGATTGGCAATGGCAAAACAAGCAACATAAGAGTAAATGGTCCCACTGGCAAAATTATTTCCCCTTTCCCACTTCAACAACCTGATCCTCCAGATCTGCTGAGGAAGAATGACACCAATACACAGATATAATGCTTCAAATACTGTTGCAGAAGAAAAGAAGGTGGATGAACTTTATGGTTAGGCTCTATCTGAATACCCAAAACATGCAAGCAAGATGCACTGCTTTCCTCCATAGGTAAGGAAAGAAACATAGTAGGACTGCATAGTCCAGGAAACCTAAATGAAGCAGGAGAATGAATTATCATTTTGTCTCAATCCAGTGATTTCGCCATGCTATGAGATGTGCATGTATGAGAACCATTATTGCTTAAACTTAGTTAGGTCTCTATTGTGCATATATGCTGTTAGCCAGGGATCTTCAAACTTGGCCCTTTTATGACTTGTGGACTTCAACTCCCAGAGTTCCTCAGCCAGGCACGCTTGAAGACCCCTGCTGTTAGCTTTGGCTTAACTGCATATTCTCCAGCTTTAAGTTCCCAGTCAGATATTGCTGGGGCTGTGTTATTCTGTTAGTGTTGAACAAATCCACCTTTTCAAGGAGAACATTAGGAATTGCTTCAAGGCCTTCAACTTCATTGATATGGAACCAGCAGAACTATGGACTGAAATCAAAGCAATTGTTAAGGATGAATGTGAAAAGAAACTGCCAAAAACCAGGAAACAGAAGAAACAAAACTGGATGTCAGAGCAGATGATGGAAATTGCCCATGAGAGAAGAGAAGCTAAAGGAAAAAAAAATCTCAGAAAGGAATTTAATTAAGAATTTCAGAGAGCTGTTAGAAAAGACAAGAAAAGGTATTATAACAGCAATAAAGATATTGATATTTCTTCCTGCCAGATTAGATGCTGGGAATTTAGCTTTTCTTGACTATCATGTATGATGAATTAATTACACCACTGATGCCATGGAGGTCTTGCCCCTAGTCTCTAAAAATTACTGGGGCAAAACAAGATCCAAGTCACGGGGCCATTAATTCACAAAGAGTTTAGAGATCAAATAGTTTTTGAGATCTGTTCAAAATGACAGTGATTTGGCCCTGGCAAGGAAGAGATGTCCTATTTAAAATATGCCTCACTTGTTCCTCAGCCAAGGCTAAAACACTGGCAGGATTGTTATGAAATGTCCTGAAGTTGCTGTCTCTTCCCTATGACAAGGAAGGTGTGTGTTTACTGTGAATGAAACTGATTGCTCAGGAAACATGCCCATCCAATTGCATAAACTCTTCCAATTTGGGCAGTGAAAAATGTTTATTCTTCCAAAAACAACAAAAGAGAAAACAGACAAAGCAAATGCCGAGATTCCAATCCAAATCCAATTAACATTGGTTATTGTGGCGCAGGCATCATGGGATAGGCCATGTACAAAAAAATAACAATCCCAAGCAACATAAGAATGTTTTGTTTGTCTCTTCCCTTTGAAGTACCTAGAAATATGGACAATCAGAATGCTAGGATATCAGAAAAAATAGGATTTGTGTGTCTCTGAGCACATAATTTATGTTATACATTATGGAGAATAACAATTTTGGAAACCAGGCTTGAGTTAAATATTTTTAACTGTTCTTAATTATCAATCGGTAATACTAGCATTATTTAAGCAACTGCTGTTCACATGTTTTCCAGTTCCCTATCTATCTGTAGTAGCTGGAAACCTGTTAAAATGTACTTGAAGATGAACCTGTATAGTCTTGTATAACCTGGATGGATGTTGCAGGCAGATTCTTCTTGACTCTATGAATCAGGCACTTTTGTAAATTCCTGTTGAGTCAGAGTCCCAGAGAAGGAAATATTAAAAAGGCAGAAAAATATATTTCCTCAAAAGTATTTTAAAAGCAGAAACCAACCTTGCTCCCAAGTTTCTGTCCCAAGCAGAAGCAAATGTAAAACCATTAGAAAGGTGGAGCCAGAGAACTCAAGAAGACAAAGAGACTTAAAATCTGCATACCCCACCCAAACTCTAGGAGTCATTAGCCCCATCATCAGGGAAGCAGGATATGATAATAGGATTAAACCACAGATATCAAGGCCTAGAAAAACCCTCAGAAATAGCCTCAAAGTTCATGCCACAGGAACAGGAAACTATTCCAAACAAAAGGCTAGAAGGTGTATAAAAACCAACTACCCATGTCCTCAGCCTTTTCTTTCCTCTGGTCTTTCCTGCAAGAACCATCTTTCTGCCTCTTCAATAAACTGTAACCTTCTTCCCAAAGCAGTCACCATGTTGCTTATTTATCCCCGGCTTGGATGAACCAGGATGAAGACTTTAATCCAACACTGTCTTGCACTTTTATGATTCTCCCCAAAGCAGCATCCTTTTAAGGTTCAGAAAGTATATATGCTGATCTTCTTATTTTTGATTGGTTCATTGCTTGTCCCTGAACATCATTCGCTGGAACATAGAGTTAGGCTTGCTGTTGGACAAGTCATTGAACAACTGGAGTGGTTGGTGTTATTATTAGCCTAAGTATATGCTTGAAGAGATTTTGTTACCCAATGAAAGGGCACTACTGATATTGCCTAGTTGGGTAATGAAATGTCTGCACATAAACAATCAAGCCCTAAGAGTATCAAGGACTCCAAAGCCACATATTTAATCTCCTATTAGAGCCATCAGGTAGGTCATAGCAGATATGCCAATACATGAGAAATTGAAGCAACCATTACAGTGAGAAACTGAGTCCCTTTTTTGTTCTTTTCTCCAGTTATTTCTGAAACTTTCAGGAAATTAAAAGAATCAGAATGTGCTGATCCTTTTATTGTTTCTTATTCCTCAGAGCAGATAAACTAACTTTATGATCAATTTATTTATGAGCTTTCTCAATACACCAAAACCTACCTGGAAAGTTGTATGTATCTTGTATAAATATTAATTTCAGCAAGCAGCAAGAAGTACAAAGAAAAGAAGTACAAATGGTTGGTGGAATTCTGCTTTTCTGCCTTTCTCATTGTCTGAAGTTTTTTTTAAAAAAACAGGCCTGCCAGAAGCCTCAGCATGGATCAAACTAAAGCTTTATGTTACATTAAACATACAGCATGTGCCTCATGTGAATGTAGGCCTATCAAACTGAGAGTGATCCAAAATAAAGTCTGTCATGATCATGCAAAATAGCACTCTCTGTGCAATTGTAAGCAGAAGAATCAAAGATTCTTATTAGGACAGAATTAGGCTCTCCTGAATACAAAGCTAGACACTATATATTTAAAGATGAAGGGAATAAATTGTCAAGGAGACAACAGATTGTAAAGCCATATTGACTCTCTTCTGTGAAACTTTTTGTTCTTAATATTGGCTTTCAGCTCCTAAAAAGACTCTACCTATGGCTTAAGTAAAAGAAAGATAATAAATCAACACATTTAAAATTATTCTTCAATATGAATTTACCTTAAATCACTGTTGGTATTTAAGCAACAGCATACTTTTGTCTGGATTACAAATTCACAGATGTCCTGTGAAATAGAAAATAATTTCTCAAACACTTAATGGTCTCTTCAGAAGACTAGTGGAAAGAAGAATAAATATCTACAACTTAAAATTGAAATCTATGGAAGTGGATTATAAGAAAATAAGGGAGGCAGATGATTCAGTGGGTCAATCTCTACAGGACTGCCAGTAGATCAACAGATTTTCTGCTTTGGAATTATTTGATAGCAGCACAATCAATTCTCATAATTGTATGTAACTATATGTGTATTACTGTGCAGAGTTATTGTACCCAAAATAAATTATTTTATTTGTAGGGTGTGTCTTTTGCATCATATTTTGCTCCAGGACTCTAGTAAAAAACAAAAAATCTGCAAACCAAATGACTGATCAGCTATCCCACCAAATACACAGCTGGAGGAAACATTGTAGGTGTAATTTACAAGAAAATGCCAATTTTTATTAGCATTTGGCATCTTCTTCCTCTAAGGAACTCATTCTCTTTAGTCATCCCTCCCCCATTCTTTTTTCCATTCTTCTTCCCAAGAACTTCTTTATTTGGGCTGCAAAAATCTATATGGCCACTTGATGGAGCAAACTAATTTTATTTTTTTATATCTCCTTGCTGCCACTTAGTGGTCCTCTGAATCTTTGCCATCCACCTAAACGTAGTAGCTCTACTCTTTAGACAAGAAGGCATCTCAGATTTAAGCCTGGCTTTTATTTGATAAAATAAGTTACTATATTTGAAGCAACCTGTAATTCTTGCCAATAAGCATAAAAGCCATGAAAGAAAATATTTATTACAAAAATAGGCTTTGGTATTTAAACTAATGACAGCTGCTATTCTAAAATGAGACAATAAAAGAAGAAACAAATGTTTACTATTTCCCCATTTTGAAACTTTGGCTATTTCTTTAGTATTGCTTTGAAATCCATTCAGCAGCAGATTCTTCAGCTCTGACTAGATGGTGGGGAATGGAAGGATTTATATTCCTCGCAGACAGCTGGTCATTTGCATTCTTTTAGAGAATCATTGAGGCCACTTGGAGGTTTATCTGTGTCCTCAGGGTCACCTGAGTAGTGCAAATGTGTGTGGAGCCTTCTTGGCTGCAGGATGTTTTCTGCCCTGTGTCCCTTCACCGTTGAACACAGGCGCAGGCTGTTGAGGATGAGTCTGCATCTCAAACTGAAATGCAAATGATTCCTGTAGCCTACAATGTTTTCTGGAAATCCATTCATACTCCCACACCATTTGAAGGGTGTTCATCCTGAAGTGCATAGCTAAATGTCTATGGCGGTTCTCAGTCATCCAGAGTACTTTTTCAGGAGGCAACTGGATTTTCTTATTCAGTCAGAGTTGAAGAAGCTTCTTGGATGGCAAGCGAAATGTCTTCAAAGAAAAAACAAGTCAAATTGCCTCCTGAAAAAGCACCTCTGGGACCCTTTACACACTGTATTTCTGTCACTGCCTGTATTGGTCAGTGCTTGTAATTAAACCGGCAGGTAGTGTGGGGTATATTGGAATCAGCAGCTTCCAGAATTTCATACACATTCCAAACCCTTGTCTTATGTCGTTAGCAATACAGTGACCAACCACTGAGTGCCCAAATAGACCAGGAGGAAACCCAGACATGATCTACTCTCCTGCATAGCCACTGTTCTGATTTTGCAGCTTTCATGAATGTAAAGGTGCTTTGCAACCTCATAAATTCACCTGCTGAGTTCCCTTCCCCAGTCTCAAAGGCTCTCGCCAAACTGTGAATGGAGTTACAGCTGTCAAGATTGCTTGCTCAAGCAACGGCTATTCAAGCATTAAAGGAAAGTGTTGGGAAGGCTCAATTCAGTCTTTGCTCTCACCAAAGTACTATGATTAATAAGAGCCCTCTAGAAAGTCCCAAAGTAGGGCTTTGAAAGCAGTCCAAAATTATTCCAGATGCTTCAATGTTTGGATGTCATCCCAAATAATAGTTAAGTATTAAATACACTCAAGCCTCTGGCTTGAGATTGTCTTTCTTTTTCCTCTAGCAGGCTGCACAGAGGATATGGAGCATTGACTTTGGGAGCTAATCAAATGCCTGACATGGATCAAACAGTGTAAATAAGGTCCCCCTTGGGAGCCTGCCTTCTGAGCTTACTTAAAACAAAGGACGTCTCTTGAGATAAAATAGCACTGCCAATATTTAAAAGAGAAGTTGACAGTATCCAAACTCCTGTTTGCAATTGTGTTGACCCAGGAAAGAGGTTTACTGTAAATGATGTTCAGTGCAGGATCTTTAAGTCAACTTCAGTGATTTTCCTATGTATAATTTGTGCTAAAACAGCTTTAAGTTTTTTTTCCCCTAAGGAAGGAAAAGGATTGGAAAGCTTTTCTCCTGTTTCTGATCATAGCATCTTGAAAATTAATCTTGAAAGAAAGATTCAAATATTAGACTGTCATAAATAAATCATCCTTGAAGAGCATTAACCTTGAAGCTGAAGAACAAAGTGTGTCACTCCCCCCATTTTGGGGGGATAATTCAAATATGGGTATAATTCAAATACACCGTTAACAGATTCATTTGAGTAAATGAATAAAACAATGTCTCTTCAAAACCCTAACAGAAAACTATTTCATATTTGCATATGTTTTGAATGAAGATTGCTAGAGTCATGCAAACTAGAGACTCAAAATGGAATGTTCCTTTTAGATAGTTATCTTAAAATACGAGATAAAAACTAATAAATACAGCATTTGGATGGTCTTCCATCTCCTTTAGGCTGATAAGCAATTACATTTGCATATTTCTTTACTGGTTTCTTTTTCTTCGGTCAGTGGATTTAATCACAAAATCTCCTCTTCACATTATTTGGAATTGTAATAGTAAATAACAATATAGGAGTCTCTCTTGGGATTGAAAATTTGCAAGTCATATAAAATTAGCAGATGGCCTAAAATTGCAAGTCTTCTACATTCATCAACAGTATTGTTTACAAAATGAACTGAATAATGTTTGGAAGTAGTTCCCTCCCCCATTCTATTAACAAAATTGAACTTGAATATCCACATGTCTCTCTCTCTCTCTCTCTCTCTCTCCCACTCCTATTTTTTTTACTGTGGGTACATAAGAAGAAAAACAATACATTAACCAGATAATGAAGGAGATCAGAATACAGAATATCGGATTGGAAGGGACCTTGAAGGTCTTCTAGTCCAACTGCTTGCTCAGGCAGGAAATCAATTTTTCTCCTATTTCTCTGACATTGGACTTATTGCTCTCATTTGCCTATTTTAATATATGCATGCATACATTCAGTTTTATTAATAATTAAAGAATAAAATTATTTAAAAAGCTAAGCGAGAAAAAGAAATTTCTTGGGTTACTTATTCTGTTGCATTTTAAAAATATAGATGTCTATACAGGTGTTCCTTGACTTACAATATTTAAAAAGTGACTAAAATGACTTATGACCATTTTTCGTACTTATGACTGTTGCAGCATCCCACGGTCATATGATCAAATTCAGACACTTGGCAACTGACTCATATTTATGAAATTTATAGTATCCTGGGGGTCATGTGATCACCTTTTGCAACCTTCTGACAAGCAAGTCAATGGGAAAGCCAGATTCACTTAACAAACATGCTACTAACTTAACAACTGTAGTGATTCATTTAACAACTGTGGCAAGAAAGATCTAAAATGGGTCAAAAGTCACTTGATAACGGTCTCACTTAGCAACAGAAATTTTGGGCTCAATTGTGGTTGTAAATTGAGGACTACCTGTATAGACATTATTTTACCCAGCTAGATAAAATATAGATTTAGTCCTCTACTACATGAATATGTACTATATGTTGTTGAATATTATAAGGACCGTATGATTGGAGAGGAGGTCTGTGAATGAGGATATATTACTGGACTTTCCCTTTTTGTTGGTTTTCTTATTTCTTTTTCTTTTATCCTTTTTTACGTAGTTGTGTATTGTGTGACACTAATGCATTCTGCAGCTCCTTTTGCATCCTGATATCCATGTGATATCAAGTAGTTTATGCAATTACAGGGCTGAAAGAGGCATGAATGAAAAGCAGTGTGAATTGCTTGTTTTTGCATGACACCGCTGGGCTGAATATAAGGAGCTGCCTTTTTCCAAGTCAAATAAATAAGATGTTTAGAAGTTGACTGTGTGTTTCCAAGATCCCATTCTGCTACTTGAAATCCTTGAAATCCTTTAAGTAGAGACAGCAAAGGTAGCCCTTGCATTACAAAGTTGTGGCTCTCTCAAGGTCAGATAGTCAAATCATATGTGAGGTGAAGATGGAAAACAATTCCATTTATCTGCTCCACAATTATACCTTTCTGCTTGTACAGACCTGTCTAATTTAAAGCTAGAAGTCTGTCTGAGGGTATTCTAAGATAGTCTTAGAATCGGCTTTGAAAGGCTGAGTTAGGGATTCAAAGAATTGATATTCAATTTTGTTATTACTAAATGTTGGTGTTAATCGGCTCTTCAAAAAAAACAATGAAAGGCATCGTTTTTGAAGGAGTCAGTTTTCATGAGATTTTGAAATATTTTTTTTAACTAAATGGAGACTGAATACTTAGAATTTGTTTTGAATACTTTTGGGGTATATGTGTGATCGTATTATTTCATGTGCTACATGGAAAAATAAAGATAACATTTACCAGAAAATCTAGCTAATAAAAGTGGAGAACTTTAGAGCACAGCTCCCCAACCTTTCCAGCTTGGCGACATGGAAGGAAAGGGAGCAGCAGGGAATGTGCACTGCCCCCTGCACACATGCACAACAGTGGTGCTAGCACGTGCACATATGCACAAATGGGCCGTAAACACCCACGTGATGCTGGCAGCCATGCTAGCATCCCCGTGCATGGGCATATGGGGCCAGTGCTAGCGTGGTTGTGGGGGGCTTGCCAGCTATTCTTTGGGCCCAGTGGCCAACAGACCATGGTCCAGTACTGGCCACGGACCATAGGTTGGAGACCCCTGCTTTAAAGAAAATAATAGATAAATAAATATATGAATACAAGCAAGCACACCAGCCATATTAGAGAGGTTATATATGCATAAAGCATATATTGTTTTATTTTGATTTGCTACTATGATTTTGGAGGTTTGCTTTTTTTTTAAATAAAGATATCTCACTCTCTTATAATAAGAGTGATTTTGAAGGGAAATCACAATTCTTCTGATTGGGCAATCTGCTGTTCCTTCTCTTTGTTGTTAAATGCTAATACCAAATATTTTCAGCAACTCTGCCACATAGACTTCAGATAAAGTTACCTGTGATTGTCTCTAGTCATATTAAATGACAGAATCTCTGAAATCGGTATGTAGGAATATCAGTTTCCTGCGAAAACAAGCATGCCAATAAAAATAAAATGAAGACTAATGAAAATTGAGGCTCAGTTCCCCAATATCCCTTCACAATATATTTAGAAGAGCAATTGGTAATTGGCAGTTGACACATTAGCAAGTCCTATGCTCTCAGATTAATAAACCATGATGATGCAAAAATATAAACCAATAGGAATAGCATCATGATACAAGCTTTACCTTCTCACACTTGCATCATAAACACTGTACACAGGTACATTCTGAAATTGAGAAGTTGTGAACTACCAATTGCTCTTCTGAATATATTATGAGAGCAAGTATGGTACAAAAAAAAATTCTGAAATTATCATCAACCCAGAAACATATTTTGAATTATTACAAATCATCACAATTTTAATATACAATTTCAGAGTATTATTAGATATTAGTTTTCCACATATTTATTAATATAGTTTTGAGACAAATTATATTTGTCAAGAAAAGGTTGTGGGGAGAAGGAATGGCAGAACTGGGGGACGGGGTGAAAGGAAGGATCACCCTAGAGCAGTGGTGGCGAACTATGGCACGCATGCCAGAGGCGGCACTCAGAGCCCTCTCTGTGGGCACACGCGCCATGCTCCAGAGATGGCAACCGTCCCTTTTCAACCAGCTGCCTGCTAACTCACTGAGGTCCCACGTGGCTAGATACATCCCAGCACGGCTGCTTTCCCTCCCCCCATCCCATCCCTCCTGGCTTCACATGTTCTCTTTTTCCCGGACACGACCCACTGAATCACCTCCTCAGCTGTTGGCCAGCTGTCCAGCTAAGAGGCAGCTTCTCTGAACTGCTGGCAGTGGGCTGCGGAGCCCCAGAGTGCACTAGTCAAGTAGCCAGCAGACTGTGGCTGCTGACAGACACTGTCAGCCCCCATGCACTCGCTGGCCTGTGTGCGGGAGCTGATGGTGTTAGGCAGCAGCCACCCCAGCCCCTGCCTCACCTTGCTCCACAGCAGTGGCACCCCTGCCCCGCCCTGCCTCTCTTCACCTCACTTCACCGTGCAGGACAAGCCTCCTGGCCACCGCCCCACCTGCCAGAGATCTTCTGGATCTCCCCCAACCCTGCCCAGCCCCCACAGACATCCCTCCCCACGAGCAACATTGAAGTGACCATGCCCACCTTGGCCGTACCCACCCAGTCTGTCATGACCACCACAACCATGCCCACCCAGTGGGCCACGCCCACTCGACACCCAGCAATACATAAGTGGGTTTTGGATTGCAATTTTGGCACTCAGTCTCTAAAAGGTTCGCCATCACTGCCCTAGAGTCCCTAAGTAGCCACAAAGTGAGCTATATACAGCCCTCCTTGAATGCCATTCACCCCTATCTAACTCTAAGCAGGTGCTGACTTTAATTGAGAAGATTCTTATACATTGGCTTATAGCAATAAATCAGTTTAATTCAACCTTCACATGAGGACCTGATCTTTCAAGCCTGACATTGGTTGGGATTATGAATTATATACCAATAATTTGGAATAGATCATTCATTTCAAGAACTAGGACTTTATTAAATATGGACTGTAATACAGATAGTTCTTTATGCTGTAAAGATAATGATTTTCAGTGAGGTATCAATGAGTACACATTCTCTACTTATGAACAGGCTCACTTCTCTCTATGTTAAAGCATTAACACTAAAAAGGAAAACAAATGTAATATTTGAAAGTGTTCGCCAGATATCAGTGAAGGTAACTGCTTATTAGGAGCTAACTAATACAAATTGTAATGCCAGCTTGGTTTGTACAGTGGTGTCAGTTCTGGTTACCTCTTTCTGGATTGACCCTGGGACCTGCAATCCTACATGAGAGAGATGTAGCCTGCAATTACGGCAAGATTTATGGAGAACTCGTCTAAATAACCAGTCTTTAATAATTTCACAGTTCAATTATGTCAGAGGTGGCTGAAAACTGATTCTGCTTACTTAGGAGATACTAATTTAGGTATGGCAGTTTCTTGAGGAAATGTTTAATGGCATTACCGAAAAGAGGTAAGATTTTCTTTTCATTAGTTAGTGTGCAGCATATGTCTCCCATTTTATGTTAAATAGTCTTTTGGTTAACATTAAGTAAGATCAACCACTCAGCACTGGGGTGTTATTTGCTGTGAAGTGATTTAACAAATGTTTGAACAGCTGTTACCAAACAAATGCTGTTGATATAAGTAGAATAATCTTTGCTGTTCTGTCTCTTGTTTAGAGAAGGATGTGATAAATCAAGGGGGACATTCTATATAGTTAGAGACCATGTGGTTATAAGAGAAGTACTGCATTTCCTACATTTGAGGATAAGTTAAAGAAATATATGTGTCATAGGCCCAGATATGCTAAGGCTTAGCTGAAGAGCTTGTCCAATCTTTTGCTAGATAATTACAATGGAATCAGGGATTAACTCCCAGAATGTCTGGCCATCAAGGCCATCAGTTTGCAGTCTGGATAAATGAGGTGGAGGAAAGTTTGCCAGGAAAAATATTCAGCATATATTAAATACTTGAGCTTAATTATCTGTAGACAAAAAAAAGATACCTTATCACTATGTTTGTTTTTAGCCATCCTAAAAACTTTGGTGTTGGCAACACATATTGGTCATTCTGACTTCAAATGACTATAAATAGCTTAAAAAAAAACTGTATTCCCAATTGTAAATTGTTAGCGATTGCACTGATCAACATCTTCCATTGCAATAAACGTTCTTTTATTCTCATTTTTGTTTATAAGAGCTCTGTTTCTTTGCTATGGTTACTAAATTCATGGACTAGTCTAAAATCTTTTTAAGGTCCAAGTTAATATCTATCAGACTATTATCCTCAGTGGTCAGTGTTCTTAATTAGTGTGACAGGATTTATGTTTTCAGGAGTTCTTCCATTAGAAATAATTTTACCTAAAGATTACCATTATTAATTGCTTAGTGATATTTCTGCATAGATAAGTGTTTGCCATCTCCAGGCCTTTGATCATCTTAGTTGCTCTTCTATGATTTTTTTTCAAACTCTCAACATCTTTTTTGTGATATGGTGACCAAAATTGGCTGCAATATTCCAGGTGTGGTCTTACTAGAGTTTTATAAAGCGGTATTAATACCTCACATGGTCTTGATTCTATGCCTCTGTTTATACAACCCAGGATTGTATTAGTTTTTTGGGTTACTGCTGCTCACTGTTGGCTCATAGTCAAGTGATCATCCACTAGGACTCCAAGGTCCCTCTCACAGTTGCATTTTTAAGCCAGGTCTTACCCAATCTATACTTGTACCGTTGGTTTTTTCCTGCCTAAATGTAAGACTTTGCTTTTCTCCACATTGAAACTCATTTTGTTGGATAAAGCCCATTGTTCAAGTTTGTCAAGATCTTTTTGGATCCTGAGTTTGTCTTCTGGGGTGTTGGCTACTCCTGTCAGTTTGGTGTCATCTGCAAATTTGATGAGTTCCCCTTCAATTCCCTCATCTAAGTCATTTATGAAAATATTGAAGAGTACTGGGCCTAAGACAAAGCCTTGTGGTATCCTGCTGCTTACTTCTCTCCATGTGGATGTGGTGCCATTGAGGACTACTCATTGAATATGGTTTGCAAGCCAGCTATAGATCCATCTGGTGGTGATGTTGTCTATTCCACCTTTTTCTAGCTTACCAAGGAGTAGGTTGTGGTCTATTTTATCAAATGCTTTACTGAAATTTAGGTATACTATGTCCACAGCATTTCATTGGTCTATTAGTTTAGTCACTTTACCAAAGAATGAAATAAGATTGGTTTGGCATGATCTGTTTTTAACAAACCCATGCTGGCTGGCTACTAGTTATACATGTGTTTGCTTCTAGTTGTTTGCAAATCTGTTTTTTGATAACCTTTTCCAGGATCTTTCCAGGTATTGATGTTGAACTGATTGCTCTGTAGTTTCCTGGGTCCATTTTTTTCCTTTTCTTGAAGATGGGAACCACATCAGCCCTTTTCTATCCTCAAGAACTTCCCTGGTGCTCCAGGATTTATGAAAGATGTGGTGCAATGATTCTGAGATAACATCTGCCAGCTCCTTCAGAACTCTGGGATGTAATCTGTCAGGTCCCGGTGATTTATATTCATTAAGGTTGGATAGGTGTTCTCTTACCATGTTCTTGCTTATTTCAATTTTTGTTTCTAATTTGTCTTCTGCAGTGTTGTTTTTTTTTTGTATGTTGGGCTATAGTTTCTTTTTGTGTGAAGACTGATGCAAAGTATGAGTTAAGCAGTTCTGCTTTCTCCCAGTTGCCTGTTATTTCCTTGCCATCTTCTTTAGTTGACCTACAGTTTCCTTGACTTTTTTCTTGTTGTTGGAAGAAACTTTTTTTTATCATCCTTGATTTCTGTTGCGAGTCTTTTGTTCGTTCTGAGCCTTTGCTTTCCTGACTTCATCTTTGCATGTTCTGGCTGTCTGCTGATAATCGGCCTTGCCCATCTTTCCATTTCTTGTATTTATCCTTTTTGTCTTTTAGTTTGTCAGAGAGAACTTTGTGCATCCATGCTGGTTTCTTCTTGAATTTCTTGTTTTTCTTTTTCAGTGGTATTGTGCTGATATGGGCTTTTATGATCGCATTTTTCAGAGTTTCCCATGCTTCTTGGGTTGTTTTCCCCTTTAGGATTTTCATCCATAGGATCTCTCCTAGATTCTCTCTGAGTTTGTTAAAGTCAGCTCTTTTGAAGTTTAAGTCACTGGTTGAATTTTTTTCTATTGCTAGTGTTTGCATTATATTAAATTCCACTATGATGTGATCACTTTCAAGGTTCCGGCAGTTTCAATTCCCTCTATCACTTCTTCTCTATTAGTAAGGATTAAGTCCAGTATGGCTTTACATCTAGTTCCCTCCTCCACCTTTTGGGTGACAAAACTGTCAGCTAGGTTGGTTAGGAATCTGTTTGATCTCCCGCTTACTGTAGAGTTTTTCTCCCAGTTGATAGCTGGATAGTTGAAGTCTCCTATTACTACTGTGGTATGCTTCCTACATATATTTGTTAGCTAGTTGGCAAAGAGTTCATCTATTTCTTCTGCTTGGTTTGATGGCCTGTAATATACACCTATGGCAATGCCACTTTTTTTCTTTTATATTGACCCATATGCATTCTGGAGAGATTTTATCTTTGATCATGTGCATTTCTGTAGATATGTAGTGTTCTCTTATATATAATGCAACTCCCCCTCCTCTTTTTGTAGACCTTTTCTTTTGAACAATTTGTATCCATCTATAAGTCCATTCCATTCATGGGTTTCATCCCACAGGTTTCTGTAATGCCAACTATGTCATACCCTTCCTCATGTACTATTGCTTCTAGTTCACCCTTTTTATTTCCCAAGCTTTGAGCATTTGTATATAAGCATTTAAGACTTTTATGCCTGTCTGTGGGTATGTTTCCTGAATCTCCTGGTTGTTGTTTGAGTTTTTCTTTTTTCTCTTCACTGCCTACCTCATTGTTTGATTTGTTTTCTTGGGATTTGTGATTGGTTTGGGGTTCTAGAGATTCTAGAGATTGGTTACCCTTCCCCTTCAATTTTAGTTTAAAGCCCTTCTGATGAGTTGGGCCAATCTTTTTCCGAGTACATTTTTCTCTGTTTTCATGAGGTGCAGCCCATCTCTTGCCAAGAGTCCTTCGCGTAGGAAATGCAGTCCATGATCCAGGAAATCAAAGTTTTCTTGGCGACACCAACCCTTTAGCCAATGGTTTATTTCTAAAATTATTTTTTCCCTCAATGGGTGTTGACCTTTCATTGGGAGTACTGATGAGAACACTACTTGTACTCCTAGCTTCTTAACTTTATTGCCTAGTTGTTTGTAATCTCTCCCTATTGTACTCAGGTTCTTTGTTGTGTCATTTGTCCCAATGTGGAAGAGGAGGAAGGGGTGGTAATCTCTGGGCCTAATTATTTTGGTTAGGTTCTTAGCCACATCTTTGATTTTTGCTCCAGGGAGACAACATACCTCCTTGGATTGTATGTCTGTTCCTTTGAGGATAGAATCTCTTATTACCAATACTCGCCTTCCTTTGGGGGGGGTGCAGTTTGGGGTGCTTTTCTGTTTATCTCAGGTGTGTTTGTTGATGTGACTTTTGTAGAGATATTTGAAGTTGTTTGTTTGCTAGGTGTCTACATGTTTTCTTTGAGGGGGAAGTTGTGGGTCTTTTTATTATTTTTTATTATTTTATTTTGTTTTTATCCTGGCTCTCATTTTTCCCCAGTCCTGATGTTATTTTAATAGCTTTACTATATCAGTTAAACAGATATAGACTCTAAAGTTTGTTTTTCTTGGTGAATTGCTTCTCTCACAACTGCAAAATCTACTTGCCCTCAGTATATGTTATGTACAATTCTGAGCTTACAATTTTGACCTTAGCAGTTTCCCTGTTTCTGGTGACATTGCTGCTGGTTCCAATCATGTCAAGATGGAAATCCTATAGGGAATTGACTTTACTTATAGTTTACTCATAAAGGATGTAGGGTAGGGTAGGGTAGGGTAAGACAGGGTAGGTAGGTAGGTAGGTAAGTAGGGAGGAAGGAAGGAAGGAAGGAAGGAAGGAAGGAAGGAAGGAAGGAAGGAAGGAAGGAAGGAAATCACATCATACTCACCTTTCAGTATGAAAGGTGATGTTCTATATTTTTCCTGAAGATACAGTTTGATTATTGCTTCCATAAATGTCATATTGATATCATTTATAATAGGTTATTTAACTTGTTTTTAATTTGTCTTTAAGAGGCCTAGAACTTTATCACTTACAATATCTGGCTATCTTAAATTTCCTCCTTGAAATACCATGATTATAAGTCTTTCTGAAATCTACTTATTTTCCTAAAATGCTACTTTAAGTCCTTTTGCCACTACTTATCCTGCTGTGTCTGCAGATGGTTTTCTGCTTTTCATGTGTTTAACTTGTTTTAATTCACATTTTCATATCAATTAGCATTATGTTTCTCAACATTTTTCCTAAATCTTTTATTGCCTTCTTGCATTGCTTTTATGGGGTTTTTTCTCTGAGTTTCTTTTTAATGTCTTTTCTTGGATATTATTTTCATTTTCTATGGGAAAAAAATGGTGGTGTTTATGTTGTCATCAGCATTAATCCCAACAAACAGGGAATCATTAGATGTGCTTTTGAGTGAAGTTTTCAGTACTTTAATAAAGCCATACCTTTCAGGGAAGTAATCACAATCCAACTGAATGTAAAGTTTAATAACAGGATTAGAATAGTTAAATCAATTGTATCTTTGTGGTAACGTTTCTTAAAAACATCATGGACTACAGAAGAAACTAATTAATTGAGTCTGAAATTTTCTTGATAAGCAAAAACCCATTTATTTGGATCATATGATGTGAGCAGATGAAGTTACAGAAACGATTATACTGTTTGGCAGGGTTGAAAAAATGTAGGAAAGATAAAACAGATGGGTGGGAGCAGAGAGAATAATGAACTATCCTTGGAAAAATAGTAAGTTACTGTTAAAGGTGTATTGGTTCTATTGTTGAGGTGGCCATTTTTATCCTCCCTCTCCTATAGTTTGAAACTTTCAATTTTGGTACATTTATTAATATTTAGTGAGATAGGTGACCATATGAATTTGATAAATAAATGAAGTCAGATAAAAATGGCAAGCATTTCCCCATACAGCTATCACAAACCCAGTTTTGAGTGTCAACTAACCGACTGTCTACCGTTAATTGAGAAATATGTTGCATTGTTCTCCAAAATAGCCTGTTGTATCTCTGAAAAATTAAATTCTTACTGGGTTTTATTCTTTTGAAAAACAAATTCCCATGTACAAACAACAATGCTTTGAATACCTCTTATAGAAATAGGTAAAACTGAATGGTTAACACAATGAGTCAAAGTTAGTCATTCTTTAGGAATAACACCAGGGAAGTACTTCTATTTAATATAACTTTTCCTTATAAGATAGTACTATTATCAAATATACTTCAGGCTTTTCTTTTCAAATCTCTGGATGTAATTTGACAAATATCGCTTTACTGCTAGGAATGTGTAATCATTGTAAAACCTATATTTAAATTTATATTGCTATTAAAACTCCTGGGTGCGGAAGATGAAACAAAGCAGTCCAAAGCTGAACTGTAAGGAGACTTTTAACAGTATGTTTTTATTTGCAATGGAAGGTAAGAACTGTTGCATCTTTCATGAGTTGCTATTGCATTTTCATGATGTATGTCCTGCTCTTACTTTCATTTAAAATTTAAACACTTCCTCATTTATTCTGATAGAAATTACTTCTAAGTAGGACTCTTTAGCATTGTAGTTTTATTTGAGTCTTTCAAGTAAGAATATTGCCTCTTAAGAGACAACTCTGAAGGGTGTGGAGGTTTGGGGATGTGGTGACATGCAACAAGGTTGTGTTTATCATTCTGTCAAGCAAAACCAACTTTCTTCGGTGTACATTTTGTACCTGTATTGTCCATATGAGAAGACAAATCATACAGAAACAAAATATGATCCTGTTGCAATACAGAGTATACAAGCTAGGCGTTGAACAAGCCAGATAAATCATACTGAGATATAATTAGATATAGCCTAATTCTCACTGAAATGATAGACTCATGTCTGGGTTGTATCACTTTAGATCTCAGCTGCAACTTGCATAACATCATAGGGCTGGAAGGAACCTTGGAGGTCTTCTAGTTCAACCCTCTGCCCATGACAAAATGCTTCTCATATTAGATCTACCTGAAGACTAGAAGTCAGGAAACAGCAGGGATTTTGTATATTTGTTTAATATGACAGCCCAAATCATGAATAGCAATTCTGAGCTCAAACGTAGGGTTAAAAGCATAAACAAAATGACAAATATTATATGTCCCGCCATCTATAATGTAAGCATCCCTTTTCAATGTAAAGAGATATATATCATTGTGCTTTGGGTTACCTTACTGTTAAATGCAAGTCATGCAGGGTGACAGTGAGAGGGATTGAAGCCCAAAATTTCCTGAGAGCATTAACTGGGTGGGGGGAGAATGTTGTAAGGCAGAGTTCCCCAACCTGGTCCCACGCACAACCATCCCCCTCTCTCTGCCTCCTTTCTGGTCTGAAAAGCTGAAAAGGTTTATGTTGAGTCCATCGCGAAATGTAAGACACGAGAAGCAGTTGTAGTTCCCAGGAAACCTTTATTCTTCAGTTCAGCTTACATTGGAATATGGCGGCAACGCCTAAAACTCTCGGCCTCCTTTTATAGGCCTTTCACGGGTCAATCTGCTACTTTTGGCGCGCCAGCACCCGCGCATGTGCACACGTACTGGCGACAGCCTGTCTGGTCCCGGGCAGCTTGCACCTGCCCGGGACCGCCTGCAATGCCCCGAGCCTGCTTGCAAGGCTCAGGACATAACACCTCTTTCCCCCGGGCTAAAACTACGATCAATGCCATAATAATACACAACCCACTCTTAGTACAATGCTCTGCTCCCCCACTGTTCGGAGTTCCCCCCGTTTCCATTGCCTTAATGTTTCTACCTTCCTACTGGCTCTGTTTAGCCAATAGTGTTATGTAATCCTCTAAGTACTTAGGAGATTTCCTTGCTCTCTGTGACCTCCTAAGCTCTGGGTGTCTGACAGGTACCCCCCTGACTGAGGGGTGATGTGTGCCTGTTTCCCTTGTTATGCCTTGGTGACTCCCAAGGACTGTGCTCCAATGCCTGGCCTGCTTGCTTGCCCACCAGGCTCGTCAGGCCAGGACTTCTTCCAGTGTATGACCTGGTTGTCCCGCCTAGCTGTAGGCTCTCTGGCCCTTCTAAGTGACTGTCACTGTTGGGCATTTCTGTAGAACCTCCTAGGTCCATCCAAGACCTGTCAGGAGGCTGTCTATCCCCTGAATCCCGTTCTGTGTCCAGGCTTGTGTGGGTTTCAATACTGTCCCAAAACTCAGTTGTCCCCTGAGTGTAGTCAGAGGTGTTGTAGTTGGGATTTGGTTCCTCGACCACCTCCCTGTGTGTTTGCCCCCTTCTAGGGACAGGGTTGAAGTCAGGCCAACTAGGAGGAGTGTGTGCCAGCTCTCTTGCAGGGAATGGATTGTTGGGATGCTCCTGGGTATTCTCTCTGACTGGAGTACTGAGTGATACGGGTGAGAAGTGATCATGCCCCCGGGGTGACTCCCTGGCTGGAGTAGGCGTGAATGCCTGATAACTGGTTAAGCTCCTAGAATTCCTGTTTGGAGCACTCGCGGAATTTTGGGATGGGCCGTTTGTGGCTCCCTCATTGGTAAAGGACAGCATTCCATGCCCCTCCCTTTGCTCAAAGGGCTCCCCCTCCCCCCCTGGAAAAGACCCAGGAGTCTCAGCGGGAAGGTCCCGTCTAGGGCGAAGTTGGTCAATGTGCCGACGCAGGACACGACCGTTGTCCAGGGATACCTCGTAGGATAGAGGACCTGTGACCCTGGATATAGATGCAAGGACCCATGTATGACCAGGCCCGTAATTACGAGTCCAAACCAGGGCACCCACAAGTAGTTGCCTAGGTGCCCTGGGGTATGAGACAGAAGGAGGCAGTCTGTCCGGATGCAACTGGTCAAGCTTAGTAGTCAGTTTGCGCCCCCAACGAAGTTCAGCTGGGCTCCTCCCTGTAGAAGTGGAGGGTGTGGTGCGATAAGAAAGGAGGAAGTCAGCCAACCTGTGATGCCAGTCCCCGTAGGTGAGCCTCTTCAAGGTGTCCTTGGTGAAGCGCACCATGCGTTCAGCCATACCGTTGGTGGACGGGTGGAAAGGTGCAGAAGTGGCATGACGAATCATGTTAGCCTGCAAGAAAGCTTGGAATTTGGAGGAAGTGAATTGAGGGCTGTTGTCAGACACAATGACGTCTGGGAGCCCGTGTGCAGCAAAAATCCCCCTCAGTACCTGAATAGTCTTTGCAGTGGTGGTGGAAGAGACAGGTACAACCTCAAACCATTTTGAATGGCTGTCAACAAGGACCAAGAAGAATTGACCCTGAAAGGGCCCAGCGTAGTCAATGTGCACCCTAGACCATGGAGACTGTGTTTCCTCCCATCTATGCACAGGAGCTTGGGGCATTTCAGGGCGTGAGCATTGACAAAGGTGGCAAGCATGCACCTTAGCTTCTATGTCTTTGTCTACACCTGGCCACCACAAGTGGCTGCATGCAAGAGCCTTCATTCGTACAATGCCAGGATGACCCTCGTGGAGGGAATCTAAGACCCTAGTCCTCATTGAGGTGGGAATGACAACTCTGCTTCCCCAAAGCAGACAACGCTGAGAGGTGGACAACTCGTTCCGTTTAGACCAGAAACTCTGAAACTGAGGACTAGGACAGTGCTCAGGCCATCCAGACAAAACCCAAGAAAGGACACGTGAAAGTGTGTGATCTGTGCCTGATTCAGCGGCTACATCCCTGGCATTCAGGGGGGACTCGGGTAAGGCTTGAATGGAGAGAATATTGATGGCTGGCGCGGGGTCAGCCTCTGTTACCGGCAGGGGTAATCTACTGAGGCCATCAGCATGGCCCATTTCCTTTCCAGGCTTGTGAAGTAGGAAAAAATCATATGCAGACAAAAAGATAGACCACCTGAGCATCCTGGGGGAGATGATTTGGGGAGTTTGTTTACGTGTGGTAAACAGTCCCAACAAAGGCTTATGGTCAGTGAAAACCGTGAAATGCCTACCATATAAAAAATCATGGAATTTTTTAATTCCAGCAACAACAGCTAAGGCTTCCCTGTCTATTTGAGCATAGTAGCGCTCAGCTGAAGACAATGTCCTGGAGTAATATGCAACAGGAACCTGAGTTCCATCAGCCCTGAGGTGGCTCAGTACAGCACCCACCCCATAAGGGGAAGCATCACAAGCGATGCACACAGGAAGGGACTCATTGAAGTGAGCAAGTACACTGTTAGAAGTGAGCAAGGCCTTGACCTCATTGAAACTAGCCTCATGTGTTTGTGACCACTGCCACACTGCCTGTTTATCTAATAGCCTGTGAAGAGGCTCAGCTACACTAGCCTTGTGTGGAAGAAAGGAATTGTAGAAATTCAGAAGGCCCAGAAAAGCCTGTAGTTCGGCCTTAGACTTTGGCCTAGGGGCTTGCATAATGGCTTTTAGTTTGGATTCAGCAGGATGAATCCTAGCAGCATCAATTTTGAATCCCAGAAACTCAGTAGAAGGTACCCCAATTTTACATTTGTCCTTCTTGAGTTTGAGTCCCGTTTTTCTGAACCTTAATAGGACAGCCCTTAGCCTTTCAGCTAGAATGTGTGTGGAGTCTCCTGCAATTAAGACATCATCAAAATAGGGGCAAACCCCAGGTATACCCCGTAGTGTGTTTTCCACTACGCTTTGGAAAATCCCAGGAGCGACATTTACTCCAAATTGAAGTCTCTTTACCTTGAAAGCCCCTCTGTGGGTCACAATAGTCTGAGCTATAGCAGCGTCATCATCAACAGGCAGCTGTTGATATGCTTGAGCTAGGTCAAGCTTTGCAAAAACGCGCCCCCCCTTGAGGGAGGCCAGGATATGACTGACCACAGGAACAGGATAGGCATGTTGCTGCAATGCCTTATTTAGAGTGCATTTGTAATCAGCACAGATGTGAATGTCCCCATTTGCCTTAAGAGGCGTGACAATGGGGGTCTCCCATGGACTGGAGTCAACTGGTTCTAGAATTCCTTGTTGGATCAGTTTATCCAATTCAGTGTCAATTTTACTCTTTAAAGCAAAAGGGACCCTTCTTGCTTTAATTCTAATGGGAGTGACCGTGGGGTCTAGTTTTAACGACACAGGGGGTCCTTTGAATGTGCCCAGCTGGGGGCTGAAAACGTCTGCAAATTCTTTTCAGACTTCCTGTAGATCGAGTGTTTGTAGGCTGTTGAGCCCTGTGACGTGTATCCCCAAGGCCTCAAACCATTCGAGTCCTATGAGATTCATTCGTTCACCCTCTACTACTAGTAGGTCTAGTGGACCCTCAAAATCCTTATACTGTACGTTAAGGGTGGCCTCCCCCTTAACACACACTCTGGAGTTTTGAAAATCCGTTAGCACAATGTCAGAAGGCCTCAACTTGGCCTGGGTTCCGCTGCCGGAACAAATCTTCCTAAATGCGTGCATAGAAATGATCGAAAGTGCAGACCCCGTGTCCAGTTCCATAGTTAATGGAACCCCTTGTAGCTTCACCTTAAGTGACAGCTTTTTCTTAATGGGCTTGTGTGTGCCTGTCCTGTAGATGCTTCTTCGCGAAGCGCAAAACCCCACCCTATTCTGGCTGGGGCCCCTAGTACCTTTCAGGCGCAATTCTTCCTGAGGTTGTACCTTCTGACGGCCCAGGCACACAGCTGCAATGTGTCCTTGTTTTCCGCACGCCCGGCAGATAACGGAGCGGAACTTGCAGTTGGCTCTCTTGTGGCGACCTCCACAACCGATGCACTTGGAGAGAGCTGAAGAGCTTCCTCTTGGTTTTCCTTCCTTTGTGGGGTGGAGACGGTCCACTTCCTCATCCGGATCCTCCTCGGAGTTTCTTTGGACTTCTTCCTGGTGCACGGACGCAGCATCTGGACTGTTTCTGATCGGCCGCATGTTCTTGATGGCGCCGCCTGCTGCTTCTTCTGCAGTGACCTCTCTCAAGGCATCTTGGAAAGACAAGTCCTCCTTGGCGAAAAGTCTCTGTTGCAACTCTCGATGCCTTAGCCTGCATACAAACCGGTCCCTAGTCGTTCCTCGAGGTCCTTGAACTCGCAGTGTTTGGCGGCTTTCCTCAGTGCGGCGATGTACTCCTTGGCCAATTCTCCGGGTCGTTGATCCCTCAGCTCAAAGGTGTGGCACCACGTGATGACGGACATCTTAGGCTGGAAGTGCTCCTTCAATAACTTCTTTAGATCTGCGTAGCTGACAGACTCTAAAGGAACAGATGCTGTGAGGTTCTCAGCGATTTTGAATGCGTCTTGACCACAAACGCACAGCAGGGTGGCAGCCTTCAAGCTCTCTTCCCTCACCTGGTTCACTTTGAGGCAGTTTTCCACCCTGGCTACGTAGGACTCCCACCTCTCTGGATGTGAGACGTCGAATTCCGAAAGCCTTCCAATCTTTGCCATTTCAAATCAGGAAGGGTCTATCAGCCAGCCTATCCCCGAATGCGCACTGGATTGGCGGGTAGCTGCTGAGTCAACACTGTTCCTGCCGCTCCGGACTCACTCGGGTAAGCTTTACACCTTTTCTTCTTTGATGTAAGGCGATCCCACCTTCGTCGCCAGTGTTGAGTCCGTCGCGAAATGGTAAGACACGAGAAGCAGTTGTAGTTCTCAGGAAACCTTTATTCTTCAATTCAGCTTACATTGGAATATGGCGGCAATGCCTAAAACTCTCGGCCTCCTTTTATAGGCCTTTCCCGGGTCAATCTGCTACTTTTGGTGCGCCAGCACCCGCGCATGCGCACATGTACTGGCGACAGCCTGTCTGGTCCCGGGCAGCTTGCACCTGCCCGGGACCACCTGCAATGCCCCGAGCCTGCTTGCAAGGCTCAGGACATAACAGTTTAGCTGTGTGCCTCGCCCCGAAATAAGCTAGGGCTTTTTAGGGGTAGGTCTTTCTTTCAGGGAAACACAGTAGATAGATAATAAGAATAGAATAGAATAGAATAGAATAGAATAGAATAGAATAGAATAGAATAGAATAGAATAGAATAAATCTATCATATGACAGCTAAATATTGTACCTTGGTCCATGGATCAAATCCACTAACAAACTTGTATGAAATCCATGGATTCTTGTGGGAGGCTTCTAATCCAGCATTTTAACTAGGGGGAAAATGGACTTTATCTAATCCTTCTTCCTATTCCAAATTCCTAAATTTGAAAAAGGAAACAAGATCACCAGAAACAAGTTAAGAAATGGTGATGGTGGTTTCAGACGAGGTGGATGATTAGATTAAACCTTCCCACTCAGAGGGTTTCCACTAATAGGACTAGAGAGCAGATATAAAAGTCAATATCCAAGAAGGCAAAGACAGAGAACCAGTATGCTGTGATGGTTAAATGTACGGTATTATGTCATGAAGTAATTTGGATTATACAAATCAAAGTGTTACTGCAATGTCTTCCTATAATTTTCACTATGTAAATTATGCTATCCTAAGTATACTGTAAATAAGATAGGGCGTTTTAGGTCTCTTGTAGTTAATTGTTAGCAAGGTATGTGATGCCTGACTATATGCAGCCAACACATATAGAATTATAGAATTAAATATCTACAAAACAATATTTATAAAGTAAAATAAAATGAAGCCTTTCTTGTCTTGTCAATGAGCTACTTCAGTAACAGGGTAAGAAAAATCATCCATTCCTTTTCCTTTGTTAATAACTATGTGTATTGTTGCTTGTCCATGGAAGGAAGGAAGGAAGGAAGGAAGGAAGGAAGGAAGGAAGGAAGGAAGGAAGGAAGGAAGGAAGGAAGGAAGGAAGGAAGGAAGGAAGGAAGGATTGGAACAATTGTAAAATTAGAGAAGTAAATATCTTCACAAAATTACATGCCCTGGATGGGTCTGGTTCAGTCAAGATTTCTACCCAGAGGAATTCATTTCCTGAAAGCCTTGTGACCAGCTCACCAGCATCTTTTAAATCTACTGCTAGCAGTGGTCATGTGTACCTGTCTTATGTTGCAGCTGGATAACCACTGATCATTTGTTGATTGCTTAACAATTAATTTCCAGTAGCAATTAAAAGCAGGGCTTGCATCCAAAGCATTTCCCTTCAGGCAGGCCTGATAAGATAACAGTTTACATATCTCCCATTCATGCCAATTTTTGAATCAGTTGCAGAGATCAAATTCATCTGCTGAGAAATATGAAAATTTAGGGATGTTCTGTTGCCGTAGCAGAATTATTATTTCCTACTATGGTCATTCATTATTCATACAATTTGAACATTAATGTGGGTAGAGTCAACAAGTGATATTTAGGCTGCAGTTCCCATGTTATATCTATATATGTTTTTCTTGGTAGGGGAGTAGGGGTTTCCCATGTCCACCTAATCTATGGAAGTTCAGGAAGCTGTGTCTCACATGCTCAAGTCACACATTAAAGATCTAGTTAATTTCAACAAACAGTGATATGCTCACTGAGAAGGTGTGATTGGCCTCATCACTTCCAACTTTCCAGAAGGCCTTTAAAATCTAGTTGTGTTAACAGTTCCAAGGGAATGATAATCTGATCCTGTGCCTCCATTGTTCATAGTTTGATATTATTTCTTAGATTTTTCATAATCATTTTTGTACTTTTTGAATGTTTTTAAATTTCTCTGGTCAGTTTGTACATCACCCAGAGTCACATTACATGAGATGGCTGGCCATATAAATATGATTAATAAATATACATTAATTTGCAGTAGGTTTTTGCAAGACTTTAAAGCAGGGGTGTCAAACTCAATTTCATTGAGGGCCGCATCAGCATTGTGGTTGCCCTCAGGGGGCTGGGCGGGTGTGGCCAGGGTGGGTGTGGCCTACTGGGTGGGCGTGGATGGAGTGGGTGTGGCCTACTGGGTAGGTGTGGCCAGCTCTACATCATTCGCGTCAAGGGTACCTGTGGGGGCTGGGCAGGAGTGGGATAGATCTGAGGGTCTCTGGCAGAAGGGGGTGGGACCAGGGCAAGTGCCAAGGCATGGTCCACTGGAGGAGCCTCACTTTTCCTCTCAGGCCATGTGTGTGGGGGCTTATGGAGCTAAGACTGAATATGTTTCAGCATAGATGGCCACCACAAAATTGTACATTGGCTCCCGGCTGGCCTGGGCCAGGGCCAAGGCAGAGGGGGCTGTTCCCTCACTGTTTCCAGAATGGCTTCATGGGCCACATGAAACCACTCCACGGGCCGCATCCGGCCCCCAGGCCTTGTGTTTGATATGTCTGCTTTAAAGGGATTATGTTCCATGATTGTGATAGTGAATTACAGTACTTCCTTTCCTGTAATCTGCAATTTATATAATCAAATATTCCACTGCCATCATTTTTCAGCTGGGTTACAGCTGGGCTTCTTCGATTTCACTAAAGGAGAAAAATGTGATCACCACAAACAATAAAATCCATCACAAATGGAGACATCCTCTTCTGATTCATCCTGGAAACACCCTGAAGCCTTCATGGCACTGGTTACAATTTTGCAATAGACATATTTGCTGGCGGGGGGGGGGGAGAGATGTAGTTCACTTTAGTGAAGATTGATTTGATTAGCAACTGTTCCAGACAAAGTTTTTAGAGATTATAAATAACTAACAGCATTTGCAGAGATGTCTATGGAGATTCTCAGTCCTCCAGGTCATGGCTGTCCCAAAGGTGCTTTTTCAAGAGGCAACTGGACTTTCTTGTTTTTCTTTGAAGTCGTTTTGCTTCTCCTCCAAGACATTTCTTCAGCTCTGAGAAACGAAATGTCTTCAAAGAAAAACAAGAAAGTCCAGTTGCCTGTTGAAAAAGCACCTTTGGGACATTTGCACAGATATTTCTAGAGACTTTTCTGTTATTATTTAAGTCTCAGTAGATTAATATTCTCTATGATTGCCTCTCTGTGTGTGAAGAGAGAGTATCATGATCAAAATTAATCTTCCCTAGCACACCTATCCTTTAAAGGTGCAGCCCTAATACATCTGAAGGGCGTTCCAGAATAGACAGACTGATGTGATATGTATAGTGCCACAACACATGGGGTTTTTTTTTCCATTAGGGGACTGATTCATTCTGGAACTAACCATCAGCTTGATACCTCTTTAATAACCACCTTGTGCAGGATGGCCATGATGCTTGTAACAGAACAGCAGCTGTTAATGAATGTAATGACTATTTTTGAGAGTGCAAACTGACCATAACGCCACAGTCCTGTCATCATTTGACAAAGCAATGCTTGTTCTAGGAGAACCAGTAGCTTTTTTGAAAGTTCACCTTTAATTAAAATTCCCCCAGGACAAACTGGACCATTCAGCTGCTCAAAGTACAACACATCCAGACTTTGCATATTCTGGCTTTATTTTAGAATTCAGAGAATCGAGTCAAGGATATTACAGGCATGGAAAGGAAAGTTACTTAAGTGGGTGAAAAATTGGCATGGAGTGAGGAAGTTAAAATGTTCATCTTAAGATTCCTATTTGAGTGAGTGCAATCTTTGTTACAATTGCAGCAGGGGGAAAAATAATTAATTTCTCTTCCCATTTCTCAGCTGGGATTCCTGCAATGTAAAGTTTAAAAGATCATGGAATTTGTTGTTAAGTGTAATGCCCACTGTTGTCCATTGTTGGCAACTTGGCAGTCATGGCAGTCAGTCAAAGTACCATCTTTTTGTATTTTCATGACAAGTCACCATATGTACAAAAAGGGTGGGGCTTTATTTGTGCTGTCATTAGTACTGTCTTGATAGGCATGTGCAATTTAGCCATCAAATAATAGCCATCAATAAGAAGGACTCACTGGAGAAGGGCCTAATGCTAGGAAAGATTGAGGGCAATAGAAGAAGGGGATGATAGAGAATGAGGTGGCTGGATGGAGTCACTGAAGCAGTAGGCATGAGCTTAAATGGACTCGAGAAGATGGTAGAGGACAGGAAGACCTGGAGGATCGTTGTCCATGGGGTCGCGATGGGTTGGACACAACTTCACAATTAACAATAACAAGTTTTATTTGATCTAAACAGGTACCTTTGCTTCTGAGAAAAACAAAATGGCAGTGGTAATAGAAGAACAGGATGCTGGGAGTTTATGGAATTTTCATGCCATTTTCAAATCTAGTATTTGAAACCCCCAATCATATAAGATTGCATTGAAATTTGGTGCAAAAAAAAATTGCCAGCATAAATTTAACCCCTTTTAAAAAATTTGGAGTAATTGATGAGATATGAATGGCAGCACTTTCTATCAGGAAGGCCTGCCTTTTCAAGTTCTGTGAAACTTCCCAAATAACTCAAATATTTTGTATTTCCCCAATCACTTTATCCTTCCCCTGTCACTGCCTTCATGGTTTTACCTGCTGGTTCCTATCCTTTAGTCCAAGAATATTTGGCATCCTCAAATATTGCTTATTCCTGATGCCATAAACCATGGGTGTCAAACTCACCATGTCACATGGCATGTCACAACGAATCACGACTCTTTTTGCATTGCCAGTAATGGGGTGAGCATTACTTCAGTGTGATGAAACCGGCCCGCGGGCAGGCAGTTTGACACCTCTGCCATAAACTCATCTCCATGCCAGAAAAGCTATCAGAGATAGCTGGTTTGCAGATAGCTTGCAGTTTTTATTTATTTGGGGAATGTTTTCTTACATACATGTCCATTCTGTCTCCATTTTATCCTAGCTTTTTAAAAAATGGAATCCTTTGTTAAAGCTTTCTAAAAACAAGCCATTTATCTCCTTCCCTTTATATTCTAACAGTGACTCCAAAATCAACTAAGACCAGACAGTTGGGCTGAATGAACCAGCAGCAAGTTACCTCTCATTGCATTAAACAGCTTCCAAATCTCTAATGTTATACTCACCCTGTTCCTTCACTTGATTCTATCCTTTCTACTTAGTAATAAAACAGACCTGCTGCCTATCTCCTAGCTCAGTGGTTCTCAACCTGTGGGTCGGGACCCCATTTGGGGTCGAACGACCATTTCACGGGGGTCGCCAAACAAGGCTGTCCGCCATTTTTTCCCCCTTTTCTTTGGCCACGCCCCTGGCACCCGGTGATGTATAAGTGGTTGGGAGTCACCACAACATGGGGAACTGTATTATGGGGTCACGGCATTAGAAAGGTTGAGAACCACTGTGGGACCTAGCTACTAGTAATTCCATTCCATTCCCTGAGGCAGGACCATCACTGACTAGTCTCTATAACAATCATTGGCAGCATATCTAACTTCTGCAGCCACCCAAAAAACAGTACAGATAGAACAGAAGTTAGCAAATCTGTTTTCCTGTTACTGCATAATCTAAAGAGCATCACAGGCTGTCTTGGAAACAGTTTTAATTGTATGTAAAATAAAAGATTTACCTCAAATATTATACTTTTGAAAGCTCCAGAAATCAGAAAGTTCTAACTAATAACTGTTATTATATCCTCAGTGCAGGGAACGTTTCCCCCCAAAAAACTGAGGTAAGTTAACTGTCTGAAATTTGGAAATATCTAAAATCTCCAACTCATGCTTAGGAAGCTGGTGGCCTCCCAGTGTTCCTGAATTATAGATTACCATCTCTCACTATTGGTCATGCTGGTTGAAATTGTTGATGTAGTTCAGTCACTTCTGGATGGCAGATGATTTTCTAACTCTCTGTGAGCAACAGACCTAAATGTAATGTTTTTATAATAAGGTATTCCCACCAATTTGGGCAATATTATTGTAGGAATTCTAAAATACTTTTCAAAATGAGTGTTTTTATTTTATTTTTTTTTTTGACATCTTTAGTGTGGGTATTAGAGTCAAGTTGGCATGCTAGATGGAGAATCTCTTTAAGTTTATGCCTCACTTAGTACCAATATGTATGAATTCAGGTTTAATCAAAGAGATGAACATTCATCAGGGATGTTGTGAGTTGTATTCCAGATTTGCACACATCTCTGACACATCAGATATTGTCTATTGTTTTGGATTTGGATCTGTAAGCAGCCCAGAATCTATGGAAGTAGGCTGCTATAAAAAAATTAATAATAAAAAATGAAAAGCAAATTCAGACAGGTCAGAACATTTGCAGTAACGGCTCTGGAAAAATATTTCTATTACATTTCTTAAAGAAAAACAAAGCCAAATACAAATATCACACTACATGTCACTCTGCTTTTACTAGGATGGTGCAAAACATTTGAAATGGATATTTTCCAAAAGCATGTTAACATGAATTAAATTAAATTAAATTAATCATTTTCTCCAAAGGGTTTATAAAACTGATTGGAAGACTCTAAGTACATATGCATGTGCATGTGCTTACATATACAAAACACACTGCACTTGCCAGTGAAACAAAGTGACTACTCATATGCACATAGATGCATCTGCTTGTGAAATGAATCAGGGAGAGAACAAGTGTAACATTGTGATTAAAACAAAACACTGAGACTTCATTTCCCTTGTGTTGTGCAGGTGATAAAATCTTAGCTGGGAAGCTGAGAGAACATTTATTTTGCACTATTGTCACTCTAACACTATTAAATTGCTAGTCTCTTAATCTCTTCCATTTATTCATTTTAAAGTTTATGTCATAATGAAATAAAACCACATCAGATTAATATCTTTCTTAGATCAGGAATCTTAAGAAAAAAAAAACCACCTCTTCCATCACCACGACCAATCAAAAACTCTAAAAGACCAAGGAAATTTAAAAGTACATTTTTGAATGGCAAGCTTATATTATTTTGGGGGACTTGGCTCATTGTTTGCTTATATGAATCATGTGTTATATAATTTATATAATTTCTGACTATCATTGCCCATAGATTTTACTTCTAATTTTATCACTGTAAAATTTATATTATTTTTGGCTTGATATTGCATGGCTAAGTTATATGCGTTTTCACCACCTCTTAGTTGGAATAATAGTATTTAGTGGCAGTCTTCTTTTTAACATGGTCTCCATCTAAGAATAGACAAGTGTGGAGGAGGTTTATCTTAGTGGGAAGTCTGAACATTCAACTGGAGTTCCAATTTAATTAGTAGATTTTTTAAGTTAAGTGTTGAAGAGTACATATGGAAATGTTAAGCTCTTCATGCTTATTGTTGGTTTGAATCAGGGATTTTTAAACTTGGCTCTTTTATGATTTATGAACTTCAATTCCCAGAATTCCTCAGCCAGTGTGCCTGGCTGAGGAATTCTGGGAGTTGAAGTCCACCAGTCATAAAAGGGCCACCTTTGAAGACCCCTGGTTTCAATGATCAATGTCTACCATATCTCATTTTATAAGGTTCAATCCCAAATTCTGCAGACTAAAACTACTTGTTTTTAATATTTGTTTATTAGTGTAATGGACCTTACAATAGTTGGAGCTAATCTGAATCAAACCTTTGTAGATTATAGTACTCTTAATTATATTCTTGGATTCTTAATATTTGACATGATTAGAATTGATTATGTGCCATGAAGACAGTGTTGGTTATCAGCAAGCACATATGTATCTTTTCTCCAGGAGAATCTGTCCCATCTGGTCCTTCAGGTTTTCCAACGGTGCATCCAACATGGTTGAATCCATCTATTGCTGGTCATCTTCTTCTTCTCTTCCCTTCCATTCTTCATAAAATTTCTCCAAAGAGCTAGGTCTTTGCAGAATGTGACCATAGTGTAATAATTTGAATTTGATCATTGGTGTCTGAAATGAGAACTCTGAGCTGATTTATGTATTGTTCAATTTGTTTTCTTCACTGTCCATGGAATTCTCTACTACTACAAACTTCAAAAGCATAAATATTCTTCCTGCCCTTCATCTTCCAAATCCAACTTTCATTTCCATAGACTCTTACAGAGAAAATGTTTTTTCCTAATTGAAAGTATTCTCCATAGTACTACTTCTGAGTTTATTCAATTCAAGCATGTGCTATTCAATATACTTGGTCTGGGCTGCTGCTTCTGACATTCCATAATGGCTGGAGCTTTTTAGAGTAATATGCAGTATATATTTTAATGTTTTCTTCTGTTAGTTAGTTCACTGATTATGATTATTTTATATGAATAATTTCTTTTGGCTACTTCTCAGACTAATTAAATTGGGGAGTATCAAATGCAGAAAATCCCATTCTAAGGACATTATCAAATCAGTCTTTTATAGTCTCTGGGCTTTTCCAGGATATGCTCAAATTTAACAGATTCATAGGCCATTGTTTGTTTGAGAAAATGAGACTATGTTAATGCCATGCTTGTTTCTAATAGACATAATCTTTAGTTTGCTCTATCACTTCTCTTCCATGAATTCAGTGCTCACATAGGATCAAAATGACTTGGTGTGTAGGATCCTTCTTTGTAAAATCTTGTGTCATGACACCTAGACAAAAAATGTGAGAATAATTCTTGGTTATTTTCCTAAAGGAGTATGTTGTTCCCTGAAAAGTACAGATTGAACATTCTGTTCTAAAGAATTATATCTATTACAACTCATTGTGAAGAGATTTAATAAAGGACAATATATTTAATTATAGCAATAACTCAAGGATATATTTTTTTATAAAAAAATCAAATACAATTTCATTTAAAAACACAGCATTCCCCAAACTTACAAGCACTGGTGTCAGTTCAGGAAAGATATCAGCAGTACAAGTATAACAAGTTTAACCATTAAGCATAAATGTCTATAAACAGCTCTTTTTACGGGCTCATGCTTAGGCTGGATTTCAAGTACTTCCCCCCCCCCCAATAAATAAATTCTATTGTATGTCATTTTTGGCAGGCAAAGAAACTGGAGTCTTATTTTCATTGTTAATCTGAAAGTTTCATGATTAGACTTCTCAACTATGTTTCCATAAAAAATTTGGATACAGTTTAGATTGCGTCCAGCTGTTGAGATATCTTGGATTTAGAGTGTAATTCTGTAATTCTGTTCCCTTGTGCCATGCACAGATTTCACATTTTGGTTTTTATTGTTTTTCAATATATTTTTTTCTATTTTAAAAAAAACAAGTTGGATTCCACTCCCACCTCCTAATATTGTTATGATCTCCAAGTGTCTGAAAGACTTTCTAAGCATGTCTGTGGAGATTCTCAGTCATCCAAGTCATAGCTGTCTCAAAGGTACTTTTTCAAAAGGCAACTGGGCTGTTTTTCCTTGAGGAAAAAGAAGAAAACATTTCGCTTCTCATCTAAGAAGTTTCATCCATTATGATGAAATGTCTTGGATGAGAAGCAAAATGTTTTCTTCTTCCTCAAGAAAAAGCTGTCCAGTTGCCTTTTGAAAAAGCACCTTTGAGACTTTTTATGCATACATACAACTTATTCTTGAAGCATGTTTTAGGCATTACATGTCTGTAACTGGAAAACTCCTTAGTTTCACATTAGGTGCATTTTTTGAGCTTAATTTCGATATACAGTACTCAATTCCTTTGACTGTGAGGCATACTCTCACTGAGAAGATTGAAGTAAACAAACCTTAGCAAGACTAAGGAATTGACTTAAACAAAATCAGTGACTGAATGTCATCTTTACCTTTCATGACATCTTACGAATAGAATAGAGCTGAACAGGACCATAGAGTTCTTCTAGTCCAGGTCAAGCAGGAGAATCTATACTATCTCAGACAAGTGACTGTCTAGTCTCTTCTTAAAAATCTCCAGTGATTTCTGAAGGCAAGCTGTTCCAAAGGTGAATCATCCTCACTGCTAGGAAGTTTCTCCTTAATTCCAGATTGCTTCTCTCTTTGATCAGTTTCCAATCATTGTTTCTTGTCCTGCCCTCTCGTGCTTTGGAGAATAATTTGATCCCTCTTCTTTGTGGCAGCCCCTCAAATACTGGATTATTATTATCATGTCAGCCTTATTTCTTCTTTTCTTTAGACTAGCCAAACCCAATTCCTGAATCCATTCTTCATATGTTCTAGTCTTCAGGCCTTTGATCATCTTAGTTGCTCTTCTCTGATTTTTGTCCAAAATCTCAACATCTTTTTGTAGCATGGTGAGCAAAATTGGTTGCAGTATTCCAGGTGTGGTCTTACTAGGGTTTTATAAAGTGGTACTAATACTTTGCATGATATTGATTCTATGCCTCTGTTTATACAACCCAGGATTGTATTAGCTTTTTCAGCTGCTGCTGCACACAGCTGGCTCATATTCAAGTGAACATCCATAAGACTCACAGTTACTGTTTTTGAGCCAGGTCTCGCCTAATCTGCACTTATACCTTTGATTTTTCCTGCCTAAATGTAAAACTTTACTTTTTCCCACATTAAAGTTCATTTTGTTGGATAGGGTGCATTGTCCAAGTTTGTCAAGATCTTTTTAGATCCTGAGCTTTTCTTCTGGGGTGTTGGCAGTGGTGGGATTCAGCCAGTTCATACCAATTCAGCAGAACCAGTAGCTAATTTTTTGTTGCCCAGGCCCAGAATGGACTTCCAGAAGTGGTATCTACGCAGAGAACCTGTTGTTCACATATTTGAAACACACCACTGGGTGTTGGTTATTCCTGTCAGTTTAGTGTCATCTGCAAACTTGATGAGTTCCCCTTCTATTCCCTCATCTAAGTCATTTATGAGGATATTGAAGAGTACTGGGCCTAAGATGGAGCCTTGTACTACTTACCCACTGCTTACTTCTCTCCATGTGGATGTAGTATCATTGAAGACTACTCGTGAGTATGGTTTTCAGCCAACTACAAGTCCATCTGGTAGTGATGTTGTCTATTCCGCCTCTTTCTAGCTTACCAAGAAGTAGACTGTGGTTTACTTTGTCAAATGCCTTACTGAAATCTAAGTATACTACATCAATAGCATTTCACTGGTCTACTAATTTAGTCACTTTATCAAAGAATAAAATAAGATTGGTTTGGCATGATCTGTTTTTAACAAACCCATGCTAGCTACTAGTTATAACTTTGTTTGCTTCTAGTTGTTTGCAGATCTGTTTTTTGATAATCTTTTCCAGGATCTTCCCAGGTATTGATGTTAGACAGATTGGTCTGTAGATTCCTGGGTCAGGTTTTTTTTTTTCCTTTCTTGAAGATGGGAACCACATCAGCTCTGTCAGGTCCTGGTGATTTATACTAATCAAGGTTGGATAGGTGTTCTCTTACCATTTTCTTGATTATTTTATTTTTTGTTTCTAGTTTGTCTTTTGCAGTAGGGTTTTTTTGGGGTATATTGGGCTATACTTTCTTTTTGTGTGAAGACTGATGCAAAGAATGAGTTAAGCAGAAAAAAGGAACCATGCTAATAGGCATTTTGGAGCTCTAAAGCTGAATTGCTCACAAAACAGATGCTTTTAAATCTTTAGACAGAATTTGTAAAGGTATTAACTGATGTCTAATTTGCTTTTTAAGCATAATGTGGTATCTACATAGGGGAAGACCACAAAATTAATGTGTGCTTGGCACGTATGCTTGAGTGACTTTACTAAGCACCCAGGAAATCTACACGACACATTTGAAATCAGCAACAGCTGGTGCAGGCCAGACAACCACAGTCAAGACACATGCTACAGCAATTAGAGTATTAACCTTGCTCAGCTCAACAATTAGAATGATAATATGCAGATTCACTGAAGAGAAAAATATTGTCTATCAAAATACCAGCTTAATCTCCAGGCCTACTGAGTCTTTCAGTATTCACAGCACTCTAAATACTGTTGTGTTGTGAGTCTATGAGAGGCTTGGAACATGTTTGCAGCTAGATTGCAAAGCATATGCTTCATGCTTCGTGCCTCTGGCATCTAATGAGTTTAGCAACTGATTCATTGCTCAACAAGGAATTCTCTGATTCTTCATGGACTATGCAAATATGTAGCAGCTAACAACAAATTAACAGACGTTGTACTTTGCTTTAATTATGGTTTATTGTAACTACAGTTTATTGGCTAAGTCAAAAGGACATTATGCAACACAATAACTATGCAGCATGAATTACACATTAGTGTGGATGGAGTCCCACAACACACAAATCCAAGCCAAACAAAGCATGTTATGATGTATGATAATGTAGGAATCCAATTAATGGCTAATACACAACTATCAGCATCAGGAGAGGTTATTAAAAAAAGAGGGCACAGTTGACCCAATCCTTTGATATATTTCAGGCTTTGGACCAATGACTAGGACACTAGTCTGGCTATTACCACACATCAAACATATTGCTGTCTTTGCTGCTTGCCTGCATAGACTGATGAGGTAACTTTCTTGCATTTTTCTTCAGAGCAAGTACAAACTATGGGTATGCCCAGAAGAAGTGCCAGGTGAGACCTACCAGCCCCCACCAATAGTCCTCTTATGTCCCCAGATTGCTCTTAGGATTATCCAGGAGATGACAGTAACATGTAAGAAATGCTCAGTCAGTCCTGAATAGCTGGCAACCCTAACACTAAGTCTTCCGTGTTCAAAAATATAACACGCATAAAAAGACAACACATTCCTCACAACCTCCACTCACCAGGTCTTGCCCTATCCTATATTTCCTGCTCAGTCTGAAATAAAGATGTAAAATTGGATATCACCAAAATTTATTTTAGCTATTTTTATTTTATTTTAGCTATGTGTATCCCACCTTTATTATTTTTACAAATAAGTCAAAGCGGAAAACATAGCCAACACATCTTCGTCTTCCTATTTTACCCACAAGAACTTTGTGAAGTGGGTTGGACCGAGGGACAGTGATTGGCCCAAAGTCAGCCCGTTGGCTTTTATAACTAAGGCAGGACTTGGGTTCATATCTTCTGCTGCCCAGCCTAGCGTCTTAACCACTAGACTAAAATATTGACATTTGATGTTCCCCTATGATTTCATCAAAATATTGAAAAGAATAAGGGGAAAAACTGAGCCTTGAGGCACTCCAAAATGAAGTATTCAAGGGTTTGACTTCTTTTCTTCCAATAGTAGAAACAGCACTCATGAAGAAGTTGAGGCAAAATAGTGCCCCCAAATTTTCATAGCAGTTCCAAAATATTCCATACTTGATGGTACTAAATGCTGTTGAAAGATCTACATGGCCAGAGAAGTGCACTATCCCCATCCAGGGCCCTCCATGGGTCAGCTACAAGAGCACTAAATGTAGTTTCCTTTTGAACTCTGCTGGAAGGATCCTGAAAATCAGTTTTTGTTTCAGAGCATTTTGTACTTAAAGTCAATTATCTTCTCTGCAACTGATCTAAGAAAAGGAGGTTGGAGACTAGTAAATAATTGTTTAATTAATAGTCAGGTCAAATGATGGCTTTTTGACTCTTTGGGACATTAATGCATCAGTGCAATGGATATAGAAAAGGAACGTGGCTTGTATCATGATGCTACAATGCTGCTTACATCACTGTGACCCTCCTTGCCCGTCCTGCAGTTCTTGCTCTTGTGACATGATAAGATGCCTTGAAATCCATTTTTTTTTTCACTTGAAATGCCCTTAAGGAATCAACACAGGAGATGCTTAAAGAGTTTCCCCTCCCTGTTATGCAGCTTTTCATAGAGTCCTTCAGCAAAGCTGTGTTTCAGAGATCCTGCTGTTCTACCACATGGACATTTTTCATAGCTTTGTTCTTATTTAGATCTATATCTTTGGAAAACAAAGCTCAGATCATTGAGTTAACTTTGCCAACAGAACTAATTAAATAAAGTCGATGTTACAGACAGTTGGTGAGATCATTGCAGATTTCCTACACTTGGTGACTGCCTGTTCCAACTTCACTTTCAGAAGAGATATTTTGTTTGAAATAAGAAGCCATGAAATTATATGATGAGTTATTCATAATGATTGAATTGCCATAAAGCACTAGGGAGATGGTTTGGTTTGCTCTAGGCAGTGAAATATTAAAAACAGAAGTTTTTCCTTTGGATACAAAAAAAACCCCAACCCCATTTATTATGCTTTCTGCATTTCAATACAAACTTAAATGTAGTTTTTAAAATGTCAAATCTGTATTAACCCATACAGTTATCACTGACACAACATAAGGAATTCTTTTTCCAGCTGGGCTAGAATTTTTTATTTGTATAGAATAACAATAATAAATTGTCATTACCTATAGTGCTTTCTTTTCCATCAGGGTTCAACTGTAGGACTTAAAAACTGTGGAAAGAATGCTTATTTAAGGCAAATTTAACAGGGATTCTTGAGATATTCACGAGATACTATTAACGCTGTGCCTTATACAGAATGTATCCTATAAAACAAGACTGGTGTGTATTTTAAGGATTTTTCAGCAAATTCCAAACATGATCTTCACCTGTCTCTGCAGAGTGTTTCACAGGAGTAAGGGTTCCTGATCAGATATTATCCAGCTTCCTTTTTTAAAAACTTAGCAATTATGGAAATGTAACCTCCTTGCTTCTTCTGATAACACTTTACAAGTTTCATCAAAAATTTCCTCCATTATACATTCATGTATAATGATGTATGATGTATAAAAACCAGTTTGGTGTCATGGTGGAGGTGCTGGCCTAGAACAAGCCTATTGAGAGTTTTAAGCCTCCACTAGAAATGAATGCTGGCTTGAGGTCTTTAGATCAGTCTCTCTCATTTAGACAACATACCTCACAGGATGGTTGTTATGGAAAAATAGGAGGCAAAAGAGAGAGGGGGAAGAAGATTTATGATGCTCCCTGACAGCATCTCACAAAGAAGCTCAGTAGGAAAGCTGGCAGGCAGTCAGAAGTTCCTCCAGTCCACTGTTGTGTTTTTTTCCCCCTACCCATCGTCATTTCTATGTTTAGATAAAGAAATATTGTATTTCTGAAATGATGACCCGATTGATCACAGGTTGTTTAGTTGCTTTTAAATAGGAAAGATCTGGATAAATAAAACCTCAATCAAGATGAAGTCTCTGCTCCCTCTCCCTTTATTAAAAACAGGTCTTTGAAGTCAGTTACCCAAAAAACTATGCTCAGAAAAAGCACAAAAGAAGAGGCAGGTGAAGCAAAATAGAGTGATAAGGGTAGGACCTTACATAATAGGAGAAGTCATGAGTTCTGCATTCTTCATGATTAATGATAGGCCTGTAAATGAATAACTGAAAAAGGACAATTCACACTTCAGTATTCTGGTTGAGTGAGAAGCAAATTATTTTAATGAAATTGTAAGATCTTTGTCTGTTATTTGTTTAGCCGTGTCACCTACTTTAAAAACTGCCAGGGTATTTTACAAGCTGTTCATTTTATTATAAAAGCGGTTTGATTGACTCAGTGTTTTAAACCAAAAGTACACAAATGTGCGCTACTGGCATGTGTGTAGCCAAGGCACAATTCGGTGAAGGTTCGTCTAGGTAGTTTTGTTTTTTGTTTAATAGGTAAATGTGACTATAATAAGAAGTTGGCTGAATCAAAAGGAGGCTTCCATATAGTACAGATTCTGTTTCTCATGTTAGTTACTTAGATGGTTCCTAGATGTGTAGTAGAAGAAAAAGAGACAAGAGAATCCGCTCATTATTGTTTGCCAATAAAGGATAGTCCAAGATTGCTGTATTTTGCAATTGCAACTATATATGATGAGATGATGATGATGATGATGATGAAGATGATGATGAAGATGATGATGATGACAATCACATCACATATTTATATAAAGGTCAACATCATGTTGACTTGCAAGAAAGTTTTCTAGGTTAGAGATCCCAGCTTGCATAGAATAGTGTGATAATGCTTGGAATAAAACTGGACTTTGGTTATGCTTGCTGATGAATACTCTCTGTACTATTACAAAAGAATGTTTCACATAGGATGGATACTACTAAAGCAAGTAACCTAGTCTACAACAATTCTAATAAATTTGGTCAATGTTTGATTGATCAGAGTTACAATAGAAGGCAAAGTCAATATGTATGGTCTCATCTGATAACATATGGAAGATTGTGACTTGCAGTGTAAAAGGAATAGATGGTTAAAAATACATAATTAACTAACGAAGTGAATTAAATACAATTGATATGTATCTTTGAAGTTAAGAGAAAGGAAAAGGGCAATAGATCTCTGTAAAGGAGCTTGAGTTTGTAGAGTAAAATTGAAGAATACATGCAGGGAAGAAAAGATATGTTAAATTGTGAGTGAAAGGGTTAAAATCTGTATGAAACATTTAGAATATTATTGAGGTTATTGTCAGTTACCTGGAAGTAAGAATTTGTAGATTGGTGGTTGATATATCATTCTACATGAAACTGATAATTTAAAATTCAAAGGTGGCACTGGAAAAAGTCGCTTAACATGTTGAATGAATACCAAAAGATTCAGTACTGTATTAAGTAACATGAGACAAAAACACAGAGGAAATGTGATTGGACCTTTGGAGACTCAAGAAAGAAGAGAACAGTAATAATATAAAGATGCCTGTGAAAAAAATGAATTTTTTTTTTAAATGTTGTTGTTTTCAATGCTAAATCGTTTATATGGACTCATGGTAAAGATATGAATAGAAATCTAAAAGCAGAATTATTTTGATTGTTTATAATCAAAGATTGAGACATTTGGAGAAGGATATAAGGATGACAAGTGGCTCATGATATGGGACAAATTGTAACTTAGTTTGGTCAAAGATGGATCTTGGTGAAAATGGGCATGGGAGAAAAGCAGAGTGAAATAAAGTAGAATTATTGCAGGAAGAGAAAGTAGAAATTCTATATGAAAGTATTAGAAAATCTTCTAAAACAATAAATGGAAGGTATATGAGCCTCTGGCAGAATAAATGAATTAAAAATGAAAGCAATGAAATGATTTCATATGAAACTGACTGACAGATAATTGGAAGGTATACAGTATGTTATGAATTTGTATGAGAATTACAAATGGAATTGAAACAAATGTTCTTACCCAAATAAAAATAAATGAAGGGTTGCCATATATGCTGGAAGAATGTTGAAAATGGCAAGTCTGCAGAAGTAGATAGCATTGTGGAGAAAATGTTAAAATACGGATATGACATTTGAACATATGTATATGGATTCTTTTTACATATAGATGATGCTGTATTGGCTGAAACCTAAATGATTTACAACAATAATGGATTGTATGATGCAATGAAGAGTATGGATCCCAAAATTAATATATTAAATATCAAGGTAGTTGCATTTGATGGGTTAATGGAATGAATGAAACCATATAGGATAGGGAAAGTAGATGAAATTGAATACATTGGGAGAATGTTTTATAAAGATGAGAAAACAGACAGAGGAATTTTAAGACCTGAAAATATTGGCAGAATGGTAGTTGGGTTCATGTAATCAGTTGTTAGGAATGGTTTTTGGAAGAAGTAAAAAAGTCTCCTGCACACTTTATTGTACGAAAGTGAGAACTGATTATATAAGGAGAAACAAAAATGAACTGAAGGCAATGGATAGATGCTGAAGAATTGCAGATTGGAGTTTTTTTTTTTTTCATGATTAGGAATTCCAACTATCCCTATTTTGCTTATTTTTCTTTGACTTTTATATAATTAATACTAAGTTTATTTAAAAGTTGCATATAACCAGTGTCAAAAGCTTATAGTCATTAAACTTATTTGAAAGATTATCTTCTTCAGCAAGACTTTTCTTCTATAGGCTTGATAACTTTATGTAGTAATGCTTCTTCCAAATTCACCCTTTACAAATATTAGGATAACCATTCTATTACTTCTTGAGCAAAATCAACTGAATCTGGTTAAAAAAAAAGTGCTCCACAATTATTTTTCAGTTCTGTAGTTGAGATCAAACTTACAGTTTTAATCTGTTTATGCCTTCAAAACCCAAGGGCTAATGTTAAGGTGACCAATCCTCCTCCTTTAGGGAGAACAGTCCTTCTTTTGTAAATTCTGTCCTCTCTCGAAAAGTGTCCTCCTACATGTCCTCCTTTTCGATATTTGAAGACTAATCTGTAAATCTCTGTATTCGATCGATGCCGAGCCGATCCATTCCATGTGATGTGATGTATTTGTATTTGACATGACGATTCATCAAGGCTCGGTATAGTGTTCCAAGATGCAAATATGAGACGCATGCGCTCCGCACAGGATAATTGTTTTGAGAGAGTGCGCCACGCGCAAGAGTGCACTGCACGCAAATGCCTTTGTTTACTTCTTACCGAAAAACAACACAGCACACACGCACGCATTAGACTCATTTTTTTTTCTTCAATTTATTTGTGTTCTCCTTCTCATTGTAAAAAACGTGGTCACCTTACTAATGTGCCAGCATAGAAACACTTAAATGATATTGTGTATTTATTAAATTAGCTGGCAAATCAGTTCATCATTTCACCATGGAAACAATGCAGGAATCCCTCCTACCAAACCCCAATAAAAATATTTTGCTATGAGGTTAAAGGTGTGTTGGGGACAGATATTCATTCTGATTCAAAACTCTGTACTAGGTTGATTTCAAAAGCCTGCTAAATAGAACTTGTTACTGCCAAATCTGAACTATTATTAATTTCTTTATTTCATTAGATTTATATGGTTGCCTCTCTTTGCCAAGCAACTCTTTATTTTAAAGGAAATTAAGTTTGAAAATGCCAGTTTTTAACCATTCCTTTCTTGGAAGACAGAAAGTTATATGAGGTTTTCAAAATAGCAGTCAAGGAAAAATGTATGACATGAAGAAATTGAAAAATAAATGGGATCTATATCAGATTTATAACACATGCAATGTTGTGATAACATTGGTCACAAACCACCCCTTGTCTTGCTAGAGAAAACTTGTATTTTGCAATAGAGGCCAACATCTACCAGAGAGGAGAAAGAACATATGAGCACTGACAGTTTTTTTTTTCCATGCACAGTTCAGGTATATAAGTATAAGGAAAAAAATACCAGAATTCTGTTAGACAGTTATGGGAATGTTTCAGTTAACGTAAATTGTCTGCACATAAAGGAAAGTTTCCTTTAAGCCAAATCAGCCCTAGGGAATTTATGGGGTTTTGTAGGCATTGCTGTTGTTTTCTTCAGATACATTTCCCAGAATAGTCCATAGCCTGGGCTTTTTGTGGTTTCCCATGCATGATTTAATCAAATTTAACTGGATTAGCTTTTGGGAATCAGCCACAATGCTGCTTACATGTATACTCAAAACTAAAACTGCTTAATCCAATGTTTCCAAAATAGAACAAAAAATATCTTATTGATAAGATATATTAATGATGGCCAGATACTGATTTTGCTCAGATTTCAAGAAATCTAAGTTAATAGATCAACTAAGAAATTTTCTGAAAGAAGGTTAATAAACAAAGACACATTTTAATTAGTTGTAACCAGGATCAAATTTATTGTTTTCATTTGTAAGACTTCTATATAATTTTAATGTTTAATGCTGGCTAAGAATGCAAATAGAACATATTTCCAAAATGTTATTCCTTCCATTAAAAATGGCTGTAATTTATTAAACTATAATTTCTCCCACATTTTCTTCAATATGACAGTCAGGCATTTATGTGGAGCTTATGATATTGTGGAACATCATCTAAATTTATCAGTAAAATATAGATATTTAGAAAAAGTATATCATATTAATTCATTCAGATGTTCCTACATAAACAGTAACAAAGTATTTATGAATCTAAACAAAAAAAATCTTGAACTTTAGGAGACCATGTCAAGAGATTCTATCACACTTGGTTTTGAAATTCCAATAAAAGACTTTCACAAGAAACTACAGTTCTATCACCTTGTACCATTAAATTTCAGTTTATATTGCCACGTGTTATTGATCTAATGACTTTGGTGTGCTTCATTTACTAAGGATATATATATATACATTAGGGGGAATATTTTAAAAATCCCTTAGGGACATGCCTTGATAGAAGGCTTTTTCTTCTTTCATTCTGAATGATATCCATGAAGATGTAGCATCTGCTGCCAGCTTGTACTAACAATTACAAAGAAAAACAAATACGCGTGGTAGGCAGCATGTCTTAGGATGGTTTGAACAGGACTGGTCTGCTTCAGGTTTCAGCTTTTTGTGTGTGGTTTTTTTTTAGGATAACAGTGTGGAGCACTTTCTTGTTTATAGGATAAACACAAGGAATGGAGTGTATCTGTGTAGCATTAAGGAGTGGCTGCCAACCCATAACATTGTGCAGAATGCAAAAATTCCAGAGCAAACTCCCTCTGAAGAGCTACACTGCAATCTACTTGCATGGGTAAACAATATTTAAGTTGTCAGAGTAGACAAGATGCCAGGTATATTTGGAACAAACAATATCCTGGTTAGGCCATTTGCCTCTTCTCCAGCTGCAGGAACATAACTTGAATGTATGGCATCTTTTCAAAAGCCAGCTTTTATATTTTATTCACAAAGGCTCAGTGATCAAAATGACTCATTTTTAGTTAAAGCAGAAGCCTTCCTTTTTAAAAAATCAAATTGCTTTTCTCCATCAAATTAAGAGTCAAAAGGTGGGAATAAAAAAGTGGCCTGGCGAAGAGAACATCAGATTTGTCTAAAGGAAGGATAAAAATGTGGGCCATGCTCCTCTTGAAGGAGAATAGAATCAGATTTCAGGTACTAACTGTCCTAAAAATAGCAAGAGAAACTCTTTACTGATGCCTGGTGAGAATTGATAGAACATTGGGAATTCCTTCAGACAAATTCTCTTTCTCCAGAATTGACATGGAAAGATCTTTGATTGTGCAATGGAAAATAGATCTCATCGCATTTTTCTTTATTATAGTCTGAGACCAGTGCAACGTAAGTTAAAACATACAAAGTACAATCTCAAGATATAATAATATTCCCTAACTTAACAATCATAACTGAGCCCAAAATTTCAGTTACTAAGCAAACCAGTTGTTAACTGAGTCAGGACCCATTTTGCAACCATTTTATTGTAGTTGTTAAGCGAATCACTACAGCTGTTAAATAAATCATATGGTTGTTAAGCAAATCTGGCTTCCCCCATTGGTTTTGTTTGTCAGAAGGTCGCAAATGACAATCTCACCCCTAAGACACTGCAAACCATCATAAATACATCCTGAGGGCCATGCACGCAAAGCTTGATCATGTAACTATGGGGATGCTGCAATGATCAAAAGTCACTTTTTTAGTGCCATTGTAACCTTGGTCAATAAATAGTCAATAAGTTGAGGACAACCTGTATACTTCTATTTACACATCTGGATATGATGCAGCCTTCTGAAAAAAGCACAAAGATAAGTAATTAAAAATTACTTTCAGGATACTTGTCATTTAAGAAAAAAAATCTAGGTAACAATGACTGGGGTGGCCCCAAAATCTTTCCATTAGATGGTGAATTAATTGAGAATACAGTTCTGCATAGGATTTACACCTTAAACATGTTCTAGGGTTTCAAATAAATTCATTCATTCATCATATTTATATACCTACCTGTACAGCCACTCATCTCATAAACTGGGAAGCTGGATGATGTACAATAAAAAAGCTGTGATATAAAAGCAATTGACATGCCAAGATATTAAAAATATGATTAAAAGGTGAGGAGGGGGGAGCATATAAGAGCAATGGAGCCAACTCTCTGTTTCCTTGGGACTCCCAGACCTGATGACATAACCAAGTTTTGAGGGACTTACAAAAAATTAACAGGATGTAGCCAACTTCACTCACGGGAAATTATTTTCCACAATGCGGGCAAGCAGCAGAAAGAGTCCACCTCCTCAGTCCCACCAGATGTAGCTGCTCAGCAGATGAAACCCAGACCCACAACATAATTGTTCTGCTGTTTTTGATGGGACAGGCAAATACAATTGGGGAGAGATGGTCCCTCAAAATTGCCAGAAGCACATGGACATTGCCTAGTAGTATGGGAATTCCTTTATCGCTGCCATCCATACTGCATAAAAAAGATGGGAAAAACAGACGAATAAATCATGGACATCTAGTGGAGCATGAGTGCCAGTTAAAGAGGCCGTGGCATTATGGGAAAAAGTGCACACCAGAGATATTTCGAAGGGATGCTATGTATAGGCTTCTATAAGCCAATTCTATAAGATGGAGCTTTGTGTGTACATGCAAAATTCCACAAAAAAATTATGTTTTATAATATGTTAGACCTGGGAACATATTGCTTTTTCTGACCAAAATTTTCAGGGAGAACGAGATATAGCAAATAAAATCAAGGAGATATCCAGTTGAGATAATATTGGGATAATGTTGGGATAATAGCTAATTTCATGATGTTCTCATAGACTAAGATATTAAAAAGTAACATTGTTAGGGACTTGGTTAAGCAAAAGATAATAGATAACGGAAGAAACTGGAAGTCAAAGTACCCAGGTTTAATCAAATGTATAATATAAGCCTCCCACATTTCTTACAGTTAACTCTGATAGAAAAGTTATCAGGGGTACAAAACATTGCCAACAGAGAGCAAAACCCACCCATTCATTGGATGGATCTCCCTGGAGAGTTGCAAAAATCACTTTCCAGAGTTCTTGGGAAGGGAAGAGATGGGGCAGAGACAACTCTTCCTCTAAATCAGGATTGTCAAATCTTGACAACTTTAAGACTTGTGAACTTCAACTCCCAAAATTCCCCAGCCAGCATGCCATGATTCCATGCCATGTTGTGTTTCGCTGCAGTCCTTAGGAGAGCTCTGTGGGAATAATCTATTTTAACTAGTGTGCTGTGAGGACAGCCAATATATCCTAGAGGTTACATTGCTACAAAAGATCAAGGAAATGATCAGTAGACTGTTTGATTATAATGTACCAACCTTCAGTGTAACCTTACAGACAGCAAGTATGCATATATACCTGTTTTGATTGAAATGTAATATAGCTTTGGACTGCAATACTTTATATAAGTTATTGAGGAATAAAGTAATGAAGCCTAGTTCCACACGCAGGTAGTATAACATGTTTCTGAAATTGAGATGGGATCAGTCCATCATAGAATCCATAGAACACAAATGATTAGTGCAAACCATTAAATGGGGGCACATATTCATGCTATTTTTCTTATCCAGTTTGTACAATTTCATCCCCCTCCCAAAAGAATCCTTATTCTGCCATCAGTTTCATGTATTTGCATAGTCTAAAAGGCACTCCTAGCCTCCTTGAAGTTTCATTCTTGAAAAATGATAAAAAGCACTTTTTCCCCCTGTTACCACAACAGCCATGTCTCTTATATCTGAGTTTATTGGATGTATTACTTTTTTTGTTATGTCAGTGTTTTAAAAAAGGAAGAAGTTCTAAAAGAATTCAGGGGGGGGGGGAAGCACTTGCTGAAACTTAAATTTCATGCTGGCCTTAAGTTACAGCTTAACTGATGAAGAAAGTTGGGGTGCTCGTCTCTTTAGCTTCATGTGGTCTAAACTAACCAACAGCACTTCTCCAAGGTTTGGGGAAGGGTCTTTCTCAAGCATACCTAGTGATGTCAGAAGCCATGCATACCAGATTTTAAACAATAACATAGTGGGGAAATTAGCTTCATAAATAATTTTGATGAATAACACATAAGATAGTTTTTTCAAAATGGTTCACAGAAAAGTGATTGATTCCAAAGCATTAATAATAATAATAGTAGTAAAGTTGGAAGGGACCTTGGAGGTCATCTAGTCCAACCCCCTGCTCGGGCAGGAAACCCTACACCATTTCGGACAAATGGCTGTCCAGTCTCTTCTTAAAAACTTCCAGTGTTGGAGCATTTACTGCTTCTGGAGGCAAGCTGTTCCACTGATTAATTGTTCTCACTGTCAGGAAGTTTCTCCTTAGTTCTAGGTTGCTTCTCTCCTTGATTAGTTTCCACCCGTTGCTTCTTGTCCTGCCTTCAGGTGCTTTGGAAAATAGCTTAATTCCCTCTTCTTTATGGCAGCCCCTGAGATATTGGAATACTGCTATCATGTCCCCCCTTGTCCTTCTCTTCGTTAAACTAGACATACCCAATTCTAGCAACCGTTCCTTATATGTTTTAGCCTCCAGTCCCCTAATCATCTTTGTTGCTCTTCTCTGTACTCTTTCTAGAGTCTCAACAACTTTTTTACATCGTGGTGACCAAAACTGGATGCAGTATTCCAAGTGTGGCCTTACTAATGCATTGTAGAGTGGTATTAATACTTCACGTGATCTTGATTCTATCCCTCTGTTAATGCAGTCTAGCACTATGTTGGCCTTTTTGGCAGTTGCAGCACACTGCTGGCTCATATTTAGGTGATTGTCTACTAGGACTCCGAGGTCCTCTCACAGTTACTACTATTGAGCATGGTGCCACCTATGCTGTACTTGTGCATTTGGTTTTTCTTGCCTAAATGTAGAACCTTGCTTTTTTCACCATTGAATTTCATTTTGTTAGTTAGTGCCCAGTGTTCAAGTCTGTCCAGATCCTTCTGTATCTTAAGCCTGTCTTCTGGAGTGTTGGCTATTCCTGCCAGCTTGGTGTCGTCTGCAAATTTGATGAGTTCCCCATCTATCCCTTCGTCCAAATCATTGATGAAGATGTTGAAGAGTACTGGGCCCAGAACAGAGCCCTGGGGCACCCCACTACACACTTCCCTCCATATAGATGCAGTTCCATTGAGGACCACTCGCTGAGTACGGCCGGTCAGCCAGCTACGGATCCATCTGGTGGTGATACCCCACATTTTTCTATCTTATCAAGTAGTAGGTTGTGATCTACTTTATCAAACGCCTTACTGAAGTCCAAGTAAATTATGTCCACAGCATTCCTCTGATCCACTAATTTTGTCACTTGGTCAAAGAATGCAATAAGATTTGTCTGGCATGATCTATTTTTGACAAACCCATGTTGGCTTTTAGTAATGACTTTGTTTGCCTCTAGGTGTTCGTTGATTCGTTGTTTGATTATCTTTTCCAGGATCTTCCCAGGTATTGAGGTCAGGCTGATAGGTCTGTAATTTCCTGGATCCATTTTTTTTCCTTTTTTGAGGATGGGAACTACATCAGCTCTTTTCCAGTCCTCTGGTAGTTCCCCTGTGTTCCAGGATCTTTGAAAAATATAGTTCAGTGGCTCCGATATCACATCTGCCAGTTCCTTGAGAACTCTGGGGTGTAATCCATCTGGTCCTGGCGATTTGAACTCATCTAGGCTGGACAGGTGCTCACTACCATTTTCTTGCCTATCTTAACTTGTGTTTCTATTTTGTTTTTTATGGCACTATTTTTGATAGGTTGGTCTGTTTTTTCCCTTTGTGTAAAGACAGATGCAAAAAATGAGTTAAATAGTTCTGCTTTCTCCCTGTTGCTTGTCACCTTCTTGCCACTTCCACCCACTAATGGACCAATCATTTCCTTCACTTTTTTCTTGTTTTTTACATGTTGAAAGAAGCTTTTTTTGTTATTTTTGACTTTGGTCACAAGCCTTAGTTCATTTTGAGCCTTGGCTTTCTTCACTTCATCTTTGCAGGCTCGGGCTATTTGCTGATATTCTGACTTAGTTATGTTCCCCTCTTTCCACTTTCTATACTTGTCCTTTTTATCTTTCAATTTGTCAGAGAGTTCTTTATGCAGCCATGCTGGTTTCTTTTGAGAGCTGTTGTTTTTCCTCTTTGTTGGTATTGTGCTAGACTGTGCTTTTATTATCTCATTTTTCAAAATTTCCCAAGCTTCTTGAGTTGTTTTCCCCTTGAGGATTCTTATCCATGGAATCCTTGCCAAGCCCTCTCTAAGTTTATTGAAATTAGCTGTCTTAAAGTCCAAGACTCTAGTTTGACTGTGTTCTATTGCTTGTGCTTCTATAATGTTGAATTCTAATATTGCATGATCACTTCCTCCCAGGGTTCCTATGGCTTCAACACCTTCTATCATTTCATCTCTGTCATTCAAACATCCTACTAATGGAAGAAGCAGAGGGTCAAGAAGGAGACAAAATGGGTGTGAAGAAAACCATAAGACAGGGCCTGAGAAGCTAAGCCTAACAAGAGAATAGTTCAGTAGCAAAAGCCAAGACATAGGAAGGACATAGGAATTAAAGTAGTGGATGAAAAAAAAAAGTTACAGAGAAACACAGAAATACATCTATTTTTATGAGTCTTCCAGTGCCTCTCAGGCTTTGTTGGCAAAGGTCTGGATGAGGAGTCCAATAGTTAGGTTGCTTTTTAATTCTGCAGACTTCAAAGATTGTATAAAATGGACTGAAACATGCAGTTTGGGATGTTTTTGTAATCTGCTTGGAGAGCAGAATCAAGAAAACTCAGAGACAGGTAGCAAAAAATATATCTGTTTCTTTGCAGTCTGCCTCTTCAGTATGAAGGAGATATAATTGCTTTAGAAACTCAAACAGGATGTAATACCTAAGGCTACAATCTTTAAAATACAACATTCACTCAACATTTTCTGGAGTAATAATAATAATAATAATAATAATAATAATAATAATAATAATAGTACTAACTACTGGAGAGACCAAACTGGCCTACAAGAAAGACCAAATGAAGAACAGAATAGAGGCATGGGAAGACAAAGCACTACATGGCCAATACATGAAAAAAATAGCTGGGAAAGCAGATAATAATAAAACCTGGCAATGGCTAAGAGCAGGAAAATTGAAGAAAGAGACCGAGGGACTAATTCTGGCTGCACAAGACCAAGCCTTAAGGACAAATGCATACAAAGTCAAAATTGAGAAGACAGCAACAGACAGTAAGTGCCGCCTATGCAAAGAAGCTGAAGAAACAGTGGACCACTTGGTAAGCTGTTGCAAGAAGATTGCACAGAACTGATTACAAGCAGCGGCATGACAAAGTAGCAACAATGGTGCATTGGAAGATCTGCAAAAAATATCATTTGCCTGTAAGCAAAAACTGGTGGGATCATAAAATAGAGAAAGTCATAGAAAATGATAAAATTAAACTGCTCTGGGACTTCAGAATTCAAACAGACAAGCACCTGCAACATAACACCCCAGACTTAACAATTGTCGATAAGAAAGACAAAAAAGTCTGGATAGTGGACGTGGCAGTGCCTGGAGATAGCAGAATAGAAGAGAAAGAACTGGAGAAGATAACAAAATACAAAGACCTACAAATAGAAATAGAAAGACTGTGGCAAAAGCAAGCAAGGGTAGTACCAATAGTCATAGGCTCCTTGGGTGCAATCCCAAAACAACTGGAGCACCACTTGAACACCATTGGCATTGACAAATTCGCTATTAGTCAATTGCAAAAGGCGGCCTTATTAGGAACTGCTTCCATCCTGCGACGATATCTGTAATACCATCAAACATCCACATCTGCCTATCCCAGGTCCTGGGTAAGGACTCGATAGGTAGACAAAATGCCAAATCCAGTCTGAACATCTGGCTGACTGTGCGATGATCCATAATAATAATAATAAGTACAAAGACCTACAAATAGAAATAGAAAGACTGTGGCAAAAGCAAGCAAGGGTAGTACCAATAGTGATAGGCTCCTTGGGTGCAATCCCAAAACAACTGGAGCACCACTTGAACACCATTGGCATTGACAAATTCGCTATTAGTCAATTGCAAAAGGCGGCCTTACTAGGAACTGCTTCCATCCTGCGACGATATCTGTAATACCATCAAACATACACATCTGCCTATCCCAGGTCCTGGGTAGGACTCGATAGGTAGACAAAATGCCAAATCCAGTCTGAACATCTGGCTGACTGTGCAATGATCAATAATAATAATAATAATAATAATAATAATAATAATAATAATAATAATAATATATAGAGTTGGAAGGGACCTTGGAGGTCTTCTAGTCCAACCACATGGTCAGGCAGGAAGCCCTATACCATTTCAGACAAATGGTTTGTCCAGTCTCTTCTTAAAAACGTGCAATGTTGGAACATTCACAACTTCTGGAGGCAGGTTGTTCCACAATTAATTATTCTAATTGTCAAGAAATTTCTCTGAATGTGGCATGGATTGACTACAAAAAGGCATTTGACTCTCTACCACATGATTGGATAATAAAGTGCCTAGAAATAACAGGAGTCAGTAGAAACATCAGAAAATTTGTGCAAAGATCGATGGCACAATGGAAGACACAGTTGCAGATCAATGGTGAGAGGCTGGGAGAGGTTAATATCAAGAGAGGAATATTTCAAGGAGATTCATTATCACCATTACTATTTGTTATTGCACTGTTTCCTCTGTCAACAATACTGAATAACTCAGGACATGGCTATCAAACATCAAAAACATCTGCCAGACTATCCCACCTCCTTTATATGGATGATCTGAAGCTGTATGGAAAAACATCATCTGAAATAGAATCGCTGCTCAACACTGTCCGTATATATAGCCAAGATATTGTAATGGAGTTTGGCTTGGACAAATGTGCCACACTTACTATCAAACAAGGAAAAATAATGAAAACTGAAGGAATCAAGATGCCCCACGAAAATAACATTAAGAGTCTGGATGAGGAAGAGTACTACAAATACTTGGGTATCCTTCAAGCTGACAACATCAAGCACACTGAAGTCAAGAAAAAGATTAGAGGTGAATACATCAAGAGAGTAAAGAAGATCTTAAAGTCCAAACTCAATGGAGGAAATACCATAAAGGCAATCAATACCTGGGCAATCCCAGTTATTAGGTACACAGCTGGAATAGTGGACTGGACTCAAGCAGAACTAAAAGCAATGGATAGGCAGACCAGAAAAATAATGACAATGAATCATGCCCTTCATCCATGCAGTGACATTGATAGACTTTATCTACCATAATAGATAACCTAGTTAGGTTGCTTTTTAATTCTGCAGACTTCAAAGATTGTATAAAATGGACTGAAACATGCAGTTTGGGATGTTTTTGTAATCTGCTTGGAGAGCAGAATCAAGAAAACTCAGAGACAGGTAGCAAAAAATATATCTGTTTCTTTGCAGTCTGCCTCTTCAGTATGAAGGAGATATAGTTGCTTTAGAAACTCAAACAGGATGTAATACCTAAGAGCTACAATCTTTAAAATACAACATTCACTCAACATTTTCTGGAGTAATAATAATAATAATAATAATAATAATAATAATAATAATAATAGTACTAACTACTGGAGAGACCAAACTGGCCTACAAGAAAGACCAAATGAAGAACAGAATAGAGGCATGGGAAGACAAAGCACTACATGGCCAATACATGAAAAAAATAGCTGGGAAAGCAGATAATAATAAAACCTGGCAATGGCTAAGAGCAGGAAAATTGAAGAAAGAGACCGAGGGACTAATTCTGGCTGCACAAGACCAAGTCTTAAGGACAAATGCATATAAAGTCAAAATTGAGAAGACAGCAACAGACAGTAAGTGCCGCCTATGCAAAGAAGCTGAGGAAACAGTGGACCACTTGGTAAGCTGTTGCAAGAAGATTGCACAGACTGATTACAAGCAGCGGCATGACAAAGTAGCAACAATGGTGCATTGGAAGATCTGCAAAAAATATCATTTGCCTGTAAGCAAAAACTGGTGGGATCATAAAATAGAGAAAGTCATAGAAAATGATAAAATTAAACTGCTCTGGGACTTCAGAATTCAAACAGACAAGCACCTGCAACATAACACCCCAGACTTAACAATTGTCGATAAGAAAGACAAAAAAGTCTGGATAGTGGACGTGGCAGTGCCTGGAGACAGCAGAATAGACGAGAAAGAACTGGAGAAGATAACAAAATACAAAGACCTACAAACAGAAATAGAAAGACTGTGGCAAAAGCAAGCAAGGGTAGTACCAATAGTAATAGGCTCCTTGGGTGCAATCCCAAAACAACTGGAGCACCACTTGAACACCATTGGCATTGACAAATTCGCTATTAGTCAATTGCAAAAGGCGGCCTTATTAGGAACTGCTTCCATCCTGCGACGATATCTGTAATACCATCAAACATCCACATCTGCCTATCCCAGGTCCTGGGTAAGGACTCGATAGGTAGACAAAATGCCAAATCCAGTCTGAACATCTGGCTGACTGTGCGATGATCGATAATAATAATAGAGTTGGAAGGGACCTTGGAGGTCTTCTAGTCCAACCACATGCTCAGGCAGGAAGCCCTATACCATTTCAGACAAATGGTTGTCCAGTCTCTTCTTAAAAACTTGCAATGTTGGAACATTCACAACTTCTGGAGGCAGGTTGTTCCACCAATTAATTATTCTAATTGTCAGGAAATTTCTCCTTAGTTCTAGGTTGCTTCTCTCTTTGGTTAATTTCCATCCATTGCTTCTTGTCCTGCCTTCAGCTGCTTTGGAGAATAGCTTGACTCCCGCTTTTTTGTGGCAGCCCTGAGATATTGGAACACTGCTATCATGTCTCCCCTTGTCCTTCTCTTCATTAGACTAGACATTCCCAATTCCAGCAACCGTTCCTCATATATTTTAGCCTCCAGTCCCCTAATCATCTTTGTTGCTCTTCTCTGAACTCTTTCTATAGCCTCAACATCTTTTTTACATTGTGGTGACCAAAATTGGATGCAGTATTCCAAGTGTGGCCTTACCAAGGTGCTATAAAGTGGTATTAACAACTCATGTGATCTTGAATCTATCCCTCTGTTAATGTAGCCTAGCACTGTGTTGGCTTTTTTGGCAGATGCAGCACACTGCTGGCTCATATTTAAATGATTGTCCACTAGAACTCTGCGATCCCTCTCACAGTTACTACTACTGAGCAAGGTACCACCTATGCATGTACCTGTGCATATCTGTGCATTACTGCAGGCATGCTGCTGCTACCATTCAATCAGGTTGAATATTTCCTTATAGATTGCTTAAATAACATGCTAATGTGAAAATCAGAAAGGTGCATTGATATGCATTCCTAAGCTTTGTGTATGGTGGGGAGGCCCGTGTCCTTGGGTCAGCTAACATTAGGTGAAATCCAGTTACAATGACAGCATGTAGCCAGGTATTCTAAAGGCAACATCATCATGCTACTCCCCATCACAGGATTTGTTCATACAGCCTGTCATGGAGCTTGAGCATGCCACCCTTGGACAAAAAGCCATCAGATCTAAATGTCCCAATAATATTATTTCCCCCCTAGTTCCTTACTTCCTTTCTTTCCCAAATCGCGGCTTTAAAACACTTACCCCAGCTTTGAAAATAGTTCATGCATAGTTAGATTTTGTGGCGTTATTTATTCTCTTCTCTAGCTGATTTGCATCTGGCTATCTTTTTTACATTCTGTATCTATATTGTGGAAGAACTTCCCTTTTAAAACTATTTTGTTCAGTTTGGTTAATGCAGCCTTCTCTCCCCGGGATCTTCCAGATCTGCTGAGAATACAAATCCCAGAAACGCCACTCCACTCCACACAGATTAGGAATTCCTCCTAGCAGATCTGGAAAATACCAGGTTAGAAACGTTAATGTCTTCTTCTCCAAGGTATCAAGTTGATAAAAAACCCCACTACTTCTGAAGATACGTTCCAGTGGAGAAACACCATATGTGACATGCTGAAGATATATTCAATATTCAGGTGGTCTTTTCAGCCTTGAAGTACAGGTTACCTTACTCTTACCAGAGTTCATTCAATTATTAACTTGAGAAATGATACAAATCTTTTGCATTCTTTAAGTAAAGGCACTGCTACCTCACTGCAGTTTCCTTTCGTAGCGTTATGCTCTCCTTTTTGGAATACATTATTGTTAATCTTCCAATTCTATCACTTTATTCACTGCTGCAAAATTGTAAGCCTTGAGAAAAATGTTGATCATTTCCCAGCTGAGCTACGAACAATAAGTCCAGTTCCTCTTTGTTGAACTGGTAATCTATAGTAGTGTTTTCCTGGGTAATGGAAACTCTAGCTCACTCACTTTGTACATAATGCATTTTCCCTACAAAGTCTCCTGACACTGTGTATCTCCCCCTACTCCATACTTAAAGTACTTTTATGATTGTTTTTATGATAATTGCAATTTTTTTCTGCATTAAGTAATTATGTGCATTTCATAGAGTTCTATTATAACAGTTACCAGCGGGAATGGTTTGAAAGCTGTACAACCTGTTTTGCAACACTGTCTCCCAAGTTATCCTTTCACCTCGGGCAGAGAGAAGGAATTTGAAGGTAGTAAGTTCATGGTGGCTTTTTTAAAGGCTATTTTTCATTGTGCAACTATGAATAACCAAGCATTCTGCATTCTTGCACAACCACAAAGGTGGACAAGCAGTTCCTAGACTCTCTCTCTCTCTCTCTCTCTCTCTCTCTCTCTCTCTCCAGTACCTCTTTTTTTTTTTTAAAGTAACCAGTAGCATCAATACAAAAGGATGGGAAGCCATTCCTGTATCTGGATGCTGTACTGTTTGGCAAAAGGATCCTGCACTGCCAACCAAACTACAACCAGCCAGGCATTTACAAGAATATGACAGAAGTGCACTGTTTAGCCATTAAATGACTATTTGGTATTAACAGAGCTGTCATTAATTCATATACCTAGTGTTTCTAAACATCCATTTGAGATAATGTCCATCATTATATAATGCCTTCATGGATTCTGTAAATTAATGATGCTAAACAATTCCTCTCGCTTTTTGCCAATTCATTTAATGGATAATCCCCACACTTTGGTGGTGCATCAGTACATATTTGGGAGGAATATTATGATTTCTTAGTGTACATTGAAAATGGTTTTATTAGACTTCTATTGCATTTCCTTCTTTTTTCTCCCTAGTATGTTGTTAGAATATGAACAGAGTATGTATATAACTCTGTTTTTTAAACTTGGCAACTTTAAGATGTGTGGATCTCAATTCCCAATATTCCTTAGCAAGCAGTACAGAAGAAATGATAAAGATTGGAAGCCTTATATGGACTGTTTCTTGAAAGAAGAAAAGACTGAATTGAAGATTTATGAATTTGGGGATTAAAAAGGCTAAAGCATAAAGGGGAAAATTAAGAAAGCAATTACTCTATAGAAAGAAGGGTAGAACTTATCATTCTGTTTTCTTATTTTTCACATTTTTTTCTTATTTCATATCTTTTTTCCTTTCATATTTTCTATACTTAATTGTATTGAAAATAATGTGTGTGTGTGTGTGTGTGTGTGTGTATACACACATACACACACATTAACTGTTAATGGGTGATCAAATATAACATCATTCTATTCATGTCTACATTCCTCACACGATTTTATATATTTTTGTCATGTTTCCTCTAATCTTTTTCTCAATTTTAAGTTTTAAATTCTATCACCTTTCCTCAAAAAGGACCAATATTTTGATTGCCTTTTTTGCAACTTTTTCAATTTAGCACTATACTGTTTCATAATTAATAATCAGGACTTGTGTGTAATAGTATAAGTATGTTTTTATAGCGTTCATTTTATTTTCACATTACTTCCTGACTTATTTCAAGCATAGAAAAAGTAGAAATCTGATTTTTTTTTAAAATGCAGCTATTTTTTAAAATGCAATTATTAACCGTGTTGATTCTTTCATTCATTCCTCCCTTTCCTCATTGGACCTTGCAGACTCAGATCCCATTTGCAGCTAATTCATGCTTCATGACAACAACTGGGCCTGAATCTCCGTTGCTAAGCAATGTGGTCATTAAGTGACTCTATGCCTGATTTTGTAACTTTTTTGTCACAGTAATTAAATGAATCACACAATTGTTAAGCAAATAAAGCTTTCTCCATTGATTTTACTTGGCAGAAGCCAGCTGGGAGGGTCACAAATGGCAATCATGTGATCCTAGGACACTGCAACCATCACAAATACATGACTGTTGCCAAGTGCCTGGATTTGGATCATATGACCATAGAGATGCTGTAAAGGCTGTTAAGTATGAGGATTGGTTATAAGTCACATATTTCAGTGCTGTCTTCTAATAGCAATAGCACTTAGACTTATATACTGCTTCACAGTGCTTTACATTCCTCTCTAAGCAGTTTACAGAGTCCGCATATTGCCCCCAACAATCTGGGTCCTGATTTTACCAACCTCGGAAGGATGGAAGGCTGAGTCAACTTTGAGCCAGTGAGAATCGAACTCCCAAACTGCTGGCAGTTGACAGTCAGCAGAAGTAGCCTGCAGTACTGTGCCACTATGGCTAATAGTTATTAAACAAATAGTTGTAAGTTGAAGCTTATGTGATAGGTATGTGAAATCTGTTTTTGTTTTGTTTTCGACATAGTTCTACAAGTAGTGATGATGGCATAACAATCATAACCGGCACATGGAGATGTCATGATACTAAAATATGTTCTATTTGGCCTTTGCTGTTCCTTGACATTCTGGCACCCTGGCAGATAATTATGAACATGCATCACTTTGCTCTTGCTGATTCTAAAGTATATGTGCCGTCTTAACATAATCTCACCCGGTCTGGAAACAGATCTTTTTGGAGCTCTTTGTAATCCCTTTTTATTTTAACAGCCAACCAGTTAAGTATCATCAGCAAAGTTGCCCACTACATTTTCTACATTTATAAACTCCAAATTGTTTATAAATAATTCAAGAAGTACTGGTCACAGTAAAATTCAAGGGGACTCCATTGTGATTGCTTCTTTAATGTAAGAATTTCTCCTATTCCTGCTCTGTGCTATCTGTTCTTTAAACAACTTATCAATTTAAGAAAGCCCTTGACCTTTGATATCATGACTGTCAACTTTGCTTAGAGTCTTTAAATGAGAGACTTTATCAAAGTGTTTTTTTTTAAAGCAAGCACAATATATCTCTTCAGTCATCCCAGGTTCTGCTGACAGAAACCATGCTGGTACTTTTTCGACAAGGCGGTCTTCTATATGCTACTTTCCCTTTAATTATAAATCGTAGTCTTTACTCCAAGCAGGCATTAAAGTACCTGGCTTATAATTTTCCCTCTTCCCTCCCTTGTTCCTTGTTCTAAAAATCAGATTTACATTGGCTCACTTCCATCCCTCAGAACACGTCAGTTTTATAGAGAAGTTGAATATTTTTACCAAAAATATTAGCAACTTCATACTTCAGTTCTTTAAAAACTTTGGGTAGATACTATTAGATTCAGAGATTTTTTTTTTTTATTAGCCAGCTAGATTACGAGTCCTCTTTCAGTCTATGTTCTTTGTCTCTCCCCTTCTGAAAAAGATATACAACCACAAGAATCAGATTTGCATCCTCAGTGTGGAAACTAAGTATTTGTTCAGTTTTCCTGCAGTTTTCCTATCTTTGTATGTGTTTGACTTGACATTGACTCCTGGACTAGTCTCTGAAATTTTCTTGGCAAGATTTCAGAAATGGTTTCCCATTGCCTTCTTCCTAGGGCTGAGAGGAAGGAAATGGCTCACGGTCACCCAGCTGACTTTGTTCCTGAGACAATAATACAACTCAGTCTCTCAATTGCTAGTCAGGAGAACCAGCCTGGCTCTCTTCTTTTAGCACAATGTTTGTCATCCAATAGACCAATAGCTTTCTCAACCCATTTCCTGATTAGAATATATTTAATAAATGTTTTGTTGTTCACTTCAGTCTTCTTTGCCACAGGTTCCTGAAAATCATCCAGAATACTATTTATTTACTGCGTGTATATATTTTTCCAAAATGTGTGTTCTTTGTTTCCCTCTTAATTTGGGTAAGGCCTGCATGTCTTTGACAGCTTCTCTGAGCAGTCTGGTTTCCTCTTGCATTTGTGACATTCTTCCTTGATCTAAAACTGTGGTTCTTAAATAGTTGTACAAATTGCCCCTTTTGCCTGTCTTAAATGATGTCATTGCTCCCACCCCCTCACCCCCCAACCCCCCAAAAAGGTGCTGTTGGGCCACAGTAGTCCCAAATCAGCTCACAAACAAGCAATAACAAGTTGCTTCATTACCCCCAACATACATCCAAACACCCCATTTAAGACCCAATGATCTAAGATATAATTTCTAAACTGAAAATCTATTTTATATATATATATTATATATATATATATATATATATATATATATATATATATATATATATATATATATATATATATATATATATCAGTAAAAAAGGAAAGCGATCACCAGGAAGTAAAACACCAAGGTTTTAATAAATAAAATCAAGCTTTCGATGGCTAACATCTGCCATCATCGTCAGGATACAAGCCAGTCAGTGAGGAAACCTGCTTATAAGCATAGCCACACCTAAACTCTACGCATGGACCTTGTAACAGGTCCAGGCCGACTAATCCTTGCTTCACTTACAGCCTTCAGTGATTCTTTCTTATAGCTCTTACTTACATCCACACAACCACCCACTTCCTCCCTCCCTTTAGTTCCTGAGTCATATAGGCAACGTGTGTTTCTCAAAATTAAAGGGTCCTCTGCACTATTGAATTGATTCTTCTTTCTGTGTTCCTTGGGACGTTTCTCTCCTCCACTCCTCTGGCACGCATCGCACTCATTTGCATTCTTCAATCCTGTCACTCCTTCAATCCCCCCACAATCCTTGCCACCAATCTCATCCACAATTTTATTTCCCCCCACTGTTCCCAGCATATCGCATCCTCCATGCTCCTCCTTCATGCCACCTGGTGCGACTCTCAATCCGGTTGCCTCTCTTTCAGTCTTCTGTAACGCCGCTCTCCGGGAGCGCGTAACCACCCCCATAATGGGGCGGCTGTAAGTATTGATCTTCTGTACATCCATTGAAGGCATGTCTCTGTCTCGGTGGCTCTGATCAGTGTGGCCGCCTAGCAAAGGTGTTATTCTGCCATCGCTCATGGTAGGCTGTTGCCTTTTTTGAATTCCTATCCATTTCCAAGGCGCCAGCGACCAGATGCGTTGTAGCGGGGGCACCATTGGGGACAATGGAGCCGATATAGTCACTGGGGTAGTGAGTTTGTTTTGTGTTGATTGGGACACTTGTTGTTCTTATTCTTGAGTATTGGGTACAATGCAAGGAGGTGTCTGGGGCATCCGAGGATGGGCTACTAATATCAACAAATTTCTTAATTGACGGCGGATGTACACACGAATCGTTAACTAAAGGGGGTCTAGATTGTAGATGTCTCTCTTCTTTGTTGCCAGTTTCATCTAATGGACACCCAGAGTTTTTGTTACTCAGATGTTTTTTCCCAGGTCGTCTACGCATTTCCCATGCCTTCATGGTCTGATATGCCGGGCGTAGGTCCACATGTCGATTGATTGACATGCTGTCTGAAAACCAGGCTTCTTTGAGTAACCTACCACTCTTGGAGGTGTCACTGGCAACCACCCTTAAGTCGTCAAAATTAAATTTATGACCAAACTCCTCCATGTGAGTCAGTATTTGGGAGTACTGCTCACTTCTTCTTATTGCCAGCTTGTGTTCCTGCATTCTTGTTCCGACCCTTTTGGAAGTTTCTCCCACATAATTGCCTTGTCAGTCATTACAGTTAATCCTGTAAACAACTCCAGATCTCTCAACTATGGGGAGTGGGTCCTTTGGTCTCATAATGCAGGAACGCAACGTCCGGTCAGGTCTATGTGCAACCCTTACACCATAGGGTGCCAATAGTCTGGTGGTGGCTTCCGAGACGTTGCTAATGTAAGGGAGGGTAATACGAGTCGTCTGTGATGGTGCCATCCCACTTGATGGATTTTGGGATGGTTTGGACAGAGTACTGTGGCGTCTGATGAATTTCATGGGGTACCCATTGTACCTACAGAGACGGAGGAGATGTTTTCTTTCCTCCATCCTAGCTTCGGCTGTACTGCAGTGGGAGTCCACCCTCTTAAAGAGGGTTCTAATGCAGCTGACTTTGTGGGCCACTGGGTGATTGCTGTTGTAGTGCAAAATTCTATCAGTGTGCGTGGGTTTGCGATAGACCCGGGTGGTTAAGGTCCCATCTGGCTGGCGTTGGACTAAGACATCAAGAAATGCCAGCCTACCCTGATACTCCTCCTCCTCCGTAAATTGCAGATCCACGCACACCGAATTAAGTGTGTCCACAAAGTCAGCTTTTTGACTCCTCTTAATTATGACGAACGTGTCGTCAATGTAGCGGGCCCAGAACTTTGGGCAGTATTGGGTCATCGCTACGTGTTCCAATGCTTTCCTTTTTTACTGAAATGTATGTACCCAGGAATCGCTATTCTTCAATTTTTAATGTAATTTTTAATATATATATATATATATATATATATAAATGGAATGAATAAAGCGCGTTCACCAGGAGAGTTTAAAGAGAGTTTAAAAAAATGGGCTCTTGAACTTCAAAGACATTGTAACTCGACTTTATCAGAACACCACTTCCAAGCACTGAGTCATCACATCCAAATGGTAGCTAGAAAAACGAACCAAGAAACAACAGCACACCTCCAACGTAAGATGAATGCCATACGTAAGTCCCAATATAGTAATTTTACCAATAGAGTAGTTTGTAACCTCTCTTCCAAACCTCTGACCAACTCACAACTCACCCTACTGCAACGTGATACTAATCATAACCTTATGGATGCCTACCCTTTAGATTTTATATCTGCACTGGAGCCTGCTATGCATCATATGGGGACAGATGAAGACACCAGAAATTCCATTAGACAACAGATCACAGGGCTACTTACTAAGCACAGGTACCATCACACCCTATCTAGAGAAGAAACTGGAGCTCTCACACAACTTAAAAGAGATGATACTATTGTCATACTTCCTGCAGACAAAGGTAGGGTGACTGTTATTATGGATAGAACACTGTATACAGCTAAAGCACTTGAACTCTTGAATGATAAGTTGGCCTATAGAGTAATTAAAAAAGACCCCTCAATAACGCTCAAAAATAAAATCAACAAACTGCTAGACAACTTTAAGCGTTGTAAGAAGATCGGAGATGACACCCTAAAGAGGATACGTCCCTGTGACACGGCCCTTGCCCGTTTTTACGGTCTACCAAAGATCCACAAAGAAGGTACCCCCCTTCGCCCCATTGTATCATTCAGGGGCACCCCCATCTCAGGACTAGCTAAATGGCTTAGTACCCGCATCAACCACCTTGTAGATGGCAGTAACACCATGGTCAGATCTGCAGAAGAATTTTTAACTAGAATTAAGACCCTTAGGGTGGAGGATGATGAGATGATGGTGTCGTTCGACGTCACCTCTCTCTTCACCTCCATTCCCCAGGACTTAGCCATCTCTGTCCTGAAAGAACGTTTGACATCTATGAATGAAAGTCATCACCAAGATTCCCTTCAGACGGAAGACCTCGTGAAATTGATAGAAATATGTCTCCAGACTTATTTCACATTCCAAGGTACCATCTATGAACAAATAAAAGGAACCCCGATGGGCTCCCCCATCTCCAGTATTATAGCTGAGGTAGTCCTTCAACAGCTTGAACATAAGGCTATGACTTTATACCAACCCAAATTTTGGGTTCGATACGTGGACGATACATTTGCCATTGTCAAAAGACAACATGTAACTACATTTATGGGAATATTAAATTCCATCTACTCTGACATAAAGTTTACTGTAGAGGAAGAAAGACACAATTCTCTTGCCTTCTTAGATGTTTCCATCCACCGTCAACCAGATGGATACCTACATACGAAGGTATTCCGTAAACCAACCCACACGGATAGAATCCTCCATTACCAGAGTAATCATCCTGTTTCCCATAAAATCAGCTGCATAAAAACGTTATTTAAACGCGTTGACTCCCACTGCAGCACGGATGAATATAAGAAAGAAGAGAGGAGACACCTCTTCCGTACGTGCATATATAACGGTTATCCATTAAAATTTATCAAACGACATTGTACAACTTTCCAGCACCAGACCACCCAACGAAGAAGGGATTCCCCCCTACAAAAAACACGCATCTCCCTCCCATACATAAGTAACATCTCAGAGGCCACAGCCAGACTACTAGCACCCCATGGTATAGAAGTAGCTCACAAACCTAACCAAACCCTACGATCAAAAATTATGCGTCCAAAGGACCCCCTACCTACCATGGAGAAATCTGCTATTGTTTATAAGATCAACTGCAAAAACTGCGAAGGCAACTATGTGGGAGAAACAGCCAAACGCTTGAAAACTCGCCTCCACGAACACAAACTGGCCATAAAACGAGGCGAACCACACTCACAACTTTGGATGCATATGGCACAACAAGGCCATCAGTTTGACTTCAATAACACCCTTATCATAGCCAGTGATGCCACGAAGGGAGGTCGGCTGCTAAAAGAAGCCTGGTTCTCGAATAACAACTCAATCAATCGTCACATTGACTTGCACCCAGCACAACAAGCGCTACGAAAATGGAACTCAAACCATCATCCTTTATATCACAAACCTTACAATCAACATGCACAACATTCCAAACCAGGAGCTACACCTCCTCCCTACCAGAAACAATCTGATATAGACTACCCAGAAACCCCCCAACAATATCAAGGGGAAACCACACCCCCTTTAATTGGAGAAAACAATAATAATGACATTGGAGCGCTTAAGAAATTTGAGGATAGAACCACTAAATTTAGCACTACCCATAATAATAATAAAGGTGGATATCCCATACAGAGAGGGGAGAAAAAACATGTGATGACGACCCGTTCGCTTGATAAAAGGGAAAGTAACATGAGCGGGGAATCTGCCCAAATACCAACAGACTTTTGCTCACAGAAATGGGGGGGATTTAACCTGAATATTGACCTACGAGGGAAGATGAGCATGGGGGACACCATGATGGAGGAGGATGATTCAAACATTGAAAAATACCACATCCAGTTGATGCTTGTACATGCGAGCGAAGATAAATATGGGAGCACGCAGCAGAGGAAAGATGTTAAATTGCAGCCGATGAAGCCCCGCCTCCATGGTAGGATACACAATGACATCAAACTAAACCCACCCACTGCAACGAGAGCCAATACTGCCGGGAGAGGGCGGAACATAACTTTAACAATACCCCCTGAGGTCGACGGAAATGTGAACAAAAGTGCTCGAGAGAACGACAGAAGAAATCTTTACTCCGATTCCCCCCCCCACCTATCAGCTGTTCAGCAGGGAATGCTAGCACAGTCTAGGAACCACGTGCAGACGTCTATGGAACCCGTTTGAATCACCTTGTTAGAAACGGTCTCTCAGCCCTGAAGATGTTGGGGAGTTTTCCCAACGAAAGCTTGGCAACCTTTTAATATAGTAAAATACTTTAATTGAAGTATTTTAACTTTAAACTCTCCTGGTGAACGCGCTTTATTCATTCCATTTATAATTATGCCCGGGAGTCGCATTTTCACCATCATTATTGAATATATATATATATATATATATATATATATATAATAAATTTTTAAAGATATTCAGAGTGATTGGAGATTTTCACGATTAACTTTCACTTTCAGTTATCGGTCACTTTACATTTTGCAAGCCTGTTCTTTGAAATCAGAAACAATAGGGTTTGCTTGCATAACAATCCACTGAGGTGAAAGTTAAATATAAAGCAATGGCAATCTTTTACCATCAGTTGAATAATGTGTATGTTCTTTGCACTTGAGATTAAGAGCAGGACCATGCTCCCGCTAATGAACTCCTTGTGGAGCTGTTCTAAAGAATAATAATTTGATTTGGATTAATGGAACACTTTTAACCAGATGTCAACTTTTCTACATAGGCCAAAAATCAACTCCATAGAAAGGTAAAACTATTTTTATTGAAATTGACTATATTAGCCAAATTTTGGAAATCTATTTAAATAATAGAATAACAGAGCTGGAAGGGACCTTGTAGGTCTTCTAGTCCAACCCCTTGCTCAAGCAGGAGAGCCTATGCCATTGCAGACAAATGGCTGTCCAATTTCTTCTTTAAAAACTCCAATGATGGAGCACCCACAACTTCTGAAGGCAAGCCATTCCACTAATTAAAATAATTACAGAATAATATTTGGAAGGGACCTTGGACATTCTCCAGTCCAACTCTCTGCTCACGTAGATGACTCTATACCATTGCAGACAAATGGATGTCCACTCTTCTTTAAAAACCTCAAACGTTAGAGCACCCATAACTTCTGGAGGCAAGCTGTTCCACTGATTAATTGTTCTCATTGTCAGAAAATTTCTCCTTAGTTCATTGTGCCTCTTTACGGTTCAGTGAAATAGAGAAGTACCTATCTTAACTGCTTCCAAATTTTATTTGACTGTTGCGGATTTATGTTTTACCAAGGGTGTTTGATGTTATCCATTAATAAACCAGCTTTCTCCCAAATAATCTTGCATGCGATCAGACTGAGCTTGAATCAGTGAAAGAGTGATAACTCGATAAAATTTGAATATTATGCAGTGAATTTATGAAAAGCTTTCTGTAGTATAGTCCCTTGCTCATAGTTACCTACAGTAAACTAAACTGTACTCATTGCTGTAACCAATTACTTCACGCAATGGCTGCATTACTGATATTTGGTGGCAAAACCACATACAAAAGTGACATGAAGAAAAGATAAATGTTTCCTATAACTTTTTTTATCATGACTGTTCCTCATTTCATGAGAGGGGATTTTTCTATATGAAAAATAGTAGTTGTGTATGTATGTATTTATTTATTGAGATATGGTTGAATGTGAATATATGCAAAAAGTGAGCAGGAAGTTGATCCAGTGGGTGAAATATTAATCTTGGGCTGAAATTCCATTTTACAAAGACTTTTCTCATTGCCTTTGTGGGGACAGATATATGAATTTCCTTGTTTAAACAGATGTCTTTGTAGGGTTAAATGTTATAGTCCTCCAGATAATGGGTAATAGGGAATCTTTTAATGAGAAAAGTGAGTATTCTGTGTATACTTGTTCAGAGGGCATCTGAACATCTGCGGAGAAGTAAATGTTTTTCTAAATAGGGAATCAATAGCTGAATCGATTCTATTGTTCCTCTAAGGTGAAATCTGTGACATTGGAATGGAGAATGGGATGATTCCTGTTGGCTTCTGAATGTCTAAATTCTTGCCAGATTTTGGCATAGGATAATATTTCTACTGGCGGCATTTTGGCCATGAGCCTGGGAAGTTTTCTTTCCTTCTCTAACAAGAAGCATGGCCTATCTGAACTAGAGAAAATGCTCTGTTCCCAGAGTGATTAGTACGGCATTGTCTATTGTAGAGTTATAGTGGGGTCTGAGGTTATTGTCTATTGACAACCACAAATCTACTTGTGACAAATTTCTCTCTCTAGAACTGTACTCTTACAACAATCATAAAGCATAAATAAATGATCAAACATTAAATTGAAATATCTCGCCATCATCTAGATCCCAGCACAATACTCTACTGGACATGCCTTCAGCTGACCACCATCTGGAGCCAAACTGACAAGGATTAAGTTTGTTTCACAGTTTTGATCCCTTTCTACAAACACTGGAAGAGATAGATTTAAAAGGAAAAGACATATAATGGGTGTGAAAATGGGCAGGAGTAAAATACTGTGAAATATTGTGTTCAGATTCCATTCCCATTCACCCCAAAATAAAATTATTTTTTGAACATAAATCCTCTCTTGAGTTGAGCTCAAGACTTTATATATGACTTCATAGGCATATGGTCTATCTTCTTGATAATGACATAGTAGTTCATGTTTTCCTATGAGATTTCATTTTTTAACTTCCAGATAGCTCTAAGGCAGTGGTTCTCAACCTGTGGGTTGGGACCCCATTTGGGGTCGAACGACCATTTCATGGGGGTCGCCAAACAACACAGTCTGCCATTTTTCCCCCTTTTACTTAGCTGTGCTACTCCCTTTTATTCTATTGGCTTTTGAAAGCCAATAGAATAGACTCTCTTGAATAGAGTCTAATTCTATTGGCTTTTAAAAGCCAATAGGAATTGTCCAGGCTGTCTCTGCCCTGCTGAGCCCGTCAAAAGTCCCATTCTGCAAACAGTGCTGCACCAGTTGAGTAGTCCTCAACTTATGACCGGTTGAGTAGTCCTCAACCTACGACCGGTTGGGGGTCGCGGCATTAAAAAGGTTGAGAACCACTTCTCTAAGGTTTCCTGGTGCTCCTCCCATTCAAATGGTAGGAAACTCCAAGTGAGTGGAAGCTTTTGAGATCTGTCCAGCTAGATGCTATTACCTTTTGGAGCATACTGGTAACCTTATCTTAATGTTTTGGAAAGTGGCTTCCCTGTGCATCTCTTTAATATGACAGTGGATGGAAAACCTGGTACTGTAAATTGATATTGAGAAAGACAACAAATACAGAACAGTTAAATGAAAAAGGTCCTTCGAAGAGAGATGCATACAGATCCTAACTACTGGAAGTCTATTATCACAAGAGGAAAACTGAAACTAAAGTTCAAGATATTTTATTAAATAATATTTATGAAATTCCATTTCTTTAAATTTAGATCAACTGAATCCTTGAGTGACTGAGTCTTATCAACGGCCGTGACATTTTCTGGAAGTGATTCTTCTACATCCCCTTTTCAGATTGTTTTGATTTCCCAATGGGAGCTGCATCCTGGCATTCTCTGCCAGAATCCCTTCTCAATACTAACCAAACTTTATTCGGTTTAACTCTGCTGGCCATTATACCCTGTTTTCCTACAGCATACAAAGAAACATATGAAGAAACATAATACCTCTCCAGAAACATAGTAAAGCTACTAGTTTCAGTGGCTGTAGCATTGCCTGAAGCTCAGGTAGCAGGTTTAAAATTCAGGTAGTGAGGGAGCAGCAGCAGCAGCAAAAAGGAAAAAAAATAGAAAAGGCTATTGCCATTTTGACCTTGCTCCAAATTCCTCCCCCTCCTGCCTCAGCTTTGCTACTGGATAAAAGAATCCTGCTCAAGCAGGCAGACCTCTCAAGCTGCTCAATCTTGGAGACTCTACAGGAGCCTTTTCAATGACCTTGGGAAGTTCACCCAGTTCAAGTGAAATAAAGTACTGATTGAGTGCAGCAAGCAGCTGCTCTTGGCTAAAAAAAAAATGAAATAAAAAAAGTGAACAGGAAACTGTAGAGAACTTGGACAGAGGTTGGAGAACTTTGCCTCTGCTTGTAAACTTATATAGGGATTCTTTCCCTTCCTCGTAAGAAAATATATTTAAAAAGCTATTGCTAGAAGACACACAGTTCTTCTCGCTTCTGGTCAAGTATCGTCTTCATAATGATTGTTGAATGACAAGTCACCAAATTGTTTTTATTTTTTATCAAAGTCAAATACATTCCTTGCTGAGAGTCTTAGCCCAAGGTTGTCAATGAGTTCTTCATATCCCAATGAAAGGACACCCCAAAATATTTTGTTGGCGTTTTTAACTGTCCAGTCTATCCTTCTGTCCCTTCCCTTTCTCTTTCACACTGATAGACCTTTTTTTTCATTTATTTGGAAGGATAGAAGCCTTCTTAAATTTCCCTCCTGCAACTATATAAACAATTGGCATATCTATAGCTTGCTCAAAGCTTTGCATTCCCCCCTTAGAGCAGGGATCTTCGAACTTGGCCCTTTTATGTCTTGTGGACTTCAACTCCCATAATTTCTCAGCCAGCGTGCCTGGTTGAGGAATTCTGGGAGTTGAAGTCCACAAGTCATAAAAGAGCAAAATTTGAAGATCCCTGCCTTAGAGTCTCTTAAAAAAAACAGCTGGATTGGGGGTGTGAGCCAGGTTGAGTTTGGGAATTCTTATCTGAAGAAGAGCTCTGATCTACATGCCCCTTACTTATTCATAAAGGACTCCATCTGTGTTGCCCCTATTTACAGATTAAGGAAGAGTGAAGTTTCTCAACAAGGCAGCTGACCTGGCCATAATGGGCTATGCAAAGAGCACTTTGTGGTGCTCTCTGAGCTTGGTGGTTTTCTTGCAGATGTTTCATTAGCAAACTAGATAACATCATCGATTCACTCTATAGTTCAGTTTGTTGATGAAAATGTCTGCAAGAAAACGACCAAGGTCAGACAGCACTAAGGACTCTACAGTTCAACCCTGAGCTACAAATATTCTCTTCAAAAGAGCACTTTCTTCCCTATCACAGAGGAAATGTTTGTGTATGCAAGTGGGTATCTGAGAAAGGGAACAAAAAAAGAATGCTGCTTAGCTGTAATGATTTGGTCTCTGTGCAGGATTGTAGCAATTCACCCAGTGGTGGCCAGGCTAGGGGTGACAATAGAGTAGGGGTCTTCAAACGTGGCCCTTTTATGACTTGTGGACTTCAACTCCCAGAATTCCTCAACCAGGCACGCTGGCTGAGGAATTCTGGGAGTTGAAGTCCACAAGACATAAAAAGGCCAAGTTTGAAGACCCCTGCAATAGAGCAAACTGACTACTATTTATGGTATTTGATATAATGAATAAACAATGAACAATTCTGTAAATAAGACCTGATGTCAAACAAACATTTAGACCCAACATCAGTTCCTTTAATAAATGTTCTGGGGTTTTTTTTCGGCATATACAGTATGAATGATACATATAATCCTGTTCACTAACATTATTAACTATTTAATTATGATATTAACATAATTCACACGAGAAAATGAGCATTGGGTATAATATGTGGGAGCCAGGTTATATATTCTCCTCTTTGTGACTTGCTAGAGAAAGTGCTAGTTAACCCACACATCTTCCTTCTGTTATTGTGCATATATGCACTTGGGAATCAGCACTTAGGAAGAGCACATAAAAGCTAGCTAATTGCTTTGGAGTTTAGAGGAGGAAGAAAAAGAAAAGAAGCAGCTACTATGATAACTCCTTTTTAAATATTTTCCCCTCTAGGGAAGAGGTGTAGATGACCAAGCTCTAGCTTATAGGCGTTAACATCTGTTTCCTAAAATGCTCCACTGCCCTCTACAGCTTAAATGACAGAAAGAGTGTGGAATATATTCTATCTTGGCAAGGGATGAAGCTACACACAGCACTATCCTATAACAAGCAAGTGTAAAATATAGAGTGAAGCTGGGTATTCATTGATTCACTCTATAGTGCAGTTATATATCTGGCTGGCAGTTTCTTCCAGAAATGCTGCCGCGGGAAAAGAATGAAGATGTGCTACAAGAATTGGATGTGCCTAGTTTGGCTGAATGATGAGCAAAGGGGAATGAAATGAAGGACTACAAATTCAGGAAGGTAAAAAACATAAAAGAGAGCAAACTTTTTGGTGTTATGTAAAACAGATGTATAATAAATAAGGGAAGGATTACAAGCATTATCTTTCTGCTGGATTCATTTCAATGCATTGCTACTCTGGACTAACATCAGCAGAACTTGTTCTGATAAGACATGACTGTTTTAGATTTCACATATTGCTCTTCTCCTTTTGCTGCAGTAACCTTGAGTCCAAAGCTATATACAACATCCTAAAGGAAGCTTTTCACAAATGCAGCATATGAAAATAAGGAGGGGGGAAAAATCATCCTGGCTAGAATGCTTACTTATTCAGAAGATTCATTTTTTTTTACAACAGATCCTTTACTTACTGATTTTAAATGAGGGCATGTTCTCTCCTCACCCTTCTTGGAGATGCATAAATAAGTTTACATATACAAGTTTTAAAAAACCAAGCAAGCAAACAAACAACTTCCCCACCCCATCCCCTGAAACAATGAATAATCGCTGGTAGAAACTTCTAATGCTGCTGAGATGAGGTTTTTTTTTTCTTGAGTAATATTGCATTACAGAAAATCTAAAAGGAGCACAAGATCAAATTAATTTTCCTAGTTAATTTCAATTAAGACTGAGCAATTTTCTTATTAATGAAGAATATTTGTAGCTTAGGTTTGAAATCAAGGATCCTTAGCGCTCTCTGAGCTTGCTTATTTTCTTGCAGACATGTCATTACCCTAACTATGGTGTTACCTAGTTAGGGTAATGAAACATCTGTAAGAAAACAAGCAAGCTCAGAAAGCACCAAGGACTCCTGATTTTCTTATTAAATTTTATTTATTATAATCAAAACAAAAACTGATTTATTATTTCTCATCATTACCTAATAACTGCCCTTCTAGCCAAACAGTCACATAAACAGCAGCAATAATATCATGCTAACCTCAAAGGTCAAAATATGTTCCATGGAATTTCTTTTGAAATATTTCACTTTACATGGACCAATATCGTCCAATGGCGCATTCCTGCCACCAGGTTCTGTCATTTGAAGAAAGGGTAAAATCTGCAGCCTTAGTCAGAAAACATGAGTGGGGAAAGCAAAGCATTGCAGAGGACAATCTCTGCCCTCTCAATTGGCCTGCTCACCTGAAACTGGAAAGGGAAAGTCAGAACCATGTTGGCGAATCTAATCTATTAATATCTAGACCATTTATCCAATTAAGCATGGTATTTATTAATTGGAGAAAGTCTGCTTTTCATCCTGAATAAGCTCTCAAATGGCTAGTCACTATGTGATCCAGTGTCTGATCAGGAACACAACAGTCACATTTAGGGAAGTATACTCTGCCTCTTTTAAAAAGATGCCATGCAAGGTGCAGAAGATATTCAGAGTTTTCTACCACTGGAGGAAAGGTAACTGTAAGGCCCAGTATAAATCATGTGGAGATTCAAAACAACTATTTGCAATGGAATCAACAGCTTTATGTGGAAACTACCTTCATTATAAGAATAAGCGTCAATAAGACTTATAAGTCTTAATCCTAATAAGTATGTTTGGAACTACATTTTTAATATGTTTTTGTTAAACTGACTTTTACAGGCTATAACAAATACTGTATATGTAAGATTACATTATGGTTTGAATGAAGTAACTATAGCTAAAACCAATACCAAATCTTGTTAAAAGTATTGTACATTCAAAATATTTAGAGATCTGCTATGATGTATTTGATATCAATGTGAAGACTGAGTATCCAAATCCATACTCATTAAGGAAAACTGATCTATGACACCCATTAGCTTTGAGTAGAATTGGAAGAGCTTAATGGGGCTTTTATCAAAGATCAGTGGAGTTCAAAATTATTTAAGCAAAGCTGTTTTTGAATAAATGGTGGCTCATGAAACTAGAGCCTGCTAACCTTCTTCCTGCTACTGAATTTGCATGTAGTTTATAAGCTATTGACTACTTTCTTTATTGTACAACATCAGGTCATATGAAAATTCCCTCACCACAACAGCTGCCCAGCAAACTCTTCTTAATTGCCTACACCTTTTCAGTTTGAAAGGTTATCTATATTGCAATTCCTAAACATATGTTTTGAAGTACTAAATTCAAGCAGATTTTTGAGTAGAATTGTATAGGACCAAAACTGTTAATCCACTTTTTTATGCAAGCTGAAATCATGCTCCAATTGTTTTACTGTCCCATTCCACTGGCTTTATGAAAATATTTCTTTATGGTAAAGTGGTTCCTTCATTGGTGACTATATCAAACATTATTTGCCAATGATTATGGAAACATATCTTGTTATGAGGAATATATTACTTAGTGGGTTTGTGCTACATACTGGAACAGAGATTTCTATTTCCAAATGTAGTTTTTGCATTATTTTTAATGCTGCAAATCTGTTGTGCATTGATTAAATCCCATTTGTGGTCAAGATAATAAAATCAGATACATGTTAGGACTAGTGTCTTATGCTTGTCTTTGATTCCCATGGAACTAAATTTTTAATTTTCTCACAGAGAATCCAGATGCCATAACTCTTACATTTTATGCTCCATGATGTCACCTCTTGGGGCTTTAAAGTATCTGAATATTTTATAATCTTTGTCCTAAAATCATTATACAGATTTCTGTATGGATATAAAAAAGCTTGGGATATTTGGTACATTAATTTTAAACAATAAAACTTAATTAACTTAATTAATATAGAAAAGTGTATGTTCTAAAATCATTCCTGAAGCAGATGGCTATATCCAGTGCTTTTTTTGTAAAAAAAAAAAAGTGTCGGAACTCACACGTTATACAACCCGCCTTGCCTACCCTACAAGGTTCCATTGAAAAAAGGTGCTGGAACTCTGTTCTGGGCGTTCTATGACAAAAAAAGCCCTGGCTATATCTGTTCTAGACATGTTTCAGATTCCTCCAACTGGTGTCTTATAGATGTATGGAAACTTTAATTTTCAAGCAAGTAAATAGAAATCGTTTAACTGACTGAAAATTCTAAATTTACACTTGGGACAAATGTACTGCAGTCAGGAATTAAGAATTTATGAGTAAAATATAACTGAACAGGATTAATTGCTCTCTATAAACATATAGAAAGCAAAAAAAAAACCTTAAAGAATTTTAAAAAATGAATTTTTTTACTACAACTTTAATTTTTAAAGCAAAAATATTATAAATTTGATAATAACATATTATACATTTGTAAAAATTCAAAATATCCGGACAAAGATAAAATTCAGCATATACAAAAAATGAAATCAGTATTTACGAGGAGTGAAAACTACTGTTGTATTGGTAGGATACAAATCCATCTTTTTCCCTTTCATCTGTTGCCAATCCTCAAGAATCTTGTTCAGAATCAAAGGAAGATTGGTAGGTTCATTTGTAATGCATCTTATTGAATCACAAAGGGAGTGGACATTTATCCAAATCTTAAATCTTGCACAATTAGTGCAAGAGTATCAGGTTAATATTAGGAACTTTCTTCCTGCACTGCCTCCATAAGGCCTAAATCGTCACATGTTGTGTGGCTTCTGCCAAAACTTTAGAATGTTTTAGAAGAGAAAAGAACATTTCCAGTGCTCAATAAGTATTGAAATTTACCCATCACTACTGGGACATTAACATACTTTTGTTATTGTTTTTTTCAGAGTCCATATAATAAACTGAAAGACAATAATTGGCATAATATTACTTGAAAACAAGTTGTTTGTAGGATTCTAACAACTTATATCAGAAACCATTCCAAATGTGTTAGTGAAACTGACACTTGTTGCAGAAGAACTATGTAATCAGTATTTCTTAAAGTGTGATCTAAGAATCTCTGGAGGTTCCTCAAAATCTTCTCCAGAGCCTATGAGCGCAGAATTATTTTCCAGATACTGAAGAAAATTTTATTATGTTTTACTTGTTAAAAACATAGAAGGGGGTTATCATAAAAACATTGTATTTATGTTAATATCCAAAGTTAATATTTTTGCACAATTCAATAAATATTGTATGAATGTGTCAATTTTAATTTTTAATATAGTAAGTATCAATAAATATAACCCATACTAACAAAAGCTCTTTTGTCATTTTCCGTAATTTTTAAAAGTGGAAAGAAGTCTAGATGGAAAAAAAAATTAACAAACACTCATCTCATAGTTTTGGGTGGAGAACACACAATGGTGGGATTCAACCGGTTTGCACCACTTCAGCAGAACCGGTAGCTAATTTTTTGTTGCCCAGGCCCAGAATGGACTTCTGGAAGTGACATCACACAGAGAACCGGTTGTTCACATATTTGAATCCCACCACTGAGAACACACAAATGTTGAGTGGCAAGGGTCTTCTGATTAGTAGGAATTGTTTCCTGTTGTTTCCTGTTTGGATCTGTTATACTTTCTTGATAGTTCAATAAAGCTTTATAGTTTGAATATATGTTGAACCAATTATTGAACCTGAGTTTTCCAGACTAGCAGAACTGAAACTGGTGAATTGCCTGGCTTCTGTTTTGTAGAAGCGAAACACTTTCTTCTATATTTATTTCTATCCAAGAATGGAGCACTTAAAAAGAGATCTACTGTTTTACTAAGCTTCTAAATATTCATAAAGTGACAACACATGCAAGGGCTTTCATCTGCTGAAACTTTACTTAGTTCCATGGGACTTTGTTGTAATCCTTCTGGAAATTCCAGCTGTCATGAATTTTCTTGTTTGTTGTTGCTTATTTATTTTGCAATTTGTCATTTTGATCTCTTGATAGACATACTATCGGTATTCTACAAAGTATTAATTTCTAGTAAATATTCACAGCAAATTTTGACATTCACTCTTCTTAAGCAGTTTAGAATCTATCTTCATTTTAATGAAGAGTCATGAAATGCACAATATCAGTATAGTTATGCATCAAAAGCAAGATGTAGCACACTGAACTAGCATCCATGCAAGTCAAAGTTTGTTTTAACTTTCAAATATCACCTTGATATGATCCTCTGAAAATCAAGGTCAATAGTGCCTGTAATAGCATGTTTTGATAACAGTCATATCTCCAATAAGTAGAAAACAGAACAGGCTGAACTTTTGTAAGTATTACATCAGATGTGTTGTTAGAGACAACATGCTTGCTAAAGTTTTCAGAATGGAATGAACCCACAAGTCATATAATTGTGACCTGTGGTAGGACTGTTTCCTGCTAAGACTGCAAATGGATGGTATATTACATTGGTTGCAAGAACTGAAACAATGAAATGAGGCCATCCATATTTTGTGTAAATAAGTATAACCCTTCTACAGTTTGAAGGGCAAAAAGAGGTATCAGAAATGCACGTAATGGAAAATCCCAGTGTCAGAGATTATGGAATACTGACTGGATTGAAATATCTCTTTTATGTATACTCAAGAGTATCATAAAAACTATTTAAAAACGATCACGAGACTAAAAACGTTATTAATAAAGTTTTTAGTCTCGGTGATCACTTTTTAGTAGTTTTTATCATGAATATACCCGGGACTCGCATTTTAAAAATAATTTTAGCTCAAGAATATACACATGCCAATAAAATGTATATTCTGCCTTCTGGAAGTATGCACCATTTAGAGTATTTTATAACAAGAAAAACCATTAATAAATTCAATGGTATTTCCCTCCTGCCCAGAGTTGTAAGTAAAGGTGAAAGTAGCAGCTAAAAGAACAATGGACATTATTTATCTTAATGCAAACAATATCTGATAAACAAGGAGAGCTTTGTTACACAGCAATCAAGACTAAATTAACAGTCCCGACTCTAAAAGTTCCACAATTTAACTATGAGCATTGAAACTATTTTTCAAATTTGTATCAACTGGGATATAAAGAAGAGCTCCTCCATCAGATCTGAAGCCATAGACATACTAGGATGGGAGAACAGAGTTTATGTTTTTCCAGCACCTAATTTAATAGTTAGTACCAGAACTTTATTTCAGTCCATCAATATAATCCTGTAGAGGAATGCCTATCAACTTTTTTAGTTTTCTGGACCATTTAAAGCTCTTTCTTAAGGTATTCAAGTTAGCTTCCAAGACAGTGTAATCTGTTTTTTCAGTTTTTCAGCAAGCCATTTCAAATTAAAATGAAATATTTATTTTATTTATTATTAAACTTCCTTCCTTCCTTCCTTCGATCCATAACAGCCTTCTTTCCAGATTTTTCCCCCTCACAGCAATAAGAGAGAGCATTGACCCAAGTCAACAGTGAACTTCCAGATTCGATGGTGAACTTGAATTTTGAATTCCTAATCATAGTTCAAGACTTTTACCGTTATACCACAGCAGGTAACTTTATTATAATACTATGGCCAGGTCTGATTCAATCTCATAACCTTAGCTGTTCTGGAAACATAGGTTCTGAGCATATTTGCAAAAGAAACATGATTCTTTAAATCCCAAACACTGGACATGATATTCCTGTATTTTCTCAGGTGTGCACATAGTTAAAAATATTCAGATTATTTTTTAAACAATACATGTTTGCATTAATTAGTGTTTTATATTAATTTTAAACACATTCTTAACAATATTTAGATGTAAACACTTGTTTCTGAATGTGTTGACACACAGAAGTCAACTAATGTGGCATTCTGTCTGTCTTCCATAATTCACTATTTTATTTATTTATTTATTTATTTATTTGTGAGACTTATATACCGCTTTAAGTGCAAGCACTCTCTAAGCGGTGTACACCAGTAAGCAGTGTATATATATATATTTACATTGCCCCCAACAATCTGGGTTCTCATTTTACCTACCTCGGAAGGATGGAAGGCTGAGTCAACCTTGAGCCGGTGAGATTTGAACCGCTGACCTGCTGAACACAGTCAGCTAAAGTGGCCTGCAGTACTGCACTCTAACTGCTGCGCCACCTTGGCTAAAAAGACTAAGCAGACCCAGAAATGAATATTCCACCTTTGACTGAAAACAGTGGGCTTTAACAGCTCTTTATTTTCCTGGATTGTGCTTATGCATTTTTCCATTTAGGTCAAATTTTAATTATTTTATTTTATTCTGCAGCTTTCTACAGCAGATGAACAGATGATCATAAAATGTGTTTCAATCCCATAATTAAAACCAACATTTGTTTACTAAAAATATATCAAAGGTAAAATTTTATCACATATTACCAACGTACAATCACCTGTAAGTAAAAATCCTCATAAATAGCAAGACCTGCTTTTATTTGGATAAATGATAACAATACTGCATTCCATGCAAGTAGACTTGAATTACTGAAGAAAGGTGAGATGGTAAGAGCTTAGCCTCTTTATTTTGTAAATAAGCTGAATATCAAACCATTACATCTGATCATAATTGTTTTAAATGAAGATGTTGTAACCTTTCATACTATTTTTGGAAAGGCCTACTAGATATTATTGTGGAGAGCTTGGCTTAAAATGAAGGTACTATAAATTTGTGGATTTTATTAAGAAAATAATTTCTGTATCTCTTATTCCCCCTATCTCCTGTATGCCTGTAATTTGAGAATGAAATATTAGGATGTTCCAACAACAGGAGATATAATGTTCTATAGTTTTGCTTATTATAAAATAAATGAAAAAAACTAAAGTTACCCCATCAGATATTTTCCTTTCACATTTTTCAGGACAATCTACATTTCTTCTGGATTACTTGTTTCTCTGATTGTCCAAAGATGCCAGCTGTCCAGTCCAATCTTTCCTCAGTTTTCAAGGGTCTTAAAATCAAGATTTTTATAATTGGAATATATTTTGGCTTTCCACCTGACATTTTAAACTTTATGAGAAAACATGAATCAAATGTCTGTCGATATATCTATATCTATCTATCTATCTATCTATATATATATATATATATATATATATGTATCTATATATATGTGTGTATGTGTTAAAATCAAATAAAAGTCGATCACCAAGAGAATAGTATCGACTTTTATTTGATTTTAACATGAATATACGCAAGAGTCATATTTTTACTTGTATAGCTGATATATCTCTATCTATCTATCTATCTATCTATCTATCTATCTATCTATCTATCTATCTATCTATCTATCTATCTATCTATCTGACCTGGGACAACCAATGGCATCTTTTCATCAAACTCTGAGATTTGAGTATTCCTTCTTTCCCCTTCTGTATGAAGTAAATAATCTAGTCACTTACCTAACTTGCCATATTCTTGATTCACAGATGTTATGAATGCAAAATATTTAAATATTTCTGGAAAATATCTCAAATGCTTTTTGAAGAGTTTAGGTAGCTAACATCTAAAACCTGTGACAAGCTGAACATAACTTCTTTCTGTTCTATGGATTCTACATTGGTTCTCTATAAACATTTAATTTTTTAGTCACCAAACAGACATGATTATAAACCCTTGGAATAGTACTTTCCAGTAGCTTTTTTAAAAAGATATGTAGACAAAAACCACAATCTTCATGCCTATGCTTCTTCTCCAAGGCTGTAAATAAAAAAGAGCAGGTGGCCAAAATGTTCTGAAAAATAATCATTCCTCCAAATGCTGTAGGATTAATTAAAGCAAATTTTGGTTCCTATGCTTTGACAGCAAATATTTCAATAGCCCCTTCCATCAACAACAAAACTCTCTATTAATATCATAGATTATCTCCAGGAGTCGATGCTCCACACATGATGTGACATACAAAACAACAGAGAACAAAGAGAACAAAGATTGACAAAAAAAAAGTTTCAGCAACAGAGTATAAGACAATTTTATCTCAGAAGTAGAGAATGCAAAATGGGAAAATAACACCCACAATGACTGCAAAATGTCTGTAAAGAAACAAGTTTTGAAAACGATTTTTAAAAATACAGTCATGTTGGTTAAAAAAGATGTAACTAGTTCCCAGTAATTGTCAAAAATTATTGGATGGAAAAATATAAAGGCGGGTACTGGGGAAAATAAACAAAGGCAGGAAACAGCAGAATTGTTTACTATGGTGTAGCAGGTTGGTAAAAGGCAATATAATGAGAAAAGTTGTATTGTCCGGATTATTATAAAATTTGGAATTTATTCTATTCTTGATTAGAGAAAAGAATGAAGGATTAGGAAGTGAACATGTATTAGCTTAACAAACACCAGACAACTTGTTTGATTGGAAAAATTAACATATGTTGATGGGGAAAAAATAATAAAAAAGATTGTTGGGAAAAAAAAAGAAAAGTTGTATTGTCAAGGACTGTATATCTTACAGTAATTTACTACAAACATTTTCACTACCATTCAGACATATAGTATAAAGGGTACTATGAAGGCAGCCCAACCGAGAACGTTTTCAGTTATAACTGCGCACAGTCTATCACATCTCTGTTCTAGGTAACAGCTGTACAACTCCAATAAACAAATCTCTAAAAATATCTAAAACTGATGGAAGTAAGTATTCCCCTTAAAAATAATATTTAGAAGACAACTAATAATTGTACATAAACAATGTACAATCGGAAAAAAATGGAAGGCAAGATTTTGCTGTAGTGAATCTAGCTGAGGTTGCAGGATTGTTTGCATCTCAACGGGTGGCTTCAAATAGAATGGAATTCCCAATTGCATTATCAGATTGATGAAGCTGAAATATGGTATCGTAAATATTAGTTCCCAACAGTTAACTTATGTGCTTCCTCTATGTTCAATTACCTAAGTGACAGCTGCAGATCACAAAGAAAATTTCCAATCAAAACCATTATTTGGTATCAGACAAATCATTTGGTATTAGACCATTCATAACTTACAGACTGTTCTTCCATGACAAACATGTACATACATAAAGCACTGTAAACATTAAAAGAAAAAAATGTTTTCCATACTTGAAAGGATATATATTTCGAATAAATTCTTTTCAAACAAGGTAGATCCAATACATCCATACATATACATATGCACATGCACATACTGAAAGAAAACGTGCTAGATGAGCCATCAGTTGAAAAAGAAATGTCAAGAACAGCATCAAATTCACGAAGCTTTTAGAAGAGAAGCTGCATTTATCTACTTTACCTTAAAAACAGTATATTTTTCATTAACTTTCAGATGTTAACCATAAATCCCATCTTCCAAAGCTCAGTATAAGGTGTCTATAACACTTGAAAATAGTGGTAAAGGTACATCATCACAGGAATAAATATATATTTTTATCCATAAAAGAGGAGTTTTGTTTCCTGACAGGTTCAATACTTGATACCACAGTATCTGGCAAAGCTGAAATATATACATTATATCTGTCTCTACTTAAAAAGCAGAGATAACAGTAAAATCATTGTACAATGTCCATTCAGGATGTCACCTTTTATGAAGCAATGCAAGAAACGTTAAAAATCTTCTGTCTTCATAACTGATTTCAATTATAAATGCATGAGGTGCACCGAAAATTGTTTCTTTTCAGATCCTTTTCTTAAGCCATCCATAAGCATGGTGCAAAACTAATATTCCGACCCTGTCCAGGGCACTTCTAAGAAATACGGTTCTTTCTTGAAATGAGTCCCTGCTGGGCAATTTATATAAAGCAATAAAAATCTGCAAGATATAAAGACAAAATATATTTTTGCATATAATATTAGCATTGTCAACACTGCAGACTTTATCTACTGGTCAAAGAGGAAATTCTGAATAGTGTCATTTGTTTGTGGGAATGCACAATATAGTTTCAACAACTAACACTTGATGTTTCTTTGCAAAATAAGCCTTTGCTGGTTAGCAAAGTCAAATGTGTTTGTGCTGCCCACTTATATCGGTGCACTCTTGCAAACAATCTGGTAAAAAGAAGACGAAGGTCATTAACTAAAAAAGTGCCTGCTGGTTTTGAATGTGTTGATTTTATTTTTATAGCCCAAGCAAACGCAAAGCACAGGTTGCATGAGACAGGAGGGGAAAACTCTATCTGATCCTGGCACATTAGTTTAACCTTATCTCCATCACACAAGAGAAAGTAACAGAATGCTACATATTATGAGCTCTCCCCTTTCCAGTGTGGGCATCCAAGAGCTCTTGTATCTTAATAGAAGCCCACGTAGAGTAAATGTACTGCAGATATATTGAGCTTTGTTCGAAATAAACAATATGTGGCAAGCATGCTGCAATTTTCAAATGTGCTACAACAGCTAATAGCATAAAGTCAGAGATGTCATTTTCTATTGGAAGCATTTTCACTATGAACAATCCATGAAAATACAATTAAAATATAAAAACGAATATAAATTAAAAGAATAAAAGAGAAAGAGAAAGTGCAAAAAAGGAAAAAATAGAAAAGAAAGAAAAAATAAGAATATAGTAAAGAAATAAAAAAGAAATGCAGTAAATAAAAAAATATTCCTCCCCCATTGCAAGTATAAACAATTTTAACAATTTATCAACTTTTCTTAAAATGCAGCAAGTGATCACTTCCTCCCATATCTTATCCAAATCCTTATGGTGTCATTGTTCAGTTCTGATTGGCAAAAGTCTATTAAATGTTACCAGATAACAACATATTTATTTTAACCTTATAGAATAATCAACGTTATATTTCTTCCTTTTGTTTTTAACCATCTTAATTTTTAGTCCCTTCAAATAATGTCCTAGGACTTGATTTCATTTTTTCTTTGTCTAAAACTTCTTCAACGCTTTAACAAGTCTCTTTTATAAATCCAATATAAGAAAGTTATTCAGTCGCTTCCTTTTACTTTTAATAATCATGATTTTAGTCACTTTAAATAATGCCATTTTGACATGAAAATGTTATTCCGATTCTTTGTTTGTCATTCAACATGCTGCAAAAGGAAGTGGGGGACAGCCACAGAGAGCAGACAGGAAATTGGCCATGCTGGGAGGGTCACTGATATAGGAAAAGGGACAGATAGGAATTCCTTCCCAGCTGAAACATGGTAAGTCACATGGTTTGTTTGCTATTCATCCTTTTTAGTACTCATTGCGCCTCCCAGAACCAATTAAGCATGAATTTTGAGGTACCATTGTAGTACTTTCTTAAGCACTCATGTGTCATGATAATCCATGTTTTAAATATATAAATGCTTTCACTAAGGCCTCCATAAATACCTGCACCCCAGTTCCTAATTATGCATACACATGAACCCATACAGACAAACATTCAACAGAATTTCTTCTGGCCCTCTCTAATAAGCCCTATAAGAAGATTGGAATAATTATTTTAAAAATTAGAGATTATTTTTGATTGCTTCCATGGATGCCCCATACCATGGAATTAAATACCTTAATCATGATAGCTCCTTGGAAATTTAACAGAATGATCCTCACATATACTCTAACCTGAACCTACTTTACAAAAATTAATTAGGTAATTTTTCAAATTACAGAAGAACTAAGAGATGAAGAGCAAATGTGTACATGCAACCAGTTTGGCTCTGCCTAATTCTGTCAATCCTAATGGAAATCAAAGACAAAAAAAGAGAGAGAACTGAGTATGACACTCTAATGTGGCAGTTTTCATTCTACCTGGACCCCCTCAATCCCTCAACAACTAGTTATAAGATGCTTTTAATTATCTTCATTTTTGGTGACCTGAAAATTTCCAAGCTATTAACAACATATGCCAATTATTTTTTCCAACCAGAGAATTTGAAAACAAAGATGAACTAATCTAGTATGGCACAAGCACTATAGAACAGATGATCAACATTTTACTTCTAAAAACTCATTAACAAGATAGATAGAATAGGAAAATGATAAGTTCAGTTATGAAATGTCAGTCCTTCCCACACACACACACACACATACACACACACACTCACACACACACACATACACACACATACACACACACACTTATACAAATATGGTTTGAAGCCCTAAGTATTAAAACATTAAATATGGACAGTGCTACTCAAACACACATGCACAGACATAGGACTCAATTTGCTGCTGTATATCACACTAGAAGCTTGATAATTTCCCTCTCATATTATAATACACAAAAGTTAAGGACTGGGTCATCTTGAAATATGTAGTCAAATAATGCCAAAGGGGAACTTTTAGAGTTCCATTCAGCAGTCTGTATCTTTTCTTTTATCCTGACAGTACAGTGAAAAAGCTATTTTTTATAATATAGTGATTATGAAGGAAAAGTCTCCCTCTATTACAGGGGTCCCCAACTCCTGGCCCTTGAGCCAGTCTCCCTCTATTACAGGGGTCCCCACTACTGGCCCTTGAGCCAGTCGGAATTGGGCCACGGAAGTGGCAGGAGAGCAGGACACGCATCTCCACTTGCATGAGCAGTGGGCGAGTACATGCACATGTGCTCCATTTGCAAGAGCAAGTACACACACACTCCTATTTGCGTGAGCACATATGCCCTCTATTCACACAGAACCATCCCCTCTTCCTCCCCCCTCACCAGGCCACAAAGATGAAAAGGTTGGGGAACTCTGCTCTATTATCACAACATTATCAAAAAACAGTTTGGGTAGGATGGGAACTTCATCGAAGTCAACAGAAATTTGCACACTCTTGCTGTACTGAAAAATAAGCACATAATGTCTTAGAAAAACACAATTGTCTTCCTTCCCATAACAGTTTGATTGTCATCGATATTTTGAAAGTGGAACACAGTGATACATCCAGTAAGCAGTGCTTGTATCTAATCCCCTGGCACCACCTAATGAAAATATGATGTTTGGATTTATATCAGAAGGATCCCAGCTCCATGTTTTCCTAATATTTCTACTGTGATGAAATTATATTTTTATGCACTGCATTTTTACATGAAATAAAATGTTTTCTTAAAACCATCACTGACATTTAAGAAAACAACTCTTGGAAGAACATCCTCTCTCATTTTAAAATAATCTATTCTGAATCAAAGTGCAGCAAAACTGTAATGTGATCTCATATAAGCTTTGTGTTTACAAGAAACATTGGTTCATGCTTTTATGTGCTTCTAAATGGTAATGCAGCACAGACTATTTTTAAAAAAGAGCCAGAACATACGAACAGTATCAAGCAGAGAGAAAATTTCATCTGAATTCTTCCAGTTTTTGTAGCTATTTCATTTTCTTTCTTTATTCAGTAAATGCTATTTTCATAAACAATGAACAATTCTTTATTAAAAAGAATTCAGTAGCCCTAGAGAAGAAATGATGATATGACATTGCCAGGATAGGCCACAAAATATTTTCTCTCTGTAAGTCTACATGTTTAATTTCTGTCTATATAGAAAATATTCAATAATTCAAAGTTCATTTCTTTTAAGAAACCAAAATATGTCATTTTTAGAAATGAAAATAATTATTAGTAATTCACTGGGGAGGGGTTTCTAATAAACCATCCTGTTATATGAATATATTCAAACTGTGACTAGTTTTGAATCGTATTTTGGCTGATATATCAGATAAGTTTGAATAATTAATGTTCAACACTTCGTTTTTCATGTTTTCCTTTCTGTTTTCTCATTTTTCTCTCCTTATTAGCTTTTCTGATTCTATTAAGTACATTGGCATTTTTTGGGACTTTGATTCCTTTCCCAATCTGTGCTATGTTTTACGTTCTTAATACAGGGGTTTGAAAAAGGCCCTAAAAGAGTTCTGGATTTTTTGGGTCGAATTGTTCAGCATATGTTAATTATGTATAATCACAGAGATTTCTTTGGAAATTTCTTAGTCAATTGAAAAAAAATATGTGTTAAGTCAGAAAAATAGAACACTTTGAAGAAACCTCTTTAAATTTAATAAATACATGTATTAAATAAATAAATACAATGCTCAAATTGACTTCTTAATTCAGTGGAGTGTAGGAGAGAGGAAAAAGAAAATTCAATCAAGCTTTCAAGGTTATATTACTATACCCTATAATCAATAAAGTGTGCAGTAGTTCCATTCAGACCTGTGGAGTCTATTGCCAGACTTAACCTATCTTGAAGGGCTAAAACTATCTCCCTTTAAAAATGATATTTTAATTAAAAGATTTAATGTAATTAAACACATAGATTCTGATATTTGCCTTTCCAATTGAAAAAAAAGATTATCTGAGAAAATACTTCTAATGTAAAACACAGTAGTAGAATGATTCTGCGCCAATATGTCAAACACCTTATGTTTGTATTTTTACACATTAAAAAAATGAGCAAACATTTTAAAGTATTTCTTATCTCAACAAATAAAGTTCTATCCTTTTTCATTCAAACTTATGCTGGCACTGAAGCCTGGCACTAAACCCTAAGTGGTGGTTTTGACCAATTCTTGGAGTTTTGGACATCCCAGCACCCTGTAATCACTTGATCATGATCTGGGTGCTTGACATCCAGCTCATACTTATGACGGTTGCAACACCCTGCAATCCTGTAATCTCCATTTGCAACCTTTCCTGCCGGCTTTCCAGAAAGTCAATGGGAAAGCCGGCAAGGAATGTGGCAAGTTACTGGGTTAAGTCTCCTCGACCTGTGCAACCTCCCCATGCCCCCTGCACTCAAATGCCAGCCACTCACACACTTATATTGTTCCAGAACCTCTTCACACCTCTCTTGCATACATCCACACACCTTCCCCAAACGTTGTGCACCACCTTACATCTACCAGAGTCTTGCCACACTTTCCTCTTACACTTGCACTCTTCCCCATTCATCAGCCATCACTTGTCTACCTGCCAGCATGCTTGAGAACAACCTGAAACTTGCAACCTCAGAGTCACTTCAACTGACATGATTGTGGCAGGAAGCTGGCAGGAAGTTGCATTGCCTAGCTTTATGACCGCATTGCTTAGCGACAGAAATTTGTCAAGGTCTATTTGTATTAGCTTCTTGAATGTCATCAGATTGAGAGCCATTGAGATTCCTGAGAGGATATCATTCTGGAGGACAAGCACCATGCCAGATAAGGCACACTGGATGCCGCACAATGCTTAATAGATGGCATTCAAAGTGTGCTCACCATGTCCAATCTCGCCAGAGAGGCAGAAACAACGGAGACAGCTGGTCCCTCAAACAAAGCCCAAGGAAAGATTTTATAGGTGATAACCTGCATCTTGAATTCTGTCCAGATGTCAATGCTAAACAGTGCAACTCATGGCACAGTGGGTCTCATGGGTATGCAGTGTTGAGGGAAATAATTATAAAATTCTTAGTAGCTTTCCAACAATTAAAAAAAAATATCTGGCTTTCAGTGTAAAGTAAGTAACTTCTTGTTAATAGTTTGTACTTATATTTTTTAGAATGTTTTTGTTGATACTGATTTTTTTTTTTAAAAAAATATCTTGGGAGTTTCTTTGCAATTAAAAAAGATAGAAGATATTAGAGATATTTCCCTACACCGAAACCTGAATCTAGACTTGATACATTTTGTAAATACCAGAAAGCTGTATGCCTCTGCTGGTTTCTTAAATAACTTTCTAAAAATAATCATAGGTGCATAAGAAAAGCTTTTCTGGATCAAACCAAGAATCCATCTAATTCTGCATGTTGTTCATAATGACAAATCTTTCACATATATCAACTTCCCAGCAACTGGCATTCATAAAATGTTACTTTTGAACCAGAAGGCAGCTTATACCCATTATACCTCATTACATAAGGGTTGTATGAATAAAATATGAGTCGGTACTTCATCTTTCTTAAATGCTGCCATAGAGACTTTTCTCTTTTATGGACTTTTATGTAGATACAATATATGGGAGATTCAATTAAATATTCATAATTGAAGTGAACCTTATATTGTTGCTTATTTTTTGTTCCCTAACAATTTTAAGAAAACATTGCATTTGAAATCATCCGCCTGTCTGTCCACTTATAAGCATCTTTTTCTAAGACTTTATATAGGGATGAGATATAATATGTGATAGTTTGATAATATTACCAAAGCAATAATAGGCTATAACAATTTTAAGATTTGGGAAGAAAACCTATTTTGTAAGAATAAATCCAGAAATAATGGGCTGCTCCATAATCCCTCCGAACAATAGTAAATAGATAAGCTTTATTCCTATCACAAACAAAATAGTATTTTCTAGGTTTTTATATATCCACAATTGTGAGTGTAATCCTGTTGGTAAAACTAGCTGGACTATAATGATACAAAAGCTATTCATACATTCAATTATTTGTCTGGGTAAAGACAAGAATGAAGAAAACTACAGCTTGTGTATGGTCTCTGATTAGCTTAAAGCACATAAATGATATTTTTGTGAATATTGTGAAATTAAGCATTATAAACTGTCTTTTCTATTACCAGTAATTAATTAGGAACTGATACTAATGGTTAAATCTAAGCCATTTTTAGCTATTGTGAAATATAGGTGGAGCTAAGTTCCATGCAGATCTGGATATATTTATATGGAAGGACTGCATGGCTGGATAAGACAACAGGGGTGTTTTCTTAATATGTGTTCACATAAATCAAAGAGCTAACATATCAAATATTGTTTCTTTACGGTTCTACAGTAGCTTTCTGCTCATTCTACATTATATAATGTTTCAATAGTATCCTATTTTATTTTGAAGAAGTGCATTAGACATGATATATTTTCTATAGTGTGCTTATTACTGAAGAAATAAAAGACATAAATATACAGGTCTTTCAAATTGGTTTCTGCTTCTCTCAGGTCAGAAAACATCATATAATGCCAGTTCAAGCATGTATCTCCACTAATAAAGTTATCCTTGGTACTCTCTAGTAATAAATGTCAGCTAATGTTATTTGCCAGCCAATTCACTTACATTAAACTTTAATAGAAAAGGAATATTACAATAAAGGGTGCTCTGATTCTTGCTGGGCATAGTGCATAATGTAGCATATGCCAATATTAAATTTGTCATGTTGTCTCTTAAAGTAGCTATAATCCTGTTGCAACCATAAATAGACTGATGAATTTATTGAACACAAATTCATTTTGAGCTATGGAGACTTAGGCATGTACAAGTTTAATAAATTACTGTTACAAATTAGTATTAACCACTCTGCTAGAAAAAAAAGACACAATTTTTGTATATGAATTGTTATTGGATCAAACCTATCTTGATTACTTCTTTGCAGATAGCAAATACATAATGAATAGTGTGAAAATTGGTTGGTGGTAGTGGTAAATCAACATCACCTGTTGACCACTTAGGCTTTCAAAATATAATTGGCACAAAAATGTGCAAATTATGCTGTAATGCCTAGCCAAACTCTCTTTAGATAAGTTTAACTAAAGTATAGTTTTATCATCTCCATGAGATAATAAAACAAAGAATGCATTGACTAAACAGAAGGAATATAGCTTTCTTAGGCAGTTTATCTTTTTAATATAAATCCCTACACTAGAAAAGAATATATCAAAAGAAACAGAAACCCAATATCTTCATGCAAAACTGCAATGTAAAACAGTAATCCACCTCTAAGCTAAAACTCTAAGCAGGGAACTCTAAATAATATAAACTCGAACACAAATATTTGCACATGTAAAGTACATTTGAATTTAAGAGGTCATTTTGTTTATATAGATTTAGGTCTTACAGTTATTGGCATCAAAAAGCTGCTGTATTACCCACAAATTAGTAATTAACTTAAAAATGTTCTTACTGAAGCTATTTGTTTTAGTTTAAAAATGGGTTTAATTTAACTTCAAGAGCTTCAGGAGCAAGAGTGATTTGAATGTTCCAGCAAATATTGGGGGAGAATAATTTGAGGCAAAATGAACTAATCCTGCTTTGTATTCTTTTCTGTCATGGTCTGATTAAGGCAATATAATGAGTGAGTATGAAGAGGGCTTAAGTACTGCTGTGTGTAAATGATATATCTTATGTATTAACAAGTTGAATTAGATGCTATTAGAATGTGAAAGCACTTATTTAAAAAGGAGAAATATTAACATGCTTTAAGACAAGCTTAAATTTGATTATCTCCTTGCATATGAAAGCAAAGATACAAGGCACCCAATAAAATATATCTCTGACTACATTATACAAATATGATTGCTTTGACATAATGTGAATGAACTTCTTTGATGCAGTTTTTTATGTACTAGAAATGCTTAATGAGAAATACAATATCATGTTTCATCAAAGGATCAAGTCATTATTAGTGATTTTAAAAATGCATGGAATTTGTAATGTCTTTGCTCTATGATAACTTTGTTTTAAAACCATTGATGTGATTACTGTTGATTTATATTGAGGTCCTTTGAAAACTGTGATTCAGAACACAACCCCTTGATTATTAGCTTGTGTGAATATATTAAAACATTATATGTATTATATGTAAGCCACATTGGTTTTAATCTAGTGCCAAGGTGTAATTCACTCTTCCCTGAAATGTGAAATTCTAATGATTAAGTCCAGATATGTAGCATTCTAATGTAAACTTTTCTGTGTGTCCTGCTCTTCAGATTGTTCCATATCTAGGAAAGGTGAGGAATTCATTTAGTTTGCATTTTATTTTTTATTTTCTTTAATAATATTTTTCAATACAGTTTCCAATATCTCAAATGTTTAGTATATAGGAAAATAACACATTTCAAATTTTTCAAAATCAGAAAGGATATATCAACAAGTTTGCTTGGCATATGGACCCTGATCTAGAAGTATAAACTGCTTTAAGTATTTGGGGTTTGGAATGTAGGGGACTTTTGGTAATATAAAGAGTGGAATGAAAAGTGAAAATCTGGCTCGTGTTTGGAGAAATTTTCCCAATTGTTACCTTAATGCAGTTCCACTGAAATAAAATGCAAGTCCACTTGAACTGATATTAAAAATGGGCATTTATGAAATTACTCTAGATTACAGAGAGTACAGTTTTGGGGGTAATCAGAAGCAACAAGTTTAAGTCAGAGCTGTTCAATAAAACTTGTTTTTTATTAAGGAAGTAAAACAAAAAGATTGCATATTTTCACTAAAGTATATGTTTAAAAAAGAGACAGAATCAAAGCCAACAAAAATCTGTAGAGGCAGGAAAAAGGAACAAGAAGTTTAAAAAGATAGAGGCAAGAAAGTTGAGAAGACAAAAAAAGTGATTTTTTTTAAAACTTGCTCAAAGCATGCAGAAAACTGCAAGAGGGCTGGGGGGGCTGAGACAGATTAAAAAACTAAATGGAACTTTTGGTACTGAAAATACTTGTTTTTCTGATTAGAAGAAGGTAGGAGTCTGGGATCTAAGCAGCATATTCCAATACATATATTAAAAATATTCAAATTTCAGGTTGAAATTATTCTCCATGAAACTATTCTCAATGAATAGTTCCAGGTTGTTTTGACTGTATGCTGAATGTATTACACCTCAATAGATATAAGCTGGTTAGGTGCAGATGAACGGTACGACAAGTAAATGGGTAAAGAGTTGTCTTGAAAATAGCAGTCAGGGTATTCATCAGTGGTTACCATAAAATTGAAAAAAAGATACTGGAAGTGGTGCTACAAATTCAGTCCTTGGCCCTGTACTCATCGGTAACTTGTTAATGGTTTAAATGAGGAGGTAGAGGAAATTCTTATCAAATTTAATAAGAACTTTATTTTAAACTTTGATAACTTTAAAATATATGAATTTAAAAGGCATCACAAATGACAGAGGAATGGTCTGAAATAATAGAATGTTTTTTAACCAGGACAGATAAGTTTGTCTCATAGGAAACAGACATCAAAAATGGAATGAATGACATATCTCACACAGCACAAATTAGAATGTAGTCCAAGGGCATTGCAGTGTTGATAACAAGTGTTATGGCTAGCAATACCTGGAAATATCTAGGTATTGCTAGTCATGGAATTATATAAAATAGTACCAGAATTATAATAATGTTAATTTATATATTGCCCATCTCTCAGCAGTTTTAGGCAAAATAGCATGCCCAACCCATTCCAAATTAATAAAAATTGTAGAAAGTGTGGTCGTGAGAAATATAAGAAAAGCTGAAGAAAACCAAGCACTCCAGAGGTAATGGGATGGGGGAATTAGTCACCTGGTAGAGCACCAGTAGCTTTCCTGCTGAAGGTGCTTGGAGAAGATATTAACTAGACTCAGTGAAGCCAGTGGCTTAGCTCTTTCTTTCCCAATCTCAGAGAGATAGAAAAAGACCCAGGCCTCTGGATCTGCACTGGCAGAAAGAGCAAAAGAGAGTCTTTAAATTCCAAATAATTGTAATTGATTTGTACATCGCACACAATAAAATGTACAATAAAATGCTAATAAAATAAGATCTTCAGGGGGATTAAATTTGATGCTGCTACTAGTCCTTTAGTGCCTAACTTACAGTACGAGTTCCTTACATGTCTGCCCTTGTAAGCGACAACTAGTTCAGGCTCGAGTTGGGAACTTTTCTGGCACAAAAAGGCTGGTCTTGGTCTGCACATCCCCAGAAGACAGGCAGAGAATGGAAATGGTGGCTGGTGTTGAGTATCTGTCCTGGCTTGAGTTTGAGACCATGGAATATTTCTGCTATCAGAGGGGCAGAGGAACAGCTTTGGGAACTACTGAAAGCAAAATGTGTGGTAACTTCCCTGGACCCAATAATGGTTTAAAGGGGGCTTTAGTTCTTATTTTGCCATGGATTAGTGTTTCTGCAACTTTAAGATGCTTGGACTTCAATTCCCAGAATTCCCCAACAAGCACTGGCCAAGAAATTGTGGGAGTTCAAGTTTACAGATCTTAAAATGGTTGAGGTTGAGAAACACTGCTATAGATAAATGCAAGCACATACAGACGGATACTTATCTCCTACATTCCCCAGACATTCTCCTCTTCCTGCTTTTTTTCTCTTTCCCTCCATTCGTGTAGTCTTTTTTTTTTTTTTTTCGTGATTCGTCCTTCACCTCATCTCTCCCTTCACTTCTCCTCCTTCCCCCTAGTCTTGGGTCATCGACTTCGCTTTCTTCGAGGTGGGCCTTGCTTTTCACCCTGTGCTCATAGTCTAACTGCCATTCTGGAAATGTATATATTAAAAGCTTGTTTATTTTACACACCCTTTAGGCATCTGAGGGTCTTTTTCCATTTCACTTGTGTGGGTCCGCATAAAGCATCGGGGAAATTCTCTCCGGCTGGAATAATGCTTGGTTTTAAGTCGCGTGGTAATAGCTTAATGTCTAACGAAAGAATTAGGAATACTCTTGAGGAAGCTTCAAACAGCGCCTTGTTTGAATTTATTTTGCTCTTTCTCCTGTCGCAACCCGCGTTGATTTTTAGAAAAAGGCGTTCGCTTCGGAACGTTTGTTTGGAACGACCCCGCGTGGCCGAACGTTAGAACAAAGCGGAAGAAAAAGGAAAGGAAAGGAAAGGAAAGGAAGAAAAGATTTACGGCAGACTACACGGCTGAGTTCTATTACCGGTCTTCTTCCTCGCTATCGCCTTTCAGTATGCAAGCAAAGGGGAGTAAAATATACCGGGACAGGCGATATACTTGCTCTCGTTTCCATAGTATAGGAAAGCTTTAAACGTCCTTTCAGAATTTATTTCACGAATACTTCACCTTCCACGATCTCTAAAATCTGTTGTCTGGCTTTTCTCAATAGTACCAATAAATTGAAAACAGCAAATTTCACCCGCAGCTCTTATCTTAATTTCTATTGCCTACCTACACGCTCCTCAAAATTTACTTCATAGGATGGTCTGCCGGGGTGTGTGTCACTTTGTTCTAAATATATGTATTTTCTACCTAAAATAGCACAACTTCAAGGACAATGCAGATCACCACCCAACCTGGCATCAAACAGAAATTTAGCCTTAAAACCTAATACATAACTTAAAATCGGACTGCTTTTACTTTTTCATCATGTAACATATCTAGTATAGTTTTAGATTAGCACTATTGTTTACTCCTGACTCATACAGAAAAAAATCTGCAGGATATCTATAACAATTGAATTAGTTGAATGCTTTTTCTTCTAACCAGGACCTGACCCAAAAGAACAGCTTTTGTGGGTTAAAATGCACAAGGGTGTTTGCTATTTATCACATGATTCATCTCTTAATAAAACAAGTGTATTTACATTTTGAGTTCCCATAATGTAGTACAGTAAAATAAAGCTAACGGGATGAATATACTTTAATATCTTAAAATACCAATGGCGTCCCCTTGTGGTTAAGGTGATTAAAGCAGTTGCTGCTGTTTTTGACGTATATAATACAGAGAAGGAGGGAGTGGGAGAGAGATACAATAGGACACAATTTTATTTGCATATATGTAAAAGAAGTAGATAATGAACTGCCTATTTTCATGATAGGTGCTTTATATGGAGACTGTCAGTTCTACTGATTCAACTACCTCAGTTGTGATTGCAGATACTATTAAATTTTTCAGCCCATTTTCACACAAATAGGTTATTTCAGTTTGTTTAACAAAATTATGTCAAGCAAGAAAGATTTAAACCATATTCAGATAAAAATCCTTATATGACTGTTTTTTCAGTTGTAAATAAAAATCTCTTCATGTTTATCTTTTCTCTCTGAAATAGCAATATGGGAATTTTACCTGTTGTATTTTTATACTTTGTTATTTGTATTTGCAAATTCTGTGTTGTAGTGCTAGGGGGCAGAAGTTAGCTGATTTTTACCAGTCTTGAAAGAACTAAACAGTACTGAATCTGCTTAATACTTGATTAGAATCCCAAGGCTGTAGCCTAGACCAATGGTGGCGAACCTATGGCACGGGTGCCAGAGGCGGCACTCAGAGCCCTCTCTGTGGGCACTCATGCCATCACCCCAGTCCTAGGCCTTCAGCTGGGTTTTATAAACCCCTTTCCTTTAGGCCTCTACTCCCATGTACAAAAAAAAAAAATGTTCAATCAATCAGTCAATTTCAACTTCTTGCAGGAAAAAAAAGATCTCGCAAAGTTGGAATTGATTGATTGAACTTTTTAGTCCCACTCAGTCTGCTGTTACCACCGCAGCCACGCCCACCCAATGGGCCACACCCACCCAATGGCCACACCCATCCGGCACCCGACGATGCATAAGTGGGTTTTGGGTTGCAGTTTGGGCACTCGGTCTCTAAAAGGTTCACCATCACTGGCCTAGACAAAGATTTCCAAACTTTGAAACCTGTTGTTGTTATAATCCTGTAATCCCTGTTAAAGAGAACACGACTAATAGAAAATTGGCTACATTGGAGTGAATTTCTTTCTCTTTCTTTTTTCTTTGCTCTTAATCTCTCACAGAACCCCATCAAGTTTTTCATGGAAACTTAAGATTCTACAGAACATAGTTTGAAAAAAATGTGGTCTGGGCTAGGAAGTTGAAAAATATACACTGTAAGAAGCAAAGGCAGTTTCTCTTAAATTCTGTTGCTTAGAAAATAATCAGGAATCAAACTTAACCACCCTGAAGATCTTATCATTTTATTAGCATTTTATTATATGTGTGTGAGATATAAATAAACTACCATTATTTGGAGTTTAAAGAATAAACTGTTTCTTAGCTCACATTTTATCCTAATTAATTCCATTACACTTCCTTATTACCTTCTGGGAGGAGGCTTCATGGTATCCAAAGCAGAACATCCAAATTCAGTCACAGTTTTATTCCATACAGTATCAACCTTGTGAATTCTCAAGCTTTCTCTTTCTGCTATGTATTCAAGATGGACAGCGATTAATATTTATATGAATTTATATGTAAAGGTGTAAGTATTTACATATGTATGTATATAGCAAGTTTCTATATATGTTATGTATGTGTACACTTGAAAGCAGGCAACAGAATTTCATTTTTAATGTGTGCCAGTGTGCCCATAGTAAAAAATGACAATAGTTATCTTTCTTTTCAGTTACTAAAATGGTTTGAAGAGTTTTGAGAAAATTGTTGCTCTTCATTCTGATTTTTATTTGTATTTTCTTTCAGATGTCCATGAATGAGAAGGATCACTTGCTTGTTATTGATAATGCAATCAGAACTTTGGAAAAAGTATCATTTGAAATGAATACACTTATTGGTAATTTCTAATGCTACAGTCAGAATAAAGATATGAAATGAAGAATGATATGAATATGAATTTTTACTTACTTTACGTTGGAAGTCCCAAAACACTTCAGCTCATTAAACCATTTATTATAAAAAATAATTTAATTCTACTACTACTACTACTAATAATAATAATAATAATAATAGCAATAATGGATAATACCGTCAAGTCTTGGGGGTTGATACTAATCACTTTGGAGAACCCTGCTTTAAATGTATATTAATGTGTGTGTGTGTGTGTGTGTATAATATGTATGAGAGTAGATGCTGTAGATTATATGTTCTGTTGCTGAAACTGTGCTTTTAAAACTTGCTAAGTCAATATTTTTATGTAATGAACACAGTAGTGGGATTCAAATATGTGAACAACCGGTTTTCTGTGTGGATGCCACTTCCAAAAGTCCGTTCTGGGCCTGGGCAACAAAAAACTAGCTACCGGTTCTGCTGAACTGGTGGGAACTGGCTGAATCCCACCACTGAATGAACACATATAAACACACATACATAGATATATACACACAGAGAGAGAAATAGTTTTAATGCAGTTTATGACAGCATTCTGGTTCTAGATTAGGCTGAGATACACCAATTTGGCAGAAGCTACTCAATTGCTGAATTGTTTCTGTGGTTGAGCAAGGGTTTGTATCTAGGTCGCCAGTGTCTAGGAAAAAAAATGCTACTTGGTTGTGGTTCCAGAAAGTCAGCAGAAAACATTACAAGAATACTGTATGCACTGTACTCAGTTTGTGTAAATCAGTAGGAAGTCTTAAAATGAGTGGAATCTGCAAGCATGCATTTTAATTGTGGGTTTTTTAAAAAAAGTTCTGTAGTACTCCCACAGAGGACTGTCCCTAGTGTTCCTCACAATATATTCCCCTGCATTTCAAGAAAAGCTTTTCAGAAGTACTTTCTTTCAAATTTCACATTTTCTCCCTAGCTTTCCCTTCCGCTTCAGTTATTTCTTAAAGATTCCCAACTTTAACTGTTGGGAGTTTAACAGTTGGAATGTGATGGTGTCTTGCGTGACTACTCCTCATGAAAATTGTTAAAAATAGAATGCAGGATATAACAAATAATTTTTATTTCTTCTTGCTTTCATATTTTTTATAATATTGTATTATATAATACTTTATTGTCATGCATACCTGATCACAATAGAAACTTGAAAGCCATTGCTTTACTTTCTTAGCCTTTTTATCCAAACTGCATTGTGGCAGTGGTTCTCAACCTTTTTATCCAAACTGCCTTAGGGCAGTGGTTCTCAACCTTTTAAATGCCGCGACCCCTCCCAACCGGTCGTAAGTCGAGGACTACTCAAACAGTCGTAAGTCGAGGTGTACTCAACTGGTGCAGCACCGTTTGCAGAATGGGACTTTTGGCGGGCTCAGCAGGGCAGAGACAGCCTGGACAATTCCTATTGGCTTTTGAAAGCCAATAGAATTAGACTCTATTCAAGAGAGTCTATTCTATTGGCTTTCAAAAGCCAATAGAATAAAAGGGAGTAGCACAGCTAAGGAAAAGGGGGAAAAAATGGCGGACTGCGTTGTTTGGCGACCCCTGTGAAATGGTCGTTTGACCCCAAATGGGGACATGACCCACAGGTTGAGAACCACTGCCTTAGGGCAATAAATACACATAAGGTAATACAGAGAAACCATGCAATGTTTTAAAGAGAAAATCAAATGTTGCCTTACAGTAAAAACTGAACTCCTGCTTTGTGATCTTCTTCTGAACTTCAATCATCCTGTTCAAGCACATGTTTCAAGAGAAGATGAGGAAAAGAGTCAAGAAGAGTTCAAAAATAAAAACTGAGTATCCTTTTTGCTAGTATCTCTCTAGTAGTTTTTAAATTTATATTTAAAATAGTTAAGCGAAAGGGAACTTTACTGATTTCTTAATGGTCTCGTATCATAATATCCTTTAAAATATTTCTGTGAATATGTTTATAATTGAGTATCAGAAGTCAGAAGTAAAGTCTTTTAAGCTTGAGTTACTAAAATATTGATATATAAGCTGGCATCAAATAAAGATGCTTTTGGCATTTTCTTATTCTTTTTACCAACATTTTACATGAAAGTGAGTGTGTATTGTGTAAGAGCAGAGAGAAAGAGAAAAAAAGAGATTTTTTTTTTAAAAAAAGTCTTGATTCCTCTGTTTAAGATATTTTTGTATTGTGAAAAAGATTCAGCATATATTATAGCAAAATATTTTTTTCTGAACATAAAAGCCATGCCTATTTTCAGATTATATAAACATCAGTATACATTTCTTGCTTATTTGTTTAAATCTAATAAATATTCAATATTATATTATTTCAATAAGAATTATAAAATATTTTGATTTGTTATATTCTTAACTTGGAATGTTTAGTTGTTAAAACAATTGTGTATAAAATAAAATTGATCTATATAAATGCAACTGTTGACAGGGAAATGTTTCATAATTATTTTCCTGGGGGAGGGGGGGAAGCAAACTAGCAACATATAATCAATTTCATCAAAATATTTTCTGTTGGGGTGAAGGGGGCTCACCAATCATTCATTTGAAATATCAGATTATTTCTTGCTTGGGACAACGTGACCAAACCACTGAAATCTTGCAATAATGGGTTCCCTTCCCTCTCTTACTCCTTTGCTCAGAAATTTTTACTCCTTTTTTTCCCAATCATAGCTTGTCATGAGATTGGTTTTAGTCATGTTTTGTTTAATATACAAAGCTTCAAACTTGCTTTATTCCATAATTAATTTTAATCACATTTAATAATGAATTTTTATTTCATCTAAATGAATAAAGTGGAGAAAAATACCACCAAACATTGTATCTTAAGAGCATGGTTCCTTGTGATTTTCTGACACCACAGTATGCTTTGGTGTGATGGTCAAATGTTCTTGTTGTTTTGGATAAGGTAAGAATATACAAGCTTTACACTACAGCAGGCAGATCCAACCACTTTTCTATTATAATCAAATTTTAAAATGTTAATATTCTGGTCCTGTACAAGAAAAATATAATGAACAATTGTTGACTAAAAGGTTTGCTTAAGTCACTAAAATATTTTTTCAAGAAATCTACCCATTCTGAAACCCAGATTCAGTGATTGATTCAGAAATTAATTTACATTTTATAGTTTCAAGAACAATAAGAAATAAAAACATATTTATATCGTATGTTATCATACGATATAAATCATAATATACAATAGCTTTGATTGAAAGATACAAATGAAGACTGCAAGAGAAACAATTAGTTCTTTAACAAATGTTTAAACAGAAAATGACTACACACACACAAAAAATCCTTTTGACTCTTTCTGACCGCAATTAATCGGTGCGATCATACTCAATAAACTCAATAAACAAATGTTTTCACTAAGAACAAACATTAGCATGCATGCTGGGTTTAATAATATCAGGAAATATCTGTTAAGTTATTCTTGAATGAATCTGTTACTAAATCTTTATATGGAAAAGATATACAGAACTATTGTTTAGAAGATTTCTTCATCTTGAAGAAAAATATTCAATAATAATATGACACAGTCTACAGAGTATATTTCAATCAACAGATATCACACATACAATTTTTTTCAGTGAAAAATGAATGTGCTTAATAGCTTTCATACCAAAAGGGAGGAAGAAAGATAATACAATAACATTCATAGTGTAATATAAAAAAAAACAAATAAGAAATTATCTCAGTTCATCCAACACAAATCAATTACTCCTCTAACTTGAAAAGACAAAGTGGAGCTTGAACTTGATCTTCATGCATTCTCTCCTCTAAAGAGTACCAGCAGCATATGTTAACATACATTGCTTCTTTGAGCATCGGTCTTTTCCATCTATCAACAAAAGGGGCATTCGTTTGAAGTAATCAACAATGTCAGCCACTGAAGTGAAGTCCTGTGTGATTTGCAAAATACTTTTCGGTTACTTCCGTGACAGAAAAAAAGTTAAAACAACTTCATTTTGCCTACTTCGTAATAATTTTATTTTATAGAATTATTTGGTCGGGGATACACCAATGGATCTTTATTTAGTTACTAATATTTTTATCGAAAGTGTAAGATTGGAAGACCTGGCCCATAGAATGGCCAAGAGTTGGACATCCCTAAATGGATAACATCATTATTTTTATAGATTTGATGCTGCTTAGTTAATATATACAGATGTTGTAGAACATCTAGGGAAGAGCAATTTGACTGACTTAGAAAGTTTTACATTTAATATGCCTCCATAGTGAAAAGATTATGGCATTAAGAGAATGATGCCACAGCATACCTCATTTCCTTTCAAGCTAGTTCCCAAGAAGTAGACTTGAGTCTCTTGTTGATAACGTATCTGGATATTGTAAACTTTGTTGTGGTAAAGCACCATTAGAACATATGGCTGCTCAATTGATTTTTTGGAGCTGTCTCTTACTAAAAATGCACCGTCCTAAAAAAAGTAACATATTAAAATGTTTTTAAGAAAAAATATCACCACAAAAGCTTTCAAAATTAAATAAATATATAAATAACTGAAATAGATTTGCACTGCATTTTTAAGCATTTAACCATTTTCTTATATACTTACAGTATGTACAAGAGTTTCTCAATCTCAACCACTTTTAAGATGTGTGGATTGCAGTTCCAAGAATGCCCCACCAGCATGAAACCCGCATATTTTAAATTTGCTGAGGTTGAGAAATACTGATTCATACAGACAATAATACTGAAATCTTTACCTGGTTTATGTTCCTAAGAGCAACTTCTGCATCTGACCGGGTGATATCAGCAACATACCACTTTTGATGTTGTTGACCCTGATGATCAGTCAGCCAAATGAAAAAAGAAATGGAAAAATGTGTTTATGATCATAAACATGGATGTGGAATTTTGAAATGTATTTAGGAAAGCATATAGATCACTTAAAGACCCAAAAGTATTCAACTACTGGGAGTTGATTTTGCTTACGTTGCTAAATATTTATGTTTAATGTAGATAAACAAATTATATTACATCTTCTTGAAAAAAATTTGTTTATCCTGCATGGCTTTTGGATGCCATTCTAAAATATTTTGTACCTGCATGTATTTAGTTTAATAACACTTCCATGCAATTTTCCAAATTCTGTCTTAAGATAAAATTTCCAACTAGCTTTTGGAACGTTTCACCCTACCCAGAGATATTTCCTTCATCTTTCCTCTCCCTGCTACATCTTTATCTTTGCTTTCTTTCTTTATTCATGTCAGAAGCATCATGATTAAAATAAGGCATACTACACAGCATAAAATTTAAAATATAAAATACAAGATTAAAATATGTACAAGCTAAACAGATCTTGCCCAGAAACTAGCAACATTAATTGCATTGCGTTGCCATGAGATCCTCAAGTATACACTAATCAGGACACAAAGGACAGCTATACATATGTGTTGTTGTCTGTCTGTCATCACACTCACAAAGGCAGAAGACACCGGATAGCCCCATTTGTTCAGAGAACCGGTATCTCTGAATCTTGTTTTGTACCCATATGTAATCTAGTCAAGAACTTCCATATTTCCCAGCTTTTGCTAGATCTTTGTTTTTGCTCTGCTTTGTCCTTGCTTAAGGGTCTATAAAGAAGTACTGCATATTTTCTTTGTAATACAGGTAGTCCTCGACTTACAACAGTTCATTTAGCGACCATTCAAACTCATGTCACTGAAGAAAAAATGACTTATGACTGTTTTTCACACTTACAACCATTGCAGCATCCCGTTGGTAACATGATCAAAATCTGGATGTTTGGCAACTGGTTCATATTTATGATGGTTCCAGTATTTCAGGGTTACATGATCCCCTTTTGCGACCTTCCGACAAGCAAAGTCAATGGGGAAGCCAGATCCACTGAACAACCAGGTTACTAACTTAACAAGTGCAGTGATTCACTTAACAACTGTGGCAAGAGAAGTCATAAAATGGGGCAAAACTCGCTTAACAAATGTTTCATTTAGCAACATAAATTTGGGGCTCAGTTGTGGTTGTAACTCAAGGACTGCCTGCACATAATACAATTTATAATACTTCTTGCCTTGTAAGGTAATTAGATAGCATTATAACAGCAAAGAATGAGGTAAGCAGTAGAAACAGTGGGAAAAATCTTAAGTTTAAAAAGTTGTAGTGTTAGTTTGATCTGAGTTTGGATTGTGTATTCTCTTGTGCAGTCCAAACTTATTTTTCACATCCCTAGTCCATGATTAGACAAGTCATTCTTAGCTGAGTTAGCTTTTTTCCTTTTCTAACATCAGAGACTCCTATTTATCAAATTTATAGTAGTTTATCAAATCTGCTAAGTTAACTACTAACTACTAAGTTAAAATATTATCCAATTATTTTTGGTTTGCTATCATCTATACTAGCATGGAATTTGTTTTCCCCATTGCTGATTCCCATTGCCTGTGTTTTAGTCTTCCTCCTCCTCCCCCCATGTTGGTGTCTGATAAGCAAAATGATTAGTTAAATCTGGTTTATTTGCTTCTGGTTAAACAGCTGGCAAGAACCTAACCACCAGTCATGATAGTGAATATGTGACTGGAGGGGCATGTGCCTTTAGGAGAGGGCAAATTTTGATGGGTGGCTTAAATGGGGCCCTCTTACAGATCTACTTCCCACCTCTGCAGGCCACAGATATTATAAAAAGCTTCTACTTTATGTAGAGGAGATCTTGTGACAAATCTTTTTACAAGTTGTCCTAAAAAGCATCTTTTTATTTTATTTAAATAATAAATAATAAAAGTAGATTCCTTCCTGCTGGCCTTTATTGTTGACTTTACTGTTCCTTGATCTCAACTTACCTTACCTTATCTTATGTCCATATTCTGCTCCCTTGATTTCATATGGATCAGCTGGGTCTGAGTTTCTACTGAATAAATCACTTACATGTTCCAATATTTAACTTTTCTTGATGATATTTGTATACCTTATAAATTTGTTCCCCTCTTTCATTATCAGCTTTAGGAAATTCTGCATTTGGTTTACTGGGAATTGGTAATGGTGGTCTGCCATCTGCTGGGGTCTTGGAAAAAGTTCTGGAGAGGTTACCTTCAGAAACATTAAATATGTTTAGAAATTAAAATTAGTCCACTGAATTCATACTGAGATGTAGTTAAGGAATCTATTTCAAGTGAACCATATGTACTTCATATTGACACCAAGATTTAGATTAATGCTGTTTTGCTGTAGCTTAAATCCAGTATGCAAACTGATTAAAAACAGACTATATCACCACCCAAATACATTGATAGCTTACTAGAGATGGGAAAATTTCCCAAATTTTCCATTTGTAAAATCCACTACAGATATTCTCTTTCACTATAATGTATATACAGATGTTACTCCTCTAACTGGTGCCAGCAGAATAGAAGCAACTAAGACAAATACATGATGATATTCTGTGATAAATTATGTACAATACTAACTGGCCATATAGTACATGGTAGGTTATTTATTGATCTTGGCCTTTACTGGTCCATGTGTATCTCCCTACTTTTATTACTCTGCCCTAAATTATGATTCCTTATTCTTTATATATGTAAAATATCCCCCCCACACACACACATTTTAAAGGGTCACCTTAATTGCTCATATATTTAATACCCTATATTTATTGCCCTATATAGTAGTTATACATATCCCCATCTCTTTATAGTTATATCACTAGTTCAAATCTAGAACAAAAGACAATATATGAAGTTGTGCCTGATTTGCAAGTATGGGAAACTACAAAAAAGAATAGTGAACAATGTTGAGTAAGTTTTACATTTCTCTTTTTATTTCTTGTCTTTAATTTATTTGTCTTATTCTTTTGTGGTGACACACAGATCATTGATGCTTTAACACAAATACATTATGGTTCTCCAACTGATAAGATTTAATGAGATACTAGATTTCAATATCAGTAGAAATATAAGCTCATGAAATAAAGTATTTCTAAAATACATACTTGGCAGAAGACGGGGTGGTAATGATGCACTTGAGGAAATGCTATAATGAAAACAAAGACTGATTGGGATACACAAATGAATACAGATAGTTTCTTAATCTCCAGCTATATAAACAGTAGTGTTATCAAGAAGTTAACTTTTGCTGCTCCCTTTTTTTACAGTCTTCATTATATGTAAACCAGAGATTGCCTTTATTCTAATCCTTTATTCTAGAATTCTTGCCAGTAACAATATTTACAATACTTCTATAAAAATAATGTAGCTTTAGAATAATCTAAAGCAAATTCTAATGCTGACAGTACCTTAGGAGCTTTAGATGCATCTGGAGCATGTCAGAAAGATAAGCAATGTTTTAATGGAATATATTACCACTTCAGTTTTAGGTAATACACATTTCTCTTATAATAACTGAAATAATTTAGAGACTTGATTGGTAATCAGTTGATTAAGCTTTTTTAAACTTATTCATTTATCCAATTTCCTGAGGAACTGTGCAAAGCCAGGCACAGCATAAAGGCCTTTCCAATCCACCAATATTGACTGAAGTGACCTCAGAAGAAGCCGGAGAATCGCCACAATATTGTGTCCCCAATCCCCACCCCCTTAGCCCATCCAGAAAGATATCATGATTAATAGTACCAAAAGTCACTGAAAGTTCAGGAAGGGTCATCCTGTTCTTAGTAGAGATCCTCCAGAAATACAATAAATTCTGCTTCAAAACTATATCTAAATATGAAATCCAACTGAAATGGGTTCAGATATATCCTGAACTCTCTGAAGCTGCATCCTGACTTTTCGTAAAAGTCAACGATTTTCCCTAAATGGGCAGGTTAAGCACATGACCAAAATTGCCCAATTTCTGGTCCAAAGATTGGGTCCAGCATTGGTTTCTTAAGGAGGGAATGAAGATGAACAACTGCTACCTTCTTCAGCAAAGATGGTATCACCATTTTACTGGAGTAGAATAGAATAGAATAGAATAGAATAGAATAGAATAGAATAGAATAGAATAGAATAGAATAGAATAGAATGGGACCTTGGAGGTCTACTAGTCCATCCCCGTGCTCAAGCAGGAGAACCTATACCATTCCAGACAAGTGACTGTCCAGTCTCCTCTTCAAAATCTCTGTTATGGAGTGCCCACAATCTCTGAAGACAAGCCGTTCCACTGGTTAATTGTCTTGATTTGATTTCCAAAATAAGGGTGTAACCGGTACTTTCAAATGGCGATTGTTCCAGAGTGAACGTTTATAATGTGAATAAATATTAAAATTATACTTCCATTGGACACTTGTCAAATGTGCTCTGAAGTTTTTAATACAAGAAGTACAGTAGATCTATGGCTAAAACAAGCACCAAATCTTTCCATAAAAAACATAGAGGGAGGCTGTATCTTCCTTTCCTGCTCCTATTCCCTTCTTCCTCTATGTTCTTTATAGAAACAAGGACATAATTGGCAGACTGATGCTAAAATATTTTAATTTGCTTGTTAATTTTATAAACATATAATAAATTATTATAGCCTTATCTATTTGCCTGTGGATTTCCATTGCAGTGAATATTTTAATTTTAATCTTTAGATTAAAAATATTAAATATATTATTATGAAAGTTTCTTGTTTCAAACATTTTCAACTATTAAAATGAATACTAATCTAGAGTACTAGCATACTACATCATTATTAAAAGGATATTATTTATAGAATTAAATGACAAATAATAATTGCAGCATAAGTTAATTGTATACTTCGGGTTGACAGTTCATTCAACCAACCTTTCTGTGTGTAGATCAGATTTCGTTTTGGGTGGTAAAGGAATTATATTAGACTTAGTGGTTCTGGAAGGAAAGGTGTTGAAGGGCTGAGGTGATGGCTGTGGAACTGGCCTTTGGAGAATATCTACAGAGAACGGCAAAAACAAACAATTGACAAAAACATTTCACATGCTGTGAAAAAGGCCAATGTCATGCTAAGAGTCACTGGGAAAGGGGATTGAAAATAAAAATGCTAACACTGTAATGCTCTTATCAAATCTGTAGTACATCTTTGCTTAGAATACTGCTTATGGGCCTGGTAGTCTGGTAGCCATCTTTGGCTACTAGGAAGGGCAACCAAAATTATCTGAGAGCTCAAAGACGTCCTCTACAAGAAAAGGCTACAACATGTGGGACTTTTTAGCTTGGAAAATAGGCAACTGAGAGGACACGAGTTAGGGATATAAAGTCAAACAGCATGGAGAATGTGAATAGGGAGGTTTTGTCACTACCGCAAAACATTTGTCCAAAACCCATAAAATAGAGCTGATTGGAAGAAAATTTAAAACACACAAAATGAAGTACTTCTTTACATCATGCACAGTTAACTTGTGGAATGAATAACCACAAATATAGAAATCGCCTTTCTTGAATGGTCTTAAAAAGAAATTGGAAAAATTGTTAGAGGACAGGCTTATTAGGAGCTATTGGTCTTGGAAGATTCAAGATTAACTCTCACTTAGGGACAGCCTGCCTCCAAATAGAATTTTCAGGGGAGCAGTGGTAAGAGTGAGGAATATATCCATCTCCTGCTGTTGAGCACCCTTAAGCAGAGGGTCCCCAACCTTTTGGGCACCAGGGACCAGTTCTGTGAAGAGAGATTTTTCTGCGGACTGAAGGGGGCATGGTTTTGTGTGCTGCCTGCATCCTGTGGATGGGGCTTTCCTTGTTTGTGCGGACCGGTTGCTGGCATGCCATGGCCAGGTACTGGTCCACAGACCAGGGGATGGGGACCCCTGCCTTAAAGGAATTAGGTTCACTACTGTGAAAAACAAAACGCTGAAATAAGCTGGGTTTGCCCTGATCCAGCAGGACTCTTTTTACATTTTTATGCATTCACATTAGCTATGTTATATGCTGTAGCAAAATAATTGTGCAAGGACAGTAAGTCCTATTCATGCCTTCCATATGAACAACTAATAAGATTTCTAATAAGTTGAGTCCATATTGCATAGTCACCACTGGCTCCAAATTTGCTCATTAATTTCAAACCGAGTTGAGTTTGCTAGCATTCTTAGCATGTGCTATTATTAGCAATGTAATGGCTAATCAATGAGAGTGGTTCAGTGAGAATTGCTTATTTTCCATAGGAAGTTTTTTCAACCCCTTTTCCGGATCTCTCTTTTTTTTTTTCTTGAGAAGTGTTTGGTCTCATTCTTTACTGTTAATTTTTAACATAAAATAGATTCACTGGGTATGACGATAGTAAAGTAAATATAAAACATTACGTACTGTCAGATTCCATCTGAAAGAAATATAACATAAATAAACATTAATGTTGCCAGCTTTTATTGATTTATTTTATTCAGAATATCAACATAATCTGTACAAAACTTACAGAAATAAAAAGAATATAACATAGGTGCATATACATACATACATACATACATACATACATACATACATACATACAAGTGACATAATAATGACAAGGAATTATCTTAGAAGAAATAAGAAATCTTTTAAGGTAGTAATCTATGTTTCTCCTCCTCCTCCTCTTCCTTCCTTCCTTCTTCCCTTCCTCCCCCCCTCAGTAATTGTCATAATAATCTACAATTTGCCAGAAATTAGACATGTTCAATAAATCATCGCATCTGTAATTAAAACTATATAAAGTAATTTAATTAAGCATAGTTTTAGGTCTAGCTATGTTTTGCTAAAGTTGATTTTTGAAAAGTTTTATTTAGGGACTAAGAAAGAATGGATATCTAAGATCAGTCTTCCTCTTTTTAAAACCCTTTTGGCATCCAATTGGTTGGGAAGTCATTGTTTTCAAAAGTTAACTGGAGAATGAACAAACACAGTGACCCAAAGTTATTTTGCCGGGAAACTATTTTTGTGGCAATATAAGAGAAGGTACTTCCACACAGACACCAGCTTTTCCCCAACATGCTCTGAAGCATTTCTACACTACTTTGTTGCCCATTTCACTGGCCTCTATTGTGCCATTTAGCTAACCATCATTCCCTCTAACTAGCCCAGGTGGCAGCATGAAAAATGGCAGCCAGACAACCATCTGCTCCCATTCTCACTCTTCCCTCATTGCATCTCTTTATACTGGTGGGGGCGGGGGGAAAGGATAGAGGTGTCTCCTATGCATGGTAGCAGCAGAGTCACCCCAGAAGACTCAGGAAGTTGAAAGAAAATCACCAAGGTGCTAATGGAGCCTTGACTGCAGTGTAGAGAGGCAATCCTGAGTAGCAGGAAGATGGGAATCCCTGCCAATTGGAACCCATCTGTCAAAGAAACACCACAAAACTTTGTAGGATTTTCCTTTGTAGGGAGCCAAGGAGAGGGGCCTGATACAAATACAGTATTCAGAAGCTGTGAACTAAAGGATGGAAGTGTTCCTTAAATCCTGGGATAAGTAGTCCTCAACTTATAACAGTTTATTTAGTGACCATTCAAAGTTACAACAGCACTGGGGAAAAAGTGACTTATGACCGTTTTCACAGTTACAACCTTTGCCGCCTCCCCATGATTATGTGATCAACATTCAGATGCTTGGCAACTAATTCATACTTATGATCATTGCACCATCCTGCGGAAGGGGGGGGGTCACCTGATTACCTTTTGCAACCTGCTGACCAGCAAAGCCAGATTCACTTAACAACCAGGTTACTAACTTATCAGCTACAGTGATTCACTAACAACTTTGGCAAGAAATGTGAAATGAGGCAAAATTCTCTTCACAAATGTCTCACTTAACAACAGAAATTTTTGGGCTCAGTTGTGGTCGTATGTCGAGGACTACCTGTATTAAGAGGAGTCGCAGGAGAATTCCTCTTTGACTGAGGATGATGAGGGAGAGAAGGAGAAGCACAATCAGACTTGCAATATACTCTTATTTTAGTCAGGAAAGGATCACTCTAGTCTTCCTGGGGAGTTGGTTTCCTGATCTACTCAGTAATTGCCTTAGCTTGCAATTACATAGGTGTTGTAGAAATAAGAGGGTCTGAACCCCGAAAGGGGTTTCATAGGGCATATTTATACCCTTTTAATACGTATACATTTCCTGACCACATAGAGTTCCTTATATGGCTATATTCTATATGTCCTTATCTCAGCATTTGGATGAATACTAGACAAAATACCAGACAGAAGACCAGACAGTTTCGACAGATCATGTGCCATTGTACAAATAGGATATGGCTAAATTGGTCAATAGCTGCAAGATGGGAAACCTGCTAAGGATGCAACAGTGTCTGAGCCACAGTATTTTTCCACTTTATAGGCATTTCCCCCATTGTTGGTGTGGATCTCAGTCAAGCTAGATTTCCACTTGCATGTGGAAGGAGCCTAATTTTTACCAGCTCAGCCAAAACATTTCTGTCATCTTCTGAGACGGCTACTTTCTTCTACTCTCTACTCTGCCAATTGGCAGCATAATTTGGGGAGATTCTGCTTTTAAATCCTCCACTATTCGGATAGGAAGCATGTATTAAACTTATTGTAAAAAAAAGCCAACCAGATTTTTTTAATGTACTGCTACTAATTTATCCCTTAAGTTAAGCATATTTGAACATGGTATATTAAGACAGCAAAGGGATCCTATAAACTAATTCAAGGATTAGTGAGACTCAAATTAGAAAAAGTAAAAAAAAGTGTTAAGAAGTTAAATTGAAAACATGCTACAAATAACATCATTAAAGAGAGAGATTATATCTAGATATACTTACTTCTGTCTGTCTTTCAAGCATCTGATTGCTCCTAGAAAACAAGTAAAATTAATAATACTTTCTGCAAGTATTATTTAATAAAAGCTCAAGTAATTGAATTGCATGATCAGTAATCAAAATGGCTTGATTCCAGCTAAACAGGAAAATGGAAGTATAAAATCTTTGCTTAGTACCTCTATTCATGCAACATATTAAACCAAAATCAACCACAGCAATTAAGGTTTAATATGCAGTATGAAGTGGACATTGTGTTTTGCAAACTATGCTCTATAACTTAGTGATTGTTAATTAAATAGAACATGGTAAACAAACCATGCTTTAATATGTTATGCATACTCAACTTTTGCCTATACATTAGTGTATATACAAGTAGCTGGTCCAACACTGTAAATTAATTTTTAAATATATACCAGAGGAATCCCTATATAGATAGTCCTTAACTTACAACAGTTTGTTTAGTGACCATTTGAAGTTACAACTGCACTGAAAAAAGTGACTTATGACCACTTTTCACACGGCTGTTACAACACCCCTATGGTCATGTGATCAAAATTCAGACGCTTGGCAACTGACTCATCTTTATGACGGTTGCAGTGTCCTGGGGTCCTGTGATCACCTTTTATGACCTTTTGACAAGCAAAGTCAATGGGAAAGCCAGATTCACCTAACAACCGTATGACTAATTTAATAACTGCAGTGATTCACTTAACAACTGCATCAAGAAAAGTTGTAAGATGGGTCAAAACTCACTTAACAAATGTCTCACTTAGCAACAGAAATTTGAAGCTCCATTCTGGTCATAAGTCCAGGACTACCTGTACATTCCTCCTCTTGACAGGTGAATTGCAGAGAAATCTAAACACGCAAGGAGACTTAAAGGGCAGCACTGATTGCAAAGACTAGCCATTGAACTTTTGTCCTGTCTGCTCCTCTCTAAACTTGCTTCAAACTATGTGATGAGTGGCATATAAATTTAACATTAATAATAAATAATACATTACTTTCCTGAAGTTGTTTTAATTGTAATAGTGCTTATAACCTAAAAGAAAAATAAGGAACTTAGAAGCCAAAACAGGTAGTGCTTGTTTAGCCACTGCCTCATACAGTGACCATTCACAGTTACTATGGTAATGAAAAAGTAATTTTGAGACCAGTCCTTGCATTGACTTCAGTAGATCATAAGTCTATGGAGATTCTGGATCATCCAGGTTATGGTTGTCCCAAAGGTGCTTTTTCAGAAGGCAAGTGGGCTTTCTTATTTTTTCTTTGAAGACTTTTCGCTTCTCATCCAAGAAGCTTCTTTAGCTCTGACTGGATGGTGGGGAATGGAAGGATTTATATTTCTTACAGACAGCTGGTCAGTCCTCCAGTCCCCATCATCCAGTCAGAGCTGAAGAAGCTTCTTGGATGAGAAGCGAAACATCTTCAAAGAAAAAACAAGAAAGTCCAATTGCCTCCTGAAAAAAACACCTTTGGCATAAAGATCATAAGCATAGTTATGGTTTCCTTTAGCAACCGCTTTGTTTAATGACAAAGCTGCTGTGTCAATTGACACAGGACTACTAGTATTAGGAGGCAGTGATAATAGTTGAGGGAAACAGCTCAGGAACGAATTTCTATGCGGATCATTTATATCCCCGTCTTTAGAATGGATACTACATTTCAAGTGGGCTACTGAAAATACCTATTTGCATTTCAGTCACGTGACATTCTGCTACATTTATGTTACAGCTCGAAAATGAAAACACGGTACTCAGAGCATGTTCAAAAGAACATTAGAAAATACTTTGCTAAGAACAAGAATTCTTTCCAGAGATGTAGTTCATCGGTGCACAACACTTGTCTAGGCTAATACTAAATTTTTTATATTTGTAAAATATAGTTACTTTGTGGATGGTGGCATTCTTCTAGAGGATGGACTGTTTTTTTCAAATCTCTCAGTTGGTGGCAGAGGAGGCTTCTGTATCTTTGCCAAGTCTTCTGCCAGAGATCTAAGAGAGAAAGAGAGAGGATTTGAAAGAGAATTTCTTCATATTGTGTTTCTTTGGCTAAGTCTGATGGTTTATTTTATAGAAAATTAAATGGTTACCTGAGCTTTGGTGTCAGAGCCTGGAAAGAAGGAAGAAAAAGCAAGGGTACATTAAAAAAAACCTGGAAAAAAAACAAGCTAAAATATTGCGAGAGTTTACTAGAATAAATCCATCTCTTACCATGTCAGGAAAAGCTCGTTTGCCTTAATTAAGAAAACGAGGAAAGAACAGTTAGTTGCTCATCACTGGATTTAGAAAACTAGACAGTGCTGTAAACTTATATTAACTTTAAAAGAAAGTTGAAGGATACTACCATGTCATTGTGAAGAAAACAAAAATCTAATAATGCCTTTTCTTCTTATAGAATGTGTTAAAATATTCGTGTTTTATTTGCCTGTAGAGCACTCCCATCTTGCTCTGTGGACAGCTTGCATGTTGCATCCCTAACTAGGCCTTAAAAAGAGATTCTCTTAAAGGAATTTCTTGTTATAAGCAACAATTGGATAGTGGAGTCCCTTGGGTTGTGTGCTTGAGGACTTGGAATCAGCATAACTCAGGGACTCAGGGTTGAGAATGGAACTATCAGTGTAGTGTGCTGTTTCTGCAACCCTTTACAGCCCTGTTCACATTTGATTTTGTGTGAATGGGGCTGTCATCCTGCACAATGACTCTGTAGAAATGCTTTACATCATAATTATACCGATGACAATGTAGAAGTAAACAAAACTGAAATTTGGCCGCTTTGAGACAAGTACATTATCTTGACACAATTGGTTTCCTTCTTTGTAGGTATATATGGTACAATATTCTTCATAAAGGCATCAATAACATTTCAAAGTCATACTTTCAAATTTGCACTTCTAAATGTAAAGAATGTTGAGACTGAAGTTAGAAATGTTCTCTTTCTGGAATGCCAAAGAAATTATAGTTCCCTTTGAGAAACTGCTTTACTGTTAAAGTCCATTAAAGGTGCCTTAAGCATGGTGTGTTTCTTGTTCCTTTATTTGATGGATTAATCAACTAAACTCCTTAAGGGAGCTCTCTCTTCCTTTTTGAAAACCAAATTATGGTGTCCCATTTAAAATGTTCTTGCAAAGACATAACACTTTTTATCTTCAGCTTTATACGCCCACTCTAAATTTGTTTTCTGACCTTTATCCAATTTTTCTGTGGTTTGAAACATGCGCCACAAAAACCTCTGATATTTCTAACAATCTTCCTGTAGACTCATCAAAATTATAGCTCGGTTGAAAAAAAAAATCTCCTGCTATTGCTTGTCCATTGTGTTCTTCTGAAGCTATACATTTCATCTCATCACTATCTATTTTCTAATAACCTGCACCATATATTTGTCTAGTGCCCTCTCTTTTTCAGGCAATTAACAAATCTGACCCTGAACAAAGGCTAGAATGAAAAAGTGATGGTTATAAATACATGCTCACCAGCTCCAAGGGTTTCTCTCTCAAAGGTTGGCCCAGGTCGGTCCATTGGTGGTTTTTTGCTTCGATCGACTGGTGCTGAAGTGGATCAGATAGTGTGTTAGTATTTTTATGTGTTATTTCCACAACTCAAAGTCATCTTACTTATTTTTAGAATTCTAGTAACAACTTCCATTCAAAAATTGGTTAAACTTAAAGAATAGCTTTAACCGTCTGGATGGAGTAGCACTATTTGGGGTACTAATAATATCCCCTTTTTTCCTCATAAATCAAATAAATGAATCAAATAAATGAATCAAAACCCCTTTACAAAATAAAGTTAATTTAAAAACTCAACATGCTATCATTGAAGAAAATTCAAATTAGAATTGTAAAAAGATTGGGAAGGCAGGAGAAATATTTTATGTTTTAAACAGGGGAAATCCATTAAATGAAAGAAAGTAAGCACACTTACGTTTAAAGAGATTTGTACTTTTGTCTCTGTAACTGTCATTATTGCTTGAAGGAGAACTGAAAGGTGTCTGCCAAAAGAAACATTAATATAAACAAACAAATAAACAGGAGTACATTCAATAATATGGTACTTAACTTGATTTCAATTTGCTGAAATACTTTTAGGTCCCCCACAGAAGTGCCAACAAAGTATCAGAATGAGCAAGTAATATACACCTTTCCCTTCTACTTTCTACAATTATCTTTTATGTATGAGTGCATACTGAAGTAGGCTAAGCTATAAAGAAAAGCTGTTCTTTAAGTAAATATTGAATCCTGTTGACTTTCTAGACAACCCCTTATTTAGGGGTTTTGACAATAACATATAAAAAATTTCTCTTTGCCTTCTTGCACACTTTTTTTTTTACAACCCCATCTAAACCATGGGCCTGCTAGTTTCTCATCAAATATTAGCCAGGCCTAACCCTACAATATTTTTCAAGATTAACCAAGGTTGGGTAGGGATAGGGGAGCTGCTATATTCTGTATTTGAGGGATGTCTCTACATTTAATTATACTTTAGAATACTTTTAGTGAAGAATGCCTCTTCAACCCTGAGATGCAGATTATACCTAAAGTATACTCAAAGCCAACAGTTCAAGACAGTTTGATTAAGTAATGTGAGGAAGAATATACAGACATGCATACATTGCTATACAGCATGTCCTCATGACACTGAAGTAGGTAGCTTTCATCCTTCAAATAAATATCAAAATAAGCTATTTGGACTTCAAAAAAACATACCTCACGGATTCTGTTTCGAGATGCTCCTGGTATGGGGCTGGGGATAGGCCTCTGGGGGGGAACAGGAGGCTGGAGAGATGGTTTACCTCTCTCTGTTGCAGGTCTGTCTAACAAAGGCAAGGACATTTACAGAATATATTCAGCCCTTTTTGTTCTGTGAGCTATGTATTTTTTAACATATTTCTATATTGCCACAATAAACATGGTTCTTAGTGACTTCCATGCGGGAAGGGAAATATAAAAAAAATCCAACATAAAAATGAAAACATGCCACAATTCAAACAACATAAAAATAAAACAGTACAATGCCACAGTATTAAAAAATAGAATCAAGTGACAGCAATATCAAAATCAATCAGGGGAAGGGTGTCTAAAATAGTGTTTTTTCCTGTTTAAATCTAACAGGCCAAACTGGTTGGAGACAGCAATTCTATAGATTTCTGAGCCATGAAGGGCTTTAGATTTCAAAACCAAGACCTTAAGTTGGATCCAAAAGGCAACCAATGCAAAGCTCTCAAAACTGGTGATATGTACTGCCAATATTACGAGCCATAGAGCATACAGGCTGGTGTGTCTTGGACCATCTGCAACTTCTGAATATCCTTTATGAGCTGGCCCCAAGTAGAATGTATTATAGTAATCTAGATAAGTAGTGGTCAGGATGCATAATTTTATATCTAAAGACATTTTATTTTACTTTTATATTTATATTTAGGTTGGATTTTCAGAAATCCACCAATGAATTCCATAATGCAGCTTAACAAAGCGTGCAAACATTTTTAAAAAATGAATTTAAAAAAATAAATTAGAAGGAATTATTTTAAGGAATCAGAAAATTGTTGCTATTATTATTATTCAATGGAAAAAGTTCTCCACATCTCTTCTGCAAAATACCACATCTACTCTTGCAATTATTTGAAGAATGAGCTGCTTGAAATCAGATTTTAAATAGTTACCTATGTAATCTGAAATGGTCGGAATCGGTTTTGGAGGAAATATAGTATTGCGGAGGATCTCCTCATCATTTGATGGAGGGGGTTCATACTCTGCCTCATTTTCATCGTCAACCCCGTCTTGATCATTGGGTGTTTCATAATCAACAGCATCTCCTGTCTGATAGTCATCTGGGCTTTCATAACCATCACTTTCATCCTGTCAAAACAGATGTGTCCTTTTGCCAAAACAATCTATCATCTTAAGATTACCTTTCAAGTTACAGAATGAATTCTATCACAAACCACAACCAAGAGTAATATTTAATACACAAACGTATACATGCTTCAGGAGCTAAGACGTCTATTTATGGTGATTACTCTGACAAGGTGATAGAAAATCTAACTATGTAGTCCTTAATTTCCAAGAATTATGCCAACTGCTGTCGCACTACATTTTTTTTTTTAAAAATGTGATATTTAGATACTGCTGTCTCCTCAATGACTGATTTGAAAGGCAGCTTCATTTAGCCTTGTCAGGGAAATAAGTTGCTTAGAGAACTTGTGACAATAGAAACTTGGTAACTTAAAGTGTGATACACTAAATTCACTTTCTTCAAACATGTTTATCTGTTCTCGAACCTGCATAATAGGTTTCATTAGAAAGTTGAATTATTTCTGATATTTTGGGTTTTTTTAAACAAAATAATGTTCTTGAAAAAACTGATTTATAATTTTTATTTATATGACTGGTCATTCATGGATAATTCTATGGCTGTTCATTCATGCACAACTCTGAATGGCTTACAAAGATTAAAAACAATATTACAATATACAATATTACTATGTCACATTTTAGTAGCAGCTTCAACCCCAAACTGTAGGCCAAGTAAAAAAGTAGAGTGCAGTAGCAGTCTTGTCATATTGGCTACAATTACATTTCTTTCAAACACATCTATTGTGGTATTTAAAACGAAGATTTAACCGCACCATCTATGTCTTTCTAGAGCTTCTTCAAAATTCACCACTGAATAACAGTCATCATTTTCATAGCTACAGAAATGCATAATTTTTTCTATTTATGGGGAGCAATCATACTATATTAATTTGTAAATTAAATTAAATTAATATACATTTTTCACTTAACCAACTTTATTTCTTTGCCTGGGTATTCTTTAAAACATATGCAACTCTTGTCTCAAATCCCAAAGTATACTTACAAAGGAGGACCAGCCATCCTCCTCCTCTTGTTTATATTCTGTGGAAAAACAGTAAAAATAATATATTTATTAATACACAGAAGAATATAAATAACCAAGTTTGAGATGGTTACCCAATTAACTGTTAATGCATAGTTAGCAGAGCATGGTAGAGGAACCAGAGCTAATAAAGTAATGTATATATTATCTGAGAGATCATGATAAACCCTCAACAATGTTATTCGGCTGTGTCAGTTGAATATTTGAATGTATTCCACCGAAAATGATAGAACATGAAATGTCAAGAGCCCTATTTTGACATTTCACATATCAGGTTATGGCCATTTTCCCATCAATGGTTTACAGCATCATTTGGTTTCACCTTGTCGTTGTTAAGGCAGTGTTAAGGTTGTCCTGTTACATCAGCTCAATCATCGTAGATAATACAAAAAATGTTTTACGTCTCTGCTTATACTGTATTGTGAATATTGAGTGATGAAAATGTATACATGAATCATCCTTAACTGAAGCAGAAATATAGAAAATGGTGAAAAAAACAGTTTCACAATTCTTACAGTAGGAAGTATATAAATAAATAATGTGATTTAGTAGGGTGGTAAAAACCTTTGAAACAGGCAGTAGTTCCTGTTTTAACTTAACTATATTAGCACAATTAGCTATGATTTATCAGTTCAGGAATGAGTATTATTTTTATGTGTTTCCTACTTAATTATGATCATGGCTCTCTTACTACACCTCTTGGGAGAACATATAAATTAAGAACATGGCTTCAGAGAAACTCCCTATCTTATACTTTAAAAAAAAAACAGACCATACCACCTCCAACTCAATTGCATGATAATGAGGTGAAAAACACAGTTGTGTGTATCAAACTATATTGCCTGCAACCAATCATTAGTCTGTTCTTGTTGGGTGTGAGAGACAGAAACAATGTTGTAGAAAGATTGAACTGCCAATTTGTTCATTGTCTGTACATGGGACAGAGAGAGTGCTATTTTGTCTTCCACCTCAGGCAAGAAAATGTCTTGCCCTGTTTGTAACCTATATTTTGATCTCCTGATGTTCTTGTCTCCCATCTTCTTAGAATGTTGCATTTAATCCTCAGAGAGTCTTTAGATTGGCAGGAAAAATGCAAGCATAACATTTCCTATTTTTTACACCCTCTCCCTCCCAAATTTCCAATGACAATCCCTGCCCTGCCTCTGTTATGTCTGCTCTGCATTGACCCCAAATAGTGTTGTCCTGACTTATGAATGCCCATTTAGTACAGGCATGGTTTTTTTTTCTCTTCTGTTTTACTACTCTTCCCTTTCAGAATGGTACCAGCCAGTCAGTCATGAAGATAATCATGATAATTACTGAGGCAGGAATATGATTAGTCTCTCATTAGGATTCTGCTCGGCTTTTCTAGGAAGTTCCTCCTTCTACATCGTGAGATGTTTGACCATCTAAATGATTAAAATATGTGAAACACACAGGAAGACCCCAGGAAGACTAAGATAGGAAGAAGAGAGATCCTGCTGACTATGTAACTTATAAAGAGAACTGAAATTGAGCAGCTGTTAGGCAACTATTTCCATTACTCTCCCAGGACTGGGGGGAAGCAATTGAAATGGACTGATATAGGGGTAACGATAAATGAAAATCCAGCTTATTGTCCTTCGTAATTTTCTGGACACTCAATGAGGAAAAACAGAGCTATTGCCTCTTCAGTTAAATACATTTCAAAATATTATTAAAGCAGAGGAAAGCTAAAGTAATCCCTCTGACTCTTTAAATAAAACAGTGGATGTCTGTTCTACTCTCATATCTCTAGCTGGAAACCTGGAAAGTAGTTGTCACCATAAATAGACAAAGTTCAAAGGAACTTGTTGAACAAAAATGCTAATGAAAAGGGTCAACATTGGGCGAGAGATTACTATAGTTGAGGTAACTTAATAACCAGGAGAAAGGGAATATGTAATATCTCTCCACAATTCACAATTCACCACTTCTTATCAGACTCTCTATTGTACATCTAATTTTGCCTCTAAGAAATAAGTTGCAAAGCATAACAGATTTTACACACCTTGATTCTATTGTTGAATTATATTCTAATTTTATGTTCTTACTGATATAGTTAAACATGACTTACAGTTGTCTCATTGGGTTAGAGGGAGGGATTTTAGAGCAAAATCATGTGGTTAAGGGAGAAAGTTGACACTGAAGTGAAAACAGAGCCTATGATTAATCAGTATCGAAACAAAATACAATACTAAACCTCTTAGATAAGTTTATTTTGTTTCTGGGTAACCATAGTTTCAAAAGATCAAATAGCAAATACAGCACCATGTTGTGACTTCCACCCTTTCTGAATGTGTACTGTGGCATCACATCCAAATAGGAAAGGGGTGGAGTTTGCATTGCAATGATGCAATGCTGTTTTCATCTTTTGTGAATGAAAGCCTTCAATCCTGGGCTTGCCAATAAAAATGAATAGAAGAGACAGATAAGTCTGACCCATGAGCAAAATGTAAGTTTTGTAAACAGTCCAGCTTTATTTATCAGTGCAATTTATATGGTTTTGGTGGAAACACAAAATACAAATGGGTTTACAGCTGCAAAATGGTAATCCAATTTTTTTTTTAGTATGGCATCAGAAGTACAAATAGGAAAAATGTTTCTATACTTATGCTAAATTTTATTTCATGTTTCCAATTTCAACTTTCATTATTATGTATCAAACTGTTGACTCCAAGGTAAATTGATTTCATTTATTTCTCTTGGAAATCATTTAAATTAAATATCATGTTTAACATTTCACATTGATTTCTGTAACACTGAAGTATAACCAACATAGCCTAAAGCCACAGTAGGAATATTTTTTTTAAAAAAAAACCTGGTTACCAGAATGAATTCTGAATATTGGTATACAGTGAATAGGCATAACAAATATTTTTACCTGTATTTTCAGGAGATTTCTGTATCTGTGTTCTGTAAATTAGAAGAGGAAATAAGCAAATTAGTGTTTTAGATGATGACAATGATAAGAAACTTGGATTATGTGGTGAGATCTCCAGCTAAACTGGAGGGAGACACTAAGAGTGGGCAGAGCTTGGAATCCTTGCACTGCAAACAGCAGCACAGGCTTGACCTCCACCAGAATTCCTGAAGCCTTGTCTGACCATTCCCAAGGGAATGCACTCAGTCTGGTGAGATCCTTGTAACATATTTGCCTAACAAACTGAGCATCTATGGACACTGTGGACACATATGTGATACAGTCTCCAATCCAGCTCTGGCCAAAGGGCAATTCCAATCTCTCTTTTCTTGCATCAAAAACTTTTGCCAGCACAACCCATTCTAAACACTCCTAGATAGTGCATTCCTTTGTGGATACACCTCCTCCCTTCCGGTCAAGTTGTGCTATGTGCAGATATATTGTTCAGATATCTGTGCAGTTTCTGTCTCTTCCAGACTAAATATTCAGATGCTTTAAAAAAAAAAACACTCACAAGCTGAGGTTTCTTTAAAGAGTTTTCTTGCTCTCTTCTTAGTGCAAACCATTGGAGTCAGCTGTGAAGGTAATGAGACTAAAACCCTGAGGCACTGAAATTAATGATACTTATTTCAAGAAATGTGCTCAATGCTAGAGTCAGGATGGAGTTGCTGCAAATGGAGGGCTGTATTATTTCTGCCTTAAGTCCTTTGCCCTTGAAAGAAGATCTACTAATTAGCAATAAAATATATGACATGACCACACTAGATTGTGAAACTCCCCAACACTTCATTCCACTGGCGGGGTGCTGTTTGCAGAGGCAAAAAAAAAAAAAAAACCCTCAGAAGCATTCTGAGTATTGCATTACATTTTGCAAAGAAGCATATGTCACTGACTTTCAGTGCCTACTTCCTGCCTCAGCAGGAAAAAGAATCCGAGTCTTTGTTGTAAAATAAATTCACGGATGAAAATAGTTCATAAGTGAGCCTTCTCAACTGCAGCTACGTAATATTAATGTCAGATCTGCCCGGGTTAGATCCCTTAGGAAAGAAAGACCCTCAACTCTATTTAGTTGAAGTGATAGGTTCTTTTGCTAAATGTTGTTGGCTGCAGTAAATTCAGGCTAGAATTAAGGTTCCAGGGCAAAAGGTTACATTTTTTCCCCGCCTTCAACCAGCCCTTCCTGCTTGACCAGTTCATCTTCAGCCAATGGAGAGCTGCATAGGTGTTGTGAGAATTGCTTGGATTTTTGAAGCAATCCACATTCCATTCCCAGGCCGCTCAGGCATTGTGGCCTTGAAGACTGGCACAAGCTGATTCCGGGCATCTTGGTCTTCTTCATTATGTCAAACCCCTCTCCCTACATCTCACCATTTCCCCATACAGGTTTATTGTCCACTTGTCCCCTTCGCCCTCTTCTGCCCCAGCTTTTGATGGCAGGATACCAGCAGGGCACCAGGCCGAAGATGGCAGAACTGACAAATAGATTGGAAAGGAAGGTTCTCCCCAATGTGGTTGAAGAAGGAATCAAGTTTCTGTTTTAGAATCTGCTGGTGAATCTGAAAATATTAAAGTCTTTCAGAGGGACTTTCAGATTAACTAATTCAGGGTGCTAACCAAGAATGAAAGTACTGGTAATTTCTTCCTATAAATAATAGTGGTACAGCTGAACTGGGTGAATAAATCCAGCATCTATTCAAGAGAATGTAAGTGCCAAGTCATACACTCATTATCACAATCATTTCTGCTGGTGTTTAATAACATGTGTTCTGTTGCAATGCCACTCATATGCAGTTTTAAATTTTGATCTCTTGATCCATGCTGGATGATTTGGGCTTAAGTAAGTTTGCTTTTGCTATTCCTTCCTTGGATGTGGTTTGGCAATTAATACTATATCAAGCGAAACAGCTGAAAGCGGTTCCATTCATCCTAACAGTTGGATATGCATCCTCTTCTGCCCTCTAATGGCAGCAAGTAACTGGAAAGTTTTCATTTACTATTGTTCACAATAGAAATATACTAAACTCTTCCTACCTTTTAGGAAAGATGCTTCTTTTTTCTTCATGTCGATTTATTTCCTGATTTAGTTTGGTTAGAATGCTGAGATGAGAAAAGAAACTATTAATAAAACAATCATTATATGAAACAGGATATAGTATGTTAAATTAGCTTATGGTTTAAATAGGAGTTCAAGGTGCTCATTGTCAACTGGATTTATTCCATTTTTTTTTACATACAATATTGAACAGAATGATTACATGGGTTCTAGCAAAAGAGTACAAGACAAAGTCAACATGCTGTTATTATAATTTTTTTAGCTCTACAGCTCTGTTGCTAAATGGAGTTATACTAAAGGATTGGATACATTTTAAATCATGTACATACCATGCAATTATAATACTTACTGAAGAGTAAGGCAAGCTTAAGGCTTTAATGCAATAAGAAGGAAAGAAAATAGACAAGAGTAAATAATCTTGTAATCATAGAACTTTTAGTGATATGTATGAAGCAAGACACATTTTGTTGAGTTATACAATAATTTATTGATAGTACTAGAGGCCAAAACAGGCTTAACAAGAGGAGAGGTTATAGTATTTCTTTGTGGATTAATGTAAATTAAAATATAGATGCTCCTTGCTTAGCAACTGCCTCATTCAGAGACCATTACAAGTTATGATGTTGCAAAAAAATAACTATAACACCAATGCCCACATTCATGACCTTTGCAGTCTCCTTCAATCATATGATTGCCATTAGTCAGTACACATTTTTCCTCTTACAGATTGGAGATGAAGGGATTATAAGAGAATAATAGGCACACACATACATCAAAAAGAATGTGGTGGCACATAGCCAGGTATTTCATTGTATTTCATATGCCTATGAGATCAGTGAGTCTGTTATGATATAACTATGATATAATAGGGTAGAACCACAAAGAGTTGTGCAGGAACTAAGAGACAGAGTCCTTTTCTCAGCATATTAGCAAACCTTGGCCTTCTAAATTTTTAACAACTAAATTAACAGAGGTTTTTTCCCCACAAGTAATTGTTATAAGATGCTGATAATACATTACATAATACAAATATTAGTTGGGAACAATGGTATTTATGCAATTTAAACTATTTGTATGTTTAAATGTTTAAACTATGATGAATTTAGATAAGTTAAACCTTTAAAGATAATGAGAAAAACATTTATGTCAGTGTTAATATGGGTTCTACTAAGGTCTTCACTCTGTGCATGTGTGTCTGTGAAAATATAGAGTGAAAATCTATATTTTATGCCTATATGGAAATGTAGATAAGTTATATTTTGTTGGTTCCTCCTTCTTTATACTACAACCAATATTTAGTATTTATAAACATTTAGACTCCCTTAGAAAGCTTATTTGTATTTGCTGCATGATGTATTGCACATATGAAATCCATTATTGCTTGAATTTGGTTAAACTTCTGTTATGGATCTACCGTATTTTCCGGCGTATAAGACGACTTTTTAAGACACAAAAACCTTCTTAAAAGTTGGGGGTCGTCTTATACGCCGAGTCGTCTTATACGCCGGAAAATACGGGTATTCTATTTTATTCCTTTACACATGTGGTTTGGTATATTACTCATCAAGTTTTCTCTCCCCCCCCCTCACTCAAAAAGAGTCCTTGATTGGTAGAGTGGCAGTGGGAAGAGCAATTAAACTCTAAGCTGTTTGTTTCAGCAATCCGTCCCCGCGGCTCACCTCTAGCAGGCGTGTGGTTTGCAGCTGCTTTTTGCTAACTTGAAGTCACAGGCTGATAAATGCCTGGGGGTCTCAATCTGTCTCCTCGCTGCTTTGCACTTTCTGAGCTGGAGATCAGGGTGGGAGGGAAGGATTGGAGGGAGAGGGAGGAGGGAAAGGAGTGTGTGTGTGTGTGTGTGTGTGCGCGCGTGTGCGTGTGCGCGCGCTTCTCCTCGCTGCTTTCTGAGCTGGGAAGGACTGGAGGAAGAGGGAAAGGAGGCCACGCCCACGCGCGCGCGCGCACACACACACACACACACACACACGCTTTGCATTTTCCGAGTTGGAAATCGGGGTGGGAAGGGAGGATTGGAGGGAGAAAGGAGGCGTGCGTGCGTGCGTGTGTGCTTACTGGAAATCAATAGCCATTTTTACAGTACTGCACAAAAATTACTTTTTCCTTATCTCACTCCTTAATTTTCATTAATGTGCCATGAATAGCCAATGCAGATATGCATGCTTCAGCAGGTGAATCATTTTGTACAGAAATCAGCAAGGTTTAAATAAGTTAAAAATTACAACAAGCAACTACTGAAATATCTGTCAGCGCGTCCTCTTCGGTGCCCAGAAAAGAGCCGACAAACAGGAACGAATGACAAGCGAATGGCCTTTAATCCATACAGCAACAAAGTTAGCACTGGGAGTGAGTTGCTCCCAGTGCTTTACATAGGCTCCCACTTGCTGTTCCCACCCCCCCACCCGGCAAACCAGCATCCAGCCTGTGGTGAATAAAAGCAATTAGCAGAGGCGTCACCCCCCCCCCCGCTTGACGTGCCATTCTCTCCATGGCATTCCAGGAAACAGAGTAAGGCAAGTTCCTCTTTCCCTTGCTGTCTCTCATTGTGCTCCCTGCCCCTAAGTGTCTCTGGCAGTCTGGTGTGCACGCGCACACACACACACACACACTTCTCCTCGCTGCTTTGCACTTTCTGAGCTGGAAATCAGGGTGGGGGGGAAGGATTGGAGGGAGAGGGAAGAGGGAAAGGAGGCGAGTGTGTGTGTGTGTGTGCACGCACGCTTCTCCTCACTGCTTTCTGAGCTGGGAAGGATTGGAGGGAAGAGGGAAAGGAGGCATGTGTGTGTGTGCTCCTATCATCATCAGTTCAGTTTGGTTGACAGCTTAGAAAACAAACAGCATGGCAGCTCCCATGGTTTTATTGTCTTATCCTTCCTTTCAGCTTTAGAGTGAATTAGGAAAAGTTTAATCCACTTGCACTGTTTTATGTTTATATGTTTGATGACAGCCTTATGTTTATAAATGACAGTTTTTCTGCTAAGTACCTGCATGTCATAAGCATTTGAATTAAAATTACCATATTGAAATCAAATCTGATGTTTTTTAATTTTTATTTGGAAGAGGGGTAGTCTTATACGGTGAGTATAGCCCAAACTCTATATTTTAACTGGAAAAGTTGGGGGTCGTCTTATACGCCCAGTCGTCTTATACGCCGGAAAATACGGTATGTGGTTTAATTATGCCATTGCTTCATATCTCCTAGTTTAAGTTCCCAGATAAAATGTCTGCCGTATCTTTCTTCAATATTCAGCAAAGTTTTTTCTCACAGCTGTGAATGTTCATCTCAGTATATTAGATATTAAATCTGAAATGAAATCATATTTTAACTAGATATAATTCCAGAATGCATTAACAAGAAACATCATATTTACTGATATAACAGTTTTAATTTCCTTGGAAAACTGTTTTTGGATTTTGACTTTTTGACTCCTCAGTGACATATTTGTGCTTTGTTTTCCTTAAGAAGATATTTGGATTAAAGGTTTTTAACTCCCACTGCCCAACAATGTTCTGCAAAATCTACCATCATAAATGTATGTAGATCATATTTAATGCAAAATCTTTCAAAAGATCTCACTGTTGATTTTGCTTTGAAAAATAAACCAGGTTTGTTTGGAGGATTGTTTGGATATGATCTTGGCTAGTAAAGAGAGTAACAAGCAAGGATTTACAGTATAGTTGGAATTAGATGGTAAGCCTTCAGTTTCCAGTAAATTAAATGGTGTCGAATAAAAAGAGGCAGAGGCAGCTGCAATTTAAAGGTCAACCCTACCTTTTCACTGTATATGTGAAATTGAGCATTTCCTGTCCATTAAACTATTTCAAAAACCACTGTCACCTTTAAAAAAAACAACTTTCCGATTTTGGTTTAATTTTATTTTTGCATAGGAAGAAGGTTAGTCAAAATGCAAGTGTTAAGTAATCTTTTAAATTAAATTAAATTAAAAATATGTTTATAAAGAAGGAACTGGTAAGACCAAATTTCTCTTTCAAAGTTTTCTTTCCTTTTAGCTTGTTGATGGTTTATAAAGTAGTCATAAATGCAGAAATATACATTTATGCATGAAGTGTAATTGCATCATGACCGATCAAGAGGTTATTGTTTATATAGTTCAGTTTTTACCAATGCAGCATATTTCAGATTTTTTTAAAAAATCACTAAAGCTTAGGAGATGTACAGGAAGCACAAAACTTCCTACCCTTCCCTCTCTAAGCTTCTTTTGAGGTTAGACTCCAGAAAATAGACTTGTCCAGATTCATGTAGAAATAGCCTGAATAGAGGGATTTGAATCTGGATTAATTCTTCTTATGACAAGTGTTTGCATTTATCAACATAAATATTGACTTAAACTGAGTTTTATTGGGGAACCCTTTAGCTAATTGATTTTGCAACCTGGAAGATGCAACCTCATAAAGATACATGTTACTGTAACTTTTCAAGCTAATTTTTGCTAGCAATCTAGATTCAGACCTTCCCCCCCCCCAAAAAAAAGAAATCAAGCAACTTCTGCAAGACTTGATGGATTGGAAATTCATAAAATCTATTCATTCTGTCAAAGTACCCATATGATTATGAATTTAAACTATCACAGAGCTTTCTTTCAAGCTTACATTAATGCTCTACCCTTGGCAAGACTACAAAGAAAAATACAATGTTCCCATCGCAGAACTTCATTTGAACTTCAAGAAATTGAGTCTCTAACCCACACATCTCTTCCCTTTTGTGATTTCCCTTGAATTTAAGGGACATTTCTTGCCATTCGCAGCAACCTGAGACCATTAGGAGAGTTGCAACAACCAATCTATCGGCACTATCTTGTATCAAAACCTATTAGAATCAACCACGCTTAAAGATATATGGTGTTTTTATTCTCCCTTTTGACTGTTTTTAATCTTAATGTCTCTTTTTAATCTGATTTTTCTGTATAACTTGATATATGGTCCAAATAACTAAAACAACGTAAGAATTGTCCAGATTTTTTTACAGTTGAGACATAGATACCCTTAATTAACATTAGCCTTTAGTTTAAACTCTTTTAGGTCATACCCCAAGAAGAAAAGTTGAGTCCTAAGTGCATAACCATATGTCCCTTTAAAGTGATGATATACCGTATTTTCCAGCGTATAAGACATCTTTCTAAAGCAGTGATTCTCAACCTGTGGGTTGGAACCCCATTTGGGGTTGAACGACCATTTCACGGGGTTGCCAAACAACGCAGTCCGCCATTTTCCCCCCTTTTCCTTAGCTGTGCTACTCCCTTTTATTCTATTGGTTTTTGAAAGCCAATAGAATAGACTATCTTAAATAGAGTCTAATTCTGTTGGCTTTCAAAAGCCAATAGGAATTGTCCAGGCTGTCTCTGCCCTGCTGAGCCTGCCAAAAGTCCCATTCTGCAAACGGTGCTGCATCAGCTGAGTAGTCCTCGACTTACGACCAGTTGAGTAGTCCTCAACTTATGACCGGTTGGGGGTCATGACATTAAAAAGGTTGTTCTAAAGCATGCAAATCGTCTCCGAAGTCGAGGGTCGTCTTATACGCCGAGTTGTCTTATACGCCAGAAAATACGGTAACTGCTCATTCCTTTTTCTAAAATAATATATTGGAAGGATGCCTAAAATTTAACTAGTTTCCATGCAATGTGCTTCCATGTTTGTCCAGCTAATGGCTACGCAGTAAGTTAGTTTTATTTTATTTTAGCATATGGAGAGAGAAGGAGTGTATGGTTCTGATCAAAGGTTCCATCATATGTTATATGAAATCTTGTACACTAAGACCATTATTCATCTATCTGTTTATCTTCATTAGATTAGAGAAAGGTAGTGGAAAAAATAGTAAGACACATTTACTGAAAATGCTCAGCAGCAGATTGACACAACTGCATTGAAGCTGAGATGACTAAAAGAAGAAAACAGTCTTGTCACTTACTCTCTTCAACCCAATCAATGTTACCACATGTATTCAGAATTCAAAATCAAGTCATCTACAGCAGACATGTCAAACTTGCGATGTCATGTGACGTCGTGCGATGTATCAGAGCTTTTCACCCATTGCTGGCAATGGGGTGGGTGTGGTTTCCTCATGACGCATCTGGCCCTTAGGCTGGCAGTTTGACACCCCTGATATAAAGGGTTGCATAATTCAGTGAGTAAACAAGTTGCCAACTTTTTTTCAGTCATATGAGTCAACAAAAAGAACTCCACATCCAAGGATTCAAATCATTTTAGGATGATACCAAATATAACAAGAACACAACGAATTCTAGAATTTTTAATTGAGAAATAAGTAATCCTGTTCAAAATGCAGAAAGTAAAAAGCAATATAAATGAAGCATTAGCAATGCAAAATAAAAACAGTGAAGTGGTGGTGCCTGGTTCAACAGCAGTAACTCTGAGAGGGATCTAGAAGGTCTAGTTCATAATCACTTAAGTATGAGCCACAGCTGCCAAAAAGACCAAATACAGTCCTAGGCTGCAACAACAGAGTCAGAGCATCAAGATCACACGAAGTGTTAATATCCTTTTACACTGCTTTGATAAGACACACTTGGAATACTTTGTCTAGCTTTGGTCACATGATGGGGACCTTGTGATCATAGTAGAAATGGTCCAGAAAGATGGCAATGGAAAACAGTTTCCTACTAGCAATATGAAAAGGCTGAATGAACTTTGAAGCTAGATGACTAACAAACATACAAGCCACAAAAGAGCAGAGGGAGAGAGGGAATTAAAATAAAAACCTACACACCCACTGCATCCTGTTCTTACCAGGTTGGCAATCTCGCTATCTTCTGCTCTTATCTGAAAGAAAGCCATCATCCAACAGCTTATCAAACAAGAGTCAGGTACTGTAGAATTCACATTATTGGGCCTTCACCCAATCAGCAAGAAAATGTGGTTATGCAAAAGAAAACCTGTGTTGTTTCTACTTGCATTTCCTGCCCTGCACTGAAGCTTTTTAAAAAGAGGGGAAAAATGAGATTGACTGATGAGGATCAAGGGTTTATATCAGAAGAATGGCAAAGGAGGGATGTGCTTTTGATTTTACTGGCCCTGAAAAAAATGAAAATCAGCCAAGGAAAGTATTTTCCAGCAAGAGAGAAACAACATAATCTCTCCTCTAGCAAGATTAAGAGTGACCTTGTTCTTTTCCCACAACCCTGAACCTGTGGAGGAATGGATTTCATTTCTCAACATCTGTACTGCCCTGAGGGGGGAAAAGACTTAGGAGATTGATAACGTGATAGCTTAGATCATGCCCAGCTGCTCTGTGTTTTCATATTGTTTTATATTATGCATTTTATGTTTTTTATTTGTTTTATTGTAAGCCATCTGGTGTCATACAAAAGTGAGATAGGTGGCTATATAAATTAGGTAAGCAAACATACAATATAAAGCAAATGATAAGAGATTCCCCCCCCAACAGGGTGCATTTCATAAATCACTATCAATCAAGGCAGACTTGATAGCACCACAGCAATGGCTGGATAATGTTGTGAATTGATATAATTCCCTGGTGAGAAAGCTGCCAAGATCAACCACTTACTTAATCCAAGCAGAAGTTGTCTAAATTTTTGGAAAGGCTGGATAAACTTCAGTGGTCTAATGAAAAAGCCCACCATGCTTTTTGAACCATTCGGTAGCTTTTTCTCAGAACCTTAAGACTCAAACTTCAAAACAGCACAATTTTAGAATCAGCAGATTTAAACTAGAGGCAATTCACTTAACATTCTTAAGTTAAAACACACTAAAACAGAAATATTCAATGGAGAAGTTCTTCTTCCCCCTTCCTCCAGTTCCTCTATTCTCTACTTCCTTTCTTTTTCTATGTCTACATATCTTGGTGTGGGGGAAAAGAATGAGGATAAGGAAACAAAGGCTCAAGTGTTTACATCCTAACTATGCTATCGCTTACAATACTGCTATAAGTGTCTTATAAAGGGAGAGACTTTATTTATTTAATCAGATTTATATAGCCATCTTACAAAAGGTGACTTGGCACATAAACATTTATTAAGCAGCCATTATAAAAACAGGTAAAAATATAAAAAGCCACAGTAATAAACCTCATAAAAACAAAAGCACTAACCAATAGGCAAAGATTGAAAATCTTAGCAATGGAGCCATCAAGACAAATCTCTGGTTCCTGGGAGCCCCAGACCTAGCAGCGTAACCAGTTTTTTGAAAAATCAAAAGAGACAGAACATGTCTAGTTTTCACAGCAAAGAAGGGACGTCTTCTGGGACCCACCAAATTTAGGTTCCCTAACTGATCGTACCCATAGCATGCCTTCTTTGTGGGCAGAAGTTTCAGATTCTAACTCTTGGATTAGTAGTTACTCAGTTCCTAGCTCTCCATGTCTCCAGACCTTGCAATTATTTGTTTTCCTGCCCTCCAGATTGCCTGATTTTGGAATTTCATTCCCTAAGAGAAGCTGGGAGAAACATATATATAGTAGTTGCCAGCCATCCAGCCATTCAACAGTTTCCCAGTAGATAAACCAAGACATCCTAAGTCAGGGGTTCTCAACCTTGTCAACTTTAAAACTTGTGGACTTCAATTCCCAGAATTCCTCAGCCAGCTTTGCTGGCTGAGGAATTCTGGGAGTTGAAGTCCACAAGTCTTAAAGTTGACAAGGTTGAGAACCCCTGTCCTAAGTCAACATCAATATGCTCACTTGGGCTTGGGAACTAAGTAGGAACAGTGATCACTAGAGAACTTCAGAACTGGAGGCAAAACCATGAAGTTGAGAAAGATCCCTACCATCGCAAGAAAACTACAAGGATGTGTTTAAGAAGACAAGAGCTGTTGAGCTCAACTTAATGAAGACTCAACTCTAAGACTTTTCATAGGCACTAGCCTTTTCAAGGCTACTTGAAGCATGAACCTTCCCACTTCTGAGTAGTTTCCTTATAATAAACTGTATTTTTTAACTGAAATCAATTTTTAGTCTCTGCCATTCTGATTGGAAAAGAATGGTTTATAATGCATTTGTATATATAGCAACCGACCTTATAATTGACAACCAAGACATCAAAATATTGAATAGCGTTTGCCTTTAGAATCATGTAAAACTAAAGGAACCATCAGTTTTTTAAAAAAAACACAGATCAGCATTTGGCAGAATCATGATAAAGATCTTGAAAAAGATATTCACATGCTGGGATGTGTTTATACTTACAAAGATCAGAATCATGCATTTTACTTTTCCTGTGAAATTCTATGAAGTTGTAAATTAGAGTTTGAAACAGTAAAATAGAAAGAATGCTGATTTCTTTTAGTGTTGAAGAAAACTCTTGAAACCAAGAAAATATATCATAGCACAAATCAATTCAGAGTTGTCATTTGACACTCAATGACCAGGCTCAAATTATCATATGTTTGATACATTATGCAAAGGCACAGAAGTTTATAATGCCAAGAAGGGTGGCTTTAAAAATAAAAGGCATGGCAAGCAATAAGGTGATGGATTCCATGTTGGATGATCTAATATGCTGGAAAAAATCCATGTCATCACTAAGAGTCAGCATTGACTTATTGGCACATAATCAATATAGCATAAGTCTTCTGGCAAATGTGTATGCATATAAATGTGTGAGAAAGGGAAGGAAGGATGCTGGTTCCGCATGTAATAACAACAAATATTTTGTTTAAACCACATTCTGTTAAATAATTCACAGCTGAGTTATAATTCTGTGTTACAAATTATACCTGATAAGTTACAAGAGTTATATAAAGTTTAAACAAAAACCAAACAAGCCAAATTATTGGCTTATTACAATGGATTAATTCAGTCAGTACACATATATATATAATATGAATGAATGAATATGGTAAATTGGATTATAATATTTGATTGAAATTGTATATAATTTACTGCTTTTTATTATCTTGTCTACTTTTCTTGTGTGATTTGGAGTGACAAATTTTTACTCATTGGTATTGACAAACATGTAAGTGGATGGATGGATAGATGCATCGTAATGTGCAATAAAATGAAATATAAGAAGATTTGAATGTTCTGTGTTCCAATAGAATGAGATTTAGAAATATTTTAAGAGCTCTTATTGGGTATTTAAAATTAATGGAGCAATAGGTGATAAGTATCTGCTGTGTATTAGCCAACACACATACAGATACAAAATCGGCTAAGGGGATAATTAACTTAAAGAATAATTCTTTTACAAATCTCCTAGCAAACAGTGGAAGCAGCCATTAAAGATGGTTTCTGAAACTTCTGCTTGCAGAAAAAGCAATAAAACTGAATTTAGCACAGATGTCAATAGCAACAGATTAATTTCAACAAATCTTATGAATAGTAAAAATATATAAATGGCAATTGGTTTGGGACTTTTTTTTTTTTTGCTTAAACAAATAAAGCAACGTTGAAAACAAGGGTTCATGAACATCAACCAGCAGTTAAAATGGCATGACCACAAATCCCTGAGCCCCAAACCATATTGATAATAAAAAACACCAGTTCGATTGGGAAGGAGCAAAAATCATTGGGCATGCCAACACCTGCCACACACAGGAATTTATTGAGTCCTGGCATTCCACCAAAGGAACAATTAACAAGCATATTTATCTAGATCCAGTATATGAATACGTAAGCAAGCAGACCATTTGAATGATCAATCAACAAGAGAACCAGTCAGCTGCTCAGAATTTAAATATAGCTCCAAATGAACAACCAATCGCACGACCACACTGGGACACAAGATTTTTATAAGCTAAGGAGAATAGACAGGAAAATCCTGCTGATGATATTACCTAGACTGATAACAAAACATTCAGAAAATAAATTGAAATAAGCTTGGAGAGCAAAACCACTGCCAAAATCTTAAACCTGAGCTACAAGTATTTTCTATTATTTCAAAGCAACATAGTTTTTATATTTAGCAACTTGAATGAGCAACAGCAATACTATTTGTAAGGCCACATGCAATGCACTCTTTTGCATTTGTCAATCTGCCTGCAAAACACATTGTATTTTCTATGTCTGGCAATCTGCCAGAATAAAGCAAAACACGAACAGAAAACAAATAGTGACCACAATGTAATAATACAGAACATGAGTTCACATGATTTATCCCATGTCATGTATGTACAGGGCTTCCAAACCTTATGCAATAAACAGGCTTCTTGCATGTCTTCTGTCTTTTCTATTTGACCTAGTTCATACATGTTAATCAAATCCCACAGAATATTTGTGGCACAAGTATGATTCTCAGGTGTTATGTTATTCTCTTATGGGCAGACACCAACAAAGCTTTTCCAGAGCTTTTTCCATTATCTAAAGCAAAGTCAATCTGAACCTCTGATTGGTCAGTCTGAATGATTCCTGAATAAGGCCAATGAAAAACAGTAATTCTTTCTCAATTATGTTCTTCCTCCCACTCAATATTGCTACTGTCGAGATGGTTGAGAAAAAAGCAAAAGAACTATAAATGGGGGGGGGGAAGAGAACTAATATGTGGGTGGTAATAAAAAAAGGTGATATTGTGTGTTGTAAAACATGTGATCTTGAAGCTATTTTAGACGGTAAAGCTGAGACAGGAAAGCACATGCCACTAAAAGGAAAAAACCATATCAAAATACTGCAAAAAAAGATCAAGCAAGCGTTTATGTACTACAGCACTCCACATCCTGGAGTCCTCAATGTATATTGATACTAAAAGTTTCAGAATTCTCATCCAGAAGGGGTTCTGCCTAGGATGCTTGAACAGTTCTGGGCATATTTGGAGCAGCCAGGGACAGTTATGACATATTTCAGAAACTGGAATTCTACAGAGGGCTGCATTTGGAGCAGAAGATTATTTATATTCCCTAAATGTACCGAAACAACCTCAATAAATTGTTGTGTGAATTTGCAAAGATCCCATAGCAATAATTTAGGTTAAAAAAAAATGCACGTAGCAGAACTTCAGTATAACTACACCACTTATGAAGCAATTAAACAAGGACAATAATAATGTCAGAATGATTTAATTTTTTTTTAAAAAGCCATTAAGCCTATGAGTCAAAATATCAGTGGATAATGCCATTTACATATTCATACCAATTGCCTCCCACAGAAGACAAGAATGAATGTTTTTTGCTTGATAACAATTAAATTTTAGACATGCATTCTTACATGTTTTACGTGTTGTTCCCTTTTGGGGTAATAAGCGGTATTATACATAGCAGAGAAGAAAGAAGTAGTAAACAAAATATATTAAACAAAGTGGATAAGAAAAGGAAGCATAGCTAAATCGAGCTTATACCAACACAGTTGATTGTTCTCCATGCATTTCTATCCTTCCCTGATGTGAAAAGTAAAAAAAAAAATATTGTGAAAGTTTTAGATGTTCCTGACATTTCTTGTAATATAATTGAAATTGGAACTTTATGGCCAGCTTTATACAAGGAAGAAAAAGGGATACTCTACTTGGCTATAAAAATGTGAAGTTATTTTTTGCACCTTATCATTATTTCTATTTTTTTTTACTCTAATAAATGTTAGACAATGATAATGGCATCAATGGCATCTAAGTCCACTGCTTTAAAAGTCCCATAGTAATTTGTACAAAAAGGTGTCCATGACTTATTCTTACTGACTTGAATAAAATCTGAATACAACTCAACTTAGATTCTACCCAAGTTCTTTATTTTAGGTATACTTATTTATAAATAAATAAACTCAGTCTGGAGTCTGACCAAGTTATTTAGATTAGAAAAGGTTTTATTAGTTGTATCTATTTCTCATGTAGATTCCAATAATATTTCCTTTTGGGGCCAACATTTGCTGTATCTTTCAGAAATAGTTTTCTGCCCCTCATCTCTACATCTTCATTGAAAGGAAATTAATATTATCTGATCCAAGGCAAGACAATTTGAGTGGGGGAGGGAAGCATCTAGAGAACATGAGCAGAACTTGTGTTCATGGAATTAGTTTTCTTTTTAATTGGATTGCGATGGGTTTCTTTTCCACATATTTAGCATCAAATTACTGATGACAGAATCAGATTTTAAAACAGATGTGATTTACTTACGGAACTTTTAGCTGTGGAAACTTCTGAAAATCATTTTCAGACATGTTCTGAAACAAAAATACAGAATGCTATAATTAAGCATGTGACATAGTTTTGGTTACTTATTATAAAATAAAAATAGAATTGCAATGGTCACATGAGAGTGATATTTGCTTAAATTTAACTTGTAACACATGTTGTTTCCGCATCCCTTTATCTTCTTCCCTAAGTATTCACCAATACCTCTTTGTTTTTATTAGCTTACTTACTATCCATCAGTAACAGTTGATTGATTAACTGATTGCCTAGCCAAAGAAGTTAAATCTTTTGACATATCTTTCTGAAAATTTGCAACCAGATTTAAATGGTGTTCCTGAACTTTCTAGACAATTGGATTAAATAATCCTTATGTCCATTTCCAACTTTATATTCTGTAAGTCTATAAAAGTATTGAAAAACTTACCAGAAATCTTTGTCCAGTTATGTTAAGTTTCCGAACAACTTTTTCGCAGTCCTTGAAGTTTAACTGCAAATGAAAATAAACATGGTTAATGATAAATCATTGTTATCCTCCATCCTCTACTCATACTTTTGGGAAGTAAATACCATCAAATTCAGACATTATGCACAATTTTACACTCTTAAGCTTGTACTGTTAATAATTACAAGCATATCTGAAACCAGATTTAAAATGTCTGAATAAAGCATAATTGATACATGGCTGCAAATTAGATGTGCTTCTTCAGAAATAACAATAACCTCACTGGAAGTTATGACTGCATATTTTTTTCCATAATGTTAGTAGTCAGACAGTAGGCTGTTTCATCATCGTGGCTGTTTCATCATCGTGAACTGAAAGGCTAAAGACACAATTTGTCAAAGCTTTCAAATACTGATCTAACCTGATAAGAAGTTTTTTATTTAAAAAAATAAACCTTAATTGCAGAAGAGATCATGTAAATTTAGTTCAAATATCATAACTATTCACAGTGAGAAGAGTGCTATGTGATTTTTTTCTTTTCTTTTTTGCTGCTTAAGTAGCAGTTCAGAGAAACACATCTTCTGTACAGCTTCATAATTTGTACAGTTACACAACTTATTTAGCCTTACAAAATCCCTATTAATATATTTGCTTTTCTATTTGATTGATTTATTTTCTTTTAAAAGAGCAGGTTGAAGGGGGCTTTTCCCCAACTTTGGCTAATGTTCAGTCAAAATGTTCCAACAAAGATAACTTGCACCAACATCAGTACACATCTGGATTACTGCGAGGTATTCTATCTGGCTCTGCCTTTGGAGACAACTCACAGCTGGTATAGAATGCAACAGCTAAACTCCTGGCAGAGCCAGCTTGCTACTGCAGAGTTATTAAAATATCACTTATAAAGCTGCAAATGGCATAACATATCCATATATATCAGGAACCACCTTGCCAAAATAAGTCTACCCATCATTTCTGAATATCTAGTGAGGGCTTGCTGAGGTTCCTATCCTCTTATGAGGTACATCCAATGTGGGTCAGGAAGCAGTTTTTTTTCAATACACTCTCTCAAGCAGGGGTGCCATCCCGTGGGCTGGAAGTGTCATCAGGAAACCACATCCACCCCATTGCCAACAATGGCGAAAAAGCTCCGATACATTGTGCGATGTCACATGATGTCGCGAGTTTGACATGCCTGTTCTAAAGCAATATTTTTCAAACTCAGCAACTTTAAGATGTGTAGACTTCAACTCCCAGAAGTCCTTAGCTAGCATTTGGCCCCATCCTTCCTGGTTCTCCCTAAGGCAATTGAAAACTGTCCTATTCTAACATGCCTTTGACTTTGAATAATAGTGAGATTCATTATATTAGTATACTAATTCATATTCTGTATAGTTTTAGTTTGTGTTGTTTTGTTTGCCTTGCTGTACACTATTCAGAATTTGATTACAAAAATGTACAAATATTGATAATATTTTTAATGGTTTCTCCTGTGTATAGCCATTATCTGACCACCCAAAAGCAAATCTGAGTGCAGAACAATCTCATTAGGCCTTTGCTAGTGACTGTGATTTCAAGCTGAGGAGGTGTGTCACACTACATAGGAAACATAATTCTTCTCAGCGAACTGAAGAAGTAACTAAGGTAGTTATTTCTTTATATTGTCTTAATATTTTCTCCAGGAGTGCCAAGAGCAAACAGAGGGTTTTGCACATGCATCAAGAGATTGATATTCATCCACAAAAATTTCTTCCAACAGTGGAAACTGCTGGATGATGGTTTGAATTGAAACAATGTAGCTACTTAAGCTTAGTTAAGAAAGGGCTTCTCACAAATCGTGCTGGAAAAAAAATCCCTCTTAAACTTTGAAGAGCTTTTGTTCTCATTATGGTAACTGAGTATGTTAAGACTTAAGCTCAGACAAACTGTATATGTGGTAAACCAAGACATAGAAACGATGTTCTGTTTTTTTCTAAATTTAAGCTCAGTTTTCAATGAATTCAGTAAATTTATTGCAGGTTACGTTACAATCATTACAGTGAACAGTGAATTCATTAAAGATTCTTGACTGACTGAAATCTCTCTCTTCTTGAACCAAAACACAGAGCATCTCATTCATATCCTTCCTGAGATTGTTTCCAGCAGCATAAGTATTAGCCGAGGGATAAAATGGATCCCTGCTTAGACATCATAAATGCATACAATAATTCTCAATACAAAATCAGAGTCCTGCCCTCTAGCAAGACAGTAGCTAAAACATACGGTAACAGCAATACCACTTAAACTTACAGCATGTACTGCTCCATAGTGCTTTACAGCACTTTACAATAAGTATAACACTCACACAATCTCATGGCCTAGAAAGGTTTTTGTGTTCTCAATGCTATTATAAAAATAATAGACTAACAGAAGTCCCCCCACGACACAAGTCACAACAGGACCAATACAGGTATGGCATAGGTCAATCAAGCAGTTTATCTTTCAAAATTATTTTAGAAACTAATTGGGAAAAATACAAAAATAATAAATATCTTGATATTCCTAAAGAATATTATTTAGGAATCAAGTAATGTTGATACTACCCATCAAAGGGTCTTGTCTATGACTGGTAAATTTGACACAGGCTGGTAGTCCAAAACAATTAGACCAAAGAGAGCTTTTATATTTTAATTTGAGGCAATAAGAAAATCTGTCAGGATTAGGCACAAGAAGTGACTGACCTTGTCTGTAAGGACTGAGCATGTTGCTTAAGGTGAAAACTACTGATAGGATCAAAAAAAGAACATCTAAGGAAACTACTCCATTACAGTTACTCAAGAGGTGGTCTAGTATTAGAGAAGAAAAGACTAAGATGGGCTTCCAGCAACTTTTCACATTGCTGATTGCACGATTGATCACTAAGTTGAAAATGTGGCAAATAAAGCTGCAGGAAGTCCAAAAGCTGAATAGGACTTTGCAAAGCAACCTATTGGTGATCAGTTCAGTTCAGAGTTTTCTAATGCATTAAACATCAATGTACTGAAAAGGCCAGTCCCTAATTTGGCCTGATGCTAAATGTGTCCCTGTAGCATGGATGGCATTGGTGCAACCCACATTCAAAAATATTTGAACTACAAGATTTGCACCTCACAACAAGCAACTTCTCTATTTCTAGCAATCCACTCTGCTAAAAAGTAGAGCATGTATCCACAGAAATAAATTCCTTATATTAGTCCATCTGGGAGACAAGGCTTCCAATCATTCCAACTAGGAAAAGAGTGAGAATCCGGATGAACAAAATTATACATGCAGAAAGGATTCCACCTAGGCAGAGCCATTTGGAGTAATTGGCCCAAGGGACACAAGAAGAAGATTTTAGTTTATGAAGTGCAAGACAGTGTTGTCGCAAAAGAAGTGCACAATGGGGCTTTAAAAAATGTTGCAATAGAGCACAAGAAATAAAATAGTCGAATGCCTGTTTTGGTTTTGGAATCACATTTACAGTATTTACTGATAGAAAGATAAAGCTCTTTCCTCAGATAATTATTTACAAATTCAGGAAGGGAAGGTGTTGAGATCATCCTACATTCTGCTGAAGACAATACTGTAGATTGTACAAGAATCTGTTCCAAACGAAGGAATGGCCAAGTGCAGATGACAACAGAGTTTATCTCGGAAAAACTGGAGGCCTCGAAAATTAGCAAATCACCAGCTGCTCACTTGATTAAGTTAACGTTAGTAAACAGCGATACAAGGCTTCCTTCCTTCATCCATTTTTCTCTTCCCATCCCAGCAGAGATAACCTTTCTCCATCCTATCCTGCCTTCCTTCCTGTTCCTTCCTTTTTATTATTTCTTTTGGAAGAGAGTATAAGACTATGTGTGTTTGTATGTGGTGTGTGTGTATTTGTGTGTGTGTGTGTGTGTGCGCGCACTTTTGTGCTTCTGTGTGAGACAGAAATTTGTATACACGGAAGGGCTGGCAGACTGAGGATCAATTAGTTTTATAAATATGGTATTTTACTATATAGGCAATTAATTTTAATTTATATCATATGTATATATTAATTCAATGTACTAGCCTTTGCATGGCAGTTATAGATACTCACATATATGTATCCACCTAGATAAGGGTTTGTGTACAAATGTTTATTGTACGTTCCTTTATGAAGGAGAAATCTTCAGCTGGAATGGTCAAGTTGGAGAAATCTGGTACTGTGTAAGATTTTTGTCTTTGTTATCTATTTCTTTCTCATTTCTTTCTTTCTATTTATATAGCCACACATGTCAAATACATGTCTTTGAGTAGCTTACAGCCATTTTTTTTTATTCCTATTTTAAAAACAACACTACTTTCATCTGAATCCTGGGTGTATTTTGGATACAGTGACCAGATGCCCTTTATTACAAAGGACCATCCTTTATTTCAGAAAGCTGAGTTTTAGATTTGGGTTTTTTTATTTTTTTGATCTTGCTCTTAGACTGTCTTTGTAAGGCAAAATTATAAATATATACAATTGATTTTTTTTATCCTTATAAATCTCTTTCAGATTTGTGCCCTTTTTAGATTTGTCCTTCATTTATTCCCAAAAAATATGGTTAGTATAATTTTGGAGGAAGCTAGTGGAATGAATGTTACATTTGAAAGTTTCCAAGTTCAGCCCCCACCACCTCCAGTTAAAGAAACAGGTAAGGGCTGAAAAGGAAGACAAGCGCTATTAAGATCACTATTAATACTGTAAACCAGTATTTCCCAAACTTGACAATTTTAAGGCATGAGGACTTCAACTCCCAGAATTCCACAGCCAGCTGAAGTCCTCATGCCTTAAAATTGTCAAGTTTGGGAAACACTGCTGTAAACTCATGCTGTAATGGAAAACCATTAGTGAAAGTGAAAGAACTTTGGCTTTTAAGATGCAAAGGGTATGAAAATCAAGCTCTTTCAGCAAGCCCAGTATAATGTGGCTTTGTGCAATATTTTGTGTGCAATATTTTGTGCAAAACCTGATTGTGCAAAGCCTGGTTGTCTGCTGAGATTTGTCATAAAAAGAGTATAGTCCACAGCTCTGTAAAGGCAATGCAAGAAGGGTATACTAAAGCAATTAGTAAAAAAAAAAAAAAAAAGACAAGAAATCCTTCCTCAAGTTTGACAAATTGCTTAATCTGTACATTCATTTGAACTACACAGAGTTGTAGTCTATTGCTGGGCCACTGCAAAGTTGTCACTGGAACTTGATTTATTCTTGACTGTTGCCTGAGGGTATAATAAAGCTGAAAGAGACTAATTGAATCTGTCAAAGCTAGAAGACCTGTAAGTCCAAGGTAGTGTAATTGTCAGTGTTCCTGCTGTCTCCACTCTTCTCTAATGAAGTCTGCCACTTGGTTTAACTTCTCTTTGACTGCTAACATGATATTCATCTGCGGAAGCACATTGCTATGAGTTGTAGGAAAAATAAATTAAGTTGTCATAGTCACATAGTGCAGTCAAGGCAGGAAGCACTGTGTCTCCTGAAAACTTCATCAAGCTGAGCCTGAACTATTGGCCCTAATACTTTCGTGGCTACTATTTGGGGTATCTATGTAGCATCTCTAGTCATACTTAACATGATTTTAAAGAGAGAGTGATTGCATAAAGGGATGGAGGAATAGGAGGAAATTTAGTGAGACTGTAAACTATTTCTGGAGTTAAACCGTTTTTAATGCTGCCCAGTGTTAGCTATGTTCAAAGCTCTGCAGTATATTACACAATCTATGCACACTCTAATTCAGTTTGGGGGAAGGAGAGATGACATTTTATGAGAAACATAAGCAGCAATGCATAGTTGCTACACTGAAAGGAGAGCGCCAATGTGTGATCATATATGTGTCTTCTCCCTAGCACAGCAATAGCTCTTTGCAGTTTGATTTGTATCCTTCTTCCAATAGTTAAAAAGCTAAAACACCAGGCTATGCAAGAAAGCCTTCTCAAAGAACTTTACAAAGCACAACCAGATACCTCTTTTTCTGGCCAGGTATTAATTCCCACGGAGATTGGTGAGAATGGTGAGTCTTTTGCTTTAAAGCCTTTAACTGTGGCCCTTCAAATCAAAAGTCAGCCTCAAGCTTTGCTTTAAGGCAGAAATGCTGCCTCTCTGTGTAGAATGTATAGGCTAAGAGAGAGAGAGAGAGAAAGAATTAGCCTTGCCTTTAAGGCCAAGATAGATTCAGATTACGATACAGATTGGATGTAAATAATTTGGCCACTTGTAACTTTGAATCTGGAATGGCAGTCGTTCACTCTAATTATACAGAGAAACCATATGACTTTATTGGCAACCAGTAGAATTCCAGGTTCTTATTACAAATAAGTGGAGAGAGTGTAACAGATAATAATAATAATACATCTATATTTCCCTAGATGCAAGCTATTCTTTGGAAAGGATTACTTTGGAAAGCTGAAATTACATAAAATATATGTGTATGGAAAAATGTGTTTTCTGGATAGGAGGAAAACAGACAGAAACTCAGACTTTCCAATTGACAAAATTGGGAATCCTAAGTGGAAATGGTAAGGTTGAAACTGTTCAATTAAAATGAAACTTACCCTCCTAAAGTAGTCTGCCAAGTCATTGGGCGACCAGCGGGCCACTTCGGAACGATAGGGTGTGCTTCGTAAATCCATTTCTGTTTCTGGTTAGTCAGTTAGGAAGCAAAACATGTTAACCTTTGGCTGTGACACACTGTAGGATATCTCCCCAGCAGCAACAGAGACAGGAAAAATACAGCAGATCCACAGAATTAATTTAAAATGAAAATTGAACTCCTAGGTTTGGGCTTTCCTTCAAAGTGTGCTGCAACTGAAGACGGCAAAGCTTCCGGTGTGAGTGAACGGTCTCTTTCTCAGAAAACCTGTCATCAAGTAGCTCAGCTTCACCACTTCCTTTTTTGAATCTAAATTCATAAATAAGGAAATAAGGTGGTTCCATTCCATTATTGCAAAAGAAGTCCTGAAAATCATGTTACCCTTGAGAAAAGACATTGTTCTGCTAGGAACCAACACAACTGGGGGAATCAGATGCTTTGTGCAAAAGAAGAATGTAACATATTGAGACTGCAGAATTTTTTTTGAATTCATGATATTTTTTAAAAAAAGAGGGGGGGGGGGAATTCAGATATAAATAGGAAATAAAGAAGCCAGAATTGTTTTCCTCTGTTCCTCTCTCAGAATCATTTGAATGAAATTTATTGTATATGTGAAATAGCATTTCAAAATTTGACACTTGTCTTATAATTAATATAACCATCCTGCTCTGGGTGACAAGACAGTTTGTAAATATCTCTAGTCCTGTTTAGCAAAGTTGAAAGACAGCCAAAGATCAAGCACAAAAAAATAAAGTAAGATAATGCGGAAAGATTATGTTGACCCACTGTATGAAGCCTAGGCTTGTTTATTGAAGCTTTATTGCCACAATTGTGTGGCTTCACAGTAACAATAACAAATAAAACAAATAACACTAAACTAGAAAATTTGATTTGTAAATAAAGATCCTGGATTCAGATAAAACCCAGCTCATTTTCATTCAGTATAATAGATAAGTCTAATCAAAGATGCAAGCACAAGCATGTCTGCCTCACAGATACCATGCTAACATCACACCACTACAAAATGGAAATGCTTGTGAGGGGTGTCGGGAAGGAAGGAAGGAAGGAAGGAAGGAAGGAAGGAAGGAAGGAAGGAAGGAAGGAAGGAAGGAAGGGGAAGAGGAGGAAGATGGCAACCACAATTGTGCAATTGAAGCTCCATTCTCTACTTTTTTTGGATTCATTCCTGCAGATGTCCCTTCAGTTCAACTTCAACTGTTAGTCTTCCAATATCTTTCAAGTACTGTGCAACATGCTATGCAAATGCAAAGTAAAGATGTGGAAAAAATAATAAGAAAGTAGGGGATCAATAAAATCAAGACTGTTCTTTGAGTGTATTATTCGATGAGGCAAAAGTACATCAAAAACAAACTTTATGTAGATCTCATCTAGATTTTTGTTTTCCCAATTACATTAACAACTGGGTTAGCATCTGTTAGAAGTTTGTGCAAGTTATCTTATCTCATCCTATATTACAGTGATGTATATTAAAATAGTATAATAATGTTGTTTAAACATTATAATCACTGTGATGATCTTCTCTTTCGTATCAAGAAATAGAAAAACAAATAGTATGTAGTTGCCTGCATCACCACAAGAGTGCAGCCAAACTCAATTCTTCTCATACATATATAAGACTTGTTCATAATCTGGATGAGGTGGAAGTTAGCAGCATTGCCAAAAGGTGGTAGAAAAATAAAACAGTGTCTTTTAAAAATAGCCTGCAGAGTTATTTAAGGGAATACCCTCTTTACCTTGACCTTGAGTTTTTCCTGTTTGAAAAATAAATGAAAACAAATTGATTAAAAATCTGTCTCCATTTTTCTTTTGTAACTTTTTCTAACGTTACAACTGTTGCATATAATTCTTTGTTCTATGTAGTTCTTAAAGTTAATTATCTAAGGTTTTTTTTTAATTGCAAAATTCTTTGACGTAATTCTTTGTTACATAATATACAGGTGGTTTTTGAAATTGTAGTGAATATTCGTAGCTGGGTTTGTAGATTTAGGCAGAAATTTAACATCTTCCAAGCTTGCTGCTTGGCTCCTGGATGCTTTGTTACCAAACTAGGTAACATCTTCAGTGGGGTTTGGGGTGAAGTGTCTTGTTTGTTTACATAAGTCCTGGGTAATTGGTTGGTCTTATGACCGTTTGAATCACAAGATTGACTGAGTCATAAGACTGATTGAATCACAGGACTGATTCTGGTCTTGTGACTTCTGACTGGTGTCTGTGAGGCAAGAAATTCAACTGGTGAGAGGGTGGTCAGTTCTGTCATTGATTGGTGGCTCAAATGATCCTCTTCCTTATTGGTTCATACATTGGTTCCAAGTCAATATTGGTGTTTGTTGATGGACCCATTGACAGTTGGTAAGTTTTCAACTTACAACCACAATTGAGCCCAAAATTTTCATTGCTAAGCAAGGAAGTTAAGTGAGGTTTGCCCCATTTTACAACCTTTAATGCAGTGGTGGGATTCAGCCGGTTCGCACCAGATCGGCAGAACCGGTAGCTAATTTTAGGTTACCTAGGCCCAGAATGGACTTCCAGAAGCATCCACACAGAGAACCGATTGTTCACATATTTGAATCCCACCACTACTTTAATGGCGTAGTTATTAAGGAAATCACTGCAGTTAAGTGAATCTGAATTTTCCCCCATTGACTTAGCTTGTCAGAAAACATCCGGGAAAATTAGAAATAGTGATCACATGAACCCGGGACAATGGAGCTCTGATAAATACATGCCAGTTACCAAGTGCCCAAATTTTGATCACATGACCATGGGAACACTGCAACAGTCATAAATGTGAAAACCAGTCATACATCACTTTTTCAGTGCTGTTGTAACTTCAAACGGTCACTAAAAGAACAACTGCAATTCGAGGACTACCTATATATTTCCCAGTGTATATTTCTGAAGTATATGCAGTGACAGTGTTTAGAAATAGGTGTTCTTTGAAGTGATCTGCCATAAACAAATTTGTTTTGTGTATGTTTCTTCAGAGAAAAATGGACAGTAGATGCCAATAGGACAGTAGATCAGGTATTGTTGTCTGTTCCATGGCAGGGTACTTGTTTTTTCTTTTTAGTGGCTTTTACAAAACTGACTTGCACAGCCATCTATGATGGCTTTTTTAAGGACTAAGTTAAGTGATGTTCACGCTTTCATGACACATGAAAGTGAACTCTACTCACTTAGTCCTTCTGTATAGTCTTTCCCTCACTGAAGCTGTCTGAAGCCTTTTAAACTTATTGTTTGACCTCTTATTGCAAGCTACAAAGATCTCTGGTTTGAAATGACTAACTCACTATGACACACTAACTCAGATAAGGGATTACCATAGTGTAGTGATGGCAAAACTTTTAGAGACCAAGTGCCCAAAAACCTGCCCCGCTCCCACCTTACACTCCTGCACCACCCCCCACCCTGCTCCACCCCCTGCTCTGCCCACCCGCAGGGCCACACAATGCCTCCACAACCTACCAATCACCTGGGTGGCCCAGCAGTGTCATGGCAGGTACACCCTCTGCCCGCGCCCTGCAGCATCAACTGTGTGCGACAGCGTGCGAGGGTGGAATCTTGTCCCCGCTGCCTGGCTGCCAGGTCCTTGGCTGCGCTTCTCCGTGCGGGCCGTGCTCGGGGGTGACTCTCCTCCAGGGGGGCTGCTGATAGGAGTGGACTGCGGGAGGAGGTGGGGCTGAGGCAATGGTGCACATGCCCACAAAGAGGGCTCTGAGTGCCGCTTCTGGCACGTGTGCCATAGGTTCACCACCACTGCCATAGTGGAATCTGCAAGCAAAAAGCCAAGATGATTATCACATTCAACACAAGTGAAGCCCTGTCCCTTTTGTACATGCATCAATATCACACATATGTTCAAAAGATTAGAATGGCTCTGACCTTGCTAATCTTTCACAAGGACTTAAACACATGATTGTGTTCTTCATCCCATTGCCTTGAGTGTGTGAAGGGTCCCATCTCCTGGTTGTGCTAACAACTATTGATTGTGACATCTTCCTCGGCTGCTGTGTATAAACTGAATAAAATAAAGGAGTGGAGCTTCAATTGCATAGCTGCAACTACCATCTTTACTTTTATTTTTTTTAAACCCTTTGCCACCCCACTGGGTTATTTTTCTTAAAGCCATTCAACACTCTCAAGTTTAGCGGCTTTGTTCTTATTTGTCAATAAAAGAGATCTTCTGATTCACATGCAATTATTTGAGGAGAAAAAATCCTTTAGAAATATAATGTATGCAGAATAGCCAATATATTGTGCACTTTCTAAATCATTAAATGTTGTCCTCACTTTACATAAAGGAAATAAATGTGCTTAAAATAACATTGGGACAGCTTCAGTGAGTAATTAATTTCTAAACCGGGAGTTAAACTTTTATCTAGAACCTACATTCTTTGCACTGAGTCACTCTTAAAATGCAGTCTTGGGGCTTCCAGTTTTGTGTTGTAGTGACACAACTGAGGGTTTTCAAGGCTTCGCACCCCACAGCTGACCCTACCAGGGGAACCTAAATGGGTTTAAAGTCACCCTGGAAGGGCAACAAAGAAGGAGGGCCCCCCATGTATCACAGAAAGATGGCAGTTGATCCGTTTAATCCAGGGAAAGCCCTTCCTGGATCAAACTGACAGGAGAAAGGCTAGCTGTACCTCGGTGACTAGCCCAAGCTATCGGCATCCGAAGTCCAAAAGTATCAACTAGAACAACTGTGAACAGTGTGTTGGAAACTGGGTGAGAATATCGATCTTTTTTTTCTTTTATTTTGCAACTAATTTCCTGGAAAAGATCCCCAAGAAGCAAAAATCCTCTGAAAGTGAGAAGCAAGGGGATCGCCCCACCCTTCCATAGTTGGAAGAAGCTCTAATTTTTATGAGGAAGAGAAATATATTGAAATGGAATTTAATATAAAACTATAGTCCGGATAAATCTGAAAAATGTGGAAATTGTTAACCTTCCCTTTGAAAGAGTATTGAGGAAACTACAAGAAAAAAATTTTTTTTACTTTAAAAATAATAGCTACTGACATCTAGTGGTGGATTAGAGCATAAAATTATAGCTGCCTTGGCTCAGAAACTGATGAGATGCCCAGAAACAGATAACAACCTGCCCCTTTGATCCTCAGTGACTCCCAGCTAAACAGACTAAAGCTGGGAACAGAGGAGAGAAAATATATTGGGCTATCCAGTGCTTTTTTGTAAAAAAAAAAAAAAAAGTGCTAGAACACACACATCATACAGTCCACTTTGCTTACCCTACAAGGTTTATCTTTAAAAAAAAAAACTTCAATTTTTAGTGTATCTAAAAGACTAGGATTTTGTTCAAGGTAAGTTAATACTATTAATGTTACCATGCACTGTGTGGCTTTAAATTACAAGGAGGCATTTGATTAATCTTTTGGGACATTTACCACTGGCATACCCATTTAGTTTAATGAGTGAAAATGTCAGCTTTCTATGTGGAATGAAATTGGCACAATAAAACAAAATTTGGTTGCTTGTAAAAGATTGAATTGTTTTTAAGAAATTGTCAGACAAGGTGGAAAAATTTACATTTGGAGTTTAATATGGATATTGACTTGAAACAAATTAAAGTTGAAACTTTGTCAGTGAACAGATTACTTTTAATTTACCTTTAAGTTAAACCCAATTTAATAAATAGATCTGATTAAACCTCATACTGTAGGTCTACCTTTACATCTGACCAATACATAATTAACATACATTATTAATAATAATAATACCAAATCACAAGACATTGGCTTTATTCTTATTTTTTCCCTCTGCAGTTTGAATATAAAGTATAAAAAATTAAAAAGAGATTTTCATAGACATCCCAGCCTTTGAACTACCCAAGGAACTGAAACAGCAAAGTTTCACTGTTAGGCAAGCTTCCATGCCAGCTGCCTTTTTTCCCCTCTCACTTTACCTCTTTTTAACCTCACCCCACCTTCTGTAAGGGAAGGCAAAAGGCTCACTCACCCTCTTGTGAAAGATGGCCTCCATGTTTATGTGTCTCCCACCACTACCATCGGCTTCCACACCACATGGTCTGATGCAGCCAATCAAGCCACTCTCTGGCTGTGGTACTCCGGTGCATCATGGCTCCTCCTAGAGGAGGCAGACAGCACCAGAGGGGACCTCACTCACACCGTACCACCAGCGGGGCATTTTCAAAAACAAATGATAGGAAGGGCAACAATAGGAAAAGAACACAACTCTGGAAAATCCGTTGAAAAAAGGTGCTGGAACTCTGTTCTGGTGCATTCTATGACAAAAAGAGCCCTGGGGCTATCTACTACAGAGTGAGATCCACAATTGTTATAAAAATTGCTGACCTTTTTGGATTATAAACACTTACTGAGCGGTGATTTTTTTTAGGCTCAAGAATTATTTGCAGAGAAAGAAAACCTTGACTTCTGGATATTCTTCTAGTGTGGAAGCTACTGAATTGCTCTTGGATGGTTGAACATTCTGAACTGCAAATTGTGATTGATAATGGTAGAATCCCTGAGCAGAAGAACTGTTATAAAATATTGTTTTTAATTGTGGATTGACAATTGGAAATACATTGGACTATAAAGACCTCATCTAAAAATAAGAGCTATATAAAAATTTATTGTTTGGACCTTAAGATTGGTTGGTTGGATAAAACTAATATATGGGGATTATGGTAGCTGTGAAAGACTATTCAGAGGGGCGACAAAAATGGATAGTGCATACCTAACTAAAAGTGGTAGGGAACCACACTCAAGATTTTTTTTCTGAAGCTCCCAGACTGGATCATCAGAGATCTGCAGGAGTAATACTTCAAGGTAAGGCAAATATTTTCCAGGAGGAAATGCATGCAATGTTGCAACTAATTTAAATGACAATTGTTTTGAATCATAATGAGATTTAAAACAATTTTGATGACATAAATGAGCACATCTTTAACCTAAGCTCACAACCAAAAAACTCTCAGAAAATGACAATAAAGAATGAACAAATAAATCAGACAATAGAATACAAACCAGAGGAATGTGACACAAAGATGGAGGCTATAAACAAAAGGAACTACAGCTTAGCACAGGCAAAGAAAAATCTGCAAGATTCTGTAATAACATTGAAAAGGGAAAATACATTTTATCTTTCAGGACTTCAAAAATAAACCAGAGGATAAGAAATAAAATGGATTATAGAGATGCCAGGAGAACTACTAGAGTTTGGGAGACAAAAAATGAAAAGAAAAATTGAGGGAGAAGGAAAGTGGAAGCTTTTTAATGAATACACATGGGCGAAACTCCCCCTCAAAAGTATTCCACCTAATCCATCTTCCCCAGCTCTAATAATGCTCATAAAAGTACAGGAAGAATTCCCTGGTAAACTGAACACGTTGATTCGAAAAGTTGTCTGGAAAAAGAAGGCGGCTAAAGTTAGATTCAAGAGATCAGATAATTCGATTTACCAGATGGAGTACTATATGACTAAACACTCATTTGAATATGGCTAAAGGAATAGAAAACTTTGGATATAAATGGGTTCTATAGTAAGAGGGATGTGATTTATAAGTAGTATAATACTTTTGGGTTTTTTTTCTTTTTACATTAAGAGAAATACAAAAATATTGGGATGGCTCATATGAGCAAAATGTCTGGACACTTAAATGCAATTAACTTTGAGAAAATTATAATTGATAAGAATGTTTTGAATACTGAGGGGAAACTAAGCTTAAATAAGAATGTTAAAAACAGGACCTATGGCAATTTAATAAAATGACTCTTTGCAAATACAACTGAAATATAAGTTGATTAGAAAGATGTTATTTGTCTAAATGCTAGAAAAATATTTACATTTAACTTGGTATGTATTGAAAGTACTAAGAATTGTGTTTACTCAATGTTGGCAAAAGAAGAATACTATTGGAAGAAGAGAAGATCAAGGAAATGTATCACTAACTAGTATGTTGATTATGGAATCATAGAAACTAACTATTATTAATTGTTTTTAAATATATGAACCCAGACAACACGTTGTTTACCAAGTACTAAAGATTGTTATTGTAAAAAATTAAACAAATATATTAAAAATGCAGTCCTGGGAATTAAAAATGCCAGAATAAGTTTAATTTAAGTGTAATCCAAAATTCAACCACTACAAAAATAAACAAACCAATAAATGGAAACATTCTAAATCTAATAGACAATTTGCATACTGTATGTTAAACTGAGTCAATACTAGAAATCCTGAAGATGTTGTTTTTCCAGGCCTTGAATTAAGATGAATGACGCCCCTTGTTGAATGTGTTTTTGTCTGTTCTTGTATTGAGTGACTGGATCCTACCCTCTTTTGTTCTGTACTTAAAACCACAACTGAGCCCAAAATTTCGGTTGCTAAGTGAGTTTTGCCCCATTTTACAATCTTTCTTGCTAAGTTGTTAAATAAATCACCACAAGTGTTAAGTTAGTAACAGGATTCTTAACTGAATCTGGCTTTCCCATTGATTTTGCTTGTCAGAAAGTCCCAAAAGGTGATCACATGAACCAGGATACTACAACCATCATAAACGTGAATCAGTTGCCAAGGGTCTGAATTCTGATCATGTGACCATGGGGATGCTGCAAAAGTTAGGATTAGGTGTGTGAAAAATGATCATACGTCACTTTTTTCAGTGCTGTTGTAACTTCGGTCACTAAATGAACTGTTGTAAGTTGAGGACTACCTGTATTATTGTTTATTTGTTGTGGACGACACTGTGAGCCATTCAGGCAGTGCCTAAATTTAGAGAAAGGTAGACAGACAGTCTGATGTTTAATGCTTCCTTTTTCTGCTGAAACATAGTCTGGTCATCAAAAAGATGAACCTGGAAAGATGGGAACCAGAATGTCTCAGCCCAGACTTCCAGCAGAGTGCAGTTCCTTTTTTATAGTGGTATATCATACATTGGATTATTTTATTTATTAAACAAAGAAAACAAACAGCAAAAGTTCATCAATTATTTGTTCATGCAGACTTCCTTTATTTATTAGCAGGACCAACATAAAGTTCTTATTGAAGTGGAAAAACTGCAAAAAAATTCAGAAATCAAAGGGGATCAAATACTTTTGTAGAAAGTATAGTTAGAATCCATCAAACATTGAAATAAACTCTTGAACAAAATAATTAGGCAATGATATAAAGAAAAAAGAAAGGCACACACAATAATAGACTTAGGGGGAAAATATATTTGCAAACTCCAGTGTCTTCTAAGAACCAGTCAAATATCCACTGACTCAGAAAGGTGGAAGAAAAAACTTAAACTTCAAAGCTTGAATGTGAACATATAAGGTTTGATTGCTGTAAATTGCAGAAGAAGTAGGCATTACATTTTGTTCTCTGCAGTTAACCACTTAGTTAAATTTGCTGGACCTGCTGTTAACTCATTACAGAATGCAGAGGTGAGTTTCTGGAAAGTAGAAATTGATTGCTGTGACTGGTGTGAAGTCTGAAAGTTATGTGAAACTGTTCAAATAAGGCATGCTTTAAATATGCTCCTTTTAACATTCCTCTAATTACTGGCACATTGGGCACAATACATTGTAACACTTAGAAGTCTTTTCCCTGGAAACACATAAACAACCCTTTAAAGAAGATGATGCAATTTTCCCAATAGTCATTAGTGAGTAATGACTATGGTCTCTGAACAAAACATTTTTATCTTTGCTGGAGAAAGAAGTCAAAGAAGATCCATCTAGAAATGGACAAGAAGGATAAGCTAGAAATGGGCAAAGAAAACCAAGACCATTGGACTGATGATCCAGTCCTGATCAAATCAGAGATGGTGCAGTTTTTCTTCATGGGTTGATTTAATGCCGTCACAGACAGCTGAGCACAGCAGTAGATCACAAACAATTATAAAACTAGATCTCCATGTATGGATAAAACAAGCCACATATCACAGACACCAGAGCAGAGAAATTGAGCGAAAGGTAAATATGCCCTCAAATCAAGGAATAATAATGTCCATGTAATTTTCTTGGCAGTGATTTCCTTAATAATTACGGCAATTTTCTTTGCTTTTTATAAAACATCCCCATTAAATTTGTTCAGATAATTTGTTTAGATAAACTCTTGAGCAAACTCTGTCACTCACTTTAGGTGATGGACATAAAGCATACTAATGAGATTCAATCAGGTTTACTTTCCCACAATTTTAATGTGGCTGTTTGACTCTTCTATTCTAATAGTAGGCACTGGAATCCAAATTTCTTCTCACATTTTGCTTTTGGAAATGAAAATTTGATGAGGCAGCTTCAAGGATTTCTCAACGTTTGACTGTGAAAATGCTGTATTATCAAATCAGATCAAGTTATCTATGCTGTTTCCATTTGCAGTTAACCACATTTTTACTCCACTTTTTTTCATCCAAATGAAACTAAAAGCAGTATTCCTGCCTGGCATCCTTACTGCTTGGGGAAAATGGGAATAATTAACAAAGTAAGAATGCAAAAATAATACATAGGGTGGCATTGTTAGCAGCTAACTAGAATAAGCTATGCTACATTGGGAAAATCATTGAGGCTTTTTTGACTATATCCCAAAAAACCCTGCCCTTCTCCTATATGAGCTAGAACAAAATATTTGAAGCTATTTGCAAACTGCTTTTGAAGTACGATACTCAAAGGCACTCAAATGACCTCTTTAGTTTGCATATGAGTTCACCTTCATGGAAAATGCTTCCAGAAAACCAAAAGTTACCAAACTGTGTTTAGTTTCCTATTGCCAAAGGAATATGAATATCATCCTAAAATACTATGAACCTTGATAAGACTGAAGCTGGTATGTGGGAAGTGGGGAACCAAATGATCTGAGGAGTTTAAGCATATAAAAGACAGGTCAAAGAAAGAAAGCTTAGAACAAAACAAACTCTCCTAGAAAAAATGTACTAATCTAGCTCTGGCATTCTGTTCTTATTAATGTAATACATGATAATTTATGTAACTTTAATAGTATTTAATTTTGTTTTATGGGAAGCTAATTCAAGCAAGGTAAAGGGGGGGAGGAGATTGGGCTGACTTGCATGCTGTAATTAAATAATGACTGCAATCATGTGCCCCATTCTTTGCATTGGTGTCTGAAAGATGGCAGGGAGATTAAATCTTCCAGAAACTAGCCCCAAAAGCAGAGCAGCAGAAGCTTCTACCATGGTATCTATGCTCTTAGCATTTCCAATTTGTCTTGCTATTTGTGATCTCCTGAGAGAGAGGGGAGGTTTAGAAATATGAAATATAAATAAATATTATAATCCTAATGTTGTTCATTTTGCAAAAAGTTTGAGAAACACAATGGGACTTATTTACAAGTAAACGTGGGCAGATTGTGTTCCAAAATAGTTACTACAGGGTCAGTAAAGAGGTCTTGAGGCTACGCTAGATTTCCCAATACATTTAGGACCTTAGGCTGGTTTATTTCAAGGACTATATTGACCTCCCCCTCAGCTTCTCTTGGTTTCTTTAAGTAGACACATTACTGTGGATGGCTTCACCCAAGGTGGTGACTTCTGAAAAGTCATTCTCTTTCTTAGCAACTCGTATACAATAAAGCAAGACGACCTCATGATCCTGTACATCAAACTGGTTTACCACTAACCATCCACCAATTTACAGAAATTCAAAAGCTACGAAGGCATTTAAAAGTTTCTGAATCTTTTTGAATTTTTAATATATCTGCATAAATATGACCTAAACTATGAAATATTCAAACTAGATAAAAAGTTTGAGCTACAATTATGATAACAGGCTAAAAAATGGGAGACCATGAGTCTCACCTTAGCCATGAAAGTCACTGGGTGACTTTGACCCAGTCACACTGTCTCTCAGTCTAACTCACCAGACAGGATTTAAGGAACAATAAATACATGGGAAGCTGACATGCTTCTAAGCAAAATCTGTGTCCCCAACAATAATTCTGTGCTCCAGATAGAAAAGCATCCAGAGACATCCTTAGAAAATAAAATAGTGTTTTCTTTGTAAATGTGATAATGATTCAAAAAGAAGGAAAGAGGAATGTCAGCAGAAGTAATAGGCAGATCCTTGAAAAGATGGAGGAGATGGTTAGGTTACTCAATTTCTTTCTAATTAATAATCCAGTTTTTGATTGGCCATGCCTGTAGAGGTTATAATAAAAGGCTCTCAAATTCCCAAATCAGCACAAATAGATGGAGGATCCACACTCTGAAGTTTTTTTCCCAGTCTTTACAGAGCAGATCTTTTGAGCCGGTTGGCCCAACCATCTAATTCTATAAAGACACTTTTCCAGTGAACATCTTTTCCTGGCATAATTGTGTATTCAAGGTACTAAATCAGAATGACAGTTGAAATTTCTGGATGGCTGTTAATATACTCACTCAAGACTGTTTTTGCTGCTGAGGTGAGTCATCATCACTTCGCTACTTAAAACAAGGTTTTGTTGAAGGACAAGAATGGGAAAAATAATCAGTAACTTCTTCCAGCCTGTAGCCTGTCTCCATATTGTAAATGAAGAAAATTGACTAGTAAAGGCTTTCTGTTTTCATTGTTCCCACTTATATCATCAAGATTATGATTCTTGCCAGCAGATATAGCCCCTTGCTGTGGAATTTTCTTGCTAAATTGATGGCATCTTTCTTCTCTTCTTCCCACCCCCCCCCTCCAATCATAGCTGTCTTTCTATCAATCACATTTCCTTCTCTGAATATGCCATTCTGATATTTTAGTCATGATTTGCCTCTGCTCTTGTCTTTCTCATCAGGGCGCATTGTTCAATAGATGATTCAGAAGTTGTGCTTCAGTTTTCAGAACTGATTTCATATTATTTTTTCATTTTCTCCTCTCTTGAATCCACAACTCAGTCTTTCTCAGACTGGCACTGCCTTGCTCCCAGGCAACAATCCCATTCATCTGAAGGATGCCAAGACAAGGAAATCAGCTCTGACTGAAATTCAAAAGGCATAAATCATACACTCCATTTCCAGCTGGAGAGTTGCTGAGTTTCTGGTTGGTAATTTCCCCCAACAAGAATTTGGACCAGAAATAACTGTGTAGTTAACTGTCCATACATCTGAAGCTATTACTCAGTGCATCAACAAAAAGCTCATAATATTGGTGATTTTAATAGATTTTAAGCAATTAACTAATGGGTATTCTACTGCATGCTCCCCTCCATGTAGATGTAGTTTCATTGAGGACTACATGCTGAGTTTGGTTGGTCATCCAACTGTGAATTCATCTGAGGCTGTGATCTGCTGTGTCAAATGCTTCACTGATATCCAAGTATACTATATCCACAGCATTTCCTTGATCCACTAATTTAGTTGCTTTATTAAAGAAGGCAAAAAAGTTTGTCTTGCACGATCTATTTTTAACAAACCCATGCTGGCTTCTAGTAATCACCTTGTTCATTTTTAGGTGCTCACAAATCCATTGCTTGATTATCTTTTTCCAATGTTTTCCCAGGTATTGATGTCAAGCTGCTTGGACTATAGTTTCCTGGATGAGGTTGAGGAATACTAGACACTTAAAAACTGTAAAAATAAAAGTATAATTGGATATTAAGTTGAAAGCATGCCCAGTGTTTTATCCATGCAGTTTTCTGATTCTGCATGAAATTTTATTTTTAATAACATTTGCAGGATTGTCAATCCTGCGGTTTTACTGACTGCATAGTATTTTGAAGAACCAGGAAGGATTTGAACAGTAGTTCAAAACAGTCGTTGTAAGGGGAGGGGGATAAATATAAAATCTGTTCATACCTCCCTTGTTTTGGGCTGTGTGTGTGTGTGAGAGAGAATGTTCCCATCCACCATCATTGTCTTTTTGTAAATGAAAACAAGCAATGGAGATGAAGAAAGCAATTGCAGCATACACAGGCAAGTTTGTGGCATACATACATAGAAGTTAAAGGCTATTCATACAGATAAACTTCATGATCAAAACCCTAAACTCTCATTACAATCCCAGCAAGAGGGGAATGATTTAACCACAGCAGGTATCCTTCAGCTTCTGTTGGTTTCTGCCATCCCACACTTTGCTTTGAAACAAAATAATAAAAACTCAAGTGGAAAATAACTAATTTTCAAAATGGAATTTGTGGGCCTTTAAGCCTAACAACAGATATATTGTTGAGGGCTCAGTGTAATGAAATTGTCCAATGAGGGGAAACAGTTTCATTAAATGCTTGCAAATAGCCATTCATCATTTATATGTTGATTATTTCTTCCAAAATACAGTACATATGATGGGAGAGAGTATCTATGTTGGAGAAAGAAACACCTGTGCAATATATGCATTTGTATCTTTACAGAGTCACCTTATAGGGGAGATGGGTGGCATAAAAAATTAATTAATAAATAAATCTTTATCAGGGCCACACAAATCATTTCAAAGAGATACTTTGGAAAGTATTGCCATTTTATGAGGCCCTTTATGGCATGGTTGTATTCGTTTCAACTAACTCTTCCCTCTGAGACCTTTGTAGAAGCATATAAGTTGTTCTCAATAATAATTATTATCTTTATTGATATTTATTTTATGTGCCAGGGTAACTGCTTGCAGTATGTGCAAATCATTATTATGCAATCAATACTTGAGTTTCAGCTGTTTGGAATGGAGTCCAAATCTAATTTAAAATCAGCTTTTTATGTTTGCTTTTCAGCTAAATGGCTTTGCTTTTGAGAGGATTTGCCCTTCAACATGAAATGCTGTTTCACCATATTTTTCTTGATTTCACAACATGTTTAGTATATTACTTAAAGGCACAGGGCTAGAGACAGGGAGACCACAAGTTCTCATCTCACCTTAGGGACAAATCCGGCAATTTTGGGCCAGTCGCTCTTTCTCTCTCAGCTCTAGGAAAGAAACACTGTCAAGCCAGTTTCAAAAATCATTCCAAGAAAACTGCAGGGACTTGTCCTGGCAGCCACCAGGAGTCAAGATTGACTTGAAGGCAATATAAATATAACTTGAGTATTATCACGAACCGTTCAACATGTTACATGTTTTGCACAATTCTCAATTAGAGGCAAAAGGACTCCCCAGAGAACCAGTCTCAGTCCAATACATGGCACAGAACCTGTTACTAAGTCAGAAAAAGGAAGGCAAAATGGCTGCTGCCCAGCCATCTGTTCCTGTCTATGCCAGATGTGCTGAGCCTATTCTGCAAATACTATTACAGATTGATTGAATATCTGTCATCAAATTAAGACTGACCCTTAGTAACCACAAATTGAATAATCAGACAGAATCCTGAAATTCAACCACCCTAAATGATACATCATGGAAGCCTACTAAAATCTTTCTTCAGAGGGGACATCCGGCCTTACTTTAGGTTATCAATTTAATGTCTGACTGCACTGGCTGGTAAGTGCCATGATTCAAGAATTAAAAGTCAACACATTATTTTGTGTTGTATTACTTGTAGGCCGCCTAGAGTTGCTGTCAGTGAGTACGCAGCTATAAAAATTATCTAAATAAATAAATGCATAAATAAATAAGCATATGGCTTAGTATACCCGTGAGCACAATCAAAGCCATATATAAAGTCAGAGGCTAAGATATCGTTCTTGGAACTAATGGTTTATAAAACATTTAGCTATTAGAGCAATGGAGAATATTTTTTCTGAATATTCTATATTCACAATTTCATTGAATATGATTGTAGTGGAGCCTTATGGTGGCATCACCAAATGAAGGCTACACTAGTGGGGATCTGTGTACCTACCCAGCTACCACACCGAATATGGATTATCTGCCTGGCCATAGCTAGATCTCTCCACTTTTAACTGAGTCCTCTGAGAGAGATTCATAGTCACATTTACAATCCAAATCCTTGGTTTACAATCTCATGAAGCAGCATTCTGGACGTGTATGTTCAGTATAAGCCAGAATACTCAGAACTGGATTTATGATTTTTCAAGTTGCATCGAAAGTTCTAGCAATTTCCAATCATTTGGAGCACAGAACAGCCCATCTCCTTCCTGGTTTATCTTTCATGAATTGCCAAGGAATACCTCCATAGGTTCAGTGAAAGTATCTTATCAAGTGTTCTATGGCAGGGGTGTCAAACTGCTGACCCGTGGGCTGGATGAATCATAGCAAAACCACGCCCACCCCATTGCCAGCAATGCCAAAAAAGTCAAGATACATCGCGGCACATCACGTGAGGTTATGAGTTTGACACCCCTGTTCTATGGCTTCAATGGACAAGTCTTCTGAATGTGTTAGCTCATTCTTTTTCTAATTACATTTCAACATTTCAGGTAGAAGGGAATAAATACGAGTTCTGTTTTAGTCCTGTAACATTAATAGCAGACTTTGGCTGAAAAGCTAAGTATCAATACTGTAAATTAAAGTAGGAAGAAAAGAATTATTGAGAAAAAGGGCAGTGACAGTCTGCTTCTGTATCAATGTCCAGAAACCTTAATATTGACTCAAAGAAAGCCTTACCTGAAGATCATTACATCTATAGCAAACAGAAACCAATATATCATATTATACTTTAGCCCAAATATAGCCAGGTGTGGGTTATTCAGTAAGTCATACTTAAACCATAGCTTAGTGTACATATGAACACGAAAGCTAATCTTTATTTTTCAGGGCTTAACAAACAAGGTTTGGAAATCCCACTGCACTATTCTGACTATTGTACTTCTTATTGCTATTGAAATGTTTGTTTCAGAAGTATCCAGGTTATGGATATTTTACATTTGTAAAGTGGAAATTTTTCATCTAAATCTTTAATGTTAATTTGCATAATGAATATTAATTGACAATGCTAATTTAAATAAGAAGGCATTCAAGCTTGGAAAAATGTGCTAATTGTTGTAACATGTACTGTATATTCCATACAGTGCATTGGCAAATAATTGACCAAAATACATATTTTGGATCTAGTTCTCTCTCTTTAATGGCACAGTGAGTGACAGATGTAATTAATTGCATCATTTTTATGTTTTAGTTTTCAGGGAAGATAGTAAAATATGGTTTATGGGTGAAAATGTTGCTATAGTTACTTGCTCACTGGAGTCAATGGCAAAAAATGCAAAATGGAAAATCATGAATCTTCATCATAGAGGAAAGCAAACATTTTACTTAGCAGTAGGAGATCACATGTTCATAACATGTGATCATGGTCAACAAAACAATTCACATGGTTATCTTCTCAGTGGCCAGGAATGTATCAGATTTCACAAAGATTTCCTACACAATTCTTTCATTTCCTGTTCACCGTAGTTTGGTTGGGTATTTTTTTTAGATTGTGTAAGTATTATATCTTTCTTCATAATGTTATTACATTGTATATTACATTTACATTATGTTTCACTGCTAAACCAAAATTCTTTATTTTTATGTATGGTCAGCTAAAACAGAAGTCACTGTTTTAGCAGAAGTAACTAGGGTGAGCAGCTTTGAGAAGCATCTTCCCACAGAGATTTCTCAGAATCTTATTGAATTCTGAAGAATTTATTCTCACCATATCTGCTACTAAACTTCCCATCACTAAGACTCTAAGTCTGCAGAACTTATGTCCCTCCTTAGATATCTAATCAGATTTTTTAAAAATGATGGAGCTTTCATGGATTTTATTTATAACATTAGTAACAGTATCCAGACACATTAACTACAGACACAACAGCAGAATAGAAACTTTACACTAAGCAAGCAACTTTGAGTAACTGTCCTTACTGAACCTTTCCGAACTGTGCTCCCTCTACTTATTTTTGCCAATGTCAAGATGCTGTCGAGGCTGCTTCCATGGATCAGCATTTCAAAGCATTGTTCTCCTCTCTCCTCATCCTACATTGTTTTCTCTTTGGGCTTGATCTTCAAACTCCTTCTCAGCTTCTTTTCACAGGTGAAACTTTCAGTTCTTACATCAGGTTGATATACAGTAGCTGTCGATCATCACTCCGGTATTTCTTTACACAAAGCTTCCTGCCCTTTCTCCTTTGCTGCTGGCTACTCTTTGTATCTGGAGGCGGGAGAACCTACTAATTCCAAACATCCTTCTTTTTCTTTTTCCCTTTTTCATACACTTAATGTTAATATTTTAAATGTGTTTCTGAGCTGGTTTTTATTTGTTAACTAGATTTAGAAGGCCACCAATTAAACAATGTACATCAAGGTGGAATTTGGTACACTATCTTGATGCTACCATCCAACCATCTTGTTGTCCTCTATCCTCTTTGACTTTTAGATTGGAACTAGTTAAACAATAACCTAGAATTAGCATGGAAGTGGAAATTTAATTATTTTCCTTCTTCAAATCTGTATTTTCATCTCAAAAGATTATGTTTCTCATGTCCTGCTGTTTGGCCAGGTATCTTATATGTTGTTTCTACCCAACTTCCCTGCAAACCACTGGTTTGCGTTTTAAAAGTTTAAAATCTATATTTAGTTGTATCTTTTCTTTCATTCACCAGAATAGCATAGATTTGAATCACAGTATTACAAAAAAACTGGTATCTGATAGATGTTATGGACCTATATTTTGGATTACACTGTAATCCAAGAATATCCTATCAGAATATTTCACTCCAAATTTATAAGGCTTTCTCAATTATGTTAAGGCTCTGGAATCCCACCAAAGGAAAAAAACTTATTAAACACATATTCTGTATGCTAAAATTGACTGAATCTCTTCTTACTGTGACCAATTTTGTAACTTTGTGACCAATTACTGTAACATTTGCTCTATTCTCTTCATAAAAGCTGATTTTCTTCCTTCTTTGGTCAAAAATAGTTGGAGCCTTGTTACATTATTGGTGCTAATTGTATCCAGTCAGGGAGGCTGGTGAATATATTAGGCAACAAGATTTAAAACACATGCAAGAAAAATTTCCTAATTTGATTTTAGACAATAACAATTCTATTCAGTTTTGCTTCTGATGCAATTTGTGTGAATCACCTATGGAGGATATTTGGAGAGACCAATCTTCAGTGCAGTGTCTGCGGATACATTTAGTTAATTTTTGTTTTTCTTCAGCAGATAGCAAAGACTCCTATTTTTCTGTGCCAAAATATTGTTGCTTTCTTGAGGCTTTTTTTTGTGTTCTGACTCTGCAGTGATAGACTTTGGAAGGGAATTAAAACTAGCATTTTTAATGAAAAATATTTTTGTTCCATAGTCCAGGAATATATTACACTGGCTCTGTTCTTAAGAAACATTTTTCTACTACAAATTACCCAACTATAGTTTAACCTAAATGTTGTGTAAAGTTAGCCTGTAGAATTAGTTTATGGCACGGGTATCAAACCCAATCATGTCATGTGATGTATCGTGACCTTTTTTGCCTTTGCGGAGCTGAGGTGGGGGTGGCCTGTGCGGGCCACCAGTTTGACACCCCTGGTTTATGGCTCACTGTATTATAGTAATGGGGTAATTGAATTAACTGAGGAACCTATGGTTTAGTGAAACAGGGATAGGTGGTGAAATGATGATGGAGGCAATGGGAAGTGAGGCAGGATAGCCCCCATCTATATTGAATTTATTATGTTAAATCCCAATTTCATTTCTGCACAGAAAAAGGAAACAGGTTCAAATGTCAGGGAGTTCTTAAAAGTGAATGGTTAAATATCAGCTAGCACAGTGTATTTCAGACTTGGCAAATTTAAGATGAATTTCAACTCCCAGAATGCTGGCTGGATAATTCTGGGAGTTGAAGTCTGTACATGTTAAAATTGCCAACTCTGAAATACAGTGATCATAGTTGCCTCATGCTGGCCCATCCTGCAGCCCCCAACTTTAGTTTTACTATTATTCATGGGTCAAAAATTTTGTTCAGTATCAATAGCCTGCTAGTGTGACATAGAAATTTATAAAATTGACATTGAGATACAGCATCTCTCAAGAGCTTCAGCCTAAATACAGTAGGTGGATAGTCACAAGGCCAGGCTATTGGGGATGCAGCTTTAACTCTGTCATCACTTATACATGTCTTACTTCCACTATAGTTAACCTTTGTATTTCTAAAACAATATGAGGCTTCCAGATTCATAATATTCAAATGCTATCATATGTTTAAGAATTAGATATGTAGATACTGCATGCCCACATTATATAGTCATATTTTCAATTAATCTGACATCCTTTGAAAAGAGAAAAAAATCCTAAGGTAAAAATACACTCAAAATATTGTAAAGGTTTTCAGCTACAATTTCCCTTCTATCTCTGATGGCTCCTCTTTCTGAGATGGAAAATTAAGGAAAAATCTCGGGCAGTAAATCTCAGAGCCCAGCTTTTCTCTTCAGGGAGAGCGTCTTCTTCTTCTGCCCATTACTAACAAGGTTAGGAAGAGATACTTGTGAGTGTGTAAATGTATATGTATGTGTAATGTATATGTACACAGCCACACTCACAAGCAAGCAGTTGTATCTTTATTCCTGCTTCCTATGCCAAAAAAAACATGGCAGGTTTCTGGGACCTTGTTCCTTGACTAATGGAACATGGGAGGCAATATTTATGGCTCTGCTCTTAAACAACAGATTTTGTTTCTCCATCATATACAGTAAGTGTCAGGATGGAAGTAGTTTTAGCAAGGTTACATGCAAGTATGTAGTGACCCAAACACAGCACTGCTCTTTCGATCCATCTAAGGCAGGGGTATCAAACAGCTGGCCTGTGGGCCGGATGCATCACGCCAAAACCACGCCCACCTCATTGCCGGCAATAGAAAAAAAAGTCACGATACATTGTGACATGTCATGTGACGTTGTGAGTTTGACGCCCATGATCTAAGGGGCCACAACAGCATGATTAAAACTCTGCCCATGAAACACAATGAGCAAAGAAGTAGTCAGAGGTTTACTCATACTGTCACCTTTTGACTTTTTTGGATCACATCCCATTTGACCCCACTCTGATCCCCAGGATGCTTACTATAATATAGCACTTAAAGAAAATCACATATCACATTTAGTATTTAGTTGACTTTAACTTTTTTTTTCCTGGAATAAGTTTTATTAAAAGATTTTACAAAAATCTTAAAAACTTCAGAAACATAGACAAAGAAACAGAAGAAAAGGATAAAGAAGAAAGGGGTAAAGAAGGGATAAAAGAAAAAGTGCAGGATTTAAAAAGAAAAGAAGTGACTTTCAATCTTCTTTGTAACTTTGTAACAAATATAAGAATTTCCAACTCCACCTTCCCACTTCGCATACCATAGTTTCTTTCTTCTAACAAACAAACATTTGTAATCAATAAATCCCCAAAACACCTATTTATTTTTACCCATTTTGGGCAAAAAAATCCATAATGGCTTTCCAGCCTTTTATTTAAAAAAAGTTGCCATAAAGTCTTATCTCATCTACTTGATATTAATTTGATCTCAACTACTTGACAGGCATTCCATGCAGTTTTGATTTGTTTAATTTCAGAAGACAACTACAGTTAGTCCTCTAACAACAGTTTGTAACTGTTCAAAATTACAAAGGCACTGAAAAAAGTGACTTATGGCTGTTTTTTACTTTTAACGACCTTTGCAGGATCTCCAGGGTCATGTGATCAAAATTTATACACTTGGCAACTAGTTCATATTTATGACCATTGCAATGTCCTGGGGTCATGTGATCACCTTCTGTGACCTTCTGACAAGCAAAGACAATGGGGAAGCCAGATTCACTTAACAACTGTGTTGCTACCTTAACAACTGCAGTGATTCACTTAACAATTGTGTCAAAAAAGGGGCAAAACTCACTTAACAACTGTCTCAGCAACAGAAATGTTGGATTCATTTGTGGTTGTAAGTCAAGGACTACCTGTAAAGCTTTATCCACAGATCAATGAATAGACATATAATATTTTAAAATGATATTAAAATGACTCTCTTCCAACCTCACAGCTGTTATCAATGCTTAGGAGAAACAGTTTCAAGTTAGCATTAGGAACTTGATCCTATGAGATCAGAACCCCTATTTTACACAGTTGGCCCAGAAGGCACTGCCATGCAGGCAAAAGGAGAAAGCCTAGCCAACTGGCTACCACCAGCCTTCTTCCAATTTCATGAAAAAGAGAAGCAGCTGGAAGAGTGTATTTGGGTTAATTTTAGTACTCAGAGGTGCTGATATTGCAAAATCCCAAAATAATATCCCAAGTATATCTCTAAGCAGTGGGGAGAAAATAAGGGCCTTAGGGCCAGCTGTGGATATATCTTTAGACGTGTATTAAACATAACAAAAGCTGGAACAGAAAACAGCCTCATTTGGTGCTTGTTTAGTATCATTACTGAGCTAAATTGAGGAAATGAATGATTTGGCCAAGCAGCTGTGATAAAAATAAAAGCTTTAAGCCCCTGAATAAATAAATAAATGGTCACTTGTGAACTTTTATTAAACCAGCATTGCCGTAAGCACAAGAAAATGAGAATTGAGGGAGTAGACCCTCCCTTTCTCAGAGAAGACCACTTCTTGAAATGTTTCTTCTTATTTCTCTTTGTTGCAAAATATTCCAGGGTTGAATTCTTTTCTTACTGACGTTCCACTTGATTTCAGTAATGGGACTGAAAAAGCTCTTTTCCTACAAATTAAGTCAATCAATCTCGGCTAAAACTGGGTTTGCTTACTGGTAACTGTTTTCTTTCTAAAAACATATTCTATGCCAAGTCTATTGTAACTTTCAAAGAAATATTCAAGGAAATGAGCATGTTGATTGGGTAACCATTTTTACAAAGTATTATACAAAGTTTGAATTTGGGCCATGTTCTTTAAAAATAGTAGGAATATTTCAGCAGGAAATTCACTCTAAATCTTTCCAACTGAAACCAATAGATTTTAAAATGTTTGAATGTTGGATTGATTATGCACCTGGTTTTTACGCTAGTGAAAACTCTAACCTACTTCCAAAGGCCATTTTCAGTTTTAATCTGAAACCGAAATTCTGCAGACAGATTTCATTATAATAAATATTTTTCAATCTGTGGCTAAAACTTCTAATTCCTCCAACCAGCCTGGCTCAGTTAATTTTGGTAGTTAATTTGATATTCATAGTCAATGATATACATAGTTGATAAAACTCATTTTTATTTAAAGGCCTGTTTCTGTTTGAACCTTCTATTTCGGGCATGTCAAACTTGTGACGTCACATGACGTGGCATGATGTATTGGGACTTTTTCCCCATTGCCAGCAATGGGGTGGGCATGGTTTTGGCGTGATGCATCCAGCCCACAGGCCAGCAGTTTAACATGCCTGTTCTATTTGTACTGAATTAAAATAATTTCTAAAAGATTATTAAGGTACAACTTCAGGACATTGACTTTCAAAACATAATGAATCTAGCTTTTATACAGCCTTATGTAGGGGTAGCAAGTATGACTTTATCCTTTTTTTCTAAAGTAATGCTGAAATACAGCCAGGCCTTTCCATTGACTTGGTTTTATATTCTGCTTTCTTCAGTGTTGTTGGTCAGATATTAAATCATTCTGTATTTATAGTGTTTGCCCTTACAAATTAAGAAAGGCAGAAACTGTGAATTATTTTCTCTTGCATTATCCCTTTTATGTGGACTTATGTATTTGACTCACCTATACTGTGAGATACATCTGGTAGAGAGATCAGGCCAATATGTGGCTCCATCTAGCACTTGGTAGACAACTTCTATATCTTCACGTACATTGTCTGCTACTAGACGACCATAACTTTATAAAATGGTAAGCAAATACTCTGGAAACATCTCATTACTCATAAGTACTGTATGTATGTATAGAACCATACGGTGCAATTAGAAATATAACTTCACTTAGTTATATTGTGCTTGCCAAGTTTGTTTAATTTCAAGGATCTATTATATAGACATACATTGATTATTTGTCCTTCTTTAATTGTGTGGTTTACAGAAAAGCCTGCTAACAAATCTTGGAAGTATCAGAAGAATTAGTTTTGCTCTGTTATAAACAACAGCCTTGTGTATTGGAATGCACAATAATTCTAACTTACAAATTTAGATTAAATGCCTGTTAATGAACATTATCATCATATTGATGGAGGCTATCAAATCAATATAAATAATCCAACGTACTGATTTAATAGTAATTTATAGTTTTTTATATACCATTTTGATAGCCCTGATTAGAATTAGGAATAGCTTAGCCAAACTTTGCACTTTTTACAAATGTAAAATTTTGGGTATAGCTCTATAGGACTTTCCCACTTTTTTTTATAAATAAATTAATAAATAATGACTATGAACCTATCCAAAGGACCTTCCTCTTCCTATTTTCCCCACAATAACAACCCTGTGAGGTGAATTGGGCTGAGAGAGACTGCCTGGCTTACCCAGCTATCTTTCATAACTGAGGCAGGACTTGAATTCATGACCTTAACCACCAGACAAAACTGGCTTTCTTTCCTTGAACTAATACATTTTTAGACAACTGGTGTGACCTTCACCTTTGATCAGTAAGGACTCAGCAGTGAGCCTACCTTCCTCAAAAAATTTATTTTATTTCACTTTGTTAATCTGACTCAGAAGAAGAAGAGAACAACCATTCTCTTTCTTTTAAATCAATTGAGAATAGTCTTCCTCCTACAGATGGATAAGGTGAGAATTTGGGGTAGTTCACCCTCTTCAAACACCCGTCCTTGGTGTTGACGTTATCTGAGCCCTTGGTGAAACCTCAGTGTCTAGATATGTTTTAGATTTTGGCCTACCTGAAGAGACTTTAAATTACCCTTTGTTTTACCACTGCATCTAAAATCTCTTGGTAATTTAGAATGAGAAGAATTCCACTAAAATGACTTCTCACTATATATGGCAAACATAAAAGATCATTGCTGCTAAAGAAGCACTGAATATGTTTACTATGAAAAAGTGTGACAGTTTAAATACTTTGGCCTGAGTGAAAATCTGTTACTGCTTTTTTAAATTATTGAACAGGTTTTTCAGGTAGTGTGTAGAAAATAAAGGACTAATGGGCATATTCAAAATTTTAAAACATACTGAGGAATTCCAGCAAAATGGATGCTTCTGGGGTCAGGTTACTTATTCAAAAAATAGTGGTCAGTGACAATGCATCTATTCAACAAAGTCGAACTTGTAATGTTTGTCTCTGCAAAATATAGTTTGCCTTTGTCTACTTTTCTGAACAAGTGGACACACTACAAATTGCAGCTGCCCACCTATTTTTATTCTCTGACAAAATGTTATAGTAGTCCCAAAGGCAGTTTTAAAAATAAATTGTTTCTGGATGCTGGCAGCTTGTTCGCAGAATGTCAGTTTCACATTTAACTTCATTTAAAAGTAAATTTCTATATGTTTTTAAAAAGTAAAAAGATTATGGATAGTTTGAGTAAGAAAGAAAAATAAATATCTGATTTTGAAGGACTTGAAACCATTATCTTTTTATTTTATTATTTTGTTTTCTACCCTCACTTTGTCTACTGTACACTATTATTACTCCACAGTAAGAAGTCATGATTCAGAACCAAGAACAGCTCCCTTCCTTTTCTCCTTTGTGTCTCTGTGATGAGACATCATTCAAAAACTAATATATTTATATAGTGTGTTTTATTTGCTTTAAAATAATTAACATTTTGCTCTGAAGTGCAGAAGCATAGCTTTATCCTCTTCACATGGTCTGTTTCCTAGTAGTTTATCATCAGAAAGTTATAAAGAATGCAAGAATGGTGACAAATTCATTGTAAATGGAATTGCCTTCTTACCCAGTTGACTCCATAAAATAAGAATTGCACCTTTAGATTTTCACATTCTTCTTGTCTCCTGCTCCCATTTTATTTGGTATCTTTTGTATTGCAAACATTTCAACATTATTATTATTATTATTATTCTAGAATACTTCTATGTTTAATTTAAATATATATGAAAACAGATTCAACTTTGCTAAACAGTTTTTAATGGGAACCTGGCGAATATGCCAAGCTGGGTGCAAGCACATGCTTTGACCTCAAACACACTAGGAGGATCTCAACTGGCTGGTGTTTAGATGGGAGACCATTAGGAAATTCTTTTGTTGGGTGCTAAATTATCCAATCAAGGAATTGGTTTGGAAGAAGGCAGTGGCCAACCTCTTCTATTTCTTTGTCAGGAAAACTGCATTGACTTTCCCCAAAGTCAACGGGAGTGGAACTCTATAGAAGTCTTAAGCTTTTATCTTTGAAATGTTCACATTTAAAAAACAATTAAAGGTATTTGGGTTTCTTATGAGTGACAGACAGAAGGACAACATTTCTCTTAAGAAATACATCATGCAGTTGTTTTTGGGGTAATATAAATGTGCTGCCAATTTTTCCTTTACTGACTGTACTTTTTGAATACAGAAGGCTTCTTGCATAAGATGTTGGAGTTACCATGCTTACCATAATTTTTTGCTACATAAATTAATAGATATTAATTAGAATAATTCCAAAATTGCAAAAAAATTAAAGCTCTGCTAGATTTTCTCAGAAGATACTTATTGTTCCTAAGAAACCTTCAGAGTTTTTTCCCTTTTTCCCTCACCTCCAAAGATTATTTTTTTAAAAAATTAATGCAATTTTCTTTGAACATTTTCTCAATTGTTTTTATGACTGTTTACATCCACAATATCCCGAAATAATATTGGGCCTCAGATCTTGTGCACAATGTAAAATGATGTCTAGGAAGCCAACAGAGTTGCTGTTGTTGTTACCTGTATTAACAGAAAAACCAATGCTATTTAAAAAATATGATTTTTTTTGTCACTTCCAGTGGTGAGCATAATCCTGGAAAAACTGTTGACCTACTGTTGACCTGTCCTTGGAGAAAGTGAGTGAGTCTCTTTCTCTATTCTTAATGTCAAAGGACAGAATATTAATAGACCAGCTGCAGAAACTATCCCTTGAAGTTGGCCCAAATGGGTTTATTTCTCACAAGCAGTACCAAAACTAAATTCTGGAAGTCATGTGCTCCCAAATAAATCTGACAATTGTTGGGATTTATTTAAATAAACCTTTTAAATAAATACATCATTTTGTTTATCAATTTAGAAACTAATAAAGGAGAATATTTGTAGCTCAGGGTTAACATGAGGGGTCCTTGGTGCTCTCTGAGCTCGCTTGTTTTCTTGCAGATGTTTCATTACCCAAACTAGGTAACATCATCAGTGCTAATTTAGAAACTTCCTCAAAGTCATAAAAAGGGAAATCTTTCAGCAGCATCCTGTGGACAAAGCCAGATCATACTTTAAAAACATGTGGCTTTGGAGTCCTAGTAGGCAATCACTTGACTATGAGCTAGCAGTGTGCAGCAGCAACCAAAAAAGCTAATATAATCCTGGATTGCGTAAACAGAGGCATAGAATCAAGATCATGCAAAGTATTAGTACCGCTTTATAAACTCTAAGACCACACCTGGAATACTGCAGCCAATTTTGGTCACCATATCACAAAAAAGGTGTTGAGATTTTGAAAAAATTCAGAGAAGGGCAACTAAGATGATCAAAGACCTGAAGACTAAAACATATGAAGAACGGCTACGGGACTTGGGTTTGGCTAGTCTAAAGAAAAGAAGAAATAGGGGAGACATGATAGCAGTGTTCCAGTATCTGAGGGGCTGCACAAGGCAGAGGGGGTCAGGTTGTTCACCAAAGTAACAGACGGAAGGATGAGAAACAATGGTTGGAAACTGATCACAGAGAGAAGCAACCTGGAATTAAGGAAAAACTTCCTGACAGTGAGGACAATCAACCAGTGGAACAGCTTACCCCCAGAGATCGTAGGAGCTACATCACTGGAGATTTTCAAGAAGAGGCTAGACAGTCACCTGTCTGAGATGATATAGGTTCTCCTGCTTGAGCAGGGGGCTGGACTAGAAGACCTCCAAGGTCCCTTCCAGCTATATTCTATTCTAATTCTAAATCTATTTTTATACATGCACCCAGTCCTGATCTGAACAGTAACTGCCTAAAATTTCATTTGCTATTTGCATTTGGGCAATGAATAGTAATAATAAATTGTGACAACTAGCAGTCAAGAACTTCCAGTAGAAGGTAGGGCTGTGAGTCGCATAAGAAGTATATTTCAGATTTGCAAAGCATCGTTACTAATTTATTATATTTGTGCTATTTGCCCTGTGATCAAGGAGATTAGTCTATAAAAAGAAGGAAATGGGAAACATATGTTATGTAAATATGGTGCCAACCTTCTATTTTTTTTAATTAATGGAAAGAGGCATACTGAATATTTGACATAGCTCAGTTATCGGATGTTAATTGACTTATTGGATGTGTATTTAACATTTGTGCCAAAAGATGGTAATCAAGTTGATTCACAATAAAAATAAAATGTTTCAAAATGAATTAAACAGAAACACACTAAAACCAAATTAAAATACAGGATTGTAAGCATAAGATAATGAATGACTCAAAAAAGCTACATCACATTCTAGTCAATTACATTCTGGAACCTCAACAGCTTCCAATTAACGAAAGCTGCCAGTGGCACTGGGCTCTTATCTGCTTCCAGGTAGAGCTATAATTCATCATGTCTTATTTCTGGACTGCAATTAAGTGGCCAAGTTACATTCTTAAGAGTAGTTTGTGGGGCCAGGACAAGAAGTAAAGTTGATTCCCTATCACTTATTTTTACATTTAATCCAATACAATTCATGTAATCACCCACCAGTCATAGATTTTATAATTCCCCTTTGAACATGTTCCAAAACACAAATCTGACAACTGCTTTTGGAAATCTGGAAGCTTTATCTAAAATGGGGAGTGATGGGTGAGCAATTATTCTTTTTTCCAATCCCACAGTTATGGAAGAAATGCTTGGTCTTCCCAATACAGATTTTTGGCTGGCTGTATGGAGGAATTAAAAGATGTACTCTTATCCTATCTGAAACATGTATAGCTTCAGGGCACCGAATTTATCAGAGTTAAAGAGAAAAGCCACTCTGCAAAGATGTTAACATATTGACAGTGATTCATTGCTGCAAGCATATTAGTTAGAGATGAATTTTATGTGCAATTGCTGCTTTCTGACTCTGGGTAGATGTTATTTCCTCTCTTGATTTTTTTTCTTGAAAGCCTGCACGCTGCTCAGTTTCTCCCACTTTTTTTAATCTGCTGACAAATGGGTACCTGGATTAGGACCACTATAAAGGATTCTCATGAGTGCATTAACTGAGACTCCCACAGAAAATGGCTGTAAAATGCAGACTTAGTGTCACTGTATGTTTTGGTTTCCATTCCTTGAGACCTAGAGGTTTCTGCTGCTATCTTTTGAATGTCGGTAGGCACCTGACTATGAGCTTGCGAGCTTTGTGATGCTTGAGGTCAAATGCATGAATTTAGTGGTTTTCTTCTGGTTTGATTTGTAAAAATTATCAGGTATACTCTAGGCTAAGTGGGACCATTTTTGTGGGTGTATTCTAAATGGATAGCAGCCACACTCTGGGCACAAAATGTACAAAGAAAACATGTTGCTCCCTGCCTAGCTCAGAAAACATTAAATTGAATGCAAATAACTAATGATTATTCTGTGTCCCTGGATTATAAGGAAAGTAGGCTTTGATGGAAGAAGCTGTATTTTAGCACCCTGATGTTATATACTTTGCCGAAGTGGCATAAGTGATATTGTATCATTAAGCCTTCAGTCTTTTCTACCTGTTTCTGAGTACTGTAGTAAGTTTAGAGAAACTTGACAGTCTGAGTGATTTGCAGTAGAACAAAAACAGGTTCTTTCAGTGTGCATTCTCCTTATGTACTCCTATCTAATTTGATTGTTAATTTTATATTTTGTGTATGTGTGCATGTAGTTTACTGTTCATCTAGCTATTTGGGGAGAATCTGGGCAGCTTTATATCCTTTCCAGTAAGACTCCCCTCCTCCTCCCATTTTGCTCTAGTGGCAAACTCGGGTTCTAGTTAAAAAGGTTGAAATCTGCCTAGACTTGAATGAATATATTCAAGAATTGGAGGAAACTATGAAGTATGCAGAGAATGCCCCATCCCAACTGCATTTAATGTATTCATTGTTATTTAAACTTCAAAAATAATTTTTTAACATTTCTTTTTAAAAGTTAAGTAAAATTTGCATTAGAATGAATCACGTGTTAAAAACTGTATGGACCGCATCAAGAGAGAGGAGAAGAAGGTGAGAAGTAAGTAGGAAGGTTGAGGTGAAGGAGGAGAGGGGGTGAGTGAAGAAAAAGAGGGAAAGAAGTAAGTTGGTTTGAGGTGGGATGCGGTTTGGGGGGAAATGGGTGGGCAAGACTGAATGTGGTGTGTATCAATTTGTTTTATTTTTTATCTGAAGTATTTGTAAGATTGTTATGTATTGTAAAGTTGAAAATAAAATTTTTTACAAAAAAAAAACTGTATTTCTGTTTCAATCTCTGAAATTTTTATTAAATATAAATTGCTAACCGCTCTGTACATGGTAACTGACACAAGGACACACGGTCAATTTTTCACTGAATTTAAGAAATAGATTTTCCTTTTAGGCTCATTTTTGTGAGAGCACAATGAAATGAACTACATACTAGACAAAATATGGTGTAAAACATTATACAATACAGGCTACTATTCAGTAGTCAGGAACTATATCTACTGGGGCTATCTTAAAAAGTCCATCTATAAAATCAGTTTTAAGACCAAAAAAAAAAAAAAAAAAGATTGCCAAAAGATCTCCGATCAATAGAGTTGTCACTGAGTTTATTGAAACCCCATTATCTAGAAACCCCATTATCTGTACAGAATCCGTTAACCATTTGGGGTATGATATTTTGAGGACCATTTCCCTACTCTTGTGCTAACCAAGAAGTTGGATATAGTTATGAGTTATGAGAATAACCTCAAGGAATAGGAAGAAAAGCACTAGCCATGGTCAAAGAAAAGAAAGAAAAGGAATTCAGTCCAAAGTAGGAAGAAAATTTGAGAAAGTATTTCAGACTAAATCTCCCCGTTTCTCTTCAGGGACGAGGGAAGCACATTCAATGTTTCCCTAAGCCAGGGGTAGGCAACCTTAGCTCTTTTATGGTTGGCTCAGGAATTCTGGGTGTTGAAGTCCACGAGTCATAAAAGAGCCAAGGTTGCCTACCCCTGCCCTAAGCCTATAAGGTAGTTTTAGTTTTCATGACTTTGGTGTACACATCTGGTGTATCTTAAAGGACTAATAGATACTGTACATCTAATGAGTTTATATAAGCGAAACAGGCAGTAAAAAGACCTTTTTCCATATTACAAATCAAGGTAGTAAAAAGGGAGGTTTTTAATACTTGGTCCAGAATAAATCTTAACAATAAATATGTCATTTTAACAGGAGAACTAGTTTGGTCTAGTATTTAAGGCATCAGGATAGAAAGCAAGAGACCGTGAGTTCTAATCCCACCTTAGCCATCAAAGCCAGCTGGGTGACTTTGGGTCAGTTAGTCTCTCTCTCTCTCAGCCCAAACCACTTCACAGGGTTGTTGTTATAGGGAAAATAGGAGGAGGAATGTGTGTTGGCCAGGTTTATTGACTTGAATTATTTGTAAAAATAATAAAGATAGGATGTAAATAAAAAATACCTACAAAAGAAATAGCACTTTGGTAGCTAGCAAGTGTAGCCAACAATAGTGATGCTTCACCCTTTACACAACCTACAGCGGCTTTGTGAGAATGTATCTGCACTAGTGAAATATTGTACAACAGGGATTAAAATCTCACTCGCATTGGTAAACCGCTATTTATTTTCTTTGGACTTAGCATGTAGTGTAAACCCATATATTATAGTTGACAAATCATAGTGTGTAGTCTAAAATGATATCTGAAAGTGTCCTCGGTGTTTTTAGAATGTTCATTTGCAACTTTGGCCTAACCACTATTTTTCGGGCCTATTTTAAACTCAGTATTAGTTATTTTTGACTCTATAGTTTTTTGTCTTCTTTTTTTTTAAAAAGGTAAAGGTTTCTCCTGTCTAGTCATGTTTGACTTTAAGGCAGAGGTGTCAAACTGCCAGCTCGCGGGCTGGATGCATCATGCGGAAGCCGCACCCACCCCAGCTCCAGCAAGGGGGAAAAAGGTCACGATATGTTGTGACACGTCATGTGATGTGGTGAGTTTGACACCCTTGCTTTAGGGGGTGGGGCTCATCTCTGTTTCCTAGATGAGGGAGCGAGGACTTTTCTGAAGATGCTTCCATGATCGTGTGGCCAGCATGACTATATGCTAAGGTGAAAGGAATGATAACTATTGCCTAATTATCCCCCTTATTTTTATGTTTGTCCTATACATTTTGTTTCTTGAAAGGAACAAAACTGTGTACATGATGATGCTTCTGCTTTATTATATAGAAATGAGAACTTGGTATGTCAGGAGAAACATAAAGTAAATTGAATGGAGTAGAAATGAAACTTTAGAAAGTGTATCTGCTTCTTAAGTGATAGGATCAAGAAACAGTAATTGAATAAATATAGGTTAAATGGTAAAATGGTGGGCATGAAATACACTGAAATGGCTTGGTTGTTTAGAGGGGGTCTAAGAACAGATGGGTGTAGGAGTTCTTGGGGAAGTAGAAAAAAAACCAAACTTGGATGGATATTTTAAATGTAGTTAACATTTTATATGCCTTTATAGATATTTCCCACAAGAAGTTCAAAGAAGCTGACCATCTTATGCACAAAATACAATATATACAGAGTCTATATATTCCGTAATTCATTTTAGTCAGTTATTAGTGACTAAAATCTGTCCTGATGTGTGCATGTGGTGTAGATGCAGCATTGCCACTTGTGTTTCACATTATAGTCAATGAAGCCTCACAAGTCCTTGACTTACGACCACAACTGAGGCCCAAAATGTATGTTGTTAAATGAGACATCTGTTAAGTGAATCTTGCTCAATTTTATGACTTTTTTTGCCACAGCTGTTAAGTGAATCACTGCAGTTGCCAAATTAGTAACACAGTCAATCTGGCTTCCCCATTGACTTTGCTTGTTAGAAGGTCACAAAAGGTGATCACATGATCACACTGCAACCATCATAAATCTGAGTCAGTTGCCAAGCATCTGAATTTTTATCATGTGACTATGGGGATGCCACTCATAGGTGTGAAAATGGTCATAAGTCCCTTTTTTCATTGCCACTGTAACTTTGAACAGTCATTAAATGAACTGTTGTAAGTCAAGGACTACCTGTACTAAAAAGGTAAATAATTCAACATTATTCATTGCCTTTGATAGAGAAGTCTTGAGGTATAAAAGATACTCTCCTAATTAAATTTTTGTCAGGTAATTACCACTTGGCTTGTAAAATATTTATTTCTTGCTCTCATGTCTCAACAGCAAGCTGCAGGTAGACAGGCAAAATTGCTCTCATTGTGTACTTGTTTTCAGAAAGAATCTTACGCTATTTTATTTTAGCATCAAGATCACCTGAAGGCTATTTATCATTTGATGTTCTGGGTATATCTCTTGCTCATTTACCCAAAACCAAAGGGGAGACCATCAGCCTGGTTGATAGTTGGGTTTTATGGTTGGGTGTATTTTGTAGGATTTTTTCCCCAAGATGTCTCTGCCAAAGTTGGAATCTAGAATTAAATGTAAGACAGAAGGGTTGAACTGGGAATAAATATTCAGCTATTTTTTCAAAAATGTGGGATTGGTACTTCTGCATTTTAGGCTTTCTGACATGGAAAGACAGTAAAAAGTAAAAACTGCTTTCAAATGCCTGGACTATTCTTTTTTTTTTTTTTAAACTATGGCAGGTGCAATACATTGGCAAGTATATCTTCCACAGGGGTAATACTTCCAGATATATTGATGAGATATTGGTGTATCAAGAATATATCTTCCTAACAGAAATAGCATACTAACTTGAAAGTTAGTCCCAGGCTAATTAATTTCTCCCATTGTATGGGAAGGAGAGGAAATATTTTTGCATTGGGAATAGCAATAGCGCTTACGACTTATATACCACTTCATAGTGTTTTACATTCCTAAGCAGTTTACAGAGTCAGCAAATTGCCCTCAACAATCTGGGTCCTCATTTTACCCATTTCGGAAGAATGGATAAGTGTGTAGCCTGCTATTTTTTCGGGCGTGGGGTGGGATAGGTATATTCAACTTTTATTCCAGCAGAACTCTTCGGAACCAAAAGCTAGAGAAGTTGGCAACTTTTTTTTTTTTTTGAACCTGCAAGGTGGGACACATCAAGCTTCCAAGGTCCTCTTTTTCCTAGGTTGGTAAGATTAACTTCTGCAGAGCAACACCGATAAGGGCAGGTGGGGGGGAAGAGAGAAACAGATATATATATATACATGCCAGCTGATCAAATATTTCGGAACAAATGGAAAGCCAAGCAAGCACCAGTTGCTACTTTCCTAATCAGCAGCATCAGACGCGTTAAGCCCTGCAGGAGCCCGCCAAACCTGCAACGGACGTCGGAAGCAGAGCTCTGGGTGGGCTGCTGTTAATTTCAGAAAAGAGCCAGCCCACAGTCTCACCTGCTTCCTTACGCACGGTCTCCTCTTTGAGAATAGTCGCTTCCCTCGTTTCTGAGAGGCCAGACCAACCGGGCGGAGAAGCCGAAAGAGGCTCCACAGCAGCCGTTCCTCGCCCCCACTGCCGCTCTCTCTATTCTTTGCTGCGTTTCCACTGCCCCAGAAGGCGGTCCGGCAAAGCGCGGTGCGGCAGCGAACTCCTCGGGCTGCTCAATCCTACGGGGGGGGGGCATCCTTCGGCCAGTGTGGAGGAGCCCCTACGAGGCAGGAAAGCAGCTGCGCCTTTAACACGGAGTAGCACACACGCTTCGCTTCTCTCCATTGCTGCAAGCTTCGCGCGGGAAGCCCGCCGTCCGGGGAAGCAGCAGCAAAAGGGCCGCCTTCCCCCCCTCCCCCCGGCTTCAGTTGGGAGTTTTGCGCTCTCGAAGTTGGCGAGGACTTTTCGGGCTAGCAGAAGAGAAGCCGGGCCCTTCCTCCTCGGGAGCCATGAGCGGGTGCGGGAAGCGGTGCAAGCACGGCCTCGTGAAATTTGCCCGCACCCTCTACAAACTCGTCACGGGCACGCTTAGCAAAGGTAAAGGCGAGGAGTAAAGGCGACGCGGGAACGGCAGGCGGCGGAGGAGGAAGGGGGGTGGGAAGAGAGAGGAAGGTAAAGGAGCGAGAAGACCAGTCGGCGCCGTTCGCCAACCGTTGGGTTTAGGAGCGGAAGGGTCCCCGGTTTCCTTCGGAGAGGGCGTTTGCCCTTGTGGCGTTTTGCGGGCCGAGAAAGGTGTGCTAACTGTTTGATGGGTCACTTCTGGGCGATCGCGGGGGCCCTGGACGAGGCAAGCGTTTGACTCGGCTTTTTCCAGGTTGCCCCTGCTGTTGCTGCGGCTGTCTGGGTGCAGCAAGCTCCAGGAAGTCTTTGCTCGATAGTCTGGATCCTTTTCAGGGTCGCGAGTCCCGTTTTAATGTCCAAATGAAGGGTTGTCGATGAGGGAGGTTTTGCAGCAAATCCTGGTAAGAAAAGGCTTCATCGGGACACGCTTTCCTGCTCGCGGGGCTTCCGAAGCTACGAATCGCCCTTTCCGTTTGCAGCAGTAGCGGCATCGGCTGGAAGGCGGCGTGAAAACTCATCCGCGAATCTCTTTATTTCTCGGGGGGAAGACTTGGATCCCCACATTCTATACTTCTGCCCCCCCCCTTTTTTTTTTTTTAAATATCGCACTCGATTGATGCCCGGACGGGTCAAGGTTGACAAGTTCTGAATGGAACGGATGCTTTTCCAAAAATAAAATCGGTCTTCGTTTTGATTAACTTTCTCTGAAGTTTCAGTAATAAGAAATGCTTCTTCAGTGTTCTTTAATTGCCTGAAGAATTCTGCGATTTCACACTTGAACTGTTTGATGATGGCTAATGGAGACTTTTTAATGTTTTTTGTTGGGCTCAGTCAAGAGGCATGCAGATGTGAAGTCACATTAGGATTATCTGGTGAAATTGTTTTTCTCTTGTTTTTCTTCTAAAAAAAAAAAAAAACACCCCAAAACCCAGAAGGTTGGGAATACCCTCTAGGAACATTGTAAGAAATTAAGGCTTGTTCTTATGCAGTGTGAAATCTCAGGTGTGCAGTTGCTTTATTTGCTATATTTGTTGGTGAAGGGGATGTGATCAAGCTTTGGATTTTATGCCTTTCCCCAAAGAACTAAATGTGTACCTGGGGATGTTGGGCATTTGTGACCAGCTATGCAATAAATATTTCCACTCTGCTTAGTAAATGATTGGAAACTTAATTCATTACAGATTCCCTTACGTTTCAAACAGGTTAATTGATTCAATAACTGGCATCTCCTGAGGAAAATATTTTGCACAAAATATAGTTTTAGTGGCATTCTCTTCAATATATATATATATATATATATATATATATATATATATATATATATATATATATATATATATATATATATATATTCCTTTATTTGCATCACCTGAAAACAGAAGAGTCCAATTGGAGCAGCTACAAACTTCTAACAACTGTCTAGCTTTGGTGGCAATGACCCCCCCGACTTTTAATTATTGCCAAAGTGGCTTGGTCATGAAGAGATTTTGAAAAATGGTTGAAGGACAAATAACATGCTGGGCATCTCAATGCTGAGTTAGAAGTGGTGGCAATCAGACCTCTGGCGTCCTGGTGTGCTAATTCCTATTGCTGCTATAAGAAGTGCCATCATTTGTGTGTTTGAACTTTGCACTCTGACGGAAATGATGCTTGTTAATCACATACAGTACATATAGACACTTTTTTTGTTCCTGTCCTTTGGTTAGCTGACCTCTTTCTGGATACCAGCATTATGGCAATATACAATATCCATATCCTTTATATCTACAAGCTATATCATTTTAACTGATGGGTACCTTTATAAGATCATTAACTTTATTTGGGTGCAAGATTAGCAAAGTTGGGGAAAAGACTGTGCTTCCCCTATGAGCATATAGTAAAATACAAATCGGTATTAACATGCAAGAGAAGGAATATAGCTACAGAAGATTAAACTGGATTTTAAATAAAGATTTATGCTGCTTGATTCTGAACATGTTTACTGTGAAATCAATCCTTTTGAATTAAATGAATTTATTTTTCTTCCCTAATTAGTACAGTAACATTTTGATCCTCTCAAGTGAGAAACGCATAGAAGGGAGTGACTGTCATGAACTTCAACTAGCATTATATAGCTTTCATTGTAGTAATTATAAATTATTCTAAAGGTTATATTTTAAATTTCCCCTACAAGATATTTAAGCATGTTAGCTTTTCTGACTTTCAAGTTCTGTTGGAAAAATTTCATGCAAAGCTTTGCAGAGTTACGACTTCCAGGAAGCCCTGGGATAAATGGATAATTTTTATCAATATTGTGATTAAAGGTTAAAAAATTGCTAAACTTCTGTATATAAGCTCCTCTAATTAGGTTTTGACTGCATATGGTGCTACATATTAAGCATGGCAAACCTGATAAAGTATTCCAAGTAGCATAAATTACTAGCCAACTTCTCATGAATTATAAAATACTGTTATTGGCACACTGCCATTATTTTGCTCTTCGTGTTTTGATTTACCTGTTCATTTTCAATAACTCTCATTTCAGAGGTGCAAAGATTAAATGTTTGTGATCTCTAAGGAGTTAATTTAATCACATCTTTTTTTGCAGCTACATGACTTTCAGTCTAGAAGACAAGGACTTTGGATGGGGTCAACAGCAGGAAGAAGTTGCTACTTAAAATCTCTAATTTGATGCAGTTAGTGTTGAATATTCGAACGGCTCAAGTTATGAAAACTTAAACATAGTAAGGTCGTTGCTTCTTAACATATTAGACAAATCTATCTGCCCTGAGTAAAAATTTCTTTTATATTGTGTTTTTATTTCCTGTAAGCGGCCTTAAGTCGCCGTGAGCAAATAGGCGGCAAAATAAATTTTCCAAATAAATAAATTAATAACCAAACGTCTGTTATTATGAGAAATGATGATGGTAAGAAATGTTTCTATATCATCATTTATTCTGTTCTGGACTCCAAGTCCACCTTTGTCGCAGCATTTATTCAAGGGTTCTCTCCAGTGCTTCCCGTCCCTAACACAGATTGGTACTTTCTTTCTTTGGTTTGAATATTTTCTCCCATTTTTTACAAGCACAAAATGTAATTTGTTAAGAGAGATGTATAAATCACGGTATGGCATATGCCAATAATATTCTCTAACTCAGCAATGCTCTAATTCAGCAGTAAAAGAAAATACCTTTGCACCATTTGGAGTCACTAAAGTGTAAAGATTTTTATCCCTTCCTCACGTTGACTGAGAAAATCTGAAAGGAGGTTATAGCTGCATGTAGCTGTGTGGATTTTAGTCCTCCAGGAGACCTAAAACTCTGCAGGGTTTCTGAGATCTTGGGGAACTGCAGTTGAATCCAAGTGAATATAAGTTGAATTTGCTGTTCAAATCTTCCATATCTGTCTACTGGAAGGAGCAAGATAGACTACTGTGACTGGTTACTTTGTCATTTATATACTTTGCAGGATTCTTAAGAAAGTATTGGCTGGATCTAACTGTGTAAATAATTTCTGTCCTTGTATAAAGCTGCTACCTAAATAATTTTCCATGCAGACGAAATAGTTTGTAGTCCAAAGGTAGGATCAGAAAAGTAGTGTTAGCATACATCTGACCTTGCCAAACTCAGCAGAGTATTTCACCTTCCATTATATTAATTAGAAGACAAATATCATATAGAAGTTTATCTAGGGGAGAAGAAAAATAAACATTGCCCCTGATTTTGGTTTAACAGCTGTCTGCTTGTGACCAATTCTGCATTATTAACTGTACTCTAGATAGCTTACAACGATTGCTTTGCCTTTGTAGAAAAGTGGATAGCAATGTTTTAAACAAATGGTATAGTCCTACTTTACTGCATCAACCAATGAAGGGTATCATTTAAGGAGCTTGTATTTTGTTTATTGAATGAGAGTTCTCTAAGGGATTAAATTTATCTGTCCTGTGTTGAAAACAGATTGATTTCACCCAAAGAACTGTGCCACACTTTGCACAGGAAAGAAAAATTATAAAGCATTTGGGAAAGTTTTATGCTAAACAACACTTGATGTCTAATGTCTTTGGCAATAATTCCTTATTTGGTGCTATTTCTGTGGCTTAGTTTCTGTGGCTAAGATCTCTGTTTTTCTTGTGTTTTCCTGTTTTCTCACATCACATCATAGTTCTCTCCTGTTTTGTTACTTAGTGCCTCTCCCTTTCAACTTTTTATGTTACCCTTATTCTCTAAACATTGGAAGGCTAATGCTGTGTGTGTGTGTATGTGTGCGCGCGCGCGCACACGCACATGCACTCAAGTCAGAGAAAGGTACCTGGTAAACTAGAAGGGAATCTGTGCTGAGGGAAGACCATACATCAGAGATCCCCAACCTTTTAGGCACCAAGGACCGGTTCCGTGAAGAGAGATTTTTCCATGGACTGGAGGGTACGTGGTTTTGTGTGGTGTCTGCATCCCAACATATGGGGCTTTGCTTGTTTGTGCAGACCGGTTTCTGGCATGGCGCGGCCCGGTACTGGTCCACGGATGGGGATTGTGGACCCCTGCCATACATAATGTGTGGAACTGGTGACTGTAATGTTAATGATTCTGTAGATCCTCTTGTGCTATACAAATAGAATCATTTTTTAATTGTCTAGTTCACACTGCGCCCTAACACTTGCTTTGTTTAAGCATGGTTATTTGAATAAACCAGTGTTGCGTTCAGACATTGAACTAACTCATAAACCATAGTTTTCATATCATAGTGGCATTATATACACAACATATATTGCCCAGAAGCACTTTGGATAGTGAGATAGGCAGCATATACCTTTAATAAATAGCTTAATAAATAGTAAATACACTAAGCCAAATCTGAGAAAGCCATACAGATATAGGACCAATAATGGAGTCTTGGGAATCCTCATTTGATTTTTCCCTCCAAAGGATAAGTCTGGGTCTTCAATCAGATACTGATCTGCTGAAATGCAGTAGAGTACCCTGGTTTATTCATTTTTCCTTTGTAATGAGCTGTCACAAGAGGCTTTGTTGAATGTTCTTCTGAGCTCATGGTGTACTTCACTAACAGTGTTCTCCTGGTCTACCAAATTGGTGACACATTTCTAAAAAGTGATAAGGTTAGCCTGGCATGATTTATACTTGACAAACCCATCCTGGTGGAAAGATTCTTTTCAAAGATATTTGCTTAATAGTCCTTTCTAAAAATTTGCTAAGCTTAAATGTTAAGCAATCTGGTCTTGGTCCCCTCCCCCCCAGTACCCTCTTCTATGAATGTGTTTATTTTTTCTCTACTTTTTGTCTCATTGCCAAATCTTCTCAAATTTTCATAGATTAGAGTCAGCACTTCTGATGTCTTAGCATCTGAGAATTTGCTTAAGATAATTTGGCTTCTTACAATAATTTTATCAAATATAAATTCCTTCTTTTAGTCATGTCAGGAAGGCCTTTTTCCATGTTGGGGGAGAAGGCAAAGAATGCTTTCTACCTATTCCCAATTATTGTTTCTGCACCTCCCTGTGCATCAACTAACAGCTTCTTCAACATTTGGGTGCTACTATCCATTTTCATCATGTCTTGCATTAATTGAGCCTTTGGAGTATTATTCCCATGGAATCAAAATACTGATTTGTACTCTTCCTTCATTATCAGCCCCTGCTTTTATATATATGCTTTGCTTTTTAGCTACTATTCCTCCATATATGGACTTCTTAAATTTTTTCCTAGTTTTCCTTCTGTGGTTTCTACAATTTCACTATCTTCTTCAGGATCTTCATCCGTGTTGAGCTGGCTTGCCTTTTAGATCTGAAGATATTAAGCTGGCTTGTTTTCATTTGATTTCATGAAAACCTGCTCTTTTGAACCATAAGATACATGATACATTTCTGTCAGCTTTTCTCTATTATCTTGAATTCCAGCACAATACAACAGCTTTTCCCCGTGGTGTCTGACATTTTCAGACCATCAACTAATTGCTCTTAACTTGTCAGGATTTTGTCCAGTGTAGCTTCTTTCACTTTCAGAAAAAATGAAAGTCACCACAAGAGTCGTCTGACATCTGAACCCTTCACTCTTAGGTGAATCATTTCTCCAGCAGATAACAGGGTAGTAGAAGATACCATTTTACCATTTTAACATATCTTTTGAAAGTTTGATTAATTGATTTAGAAAGGCATTAATTGATTTAGAAGGGCATTCTGGTAGCCTAGACTAGAGTAAGCTTCTACAATGGTGCTACTTTGCGTTTTTTATGCCTTTACACTTTTTTAGCTGATGATAAATATAAAACTTCAGTTTTACGTATTACAAAGAATCAAAAATATAGGAGCTTACATTAAAGGAAATATAATTTACAATATTAAACAGAAAACATTGAATACTAAACCAGTGTATTTGCACAGCATACAGCTATGACATTCAAAATAAAATAAGCCAGAGCAAATTGAGCTGTGAGAGTTGAAAAAAAATTCTGGTTCTCTTCCAAAAACAAATTAAATTAATGGCCTTGTGAAATTGTGAGCATTACTTTTTTTTCTTTTACCAGGGGAAATTGACAAGAATTCCGCTAGTTTCTCCATCTAGCTCAAAAGACAGGAAGAACTACAAAATTACAGTGTTTTTTTTTCCTTTTTACCTAGTGCAGTGGTGGCGAACCTATGGCATGCATGCCAGAGGCAGCATTTGGAGCCCTCTCTGTGGGCACACGTGCCGTTGCCCCAGTCTTGCCTCCCCCCATGACCCCCTCACCAGCAGCCCCCCTAGAGAGTTACCCCTGAACATGGCCCATGCGGAGCAGTGCAGCCAAGGACATGGCAGCCAGGCAGCGTGGCAAGACTCTGCCCTCACACCCCATCATGCAGTTGATGCTGCAGGGTGTGAGCAGAGGGCATGGCTGCCATGTTGTTGCTGAGCTGCCTGGGTGATCTGCGGCGGGCCCTAGAGGCGGTGAGTGGCCCTGTGGGCAGGCAGGGTAGGAGTGGGGGCGGGACGGGGTGGAGTGGAGTGGGGGTAGGACCAGTTTTTGGGCACTTGATCTCTAAAAGGTTCGCCATCACTGCCCTAGTTGATATACTGGAACACAAGGTGTTACCAGTAAGTGTAAGGGTGAAATAACAGAAGTCTTCCAAGATGGTAGTGGTGGTGATGATGATGATGATGATAATATTGGAAGGGACCTTGGGGGTCATCTAGTCCAAACCCATGCTCAGGAAGGAAACTCTATACCATTTCAGACAAATGGCTGTCCAGTTTCTTCTTAAAAACTTCCAGTGTTGGAGCATTCACAACTTCTGGAGGCAGGTTGTTCCACTGATTAATTGTTTTAACTGTCAGGAAGCTTCTCCTTAGTTCTAGGTTGCTTCTCTCTTTGGTTAGTTTCCATCCGTTGCTTCTTGTCCTTCCTTCAGGCGCTTTGGAGAAGAGCTTGACTCCCTCTTCTTTGTGGCCACCCCTCAGATATTGGAATACTGCTATCATGTCCCCCCTCGTCCTTCTCTTCATTAAACTAGATATACCCAATTCCAGTAACTGTTCCTTACATGTTTTAGACTCCTATTCCCTAATCATCTTTGTTGCTGTTGTTGGGAAAATATGGATTCTCAAAGTCTAACCCATAGAAAGGAAAACAATTTGTGCTTGATTTCCTGGCATAGGTAGAAGGAATAAAGAAACAGGGGAATCCACCAACAGGGCTTGGTAACCATGGTCCAGGCAGAATATCTGATGAGTCACGTTACCAAATGTGAAGAATAGCTTCAAATCTGGACATATCTTTCTTAACCCAGCTTCCTTTCTAGCCAGTTTCTGCACAAAAGGCAAGCATCATAAGGAGACTTAAGACCAGGTAATAAAGGACTTTGAATTCTCAAAATAATATCCTAAAAATAATGAGTAAATGGGTGTATGGATTTGGTGGAAGCAAGGATGATCTTCAAAGGACTGAAAGGCAAGAGTGGGATAATAAATGATGTTGGTGAAAATTAGATCTAGTTTGATTACCTTTAAAAATTACCTTTTTAATTTCTCACCCTGAAAGGGGATAGCATAATATATAGGTATGCAAGTGCGTGTGTACATAAAAATATTCACTCCTCTGAACAGGCATTGAGATAGTGTAATATTTTTTGTGCTAAAACATAAGAAATAAATAAGGCAGGCTGCTCAGTTAATTTAAAAAAATATGCAGGGGAAATATGAGGCTGTGGGGTGGGTACAAGAAAGCTATAACTGGACCATTGAAAACCAAATTACTGTAGAAATTGGAATGAAAATTAAAGAAAATTAATGTAGATGAATCAATTTAAGAAAAAAAATTTAAATAAGCTTGACCAAGATATTAAATAAATCATAAAAACATAGGTAATACAATCACAGGTCATTTAATTTAACCCTTTGCTCAGTGTCAGATCAACTACAGAATCTTTTCGACAGAGACCATCTAGCATCTCTTTAAAGCAGGGGTTCTCAACCTTGGCAACTTTAAGACTTGTGGACTTCAACTCCCAAAATTCCTCAGCCAGCTTTGGGAGTTGAAATCCACAAGTCTTAAAGTTGCCAAGGTTGAGAACCCCTGCTTTAAAGAAAGAAAATCAACCCCTCAATATTGACAGCCTCTTGTACTATCTGACAGCTGTAGAATCTGGATACTCCTACTGAAGTTTACCTTCAACTTGCTTTCTTGGAGTAATTTCTTTAATTATTTCCTTTAATCCATTGCTTAACTGGCAAAAAAGGTTGCAAAATGAGGCACAGCTCACTTTACAACTGTGTCGCCTAGCAACAGAAATTTGAGGCTCAGTTGTGATCTTAAGTTGGTCTAATCTTGTAACGTTGGCTTTTGCAGCCAATTATTCCAATTATATAGTTGGAAAGAATTAAAAGTTTATGAGGGCATTTTTTTTTGGTTTGGGCAAGTGAACAAATGGAAAGGATTTGTCTTGTGCATAGTGTGTTATGGGTGATTTTTACCCAAACTCACCTTTCAAGTGAGTTCTGTAGCTCTGACTTTGTCCTCCTGGGGAGGTAATTTATGCTATATCCTCAGAGTATAAAAACTGTTTATTTTGTTTTTACTGCCACTTCCTTTGATTCTTCCAGCCCTTCTCTTCTGATTTAGCACCTCAATAGATATCTGCCATGACCTCCCCATAAGTTTTAAGGCATCTTTTAACTCTGATTTGTAGAAGGAATGGCTGAGAATAATATAGGTAGAGAGATAACTAGTATAAATCTCATGAAACAAGACACCTCAGAATATTACAGCTACTTCATTGTATTTATTAATATGTTAAATTGGATCAGTTTACATTAAAAGTTATCTGAATTTCAAGAACTGTCTTGAAACTCATTGTCTGATTGTCTGACACTGAATTTACGTAATTACTTAATGTTATGACAAAAATGTGTAATTAAAGGAAACAATGACAATAACATTATATTATCTTCATGAATGTAAATCCTTCCATCTCATTTGCCCTTTAGAGCAGGGGTGTCAAACTGCCGGCCTGCGGGCCAGATGCATCATGGCGAAACCGCGCCTACCCCATTGCCGACAGTGGAAAAAAAGTCACGTGACATTGCGAGTTTGACACGCCTGCTTTAGAGCAATGGCCCTCCCTCTATCTACCAACTGGAATTTCATCATTTCCAGCAACTAGGCTGTATTTTATTTTTCTTTAAGGTGACCAATACTTTAATTATCTGAAAGGAATAAGCAATTCCCCTTTTCCTTGAAAATAGAAGGCAGATGTCTATTAATAGTAGCAGATTGGCCTCAGACCTCCCATTTTTAGTGAAAAGAACAGTATAACGAAAACATTATTTTAAATATATAGTTATAACTAAAAATGATGTGCAAATTTCTCATTACAAAATTTACAGTAAGTTTTTAGTGTATCACTATAAGCCATTCTAAATCTTGAATAGTTGGTACCATATTAATTTATTAATAATAAATATGAATATAAATAAAAATATTGACTTAGCACCAGAAAAATTGAAGATTTGATTATAAAGCAACAAAATATAGCAAAAGCTAGGAAAATTGAACATGAATCTTTCAATTTAAGCAAAATCAGATACTTCAGTCAGTTTCTACCAAAGTATAAATAGCAATAAAAATTCTGAAAATAGGAAACCAAGTTTTGAAACACCAGTGGGAAATTGAAAAAGACTAAAATGCTGGATGAATAAAATAATTTGAAGATAAATTTAGTAAAAATCAAAAATTAGATTTAATAATAGCAGCAAAAATGGTTAAAAATTGAATGAAGAGATTAAAAAATGAACATTTCCTGGAAAGATCAATTGCTTGACTTTTAGTTCAAATATCTGACTAACTTATATTCAATTATAGTTAAACAGCTTAATGAAGTATTGCATAAAGAGGACATCAGTGACTGGTTTATAACTAGGCAAAAGGTATCTGATTTAAAAAGAACCATTGAAAGGGACAACCCAGGAAAATATAGGTGAATAAGATCTTGCCTACAATGTTTAAATTACAGTGGACCACAACCAAGATTACTTAGAAAAAAATACCATTCTTCCAGTAGAATAAAAAGGAAGTAAAAGGAAAAGTAGAGATATAAACGATCATGTTCTGATTGATAAAATGATTTTGAACAATTGCAGGAGCCAAAGGAAAAAAAAACTAAAGAAAGAAAAACCAATTTACATGTGGTCTGGATTGATTCTAAAAAGATTTATTACCACATAGTTAGATAAAAGGTTTGAAAACATCTGTTGTCAGGAAAAGCATTAAGAGGTTTATAGAAAAATAATGAAGCAGTTGAGAAAGGAATTGGTTGTTGGAGCTAAAAGATATGGGCTTGTCACCATTAGGAGAAGCATTTTCCAGGGCGATTCATTATAACCCTTACTATTTGTCTTTGCTACGTTCCTAGTTTTGAAGGAAACAAATCTTGGCTACCAAACACCAAAAAATGCCAATAAATTCTCACATTTGCTTTATATGGATGATCTGAAACTTTATTGAAATCAGAAATTGAATGTCAATAATTGAAAAGTACTGTAAGCATTTTAGCACAGATATAGCAATGGAATTTGGCATAGAGAAATGTGCTATAGTAGCAACAAACGGGTAAAAATCACAAACAGTAATGGAATTAAATTGTTGAAAGGCCATCAGAAGCCATCAAGGTGAAGCATACAAGTATCTAGGCATATTAGAGTTGGACAGTATCAAGTATAGACAAGTTAAAAACATGATTAATAAAGACTATATCGTAAAAGTGAAACAATTACTAAAGACAAAATTGAATGGTGGAAACTCTATAAAAGGTAGCAATACCTGGGCCATACCTGTGATACGTTACACAGCTGGAATTATTATTAGGATACAAGTTGAACTGTATAGTTTGGACTGAAAAAGAAGAAAACTGGTGACTATGAATTATATCCCATAGTTACGTTGATAGATTATACTTGCCCTGCAGAAATGCAGGAAGAGATTTACTTCAAGTCAAATAAACTGAGGAAGAATCGGCAATGGCCGATTATATAAAAGAGAGTCAAGAACAAGCATTGATGCAAGTTAAAAATAGGAACTTCCTTAATGTTCAGAAAACAAAACATGAATATTGAAATCATATAATACAAACACAAAATGTGTTTGTGTTTTTATTTGTTGGCAAGAAAAAACATTGCATGGCCAGTTTCTACAAAAGATCAAGGGAAACATGGATAAAGATAAAACCTGGCAATGGCTTACAACTGGAATATTTTAAAAAAGAAACTGAAGGTTTGATTTTGGCTACTCAAGAGCAAGCTAATTGAACTAATTCAATCAAGACCATAACTGAAAAATTATCAAGTGATTCAAAGTGCAGATTGTACAAAGAAGCTGCTCATAGAATAGAAGGCAAAGAATTGGAGAAGCTTACTAAATTTCAAGATTTGTAAACCAAAATTGGAAGAACATACCATCAACCAGGGTGTTGGTTATTGGCACACTGGGTGCCATACCCAAAAAATCTTGAGCAGCACTTAGAAAATCTGTACATTGACAAAATTTCCATCTGTCAATTACAAACGGCTTCAATTCACACATATACTAGGCCAGTGGTTCTCAACCTTTCTAATGCCGCGACCCCATAATACAGTTCCCCATGTTGTGGTGACCCCCAACCACTTATACATCACCGGGTGCCAGGGTTGTGGCCGAAGAAAAGGGGAAAAAAATGGCGGAAAGCCTTGTTTGGCGACCCCCGTGAAATGGTCGTTCGACCCCAAATGGGGTCCCGACCCACAGGTTGAGAACCACTGTACTATGCAGATACATTATAACATCTTAGGTTTGGGGGAAGACCTTGATGCATATGAAGGCCAAATCCATTATTTTGTATATAATAATAATGTACTTGGGATAGGCTGCAGGTCAAGGAATGTCCTTAAATATATTTTTATATTTTTATTATAATATTTATAATATTATTTTGTCTTTAAGATGAAAATGATGCTTAACTTAATGTTTGGAAATATTTCTGTACTTACTGTATATGAGAACAAGACTGGCATATCTATTCATAACGTTGAAATAATTTCACCTTTTAGATCATTTAGTAATTTTTCTTAAGGAAAAGAAAACTCTTCTGTGGTTGTAATTTTACTTACAATTTGGTTGACAGCTGGTTGTTTGAATCCAGCTGTGATTAGGCTTTGCATAGAAAATCAGATATGTACAGCCAATAGATTGAGAAATCTTTTATTAATGACTGATATATACTCTTTGGCTTCTTGCCAATCTAAATAAAAAAGCTTTAATCCATTCCAACTGCAGTGAATTAACTCAAGTGTTGAGCATCAGTGTAATGTCTGCTGTAATATTACTGGCAGTATATCAGCATGCCTGTATGTGTGTGTGTTTACATTTTATGTTACCATATAGTAAGTTAGCAGAAGACTAGATTAGGCTGAGCATCTATAAAACTGAAAATAAATTAAGAGAAGGAAGAACTATGAAATTACTCTCCATCCAGATAAACAAGAAGTAACACCAAGCAAAATATAAGGCAAAAAATAATACCCTAATCAAGGAACTACCAAGGATAAAACCTATCCCCACCAACACTGGCTGGGTAAGCTATTGTATATAAACTGGGTGCAAATTGCACACACGCTAGCAATGATATTATATAGTTGAGTAATGAAACTTTTGCAAAGCAAGCAGCCAAACTCAGAGAGCACCAAGGACTCCAGAGTTGAATGCTGAGCTACATATAGTCTCTTCTGTTGGTTGTATATCCTGCTTGTGAACTTTCAAGAGGCTCCTTGTTGGCAATTGTTTTAAAGATATCTGACATTACTTTAATCAATAGATTATTAATTTATTTAATGGTTTAATTAAAACCATTACTGGTTATAATAGTTATCTTTTAATATCACCTTTTACCAGATTGCTTGTTTCAGTAACTGTCCTTTATGCTTTCTTTCATTTTATTATTTTTATTCTGATGCTGCCACTCCCTCAAATTTTTCAAAACAAAGGCAGATGGAAATGAAGAAATAGTCAGCTCAACTTTATTGCATTAATCTGCTCCATTCCATCAACACTGTGCTTTTTTTGTTTCCACATCATTGGTTTCTGAAGTGTGGAAAATTCATAATGTCTAACATTTCTTTCTTTTTTGAACAAGTTTTATTAGTTTTTCAAGTTTTTACATTCAGGTACTTAGCTGATAGGGTAATCAATAGTCCAATAACAAAATCATTCATGTATATTTCAGGTTACATCAATAAGGATTCCCTCTCTAGTTCCCTTAAATATTATGTCATGTTCATATTAATACATTTCTAAATAAAGCTCAGTCAATCAATACATTTATCAATGACATTTTACTTATACAAATCCAAGTCCTGTTTTTAAGTTTTGCTTAATTCCAATTCCATGTTTCAATTTAGCCTTTTATAACCAATATTTAAGTTTCGGATAACCTTAATTTCCCTCATTTCATTATAAGATACTTAACATAACTAGAATAGACATGTTGTTCCAAAATTTACCTTCTTACTTTGTTCACAAATATATTCTATTTCATTTACTAACAAAAAAAATCCATTATCACAAATGTATTTCCATCTGACAATCAAAACTATAATCTAATTTAACGTATTCGTTTACTAATTGTTCTTACTATGTTATAGTCTAAGCTTCGGTAAAAATGGTTGAATATGGTATTTACTCATTATTATGATCTGGACGGTAGCTTGTTTGTTGAAATACGTGATTATACCTATCCTTATTTTACCTTAAATCCTTTATTCCCTTCCATTTCTCCTTTCCTCCCCCCCTCCCTTTACCATACTTGTATTGTTCCTATTTTTCCTCATCTATATAAACTTAATAAAATTTTGTTAAAAAAACTATAATCTAAAATTAATTTTAATTTTTCTTATAAGTCTTAATCCTGGATATTAAACCAATCACTTCAAATAGCTACTTAGCCCATTAGGTGAATTTTTAAATCCCATTTTTAAATCTAACTCTGGCTTTCTTTCTCCAGCATGATTAAGAAGAATCCACCAATGGGTTATCTTAGTCCTACTGCCCAATCAGACCAAGTTGTCAAGTTGTCATGCCTCCTCATTATCTGGGGACCTCCCAGTTTTCTTCTTGGTCTTCGCCCATTACAGACGTGATTTATTGACTCTCTCTACGTTGGAGCAGGTCTGATAGAAAATTTACTCATTGGTGGATTCTTTAAAAGAGTTTAGCAGCTTAGTTGAGAGTTTTGTTTTCCCCTTTGTAAGGATTTGCTGCATTCCCCTCCTCAGGGTTAGGTTAAAACTTTCTAAGGAAAGGGGGGGGGGGTTTCACTTCCCCAGATTCAGTATCCTGCTGAATCAGCAAACAAACCTCACCCTACACAGTGGGGGGGGGGAGGTTTAACCTATACGCATTTCAAAGGTGTTAAAAAAAACCTCAGTTTCACGTGCATGGTTCCTTTCCTTGCCGCTTTCAGTTTTGCAGCCTCGTGGCTTCTCCCTAGCCGGGCTCGGCTAGGGACTCTTAGCAGCAGCCATTTGAATTTCAAAATCTCACTTCTAAACACCTTTTTACTGCTGCAACAAAGGAAAGCCCAACGGTGGCCTTACAATCACCTAAAGCCACTGTGGAAGCATTAGGAGCCTCGTGGGGCAGCAGTAAAGCTTTTTGCACCTAATGGCTGTTAGGCACAAACCCCTGCTTCTCGGGCCAAAGCAGATTCCAATTAGCCTCGTTTGTGGCAGTCACTGGCCCCTTGCACTGCAGCATTAATCCCTCACACACACCCCTTCTTTACCCCCCCCCTCCTGGTATTCCCTCCAAGGGAACGTTCACAGATCCCGCCATTTGGAGGCTCATTCCCCCTGGCAGTCGCCATTTTGAATTAAAAATAATAATAATAAATAAATAAAATAAATGAATAAAAATAAAATAAAATAAATAAATAATAAATAAATAAATCTAAATTGAATGCAATAACGGGGGTGAACTACAAATGTTAATTGTATTAAACTAGATTGATTAACAAAATTGCTGCCTCCTTCATCTGAGTCTCAGTTTCAGCCATCTCCTGATTCATGCACCTGTGAGCAGGAGTGTGGTACCAACAGCAGTTCTGGTTCTTCAGCCTGGTCGCCATATTGCTGTCTGCCCTTCTGCATCTGGTGGCTGTTCCAGCATCCTGACCATCGCCAGTACTGTGGGACACTTGTGATTCTTCTCCATGTAGGTCAGTCCCCCGCGGGGGCCTCTGACGTCCCTTGCAGAACGAATCAGGCCAAAGGCAACCTTGGGTTGATTTCGATGGAAATGCAGACCCTTCTGAGCCACGTTCCTTGGACATGGACGTCATTCCCGCCTCAACTGAGCCGACACCCGAGCCTCCATCAGGTAAGGCGAGATCCAAGTCTAAGCATGGCAGGAAAGCTGGCACGGCGAGCAACAAACTGGCTGAACGCACCCACAGAGCTCTGGAGAAGCAATTCTCCCGGGCCCAACGCTTGTCTGCTGAAGGAGGTCTCACATTGCCAACCTCCGTACCACCGGACAGGGGAGAGCCTCAACCATCCACATCCAGAGTATGGTCGCCGGAGACGGGGTATCAACAGGTCCCAACTTGGACTCTTGGTCAGGTAGGCCCACCTGTGTTTGGGTAGAACTTTGCCTTGCCAGGTTCATCTGCAGCACCCACTGCTGCCAGCACACCACCTGCTGCGGGGTTAAGGCTTCCGCTAGAGCAGTCCGTCTCCGACCAGCTCCAAATGTGGATATCACAGGCAGTGTGCCAAGCCATGGCATCAGCGAGTCATCAACAAGCCCCCTCCGTTCCAAGACCATCCTCTTCTTCGGCACCAACAACTGCCGTGAGGCCTCCACTGGATCAGTCAGGTACGGTCTCTCCCTCCCAATCCCCTGATTCGGACCCGGAAGTTTCAGATTACGGGGGAGGCAAGGATGGTTGGTCGGATTGCGAGGAACCATCTTACGAATCCCAACCCATGGCGGAGCTTTTTAATGCTTCGCTATTTCCGGCTTTGTTACGCAGAGCGTGCGAGGCAAGTAAGCTTTCCCCTCAGTCAGTACCAACCCCTCAGCCTTCCTCCGATCAGGAAACCAATCCTTTGTTTGCTGTGCCTGTAGACATGCACCTCCATATCCCTTGTCCACAGCTGTTCTTCCAAAATGTGCAGGATCAGTGGGAATCACCAGCAGCCCAGCCATCTCAAAATGCGTCTGAGCGCAAAATGGTAGACATGCCTAAGGCATTCGGAGACTACTAGAGGTCCCAAAAGTGGATGAATCGCTGGCACTGCTTTTCTCCACTGCCAGCCTTTCAGCTGATGTATCCGATGCCCTTAAGGCAGAGGATAAAAAATCTGAAATGGCCTTACGCAAAGCGCACTTGGCATCTGCCTGGGCTGTGAAGGCAGCGACGGCCACTTCCTTCTTTGCAAGAATCTCTATCACCTGGCTGCGTCAGCTGCAGGATAGAATCCCACTTGAGGAAACTAGAATGCATCAGGATCTAACAAAAATACTTGCCACATCCGAATATATGGCCGATGCCTCTCTGTATTCAGCCAAACATTCAGCCCGGGCTGTGGCTTCCAACGTGGTAGCTAGGAGACTCCTGTGGCTAAAAAAGTGGAGGGCCGAAAGTAAGCATAAGTGGCGCGCGGCCACAGCCCCTTTCAAAGGTGGCAAATTATTTGGGGATGCACTAACACCGTACTTAGTTGAAAATAAACAGAAGCAAAAGGTGATCTCCCACGTGGCAAAGAGGTCCACAAGACGGTTCACCCCTTATAGTCGCCAGCAGCCCTTTTGGGCAGGGACAGCAACAGAGTCGGCACAACCGTACCGACCGGTCGCTCCCAAACAGGAGCATTCACTGGACAGGACAGGTTATAGAGACAGGTCCAGGTACCAGCCACAACCCAAAAATTCCTTTCGTGGCCGAGGGGGTCAGTCCTTCCGCTGAGGCAAATGACTCGCAGGGAAATCCCCCCATTGGCAGGCTCACTCACTTTACTCGCCAGTGGGAAAACACGACCACAGACTCCTGGGTGTTGCGTACCATAAGGGAAAGCCTGTCCCTGGAGTTCAAATCCGTTCCTTTCAATCACTTTGTGTCTTGCCCAGCCATGAGAAACCCAGTAAAGAGGGGACTCATGGAGGACGCTATATAGCATCTTCTAGCCATCAAGGCGATAGAGGAGGTTCCCCAAAGCCAGGCAGGGCAGGGATATTACTCAATCCTGTTTGTAGTCCCAAAGTCTTCGGGGCGATGGAGGGCAGTCCTCGATCTCAAGGGATTGAATCTTCACCTTCATTACAAATGGTTCAAAATGCAAACATTGCACTCCATCCTAACCAGTATCAGGCGGGGAGATTTATTAACATCCATAGATCTGAAGGAGGCATATCTCCACATCCCTATTCTCCCAGCTCATCGCAGGTACTTAAGATTCTGCTATCTCAACCGCCATTTTCAGTACAGAGCCCTTCCTTTCGGCCTCTCTTCAGCCCCCATGGTATTCACCAAAATCCTGGCAGTGTTGGCGGCTCACTTGTGGCTGGTCCCAGTCAGGGTCCAGTGCTACCTGGACGATATCCTGATCCAGTCCCCGTCAGTCTCAGCTGCCCATTCGGATTTGACTCTCACTATACAGACTCTTCAGGTCCATGGCTTCCTGATCAACTTCAAAAAGAGCCAGATGAATCCATCTACCCGTCTGCTTCACCTGGGAGGAGTAATAGACACGGAATCATGTCATGTGTACCTGTCAGAGGAGAGACGCAGGAGCATCAGGGACTTGGCTCGCAAGGTACGCAGGGACAGAACCGTGGCATTAGCCATGCTTTCTCAGCTCCTGGGCAAACAGATCTCATGTATAGCAATCGTGCCGTGGGCTCGGCTACATACCCGGGAGCTTCAGTGGTTTCTTCTCCCATACCAAAGACAGCATACCAGTACGTCCAACAGACAGGTTCGGGTTCCCCGTCAAGTATGGTTTTCCCTTGGCTGGTGGACTTCATCGGCCGTCAGCAAAGGGACCCTGTTCAAAGAACCCAACCGCCTTCAGGTGACCATGGACGCCAGTCTCTTCGGCTGGGGGGCTCACCTCCAATCCCGGATAGCTCAGGGTCGGTGGTCGGAAGCAGATCTCAAACACAACATAAATTGGTTGGAGCTCAGAGCGAATTTATCTAGCTCTTCAAAAATTCCACACAGAGGTCAGGGGCCAGCGTGTACTGATTCAAACAGACAACGTGGCTGCAAAGGCCCACGTGAACCGGCAGGGGAGCACACGGTTGAAATCCCTCATGACCGAAGCCCGAGCATTGGGCACCTGGGCAGAGAAACACCTGCTCTCCATCAGAGCCGAACACATTTCAGGGGAGGCAAATCGACAGGCAGATTTCCTCAGCAGGTCGACAATAGATCATTCGGAGTGGATGCTTCATCCAGATATCTTCAGGGAGATATCAGCCAAATTCGGCAGTCCGATCATGGACCTGTTTGCCACCCCGAGAACGCTCAGCTTCCCAGATTCCTTTCCCGGTTCCCTTCTCGGGGAGCAGAGGGAACGGATGCGCTTCGCAGCAGGTGGCCACAAGGCCTATTGTATGCCTTCCCCCCATTGCCTCTACTTCCTGCAGCAATCAGGAAGCTCCTGGAGGAACAAGCGGAGGTGATCTTCATCGCCCCTTACTAGCCCAGGAGACCATGGTCCGCGGATCTGGTGAGTCTTTCATTTTCAGCTCCATGGAGGATTCCCGACAGCCAAATAAGGCTGATACAGGGAGATCTACAACATCCAGATCCACAATGGCTTCAACTGACCGCCTGGCACTTGAACGCCGCGCCCTAACCAGGGAATCTTACTCAGCGGAGGTGATTGCTATGATACAGGCGGCCAGGAGACTGGCAACGAACCGGCTTTATGACCATACGTGGAAGCATTTTGGTCAATGGTGTGATAAGAAACACATAAGTCTATCACAGGTGACGATTCCCAGGGTCCTGGAATATTTAATGGAGGGCGTCAACAAGGGGTTGGCACCCAACACTTTGCGCAGACAGTTAGCAGCCCTGTCCTCAATTTTGTCATGGGACTCCTCGAGCTCCTTATCAAGACATCCAGCCATTCGGGCTTTTCTTAAAGGGGTCTCGAATACCAGACCGCCTGTTATTCACAGGTATCCCTCCTGGAACCTACCTCGAGTGCTTCAAGCTCTAACATCTTCTCCTTTTGAACCACTCAAAATGTGCTCATTACGACATTTGTCATTCAAGGTCTCCTTTCTCATTGCCATTACCTCGGCCAGGCGCATTTCAGAGTTAGCGGCCTTGTCGGTTAGAAAAGACCTATGCACATTCCACGGGGATAGGGTAGTTCTCAGGCTTGACCCTTCATTTATTCCAAAGGTTAACACGGTTTTCCATAGGGCACAGGAGGTTATCCTCCCAAATTTTTGCCCTCACCCGTCACATGAATTGGAACAACGCTGGCACACTTTGGACGTAAGGAGGGCCTTGCGATGTTATATCAAGCGCACTAAGCCCTTCCGTAAGTCAGAAACCCTATTTCTGTCCTTTCAGCCTTCGTCTAAGGGGCAAAAGGTTTCAGCTTCCACCATAGGGAGGTGGATAAGGGCCTGTATTTCAAGTGCTTATGTTTCCCTGGCCTTACCCGTTCCTCCTCATGTGACGGCTCACTCTACCCGCAGTGCTGCTACAACTGCGGCGTGGGTAACACAGGCGTCCATTGAGGACATATGCAGGACATCTCCATTCATTAGACATTACCGTTTAGACAAGTTTGCTTCGGCTGAAGCCGCCTTTGGTAGACATATCCTTACACCATCTGGGGGCCCGGCCCCTACTAACTCCCACCTTAGGGACTCGAGAAGCTTTGGTACGTCCCATTGGTGGATTCTTCTTAATCATGCTGGAGAAGGAGCGTTGGCTTACCTGAACGCCTTTTCTCAGCATGATGAAGAAGAATCCATGCCCTCCCTAAGTAGAAGTCAGTCAGGTCCGGGTGGGATGGTTGTTCTGTTAGTTGTCGTTACTACCTGCTTGAGAGTCATCACATCGTACTGTTGTCAATGGCTTCGCCCGTCGATGAAAACTGGGAGGTCCCCAGATAATGAGGAGGCGTGGCAACTTGGTCTGATTGGGCAGTAGGACTAAGATAACCCATTGGTGGATTCTTCTTCATCATGCTGAGAAAAGGCGTTCAGGTAAGCCAACACTCCTTTTGTGCCAGGCAGGCTTCCATACCAATGCCTCTGAATCCACTGATGTGTCTCCCTTCATTCCCACACATGTTATTTGAACCAAGGGAGAACATCCAGTTATCAATTTTTCAAAGGAACTGGCCCCTTTGTAATAATTAGGTTGTTGCCCTAATAATTCAGATGTTTGTTCTTCCAATTTCATCTGAGTAAAGTAGTTATTGTAGTTATTGTTTGGTTAGCTAAATTGTCTAAGTTCTCAATGTGGTATGTTTGTTGATCAGTTCCTGTTGCTTTTGGAGTTATAGATCCTGTAGTTAAAGTCAGTGTTGGATTATCAAAGTTCTTAATAGGTTGTGGATATTGTTGTTCCTCTTCTGTTGTTTTTTGGCTTGTAGGTTGGTCATCTGGAGTCTGGGATTCGATTTGTAGTACTGTGAAAATATCCTCAGCTTTCACTTTTGACTTGATTAGCTCAGTAGCTTCAAGAATTTTTTCAAGGATAAGTTTATAGTTGAGTTGTGGGTAGAATTCCTCTGTTTCCATTGTGATTAGAGATAGTCCTTTGGTGGAGGCTATGTTTAGTAAGAGTCAGCCAATGTTCACCTCCACACTTTCTAAAAATTGTTTTCACCAGCCAGCTTCAATTCTTATCTTTTGGATAATATGAAGGACAAATCAAGGGAGTCAACAGGCACAATTGAAAAAAAAAAGAAATTTAGTTGCTATGCCACATTTCACCACAAGATGTCCTCAGAAGACCACAAAATCTTTTCCCAAACGCCAATTAGCTTTTTTATTTTTCAGTTAAAAAAAACAGAAAAAGATACTTTCCAAAATCAATAGTTTAGGTAAATGATAAGTCTCTATAATAAGAAATCTTGGGACACCAAGGTATCCACACAGCAAAAATCCAGTTATCTAGTTGTTAAAGTTAGTTATTCTTTTCTTTCCCAAGTTTAAATTCCCAAGTATGCAAATGCTGCTGAATTGAGAACGGGAAAAGAGTTTCAAGGAGCTTTCACAGGAAGATAGTTAGGGTAAAGAGAGAGAAAAGGAAAGATCTCATCCAGATCTTCCACGGTGCTTCATTGAGCTTAGAAGTGCTTTTGGCTTTCGGCTAGATGGTCGGCCATGTTGATGGCCGATCTTTCTTCCGTCGATCCAAAGGAGCTGCCTCAGCTCAAGCGGGAGGGCTGAGGGTCCTCCTTAGTGGTAGTCACGCCTCCAGGGTGACTTTCGACCCTTTCCAGGGTCTTTCGATGGAAAGAAACCAGACGGCGGGGGAGGGAACTCTCCTCGTACGTCCAAAGGCGCCGCAATCCGGAACCAGAAGCATAGATAATGTCTAACATTTCTTGCAGTTTGTCTTACTGCAGGAGAGTAGCGGAGGAAGTGTTCTGTCTTTGGAGTCAATTTTTTTTTTAAAAAAAAAAAAGCAATAGGAGGAAACTACTGAAACTAGAGATGAAGACCTGCAAATTGCTCAATTTTTTAAAAAAATGTTGGTCCTTTGGTCTGGAATGACCAATATGCTAGTTTCTTTTCTCTTTAAATAATTAGAATGCCAGAAATTTTCCAGCTGGGGAAGGAAGATAATGAGACTGGATTAAATGGGGGATCTTTCCAGTTTTAGTAAAAGGGAAGACACTAAATGTAAGAGAATGGACAAGTAATAGGATAAATTGTCAAATGAGCTATATATATTGAAATTGGCATTATTGAACCTGATGACCTTCAGTTCTTATTGCGGGAACTGAAATTCAACAGATCAAAATAGGAACAGGTCAAAGAAGAGTGGATTAATGATTTCTACTAACCTGAAGTGTTCTTTTATTAAATATATAAAATGATGTTGATGATGAAGACGTTAATTATTCCTTTTTCAGTTGGTCTCTTTCCTGCCGTTAAATTTAATCTGCTGCTGCCAGGAGAAGTTCTTTAGTTCCTCTCTAAATTTATGTAAGGCATTTGTTATAGTTCTATGGCTTTGATTAGATCTTACTGACATCATTGATTTTCTTTGTATGCCTGCTGCTTCAGTGATTTTGCTGTGTGTGTGTGTGTGTGTGTGTGTGTGTGTGTGTGTGCAACTGTGTGTGCTCCTTTTCTATCAAGTATTAGAATGTCTGGAAATATATGCTTTACCTTTGGTTTCTTTGAACCATAGTGTGGTTTATAAATGAACAACATAGAGCAATAGCAGAGTTATGGTAATATATTGCAAAATGAAGTTATGATTCAGTGGAGAATATAAAGGGTTAGTGCTGTTTGCCTCACTCTGCACTCATATCTCTTATAAGAGCTGTTATAAGAGAATAACTGAGTGGCAGCTTTCTAAGTTTCATTTTATTGCCATGTCTTTGAAAATCCAAAGTCAGCATGTTTTTCTTACCATGCCCATAAAATACTATATACTCAATGAAAGTCTAACTTTAGCAAAATACAATCCAGCAACATTATCTGATGCAAATGTTATTGCGAAGCAATTGACATTTAATGCATATAATTTTCTACTTGGCTAGGGTTTGTAAGGAAGCAGAAGAATACAGCATTCTTCTGTCTCATCTTGGATGTAACTATCCTTGGAATTTATGGATGGTCTCCCTGCATTCAATTGTTGGGTTACATAGAGCAAGACACTGAAAGTTTTGTACATGCATATATTAGCTTATATATTTATCTGTCATATTTAAATAGCTGCCCATCTTATGTAGTGACTGGGTGGCATACAGAATAGAACAACCACAATATGTTAGCCATTAAAAACAACCCATTTAAATTAAAAAGATAAAAACAAAATTTAAAACTCTAATGGCAGAAAAACATACAAGAGTGCATTCAATTAACTGTCCCAGCAGACATGGCACACATGTTCTGTCCAGCTGAGATATTGCCTAGGTAACAAAAGCATCTGTTTATAATAATAAAAATAATAATAAAGTTGGAAGGGACCTTGGAGGTCATCAAGTCCAACCCCCTGCTCAGGCAGGTAACCCTATACCATTTTGGACAAATGGCTGTCCAGTTTCTTCTTAAAAACTTCCAGTGTTGGAGCATTCATCGCTTCTGGAGGAAGGCTGTTCCACTGGTTAGTTGTTCTAACTGTCAGGAAGTTTCTCCTTAGTTCTAGGTTGCTTCTCTCCTTGATTAGTTTCCACCCATTGCTTCTTGTCCTGCCTTCAGGCGCTTTGGAAAATAGCTTGACTCCCTCTTCTTTGTGGCAGCCTCTGAGATATTGGAACACTGCTATCATGTCCCCCCTCGTCCTTCTCTTTGTTAAACTAGACATACCCAATTCCAGCAACCGTTCCTTATATGTTGTAGCCTCCAGTCCCCTAATCATCTTTGTTGTTCTTCTCTGTACTCTTTCTAGAGTCTCAGCATCTTTTTTACATCGCGGTGACCAAAACTGGATGCAGTATTGCAAGTGTTTAAGCCACCCAACATCCAAGCTATTAATCCTTAGCCTGTGGCAGGAGCATTAACCCGCCCTCATGTAGCAGACTCCACTCTATCATGGGAACCCCAATTTAACTAACAGGACCATGTTTTATGGGACTTTCCAGGTTGCTGCCACCCTCATCTCAAAGGAATGATATTCCAAAGGGTGGGGGCCAAAGCACAAAAGACTTTCCTCCTAGATCCTGCTGACAAAACTCCCTGATTGGTAGGTCTTGTAACATGCCTTCTCTTTCTAGATATATATAAGAGATAGATAAATTCCATAAGAACCCTAATATAATTCCAAAAGTAGACACCAATACAATTGCTTGATGGTTAATCAAATGTGATTTGGTTCAGATGCTAAGATATTATTCTACCAGTTGGTGGGTCCTATCCTACACGTAAGACTGAACGTCTGTTTCTGATTTATTATGTACTGCTGACATAAGATTGAATATCTAGCATCCATTACAGCTTAAATTATTAGGAAATGTGTAGAGAAGAGTATGTGGAATATATAGGTAAATGTGCTCCTATCAAAGATGAAGTGTGCTGATTTGCACAGGAGGGGGAATTATCTAAGGGTAGCCATTTACAATAGTATATCTATGATTCTTGTGACATGAAATTTTCCCGAATGCACTAGTTTAAAGTCTATTAAGAAAAATAATAGAGCAGTTGGAGAGGTGTACAGGACTTATTTATTATTTATTTTCTACTCCAATTTTTTCCGCTTATAAATGCTCAATGCACTCAGTAATGCACTGGAAGCTTTGCTGCCAAAACAATATATTAAATAATTATCTATCATAAGCTTCACTGCTGATAGTAAATCTGCTTCCAATTCTCATCCTGCTCTTGGTTAGAGAAAAAAAAGGACCATCAAAACAGTACCATCTATAATGGAATCCTTAGTTCCATAGGTGTTTTATGCAATGAAGTTTGTCCTTTGAGATATGTGACCTGTATTTATGATTAAGGCTGAGATTTTTCCCCTAGGGGATTATCATTTAAAATAAAGTTTACCAGGAGAGGAAGGAGATTTTGACTGCATTTGAATCCTTGCATTTTTTTCCCCACTAGAAAAAATGGAAATATCTTCAAGTTAGCTGAAGACTGGGAATGCATGAAAGTGCAAGTTGGACAGAATTTTAGCTACAGGAAATCACACAATGGGTCCAGCAGGTTAAATGAGTATTTTTTGAAACTAGGGAAATGATCCCATTCAGCAACTGGTGTTTCTAGGGGTTTTAGTTTGATTACTTTGGATGCAATTATTGCTAAAGCTTTCATTTCTTTTCCAATGAAAAATGGATTCTCTAAAAGGTTCTTCTTTTCCCCCAGTCCTATTGGCAGCATTGTAATTTCCAGTATAAAAAGAATGGTTGTGCTATTCTTGAAAATAATGATGCATGTGAAGTTCATCCTTGCCTTCTAGATTTTAGTGTAAAAGAAATGTGAAAAAAAAAAAACCAGCAGGATTTATGTAAGCAGATGTATTGGTAAATGAAGCCCATGCTGTGTAGGAATGATAGAAGAAGCTATATCTCTGTCATGTGAAAGAGAGACTTTTCTACTAGCTTAATGGTGGTTCTTTTACTTGGCCACAAGAGAGTAAAACATTATGCTTATTTCTGGAATATTTGGAAACTCCTAGCTGAATATGACAAGATAATTACCAAGCACCTCACTGCCATCACTGTAAAATTTGGCTCTCCAAACACTTAAACACTCAGGAATAGTCTTACTTTGCAGTAGGCATATAGATATGGCTTGGCAAGGTTGGTCTTATTAAACACTAGAAGTAAATCATAAGCCCGGGGAAGATTTGGCCCCTATAGTACGTTGTAATCAAAGCCTTGTTTAAGTTTGTGTTTCCTAGCTTTTTCCTCCCATCTTTTTGAGTCAATGGATGCTTGGCTGTTTTCTTGTAGTTTTGGGGAGGGGGACCTAATCTGTATTGAGGAAATGGTTCTCTTTATTCTGGAAAGTGCTGGATCTTGCCTGTTGATTCAGTACATTGGTACAAGAAGTGAAGAAATGGCAAAACCAGTCATTGTGGATGGAAACTTTGGTTTATGGCTTACACTCTTGTGTGAATCCAGCAAATTGCCATGCCTTCAGTAAATCCTGAATAAATAAGCCATGGGATAGAGTAAAATCTCTTCCCCCTCCCCAGGTCTCTCTTCTGTTTGTGCTCTACCTGCAGTTGTAGGAAGCATGACTGGTGAGCAGAATGTCTAATAGCCGCAGCAGTAACTTTTGGCACAGGGTTTTTTCTGGTCCTAAGTGTTTATACAACTTGGTATCTCACAAAAGAACAGGCTTAATGTTTTGCCATCAGGGGTTCTAGAAAGGAGGTTTAGTCAGCTTTCCTTCCAGAGCTGACTTTGTCCTTGTTGCTCTGCTGTACCATTTATGGCACTTGGAACTAATATCACCCGTCTATTACTCTGGAAGAGAATATATTTTTCTTTATTAACTGATAAATCCTTAGAAAACTCAAAAAAAGGTACAAAAATGCTGTTCAATCATGTAAGCTGTAAGGACGGTCTGGGTATAATTAAATTCTGACACATTGTTTCCATGCCAGAAGGCAATTAGGTATCCAGTTTTCTTTTTATTATTTTAGTTTTCTGAAAAGTTTATTGTTTGATGTTTTATACAGCATGCTGGTCAATGACCACAAATAAAATATAACTGAGATCCATAGGCATTTATTTTTGCTTTTTTACCTTACAAGAAATGATAAAATAATACAAAAGTTTTAACAATGTCTTAAACTTTGGTAAGAGGCTTTCATTTGGTTCTTTACTTCATCCAGGAAGAAAGGTTTCTTAAGAATTAGGCTGTTCTCTGAAAACTACAAATAGGGCACTGATGGATTAATTCAATTTGTGGGCAAGGGTAATGCTAAAACAACAGATCTTTTTCATAGACTGTCATGCACACCCAAGTGGACATAGCTGGGAGCAGCTTACTAAGATTTGAAAACGAATGTGGCTTTAATGTTTCAAAAAGAGGTGCATCACATGTGCTCCCGTGTCCCAAACTCCTTTTTCAAAGTAGTTGCATAACTGTACAGTTAGATACACCCCACATGGAATTTCAGCTATTCCTACATTGAAATCTGCCATCTTACTTCATGAATTTTTTTCTACACAAAAGGCATCCATTTTTTCCCCACCCCATTCTTTTAGAATATCTGCAGATGTTATGTTTTGAAATAGGTTTGTTGCAAAGTGATGTTGCTCTTGTATTATGTCATAACTCTCAGACTCTGTCTCCCTCTCTGCTGTTTTCATCTGCTGTCTAACTCCTTTGATTTGAATGAAAAAAACCCAACCTCCTTGGGAGGGCTTTTCTTTCCTACCATTTCCCTGACATTACAATGAGGGAAGAAAAATACTTCTTCCTAGTGTCTACCCATAACTTACATTTAAGCTAGACTCAAGAACTCAGTATAGTAATTAATTACGTAAACGATTTGTATGGCCAACCATCACATAGCACAACTCTGGGTAGCTCACAATACTAATGCTGTAAAATTAAAACTAGAAAACCAGGGAAAAACAAGTATTAAAATCTAGAAACTAAAATTTCTGGTATCTTCTGAGAGGCCCTACAAACATACATAGGCTCTCATCACTCTATTTCAGTGCCTAAAGAACAGGTCTTGATCAAGGATCTTCATACCTGGACCTTTTATGACTTGTGGACTTCAACTCCCAGAATTCCTCTGCTAGTGTGCCTGGCTAAGGAATTCTGGGAGCTGAAGTCCACAAGTCATAAAAGGGCCAAGTTTGAAGACCCCTGGTATTGATGGTTTTCCAGAAGGTTAAATTGGTGGGGACCTACCAGATCATCAGGGAGATGATGTTTCTGTTTTTAGGGACTTTCTTTTTATTCATGTTTTGGTCTCCTTAGGGATGGGAAAGAATAAAATTACCTTTTCCTTTTTTTTTTTTCAGATTGAATGAAGCTAATGGAAACACTATGGATTTGATTTTTTTTTTTTTTTTTGGCAAAATATTGTTTTCAGGCAGCAACAATGCAACACACTGGTAGCTTTATCCCAGCAGCAATTTAGCAGCTATTGATGAGCATCTTTAAGTCATAACTATTGATATTGAGCTACAGAATGGTTGGCACTTTATACTAGTCACAAAGTAGTAGCTGTCTAACACAATGACAAGAGAACAATATAATGGAGCATTGTTTAATTTCACCCACGAGATTAGAGAACTGGAGATATTTTTATTCTGTATTGTTTTGGCCTTTTTCTCCAGGATCTTCAGTATCAATCTTTATGCCTCAGGTGGAAGTTATTAGTTCCAATATCTTTGCTTTCCTAATTGGAAATACTGAATTTGAAAATAGGAAGGAAATCATTGTGATCAGTGCTTTAATTTTCCTATATATTGCTATATGCAAAACTCTAAATCTCTATGCTTCTATAAACAGTCATGCATTCAGGAACTAGGTAACAGAAGAAACCTCAAGGGCTTAATACTGGTAGGTAAATTCCATTACTGGAGACAAAAACAGATATGGAAGATTCCCTGATGAATGCAGAAACCGCCCCAGATGTTTATCTATCTGTCTTTCTGTCTCTATCCCAGAATTTAAATCTGAAGCTTTTTCTTCCTTTTGCCTGGATCAGTAGATTTTTGGCCTTTCTTTTTCCAGCTTGAGAATGGAATACACCGGCCCAAACAATGTCATATCCTACTTTATATGATTCAGCCTTCATATTTTGATCATACCGAATAGGTTTTCTGCCCTGTTGTTTAACAACCTAATTTTGAGACCTAAGCTTGGAAACGAGCTCTATAATAATTCACAATGTGTGGGTTTGTCACCCTCTCTCTGTTGGAGAGCCATATTTCCTCACTTGCCAACTCCCAGTGAGATGTTTATTGGAAGATTTTTCAACTGAGCTAGACAATAAAAGGCCAAATCCCCAGGAGTCTGAATGAAATCAATGAGACTCCCATAAGTAGCAGGAGATATGTCTATCAGATGGGACAGATGTTTTAATTTGTAACCAAAGCTAGCTGGATTCTTTCTTTAGAGAACTGATAAGAAGGATGTGCACCCTGCTTCATAAGCTTATAAAACCAATTAAATAATTCAAAACTATTTTAAAAAATCAGAACAAGATAATAAGAACAGTAAATTTAAACTGCTAGAAAGGTTATCATTGGAAAAATATGTGAACTATCGCATATCTAAGCAGCGATATTAAAGTTGGCGTGATAGAGCTGTCCATATGGTTCAGGATAACTTTGCATTTTTGCTTCGAGATATAAATATGGTTTTTACAGTAAATTCCCATGTGGTACTATTAGCGTAATAGATATGCCTCCCCAATTCTCAGTTTAGTTCACTCTTTTATAAAAGCAACTGTTTATTTCTATTTACATCTCTGGATCTCTGTAAGTTCTGGTTAGGAAATGGTTCTCACTACCACTCTTCTAATTTCAAAGATAATTCCATTTGTAGCATTCTATACTGTGCTTCAAACAAATGAATTTCTCTCCTTGTGATAATAAGAAATAACTTATCTGAAGTGATTGCAATGCAGTAAAATTAAATTCCTTTCCCCATGTGCTTATATTAATCATTTCAGCATGGCCTTATAATCCAAATAAGAGGAGGTATAAATTGCATGGGACGGGAGGGGGAATTTGAGTTGTAGGGAAAAATAGGAAGGAAACAATTGCCTTTTTCTGCTTTTAATGTGTGCTTTATCTGTCAAAATCTCATTGTTCTGTATCCTGGAAATGGGTATTCTATTTTTAATGTCCCACTAAGGTTTAATTCAATACTTATATGTGAAATGGGAAGGAGGCAAGATCATCTTAACAAATATATGGTCTAGCTTTCTAATGCTTTTTCATTGCCTCAGAAGGTTTGCAAGAATTAAAAAATAAAACAAGCCTATAAAAGTCATAAAAACTAAAAGTGGAAATAGTCTTTGGGAGTAAAAACACTTTAAAAGAAGAATTTGTCAATTTGCATCCTTTCCTAATTGTTAAGAATAGTCCTTTAGCATGTGCTGGTTGATATATTAAATAAAAAAGTGAAAGAAACAATGTCAGATGTACTGAGAAGCTACCACTTCAGGCAAGGTGAAGTCATGATTATATCTCTTAAAAAATCAGTCCCATTAGTGTACAGTATGGGAAATTAGCCCTTAGGCATCTTGCATTCAAATCAAGATGGGCTTAAAAAAAAAAAAAGAATTTGGAGTGCTTTGAATTGGTCCTGTGAACCAGTGAGCTACTGTAGAAGATATTGTAGAATAAGGGTTACAGATTTCCAGGAGAAATTGTATTAACTGGAGTGCTTGTCATCTGACATTTTGGACCTTCAAATGGAGCCTCCTGGAAGAATACATTGAGCCAGTCTGTCTAACCAAAATATGTGGCAATCATCTCTGATTTGTAAAAAAAAAAAAATGTTTGTAGCTTGCACAATAACTTAAGATGGTTATGGTCTTCTTTCTTTTTTTTTCTTTCTCTTTCTTTCTTTCTTTCTTTCTTTCTTTCTTTCTTTCTTTCTTTCTTCCTACCTACTTACCTACCTACCTACCTACCATAAAGACAACAGAAAATTAGAATTTTTTTAAAAATATCAAACGTAAGACATAAAACTGATAGATTAATTCAGCTAAGATGAAACCTTTCCGTGCTGACTAAGCTCTTAAAGTTCTGTAGAGGTTTATCTTTAAAGTAGTTAGCCTATTATTTAGAAATTTTAAACAAGCCTGCTCTATTAGATCAAAAGTTAGTTTGTGCCAGCATCTTGTTTTCCACAATAATCAACTAAAGACTACGCTGAAACTTCTTGGGTTGTTGCTTCTCGAAAAAATATAGTATAGTGTACTGATTTAAATACAGTATATATACTGTGGAGTTCAAAAAACCGGGACATTAGCTGCTATAGCCTTTTTGAAGTAGTTTGTTGTTTCAATTTTTTAAAAGTGTGAAGTAGAGGCTTTATTTATTTATTAGCCTTATATAACTGGCCAATTTATGAAACACAATTCTGGATAACTCACAACAATATTCTATTCTTACCCCTATGGATAAAATCTGAATAATTTGAAGTTCTGCTTATTTAAGCTTTGGGCAAGAGAAGTGTCATGAAGCATCATATCTTAACTGAATACAGAATTTAGGATGTTCTGGAATTGCAGCCCTCTGCTGCACTTAGTTACTGAGAAACACCTATCATTCTGTAATTTTCTATCAAACAAAATTAGATAGGAGACTAACCAGTATCACCTTATTACCTTGGGTCACCTTGAGTTATTTACTCTGGGGATTACTATGTTTTGATAGATCTACAATTAATGGAACAACCTGCCTCCAGAAGCTGTGAATGCTCCAACACTGGAAGTTTTTAAGAAGAGACTGGAGAGCCATTTGTCTGAAATGGTATAGGACAGTGGTGGCGAACCTATGGCACGCGTGCCAGAGGTGGCACTCGGAGCCCTCTCTGTGGGCATGCACGTCATTACCTCAGCCCTGCTTCCCCCCACACCCCCCTCCACCAGCAGCTCTCCCCAGAGGAGAGTCTCCCCCAGGCATGGCCTGTGCGGAGCAGCGCAGCCAAGGACATGGCAGCCTGGCAGCAGGGACAAGACTCCGCCCTTGCGCCCCATCGTGTGCAGATGATGCTGCAGGGTGCGGGTGGAGGGCGTGGTTGCCATGGCATTGCAAGACCACCTGGGCGATTGCTGTAGTGGGCCAAGGGGGCATGAGTAGCCCTGCAGCTGGGCAGGGCAGGGGCAGAGCGCGGGCAAGGGGTGGGGGGGTGGGGCGGTTTTTGGGCACTCGGTCTCTAAAAGGTTCACTATCACTGGTATAGGATTTCCTGCCTGAGCAGGGGGTTGGACTAGATAACCTCCAAGGTCCCTTCCAACTTTATTATTATTATTATTATTATTATTATTATTATTATTATTATTATTATTGATGTGTTGATGGAAAAGGCTAATTTGAATAGGACATGGAACAGAACACAGTATCTTTCTTACATAATGGTTTATTACATGTAGTGTTTTATTTAGTTTGTGGACATTTGCTTGACTTTCTATTCCCCCCCCCCCAAAAAAAAAATTAGCACCCGCATGACTAATATTTAGAAACCAGTGAAAACTTTTTTTTAAAAAAAATAAGCAGACAATTGGGAAATGCATTAGTGGAAGATACATGGGGACATAGGTAATCATGTTATGCTTGATAGGGTGGAAATTGTATTATACTGTATACTTTAGCATTTTTGAACGATATATTGTTCTTTAGATTAATTTTTTATTAAAGTGGCATAGAAACATTCTGTAGATGATAGATGATAGATAGATAGATGTGATTCAACTTTGATATTTAATGGCATATACCATGCAATAAGATCTGAAAAATCTCTTTTTAAACTTGGCATATGAATTATCTGCTGTATTGTTGCATGGGTTATTTTCTGTATTTCTATTCAGCTGACTTGTGAATAATATTCACATTCAGGTTCATCTAAGTTTCCTGGTCTAAGACCACCCCAGTAGATTTGATTGGTGTGGTTTACTGCAATTTGAATTCATGGGCTCTATAGTACCCTACAATATTAATAGATGATTAGTTTCTCCTTAGAAGGAAGCCACACATTTTATTTCTACTGTTGAAAGAAAAATCTTCATCAGGATCCAGTCCAAGCTGGGAATAAACAAAATGGAGACTGGTTTAGAAAGAAGGTTGTAGTTTATTGAAGAGCAGAGCCAGACAGAAGTGGCTCTGGGAAAGCTGACCACATGTTGCTGGGAGTGGTGGGTTTTTATACCTTCTTGGGCTTTTGTGTTTGGAGTTCCTGTTCCTGGCATGAACTTTGACCTGGTGGGTTAATCCTATTATATCCTAATGGTCATGTTTCCTGTCCTTAGAGTTTGAGTGGGGGATGTAGATTTTAGGGGTCTTTGTCTTTCTAATCTCATCAGCTTCTAGCTTCCTGGCTCCAGCCTTTCTGAAAGGATTATCACATCTGCATTTCTAAAAGCTGGCCTCTGTCTAGTTTCTGCTTGAGGCTATTAAGAAAAACTTGCTTTTCTGCTTTTAAAATCTTTTGGAGAAATATATTCTGCCTTTTTAATATTCCGTAAAACATTTCCTTCTCTGGGGGGTGACCTCCCCCACTACTACAGAAATTGATATTTACTTTATAACACTTTCACTTACACTGTACTTTCCAAAGGAATTTGTTATTGGTGGGTATGCATTTTTTTTTAATTTTTTTTACATCCCTTCTCATAAAAAATGAAATAAAATTGCAATCTGGTTTACAGTACTGTTCCCTGTGTGGATGTGCTCACATCTCATTCAGGACATTTTGTCTTAGCCAGATCTTTTAAATTTTTAAGCTCATGACTAGTGTTAAAAAAGCCTTGAAGCATCATGCAGCTTCAGCATCTCAAATGCTGAATCAAATTGATCTTGAATCTTGGCATTTATTATTTCAATTTATATAGCTGCCATCTCAGCTGCGTGACTGGGAGCTTACATTTAAAAACGAGAAAGAGAACAAGTGTAATCTTAAGACCTAGTTTAAAAGCATAGAAAACCATTTGCAAAATACATAAATGAATTCAGGTCTGAAAACTACCATACTCAGCATCACCACAAAATAGCCAGATCCCCATGGCCAGTATCACAGCCCCACTTCTAAGCTCTTACAAAAGGCCAGTAGAGTCAGGTCCAATTTGATCAAGTTTCTTGTTCTTCCCATGTAACTTTTCTCACTCCTTAAAGCATCAAGCCATTTTTTTTCTGGGCAAAACATTTATTTCTGCTTGGATACCCAGAGTGCTTTCCATTTCATTTTATTTTTTTTTTTAAAAAGCAAAATTTAAGTTGATGTTTTCCTAAGCAAAATAGCAAAAGACCTTCAGAAATGTTAAAAAGGGGATGTCCTTCTTTCCCAAACGGTTCACGTTCTGTCTCTGAGCTGTAGGCATAAATAAGTAAATTGCCTATAATTGATCACTGAGTGTTGTGTGGAATTGCTATATTGAGGTTGCACTGGGGCATACAGTATCTGAAACAGAAAGATGTACATGTCTTTATTTTGCCAATGTATTTATTGCTGTTGTAATCAAATGTTTTAGGCAGTTGTCATTGATGAACGGGGGCTTTAATTTCAGAGTAGAAAAGGAAGAATTAAATCATCTTGATGCCCCTATCCCTTTTTTAATGAGAAGGAAAACAATTTAAACAGAAGAATAGTGCCTCAATTTTACCTTGTTCTTTTTGATGCAAAGATAGCTAGCTATTTGCAAAGACAAGTAATTTAACTTTGGTATTATTTTTCAGTCCTTGGGTTTGAAATGCATTTCTCTTCTGAATATGTTACCTTGCATTGAAGACTGCAAGGCTATTGGCATGCTTCCCCCCCCCCTTCCTAACATTTTCCCACAAGTGCAAGGTCTGCTTTTAATCCATTATCTGTGACAGAAATTTACCAAATGGCTTATCAGCTGAGCCAGTAAAGATAAATAGTAGTAGTAGTAGTAGTAGTAGTAGTAGTAGTAGTAGTAGTAGTAGTAGGCGGCACTTATTGTCTGTTGCTGTCTTCTCAATTTTGACTTTTAAGGACAAATGCATATAAAGTCAAAATTGAGAAGACAGCAACAGACAGTAAGTGTCGCCTATGCAAAGAAGCTGAAGAAACAGTGGACCACCTGGTAAGCTGGTGCAAGAAGATTGCACAGACTGACTACAAGCAGCGGCATGACAAAGTAGCAACAATGGTGCATTGGAAGATCTGCAAAAAATATCATTTGCCTGTAAGCAAAAACTGGTGGGATCATAAAATAGAGAAAGTCATAGAAAATGATAAAATTAAACTGCTCTGGGACTTCAGAATTCAAACAGACAAGCACCTGCAACATAACACCCCAGACTTAACAATTGTCGATAAGAAAGACAAAAAAGTCTGGATAGTGGACGTGGCAGTGCCTGGAGACAGCAGAATAGACGAGAAAGAACTGGAGAAGATAACAAAATACAAAGACCTACAAATAGAAATAGAAAGACTGTGGCAAAAGCAAGCAAGGCTAGTACCAATAGTAATAGGCGCCTTGGGTGCAATCCCAAAACAACTGGAGCACCACTTGAACACCATTGGCATTGACAAATTTGCTATTAGTCAATTGCAAAAGGCGGCCTTACTAGGAACTGCTTCCATCCTGCGACGATATCTGTAATACCATCAAACATCAACATCTGCCTATCCCAGGTCCTGGGTAAGGACTCGATAGGTAGACAAAATGCCAAATCCAGTCTGAACATCTGGCTGACTGTGCAATGATCAATAATAGTAATAATAATAATAAAGTTGGAAGGGATCTTGGAGGTCATCTAGTCCAACCCCCTGCTCAGGCAGGAAACCCTATACCATTTCGGACAAATGGCTATCCAGTCTCTTCGTAAAAATTTCCAGTGTTGGAGCATTCACCACTTCTGGAGGCAGGTTGTTTCACTGGTTAATTGTTCTAACTATCATGAAGTTTCTCCTTAGTTCTAGGTTGCTTCTCTCTTTGGTTAGTTTCCATCCATTGCTTCTTTTTCCTGCCTTCAGTCTCTTTGGAAAATAGCTTGACTCCCTCTTCTTGGTGGCAGCCCCTGAGATATTGGAACACTGCTATCATGTCCCCCCTCGTCCTTCTCTTCGTTAAACTAGACATACCCAATTCCAGCAGCCGTTCGTTATAAGCTTTAGCTTCCAGTCCCCTAATCATCTTTGTTGCTCTTCTGTATACTCTTTCTAAAGCAGTGGTTCACAACCTGTGGGTCGGGACCCCATTTGGGGTCGAACGATCATTTCACGGGGATCGCCAAACAACGCAGTCCGCCATTTTTTTCCCCTTTTCCTTAGCTGTGCTACTCCCTTTTATTCTATTGACTTTTGAAAGCCAATGGAATAGACTCTCTTGAATAGAGTCTAATTCTATTGGCTTTCAAAAGCCAATAGGAATTGTCCAGGCTGTCTCTGCCCAGCTGAGCCCGCCAAAAGTCCCATTCTGCAAACGATGCTGCTCAGTTGAGTAATCCTCGACTTACAACCAGTTGAGTAGTCCTTGACTTAACGACCGGTTGGGGGTCGCGGCATTAAAAAGGTTGAGAACCACTGTTCTAGAGTCTCAACATCTTTTTTACATCTTGGTGACCAAAACTGGATGCAGTATTCCAAGTATGGCCTTACCAAGGCATTGTTAAGTGGTATTAATACTTCACGTGATCTTGATTCTATCCCTCTGTTAATGCAGCCTAGCACCGTGTGGCCTTTTTGGCAGCTGCAGCACACTGCTAGAGATAGCCAGCCAGCTTTCATTCCTAAAACGGAACTAGAACTCACAGTCTCCTAGTTTCCTTTTTTCTTTTTAACGTGGTGCCCTAATCTGTAGAACAAACTGGCTTTTCCTAAAAATTGTTCATAATTTTTCCCAATTTTTTCTTACCTTGCTCTATTCATATTTTTATGTTGAAAGTATTTTTAGTAGAAGGGTGTTCTCCAGCATGAGGATGGATAATCCACGGTTTCCTGAAGTCCGTTCTACCCAATTAGACTAAGTCTGCGAGATAGCCACGCCTCTTTCTGGGTCACATTTACCCAGTTCCAACTTAATCTTTACCAAGACAAGACACATTGGTTCAGATCTCCAGACTCAGGTTGTAAATTTTCCATTTTCCCCATCCGTGGATTATCATTCCTTTCCCCTTTAGTTTACCTTTAAGTTTGCTGAATCCTTGTGCTTCTTGCTTCGTCTCCATTCCACTTATCCCCCTCCTCCCTATTGCTGCAAGCTTCAGCACGAGGCTTGTGTTTCTCTTTTAGAAGCCCTTTTCAGAAGCCGCGGGGTTTTCTGCTTGCCTCAGCTGGTTGGCGGGCCTCCGCGGAGAGCCCGAACGACAGCTGATCGTTGGGGCTTCTTACCGGAGGATCGCAGATACCGGCAGATCGCCACGTGGCTGGCGGACGCCATTTTGGTCAGGTCCGCTCCTCCTGCAAGTCTCAGCATGAGGCTTGTGTTATCTTTTGGGAGCTTTTTCAGAAGCCGTGGGGCTTTTCTGTTTGCCTCAGCTGGTCGGCGGGCCTCTGCGGAGAGCCGAAGGGCAGCTGATCATTGGGGCTTCTTAACCGGAGGATCGGCTAGCAGTGGAGCATCGCGTGGCCGGCATCCGCCATTTTGTTGTTGAGGCCTGTGCTTCCGGATATTTCAGAGTATGCACGTGGTAGGCGCCCACCATTTTTGTAGGCCCGTGCCTAGGCTACACGCGACTGCCGATCACCGGTTGAATGTTTTTCCCTGTTTTCACGAAGTTTCTCTACTATTAAATGAGTGAACAAGTGAAGGGAGCTTTAATTTTGGGTAAATCATTTAGTTTGAGCAAAAGATTCTGATTACTTCTGGCCTCACAACGCGGCTGAGGCCGCCATTTTTTCAGGAGGGTTGAGTGTGTGAAAATTGTCACAATCACATTTGTTTCCACCTCAGCCTCACCCACTGACATTGCCTCTGGCAATATATTGTGACAGTAAAATTGGATTGCCTTGTCATTGGGAGCTTACTCCTATCATTCCTGTTGATTCACATACTAGTCTTACTAGTCTCTACAGTCTAACACCGGTCCTCAGCACCTAGCCTTTTTTCCAGACCCATTCTCAGACTTGTGCTGAAGGGTCTTAGGCCTAGCTCCCTTGCAAGGAGCCCATACTGGTTTTTCCAGTCCTTCCAGTGTTTCACATTGGACCGCTTTTCCCAGCCTTGTACAGACCCATTCTCAGACTTGTGCTGAAGGGTCTCAGGTCCTAACTGCCGTGTCAAGGGTCCATACTGGTCTTTCCAGTCCTTAAAGCTTTCACCTTTGGGACACCAGTCCTTACTTTTCTTGTGACCCATTCTCAGTCTTGTGCTGAAGTGTCCCCAATGAAATGGCTGAAGACAAGCAACCTCAGCTGGTTCTGGCACCCACCAGTCCTCCAAGCAAAAGCATAAATCTTCAAAATTGGAGGCAGCTGGCAAATTAAAGGCAAAGGCAAAGGCCTTATCCACCAAAGCACCATCCAAGGCGGCAGAGAAGGAAGCCGCAAGGCGGCATCAGTCCCTGGAGAGGCAGATTTCCAAGGCTCAAAAGGCAGCCTCATCAGAACAGGTACCAGTTACATCTGGGACGTCTGTGACCTCTCCTTTCAGTCCTCAGATAACCACAATTGCAGAGGTTCACAGACCCTTGTCTCCAGAGGTTGGGTCTCAACCTAGGTCTATCAGTCTTGTGATATCTAACCCAAGTCCAAGCTGGGGGGCTTCCACACTTGCCTCTCGATCAATTCCATCAGACACATTCACTCCCACGGCTGCTGCTCTCCGTCCTGAGTCTTCACAGGCACTTGGGCTGGAACATCTACAATCCATGCTCACGCAGGTATTAGAGAGTCTTTCCTCTCTACAGAGATCCCAACCTCCGGCATTTTCCCAACGCCGGTCTGAGACCCCTGATTACGCCTATTCCGTTGTTTCCAATCAATCCTCACAGGGTGGGGATTCTTATTCGGAAGTTGATGAATTACGGGGGGCAGCCTTATCAGACAATGAGCATATTCCTCAGGAGCCCTCCCCCTTTGTAGGCCTCTTTGATCCCACTCTATTCTCAAGCCAAAGCCATGGCTACATCCCAGATCACCCCAGAATCAGATCCTCAACCTACCCCTTCCACCAGTCAGGCATCAAACCCTCTGTTTGATGAGCCCAGGGTGGCTCAAAGGCATATACCTTGCCCTCCTTTCTTTGCCAACATGGTAAAAAAAAATGGGTCAATCTTGGGGCCTCTCCTGCCCCAGGGTCCTCTGACAAAAAACTGTTTAGCATGGCGCTGTCCCTAACCAACCTCCTAGAGGTCCCAACCATGGACACATCCCTCACTCCCATTTTTTTCAAACTCCACCATTGCAGGAGATATGGCGGAGGCATTAAGACCGGAAGATAGAAAACCTGAGTATTCTCTACGAAGGGCACATAAAGCATCAGGATGGGCAGTAAAGGCTTCCATGTCAGCCTCTTTCTTTTCACGGTCCTCTATCACTTGGCTCTGGGAGCTTCAGGACATGATCCCACAGGATCATGTATGCGCCCATCAAACATTGGGTAAGTTATTAGCGGCAGTTGAATACATGGCCGATGTCACATTGCACGCCACCAGATTTTTAGCCAGGGCGATCGCAGCCAACGTTTCTACCAGGCATATGCTTTGGCTGAAGCAATGGCGGGCGGATTTAAAATCCAAAGGACGCTTGGCCACCACCCCTTATTCTGGTGGAAAATTATTTGGGGATGTCCTGGAGCCCTATTTGATAGAGAACAAGGACAAGAAAAAGGTTCTTGTTCACCAGACTAGACGATCGGACAGAAAGCCTGCCCTTTTCTATCGCAGATGGGTTCCGGGACAACATCCAGGGTTCTGATTGGCCACAACCCGCATGCTCCTTTCCTCCTAGATCGGAGCGTCAGATGGACTGCTTTGTGCCAAAGCCCAGGCAACAACCACAGTCTAAGCGGTCCTTTCAGGGTGCGGAGGCCGTCCCTATCGGAGGAATAAGTGACTCCAGGGAAGGACCCCCCCATAGGCAGCCGACTCTCCCTGCTCTTTCAGAACTGGGAGCACATTACCACCGACGCCTGGGTCTTGTCCACTGTCACCAACGGCCTGACCTTGGACTTTCTTTCAAAACTGGCAAACCAGTTCATTCAGTGTCTGACTCCTTCAAACCCATCAGAACGGGTTCTCACGAAGGAGACCATTTCCCATCTCATCGAAATAAATGTGGTGGAACCAGTCCCTCCCGATCAGAAGGGGCGAGGGTTTTACTCAATCCTCTTTATAGTCCCAAAGACCTCGGGAGGATGGAGGGCCATTCTGGATCTAAAACGGTTAAATTATTACCTGATATACAAAAAATTCAAGATGCAAACCCTGCAATCCATTTTGGCCAGCATACAAAGGAACAACCTCCTGACGTCCATCGACCTCACGGAGGCATACCTACATATTCCAATATTTCCACCACATCGCAGGTTTCTCAGATTCTGCTACAGATCTTATCACTATCAATACAGAGCGCTTCAGTTTGGCCTGTCATCCGCCCCGAGTGTATTCACAAAGATCTTGGCGGTTCTGGCAGCTCACCTCAGACTAGATTCCATTCAGATCCAGTGTTACCTGGACGACATCCTCATTCAGTCGGTGTCTGTCCTGACTGCACGGTCGGAGGTGGGCCGCACCATAGACGTGCTACAGAACCCATGGGTTTTCTGTGAATTTCCTCAAGAGACAGCTGATCCCATCCACACGGCTCCTTCATCTGGGAGCAGTGATAGATACAACACACTGCATGGTCTACCTATTGTCAGATCGCATAACTAGTCTCAAGGCCCTGGTTCACCAGGTACGGCACGCCAGGACGGTTCCCCTCCTCACTCTCTCCCAGCTTTTAGGCAAGATGATCTCCTGCATTGCCATTGTACCCTGGACCAGACTACACTCCAGAGCTCTTCAGTGGTTCCTCCTCCCCTTTTAGAGACAAAAGCTAACATCCTCCAACAGGCAGGTAAGGTTGACTCCCCTGGTATCGAAATCACCCAGATGGTGGAGTTCTCGGGCCATCGCCAGGGGCTTGGAATTCAGAGAACCGTCATGGATCGTTCTCACCACAGACACCAGTCTCTTCGGTTGGGGAGCTCACCTCCAGTCTCAGATAGCCCAGGGGAGATGGTCCAAAGAGGATTTGAAACACAATATGAATTGGCTGGAACTCAGGGCAATTCATCTGGCGTTGTGTCATTTCAGTCACAAGGTGAGAGGCCAGCACGTTCTCGTCCTCACAGACAACATAGTGGCCAAAGCCCATGTGAACCGTCAAGGGGAACCAGGTCAAGTTCTCTGATGATGGAAGACAGACTGCTCTGTTCCTGGGCAGAGGCCAGTCTGGCCTCGATCAAGGCGGATCACATCTCAGGATTAATCAACCAGCAGGCAGACACTGTCAGCAGGGTGACAGTGGATCATTCAGAGTGGTGCCTGGATCCAGCGCTGTTCCTGGAAATATCTCACAGAGTGGGGCATCCAGTTCTGGATTTGTTCGCCTCAGCAGCGAACTCCCAATTCCCAAGATTTTTTTTCCCAATTTCCGTCTCCGGGGTGGGAGTGAGTAGATGCTCTGTGCATACCATGATCCTGGGGCCTTCTCTACGCCTTTCCTCTGCTCCCACTTCTTCTGGCTGTCCGCAAGATTCTGTGAGAGAAGGCGGAGGTGGTTCTCATAGCTCTTCATTGGCCAAGGCATCCGTGGTTCGCCGATCTCATGAGTCTGTCAGTATCGGCACCGTGGAAAATACCTCCGGGCCTAGTAGCACTCAGTCAAGGGGCACTCCAGCACCCCGACCCTCAATGGCTACAATTGAGCGTATGGCGCTTGAGCGGAGACGTCTGACTGAGGGGCTTACCCTCCGAGAGTCGCTGATATGATTCAAGTGTCTAGACGTTTGTCAACAAATATGACTCCACTTGTTTTCTATCTTAGATGTCCAAGCATCAGGTCCAGTTGTCATCTCTCACTGTGCCTCAAGTTCTACAGTTTTTACTGGATGGAATAGATAGGAGTCTCTCTCCAAGCACCATCAAGAGACAGGTTGCGGCCTTGGCCACGGTACTCTCTTGTGACGACTCTTCTTCAGTAGCGCATCATCCGATGGTCCATTCGTTCATCAAGGGGGCAGTTAACACTAGACCTCCAACTGTTCATTGGTACCCCTCTTGGGATCTTTCAAAGGTTTTAAAGGCCCTTACCGGGTCACCCTTCGAACCGCTTCAATCTTGTGATCTCAATATTTTATCCATGAAAGAAGCCTTTCTGGTGGCAGTGACTTCGGCCAGACGCATATCTGAACTGGCGGCCCTCTCAGTCAGGGAGGATCTCTGCCTGTTTCGCCCCGATTGCGTAATACTGCGACTAGATCTCGCCTTCATTCCTAAGGTGGACTCCTTGTTTCACCGGTCCCAGGAGGTGGTGTTGCCGAACTTCTGCCCTAGACCAGCCCATGACTTGGAACTAAGCTGGCACACCTTGGATGTCCACAGGGCACTCCGCATCTATCTTAAAAGGACTTCTACTTTCCGTAAGTCAGAGGCACTTTTCCTTTCCTTCAGTCTTTCTTCTGTGGGACTCAGGTTCTCATCTTCCACTATTGCCCGGTGGATAAAGGCCTGTATTGCCAGGGCATACCAATCACAGTCCTTAGCCATTCCTTCACATATGATGGCCCACTCTACCTGTAGTGCGGCCACCTCTGCGGCCTGGGCCACTCAGGCGACCATTGACGAAATCTGTCGGGCGGCGACCTGGTCATCCCTTTCCCCATTTATTCATCATTATAAAATTGATAGGTTTGCTTCAGCGGATGCTACTTTTGGCTGTAGAGTATTACAGCGAGTTGTCGCATTTCCTGCACCACAGGCCCTGTCTGTTACTCCCCCCCAGGGACAGGCAGGCTTTGGTATGTCTCAATCCGTGGATTATCCATCCTCATGCTGGAGAAGGGGCGGTGTCTTACCTGAACACCTTTTCTCAGCATGATGATGGATAATCCACTCCCTCCCTTTGATGATTGATGGGCACTGTGGCAGGAGTCTGGGTACCAACGTGTCTGACTTTGTCTGTTGCTTCGCCCTCGTCAGAACTGGGTAAACGTGATCCAGCAAGAGGCATGGCTATCTTGCAGACTTAGTCTAATTGGGTAGAAGGGACTTTAGGAAACCCAATCCGTGGATTATCTATCATGCTGAGAAAAGGCGTTCAGGTAACGCCCCTTTGCCAGCAATTCAAATCCAGGAAAACAGATTATCCTTCTGCCAGCAGGCAAAAATATGTTAATGTAGGCAGGCCTTGAAATTTAGAATATGTTGAGTGTTCTTAGTGTGTATTTATGATATGCCTTAACATGTGATACATTTTTATGGAGTAATATTGCAAAGATAGCTATTTTGTGTGCCGCTTGTTGCTGGAAAGGTGGAATGTAAATGTCATGAATAAATACACACTTTTATTTTTTCATATTCCAATTTTAACCTTCCTGTTTTCAAAAGCAATCTGCACCCCCTATTTACCATGGGGTTGTATTATGAGAGTGCTAAAAAAAGTTAATGTTGCTGAAAACAAGTGTACTTCTTCTAATGTATGCCAAGTTCAACTTAGTTTACTTTCAAATAATGGCGCCCAGGGATTTAATCTAATCCATGTTCATCTGCAATTGCGCTGGCACTCTAAAATGAGACCGAACTTTGATATTGATAAAACTATTTACAACATGAAATAAACAAGCTTCTTGGGCTAATGGGAAAATTTAAAAAATCAAGAGGTAGTGAGTATTTTCACAAAATGGCTAATACCATGGCCATAGTTTGCCACAAAAGAGCCATTCTCCATTAAATTCTAGGATGGTGTTTGGCAAGTTTTAGCCTTCTTTTTCCTTCCTTCCTTCCTTTTTTTTTTTTTTTTTTTTTGAAATAGGCACACTTTCAAATGCATTTTAGATTATGGCCACCCAACATTCATTCTCCTACAGTGGCTATTGTATCTATATGTGCACAGAGGCATGCTTGTAGATGAAGAGATTGCTAGAGGCTGACAGTTTCAGCATACCAGCTTTTTTTTTTTATTATTATTATTATTATTATTATTATTATTATTATTATTATTATTTAAAATATTTTTTTAAAAAAAGTCCAGTGACATGGGGACTTGGGGGCACAAGGATGATGTTCATATCTGCAGCTACACTGAAGCTTATGGTCACTGTGGTGCCTACCCTTGTAATAAGTATTTGGCCTTAATCTTTCCTTTGTGATTTTCTATTATAGCAATATTAGGGTGAAAATCTGCATATTTGAATATTGTATCCATTAATGAATGTATAAATTAAAAATAAAGACTTTCTATTACTCTCCAAGAGCATTGAGGTTTTGCACATTTTTCTTTCTTAGTTACGTAAATGCTGTGCTGATTCTCTTCTATTACACCTATAACTCATTGTTAAGGTTTTAGGATTGTGAAGACACAAATTCTGAGTGTTCAACTATTGCTTACAAATGCTCCAAAATGACTTAAGTGAATTTCAAAAAGAGTAAGCAGGTTGATTTCAAGGTAGTTCAGGTATCCTCACCTTGCTATATTGCAGAGATTATGTGGTGGCATTTGTCATCATCACAACTAAAGAATTACTTGTAGTCACTTTAGTATATTAATTTTCTTCCTGGATCACTTGTATTTAATATCTAGCAAGAATCCCAGGAGAACATTGCTATTTTGAGAACATCCCTTCATCCTAGGGTTCCATAAAAAAATGATGCTTTTAGTGTTGTTAATCTATAGCATAACTGGATAAAAATCAATCTAGTTGGTCTCTTTAAGTAAAAATTAAAATATTTTATGTAGCAATGGAAGCAGACAAGGATACAGCATCTTTTTCACCATATTATATTCCCAATATATGTGTATTTTAAGAATGCATCAGTATTTCTCATAGCAGTTGTAAAATACAAGCATCAAGATAAATACCTAGGCGTGTATTACTGTTTGCATAAATTTACATATTATGTTCATGTATTTGCTGTAAAAGGAGTTGTTCAGGAAAGCAAACAAGAAAACAGAAGAAAATATGAATATTTTCTCAGTGAAGAAAAGCTGGAATGAATACTATAATAAATGTATACTAGTTGCAGAGTATACAGCCAAGCTATGGATTAATTTTTAACTGCATATGCTTCTTTATGCCACATGCTGTTTTACTAAGCAGACTAGTTTGATTTAGATGAAGCAAACAACAAAATGATAAAGTACTTTTGAATGTGGGAATCCTTATGGAACAAATTCAAGCTTATTGGTAATAGTATTACCCTCCAATAGAAGAGGACAGTACCAAATAGAAGTAAACCTCGACTGAAGACTACAATTGAGCCCAAAATTTCTTTTCAACTGCAGTTGTTAGTAACATGGTTGTTAAGTGAATCTGGCTTCCCCATTGATTTTGCTTATCAGAAGGTTGCAAAAGGTGATCACATGGGTCACTGCAATCATCAGAACTATGAGTCAGTTGCCAAGTGTTTGAATTTTGATCACATGACCGTGGGCTTGCTGCAACGGTCATAAGTATAAAAAATGGTCATGAGTGTTGTAACTTGGAATGGTCACTAAACAAACTGTTGTAAGTTGAGGACTACTTATACTCATGTAGGGGAAAAACAGGGTTTGCTCTAACTTATAAAGAAAAGGTATTAGTGCTGACTAGTAGAAAAATCTCCCAACACTGAGGGCCTATGCTAAATCTACTAGGAGGGTATCTAGAAGTGGTTAAAGGTGTTGACCTAGGACTGGAGAGATTCAGCTTCAAGTATGAAACTTAAAACCACCAATCACCCTCAGCATAAGTTATCTCATACCAGGTTGTTGTTGTGGGCATAAAGTGAAAGGAAGCATCCAAGTGAGCTGATTCAAACTTCTAGAGAAAATTTGAGATATAAATCTTATCTAATAAATAAAGATTAGGCCAATTCAAGTTTTTTATTTTTCAAAAAAAAAATGCACACAATTCAAGTTTTGAAGCTCTTCATCAGGTAAGAGGAAGAGTAATTTTGGCCTGAAAAAATGGATTCATTTCTTCTAAATAAAAGAATTCATGTTTTCAAGCCAAAATTACTTTATCCTATGAGGCTACAGAGTAAACGGGTAATTTATACTTCAATGCAAAACGATGGGTGGAGGTAGTAATGTGAAGATGATAATTCCCATTCTTTCCCAGTAGGTTGAGTGTTATGCCAGGCATGATTGAAATCAAATGAAAAAGGCCAGAAAATATCAAAGTTAGATGTAGGACACATGTAGGAACCTCATGTCCAAAACAAGAGAATTTTAATTAATTTTCATGGCCACTCATCTTCCAAAAATGAGTCAGTATGACAATAAAAAAGTAATATAACAGCAAAATATAACAATAAGCATATTACTTTGACAAAAGTGAGGAAAAAAGTCCTGTCAGTCTATGAAAGAGGAAAATAATGTATTTCCCAAAAGACGTGTCTACTCAGTGGGTAGGATTTTTGAGTTTCTTTTTTGTAACTATCTGATTAAGAACACTCTATTCTGATATTTTTATCTTTCTATTGACTGTATGCATACTATATATGCAGAAACATATTTGCTAAAACATACTTGTTCAATCCTAATACAGTAGTGCTTTAGAAAGTTCCTTTCAGAAAGACTTTTATATTATGAACGTTTTGGTGTCACTTCATCTTCTTTTACCAAAAAACAAAAAACACCTTCCTATTTATTTATTTATAAATATTTTATTAGGTTTTATATAGGTAAGGAAAAGATAAGGTCAATACAGGTATAAGGGGAATGGAAATAGGAATTTGGGGTAGGATAACGGTAGGTACAATAATGGGGTACCCCCCCATAATAATCCCAAGCTTTAACAAACAAGCTACCTTCCGGATCTAAATGTTAAATAAACATAATTTGTATAATACTAAACAATTATAAAGATAAAGTTAACTATAATCATATAACTAAAATTATATAAGTACTGTAATTAAAATTCCTCTAAATGAATATTCATACTTAATAATATATCAACGAATTCTAGTCATCACCATTAATATTTAAAATCACTAATGATAAAGCTATTATTAATCTAAGAAATAACAATTAAGAGTCTATCATTTATTCTATTCAATTTTAATATTCAATTCAATTTTAAGTTCTGATCATATTCTATCCATTGATAAAAAAATTTCCCAAGTTTTGAAATAAATTGAATCTTCTTTTTCCTTCATCTCCAAAGTTAATCTATCCATTTCTGCACAGTCCAAAATTTTCGACATTATAGTCTGGTCAGGTGGTAGATTTTAATTTTTCCAAAAGTGGGCAAATACTATTCTTGCAACTGTTAATACATGTAGTATTAAATAGTCATTCTCTTTACCATAGTTAGATCCTACTATTCTTAGCAAAAACAATTCCGGTTTAAATTCTATCTGTATTTTCGTCATCTTTTCCAGCCATCTATGAATCTTAAGCCAATATTTCTTTCCGTTAGGGCATATCCACCAGGCATGGTGGTAAGTGCCTGGTTTTTGTTTACATTTCCAGCAAGTATTCGATACATTTTTAAACATTTTCGCTAATCGAACTGGTGTCATATGCCATCTATAAAACATCTTATATAAATTTTCTTTATATGTTACTGCTTTAGTAAGTTTAATGTTTTTATCCCATTAGTAAGTTTAATGTTTTTATCCCATTCTAAATCTATAGAATGTCCAAAATTCTTTGCCCATACTATCATTGTTTCTTTTACTCGTTTTCTTCCATCTTCCAGCTTAATGAACATTTATAACATTTCTTAATCAAGTTCTCATCCGTTTTTAAAACTATTTTGTCAAATGGAGTCTGCTCTTTATAAAATCCCGTTGATTTTATATCTTTTTCATACCTTGTTTGGATTTGCAAATAAGACCACCATGTTAAGTAAATACCTTGTTGTTGAAGAAGTTGCCTGTCTTTAAGTTTTCCATCTTTATCCAAGATATCTTTATAGCTAATAAGTTTATCATAATTAATCAAGTTCGGATGAGCAAATGCCTCCATTGTTGAAAGCCACTCATATTTTAATGGCATTTTAAGACTTTTTTATTTTACTTTTTCTCTGCTTTGCTTTTGCTGGTTTAATTTATTATATCATAACTACTGCTGTCCCTTCCACCCCACTCCATATGAGCTTGAGATAGTTTTTAAGCTTTTATTGCTATTTGCCCAGGTGTTACTAATTGGGTAGTATAAAAATCATGTCATTAAATTACAAAATAAAGGAACAAATGTCACACGATGATTGGTTTAGCCATGAGTTTCTCTTAAATTATCTTCTACCTTGAGTTTATGGAGCACATAATGGCAGTGTTCCTGCTTAACTACAGATAGCAATATGAGCTTGTCATGCAGTTATGTCTCAAATTTCGCATGGAAATTTGCACTTATTCAAATCAGATTAAGATTTTTATTTAATTTGTGTGTGATGTGTATATACTTTTGTTTCTTGTTTTTATTCTATTTTTAATTATTATCCAGACAACGTATTGGAGATGGGTGACCAATAAATTCAGTAAATAAATAAATCACAGACACAACCCATCTCTCCCCCTCTCTTTTGTGTATTCCAGTCAAACTGATACTGATTTCTGTTGGGTAGTGATATAAAATTAGTTTGCCAGTGCCTTTTTTAAGGATATTTATCTGACTTCCCAGTCCCAGGATTCCTGTTCATCTCCTATCCAAGTACTAATCAGTACTGACCCTGCTTAGCTTTTTGAAAACAGCCATAGTGGGTTGTGTTGTGATGTGACAGGGTTTGATATGGAGTGCAAAGTGACATTCTGTTTATAAAAATAATTGTCTCCATAATATAAGCCTAGAAAATATGCTAAACAAAGCCATCTATCTAATGTATGGATTTCATTTTTGATTCCTGTGCAACCAACTGCAGCAAAAGACTATATTCAGAATAATAGCATTTGGTGTCTGCAGTCTGATAAGAAAATAGGCATGTTCTGTATAGGTGATTTTTGATTTCAACTATAACTGAGATAGAACTTCAGTTGCTAAGAGATACATTTCTTACATAAGTGATGCTTGATTTTAAAACTGTTTTTGCCCTATTGGTTAAGCAAATCATTTGTTGTCATTGTTGTTAATTACGAAGTCATGTCCGACCCATCGCGACCCCATGGACAATGTTCCTCCAGGTCTTCCTGTCCTCTACCATCTTCTGGAGTCCATTTAAGTTCACACCTACTGCTTCAGTGACTCCATCCAGCCATCTCATTCTCTGTCGTCCCCTTCTTCTATTGCCCTCAATCTTTCCCAGCATTAGGCCCTTCTCCAGTGAGTCCTTCCTTCTCATTAGGTGGCCAAAGTATTTGAGTTTCAACTTCAGGATCTGGCCTTCTAAAGAGCAGTCGGGGTTGATCTCTTCTAGGACTGACCGGTTTGAACGCCTTGCAGTCCAAGGGACTCGCAGGAGTCTTCTCCAGCACCATAGTTCAAAGGCCTCAATTCTTTGGCGCTCAGCCTTTCTTATGGTCCAACTTTCACAGCCATACATTGCAACTGGGAAAACCATGGCCTGGACTATACGCACTTTTGTTGGCAGGGTGATGTCTCTGCTTTTTAGTATGCTGTCTAGATTTGCCATAGCTTTCCTCCCCAGGAGCAAGCCTCTTTTAATTTCTTGGCTGCAGTCCCCATCTGAGGTGATCTTGGAGCCCAGAAAAATAAACTCTGTCACTACCTCCATTTCTTCCCATCTATTTGCCAAGAATTGAGAGGGCCGGATGCCATGATTTTGGTTTTCTTAATGTTGAGTTTCAAGCCAACTTTTGCACTCTCCTTCTTCACCCGCATCAAGAGGCTCTTTAGTTCCTCTTCACTTTCTGCCATTAGAGTGGTATCATCTGCATATCTTAGGTTGTTGATATTTCTCCCGGCAATCTTAATTCCAACTTTTGTTTCATCTAGCCCTGCCTTTCTCATGATGTGCTCTGCATATAAGTTAAATAGGCAGGGCGACAGTATACAGCCTTGCCGGACTCCTTTTCCAATTTTGAACCAATCAATTTTGAACCAATCAATCATACCATTGGTAAACTAATTCAGCTTCTCCCATTAACTTTACTGGTCAGAAGCACCCTGGGAAGGTTTCCAGTGGCGATCTGATGACCCAGAACATTGCAACCATCATAATGCATATTGGTTGCCACACACCCAAATGTTGATAATATGACCATGAGGACTCTGCAATTGTCATAAGTAGGACAACCGGTTGCAAGTCACTTTTTTCAGCATCATCGTAACTTCAGACTGTCATTAATCAAATGGTCATAAGTCTACAATGACCTGTAATTAACTGATAACAAGCAACTGCAGTCAGTTGACAGATTATTCAAACATTTCTTTAAAAGGTGCAGCCGAGTCATAATACTTTAATTACAGATAGCCCAAGTATAATAAAAGCAGTAGTCTGAATTTTAATAGATGTAAAAAAAGCAATTAGCTTTACAAGTAGTAACAATCTACAGTCCATTGAAAAAAGTTGCCTATCTGTATAGTTAGTAAAAGAGCAAGATTCAAAATTGAAACTGGGCCCCTGAAATGCTGTGAATTTATATATGTAAAGAAGGTTATTATTGTAATTAAAGATAAGTGGAAAACCAGTACTGTATTGGACTTCTCTCTTTGCATGCAGTTTTAAATTTTGTGAAAAGAGTAGCGTTGCTGCGTCTTATTTTGGGCAGACATAGATAGAATATGATAGTGGGAGCTAGCTTGAAAGATTGGACCATTTTTTTTTTTCTTTTGCTATACCTGCACAGACTATGGAGAAGTTCTCACGGTATTTATCAACTTGAAGATGTGTGGACTTCAACTCTCAGAATTCCCTAACACAGTGGTTGCGAACCTATGGCACAGGTGCCAGAGGTGGCACTCAGAGGCCTCTCTGTGGGCACACGCGCCGTCGCCCCAGTCCTAGGCCTTCAGCTGGGTTTTATAAAACCTTTTTGCTTTAGGCCTCTGCCGCCATGTGCAAAAAAGAGGCTCAATCAGTCAATTTCAATTTCTCGTGGGAAAAAAAAGATCTTGCCAAGTTGGAATTGATTGATTGAACTTTTTAGTCCCACCCAGTCTGCCGTTACCACCGCAGCCACGCCCACCCAATGGGCCACACCCACTCGGCACTTGACGATGCATAAGTGGGTTTTGGGTTGCAGTTTGGGCACTCTGTCTCTAAAAGGTTCACATCACTGCCCTAATAGGTGTGCTGGCTCGGGAATTCTAAAAGTGGAAGTCCACGTATCTTCAAGTTGCTGAGATTCAGAAACTCTCCTCTTCTTCTTCTTCTTCTTCTTCTTGTGCCATATCCATTATCGGACGTTGGCAATCATGTTGGCAATCCTGTTTTTATCAGCAGCCACACGAAAAAGTGCTGCTGAGTTTTGTCCAAACCAGTCCCTTAGATTTTGAAGCCACGATGGTCTAAGCCACAATCAGGCAGCAACTAGACAAGTAGGATTGCAGAAACAGATTTCTTCTCTCATGTACTGTATTTATCCAATTGGAAAATGAAATGATTTTTCTTGTTCAGTTAACTGCTAATTGGTGGTCAGTCTTACATTGTCTGAGAGCTCATCCACACATCCTCCTTTCATCTGTGTGAAGATACTTCACTAGTTTGTTGAGGATATCAATGCAGGACATAATCTTACATGAAAGCTGCTCTTTTCATCTTTCCTTGGTCTGCGACAAAAGTGCCCCTTTTAAATTTCTGTGGGTACAAGCAGTGTGTGAAGGTCAGTTTGGAAGCAAGGCCCTGATGTAATGGGCTATAAGAGTAACCTTGAGGAACAGGAAAAAGTCACAAGACAGTAATCAGATAAAGGAAATTTGAATCCAAAGCAGAAATGTAATTTGAAACATCTCAGACTTGACTCTCTAGTTTTTTAAAAAATAAAGATGGGAGGGAGAGGCGCATTTAGACTTGCAAGATTCTGTTATATAACTCTGCAATAAAAGTAGTATTAGCATTCCTAACTTTGATTTCCTAGTCTGGTCTATCTCAAAGGGCTGACTGACACATGCCCACCTCCAGTTGTTCACTTAGGGTTATCATGATACCTCCCAGGCATCCTGCCATCAAAAGCTGGAAGGGAAAAGAAGAGGGAGGAAGGATGAAAGGGCAATAAAACTTTGTGGGTACATGATGGGAAATTGGGAGGGGAGAAGACAGGTGATAATGATCAAAGCAGCCAGATCCTATTTGTATCAGCATCCCAAGGCCAGGCACCCAGAGAAATGTGCGGATTAGCCTCAATTTCTCAGAGTTCCTAAAACATCTTGGCAAGCTCTAGTTGGCCTGGAAATGGACTGGTCAAGGGGGGGTGGGTGGGATGGTCAAACTTACACCTTTTTGGTATCTAGAAAATGCAACCAGCACGTTAGTAAAAGAACATTTGCTTTAACCAAATAGAGTAGTCTAGAGTAGTGAAGATATATAATTAGATATTCATCCATCCACCCACCCACCCACCCATCCATCCATCCATCCAAACCTTTTCTTCTTTACTGGTTTCAGCAAAATGCAGCATGTGCCATGGAAGCTGAAATTTATGTTTATTTTTTTATTCAAACTTGTATTAAACTATTGCTTTACATGAAATTGAGACCTATTGGTCTCCGGGTCCAATTCAAGGTGTTGGTTATTACCTTTAAAGCTCTATATGGCTCAGGGCCAGGCTATCTGCAAGACTGCCTACTACCTCATAGTTCCCTTCGTCCGGTTAGATCCCACAGGCTGGGCCTCCTTCAGGTCCCGTCGGCCAAGCAGTGCCATTTGGCGGGGCCACAGGGGAGGGCTTTCTCTGTGATGGCGCCCACGTCTTGGAACCAGCTTCCCCCGGAGATTAGGACCGCTCCCACCCTGTTGGTTTTCTGCAAGCTGCTTAAGACCTGGCTTTTCCGGCAGGCCTGGGGTTTATAAAATCTGACCCCTGGATGACTGTTATTGTATTGTTTGTTTTATCATGTTATATGGTGTTTTTATTGTTAGCCGCCCGGAGTCCTGCGGGAGTGGGGCGGTTTATAAATTTTAAAAATAAATAAATAAATAAATTCCACTGATGGCCAAATGAATTTAATAAATTTCCCTCCTCTATTTATTTTTGATTTTGTTTCCTTTTTTTATTTGTGGTAATATATCTACCAGGACAACAATGTCAGCTTGAGGAATGCTAAGATAAATTTTGCTTAAATATAAAGATAAATGGATCTATTTGTAGAGGATAGAAAACAGAAAAAGTGTACTGTTAATCTTCTCCTGTAACTATTTGTTTACAGATTACTTTAAGTTTACAGAGTGTTAAACCCTCTCTAAGCAGAATTTGGCTGCACATTAAACATCAATCTTGCCAAAATATTTTTAGCACACCCATCTCAGAACAACAATTTTGTATGTCAGTAGTTTTTGTATGTACATCTTCAAAGACATTTTAGGTACAATTACAGTTTTTATACATTTTTTTGTTTTCTGATACCGCTTAAGGCAGTGGTTCTTAACCTGTGGGTCGGGACCCCATTTGGGGTCGAATGACCATTTCACGGGGGTCGCCAAACAACGCAGTCAGCCATTTTTCCCCTTTTCCTTAGTTGTGCTACTCCCTTTTATTCTATTGGCTTTTGAAAGCCAACAGAATAGACTCTCTTGAATAGAGTCTAATTCTATTGGCTTTCAAAAGCCAACAGGAATTGTCCAGGCTGTCTCTGCCCTGCTGAGCCCGCCAAAAGTCCCATTCTGCAAATGATGCTGCAAGTTGTCTGCAGCGAAGGCGAGCTGTCTGGAAGCTTCCACCCCTCCCTGCTGAGAAACTACTAAAAATGTAAGTAAAAAAGGGCCGGGGTGGGAGGTGGGAGGCCGGCGGGCGCAGGGAAGGTTGCTGGCGCGCATGGGGCCCGGCGGGTGCCTTACCTCCCTTGGGCTGGGCCAGCTGGTGGCCCAGCCGGTGGTCGGCCTGCACCGTCTCTGCCGCTTGCCAGCTACACCTCAGCCGGCGCAGGGGGCGGCACCACGCATGCGCGGCACTCCCGGGCAGGGAAAGTCTTCAACTTACGACCGGTTGGGTAGTCCTCAATTTACGACCAGTTGGGTAGTCCTCGACTTACGACTGGTTGGGTAGTCCTTGACTTACGACCGGTTGGGGGTCGCGGCATTAAAAAGGTTGAGAACCACTGGCTTAAGGTCAGCTCAGCTGACATAAAGTGAATGCATGACCAGAAATAATTGGGAAAAGCTATGCCTATAGTGTGTTTTTGAATAATTGGAAGAATTTATATTCTTAAGATACTCTTGTTCATCATGCAATACTGTATATATTGAATATTTTATTCTCTAGATCACAATTAATACCGTGTTTCCCCTTTTTTTGCCTCCAAAAAAGGCACCAGATCTTATTTTCGGGGGGTGTCTTTTCCACTCATCTCACGGTGGTGGCACTGATAGCCCCACCCAGCCGGCCCACTTCTGCGGCCAAAGGAGCAGCTTTATTCGGCAGCTGAGAATGAGCTGCGGCCTGCATTTCACAGTCAGAGTCCTTTCTGAAAGGCCTCTGCAGCCGAGAACTAAGCTATGGATTGAATCCATAGCTCAGTTTTCAGCTGCAGAGGCCCTCTGGAAATCCAGTAAGGAGAAGCAGGTGTTGATTCATGGGAGGCCTAGTAAGTGGGTGCGGGGCACGTGGGGCAGCCCCATCCCCACCGTAGCTTGATTTTTAGTTGTGTGTCTCGTCCCAAAACTATTGCTCATTTTTGGGGTAGGTCTTATATTAGGCCCACCCCAAAAATCAACCTACAGCTTATTTTCGGGGTAGGTCTTACTTTTGGGGAAATACGATATTTCATTTAGGTTGAAGTTTTCTTGTGGATTTTGTGAAGATATTGGATAATCCATGTAGGCAGGACAAAGGGGAAATGTTATTAAAAATAGAATTTGTGACTCAAGAATAAACCATACTTAAAAAAGCCTATCTGAGCACTTGCCAAGAATTAACACTTTTCCAAAATTTGTCCTCCAATTTCAGTTTTGTTCTTTTTTTTCTGCCAAAATATGTCTTAAGATGCTCTTGAAATTTTTTGCACTTTCGCTTACCGCTACATCGGAGTCTTTTACTAGTATGATAATTAAGCATTTTAAGCAGAGAAGCAGCTCAGATGGGAATTCAAGCTGAATCTGCTGGCAGTTTGAAGATGAAGTTAAAGTGGAACTGCAAGCGAGGAAGAAAATAAATTCACAGAGGAGGTACTGTAATGTGCTAGTGGTCTGTATTACTTTGGCAGCTTTTCAGGGCATGACTGGAATTCATTTTCTCCTGGGACAAAAATACCTATAGAGCACTAGGTCCTTGGACTGTCTTGCAATACTTGGCCCTCTGAGAAAGAAGTAGGGCAGAAGCTACATTAGACATAAATCTATTCTAATGATATAATCTTTCCACTTATTTGGAAGATTCCTCCATTTCCATTTGTAAATAATGCTGATAGATCGGTTGTGCTGGAATGTGCTTCCCCAGGGAAGTTAGCGAATGATAAGTTTAACATTCTTGCAAATCTAAATAGTTCTATTCTTTATAGCTGATGGGTCACAAACATAGTCCATGGCCTTCAGTCAATTTTTATATAATCAAACAATAGCAGTAAAATCCTAACAATCTAATAATTCAAATATAATCAAATAGTAGCTATAATAAAGCAATACACCAGATTTTATAGTTTAAGCTGACTGCTTTCTCTCTTACTTAAGATCTTGGTAACTTAAGGAAAATATCTGGATTTATTCCATGCAAAACACATCTTTGTCCTCTCCTGAGAATCTTAGGTGAATCTCTAAAGATCCTCCAGAAATTGTCATGGAATTGTAATTTTAAATGTGACTAGAAGTGAATATGAATAAATGTATGTAAGTAATCCCATTTGTTTTTTATTTAGTTTTATTTATATTGACATGCAAATAAAAACAAATTTAGCTTTTCTCCTGGTTTTTCTCATTTTTTTGAAGTGTGACTATTCCACATCTTCCTCCAAGGCTCAGGGTGGTCCTGATAATTGCTGTGCATCCTATGAATTGTGTCCTTGCCTTTACTGTCTGCTGATTTAATGAACAATTTTCTTTGAATGTTGAAGAAATCTGAAGCTCAAATCTTAATCGTCTCTTGTGTGGGTAAGAAATTAGAAGCTAGTATTCATAATCACTTTTTTTATTCATTGATGTTTGAATAAATTCTGATGACTTTTATAGTCTAGTTAGTCTTATAAGCTGCATTTATGGCTATTTAAAGACTATGTACTGTTTTTGAAATATATTAATAATATCTCTCGTCAGTTTAATTATACTTAAGTCTTGGGGATTTATCACCCTATCCCGTTGTTTATTTGGGGAAAAAACTTTAGTGTGTGATTCAGAAATATTTAAATAGTTAATCAAGAAAACATTTTAAGTTCAATTTATTGCAAATTTGAGTGCATATATAAATGTGTATATCACCATAGTTTGTTAACTCAGTTGCCTGATTTCATGTACTGTATCATGCTGCTCTATGAAGACTCATAAATATACTAAACCAAAACAAAAAAAAACCCCCTGTCACTTAGAGTAATGTGTGGATGCATATTGTGCATATGGGGTGTATTAATTAATAAAATAATAAATATAAATAATTTATTTGATAAATATATGTCATCTGATTTCAAAGGACTCTGTATGGAGTAATTTTTTAAAAAGTAAAGAAGAATAAAATAGGCTAAAATAGATACCTATTATACCAACAAGAAACCATCAGGGCTCAATAACCATTCTAGCCCAAAATGGAGGACAACAGCCACATTTTCAAAGATGATGACAATATCAACCTTGGAGCCATATGAATTTGCAGGTAGGAGAGAATAAAGTAGTTTTATACAACTGTAGTGAAAGGGGTATTTTATATCTAAAGTAGATATTGTATTAACACAATCACTTTTTACATTTTTTTTAAAGAAAGCTAACTAGAGGCCACCAAAACTTCCTTTGATGATCAGTTGGTGAGAACATGGCACATTTAATCCCATATTAGGAAAGTAGTCTCCAGATGTTTATTGTGCAATTGCTATTGTAGCCTATCCCTGATATGGATTACAGCAACTATTCAGTCTATTCTAAGGTTATTGGCCAGTATGGAATGTTCCCAATTGTTAATGTTGACCTTTGTCTAATCTAGAGGATCTTTTTAGTTTGAATTAATAAACTTTTAGAACTGTTTAAAACTGTTGTTTTCTATTGTTTTCTATTCTTCATCTTTTCAAAAAATAGAACGTACAAATAGATGCACGTTCTTTGAGAAGCAATTCACTTCCCCTTTTTAGCAGCATGATGTACTTTCATCACTCCTGTTGTCTTTTATGTAACGAATAATGAAAGTAACAGGCAAGATGCAGAGTTGGAATATGACGAATCCTCTCACGAATAAATAGTCCCAATTTCCCCCTCCCCAAGTCCACTTTCTGACCAATTCTCCCCATTGGTGAAATATCAGTCTTATATTAGAATCGCCTTGTCCTAACACAATTTGTAACTAATTATAATCACCCAGTCTTAGCTTCTCAGGGCTCACAGGTCCCAAGCAATGGCCGAGAAAACTTGAGGAAAGTAGGAGATATTTGTTTTAATGCAGGTTCACCTAATGCAGGGGTGTCAAACTTGCAATGTCATGTGACATGTTGTGATGTATCGTGAATTTTTTTTCTACTGCTGGCAATGGTGTGTGTGTGGTTTCAGATGACGCGTCCGGCCCGCGGGCTGGTAGTTTGATACCCCTGATCTAATGCATATTTCCTAAGCAGGAGCCTTACATAGAGTAAGAATTACTGGAAAAGTCACATAGACTAGAAGTGAGGTTGTGTTCCTACATTTTTTAAAAAAATAGAATAAATAGCAAGCATTTAGAAGTATTTTCCTGTTTGGATGTCAGTTGAAGATGTAAGGGTTAGTTCCTCCTTGTAGTTTTTGCATACAAAGAAATTTAATTTAATCTTCATTTCTTAACATATATCAAGGATTGTGTGCATATTCAGCAGACCATAGTTTATTCTTAAACATGGAAAGGCAAAATGTTGTAAAACTGGCATCATGGATTTTAAGAGAATAATTGATTACGCTTTATTGGAATTGCAGGAAACCTACTGAGAAGTTGCTAACTTGCTTCTTCAAAGTAATTTAAGATGTCTTATGAAATGCCATAACAGCTGAACAAAGAAAATGCTTAATATGACATAATGAACACTTTGAAAATACAAATAAATGCAATTGAATTAAAGAAAACTGCACATCAACATGCAAGGCACACAATGAACTAATTAGAAAAATGTTTTGAACAATGTCTAAAGACTAAATAGTTGAATTATATTTTTCATTTAAGATTGCACAAGGTGATGATGGAAAAATTATAGAGTGATGTTATTCAAAACTGGAAATGTATTTACACTTTTTCTTATCAATTAATAAATCAGCTTGTTTAAGTATTTATAATTATTTATTTGCTTAGGTTTAATTAATGTTAAATTATCTTGCTTTTCCTCAAAGATATAATTTAGAAGTAATCATTCATGGTTTGATATGTATTTTAGCATTGCAGGATTAAATGATACATTTTTTAAAAGGGCAGATGTGGGGAGTTGAACACTGTGGATAAGATTAATGATGAAACAATTTCAGGACAATGTATAAATGTAGATTGCTTTTGAAAAGGGCAACACTTTTGAACAGTCAATCCAATATTGGATTAAATACTTGTCTGGAACTTAGATGAAAAATAACTAGGTTTCTTATGGGTTGAAAGTATTGAATACATGAGGTATTTAGAAATTGCTACCTCCTATTGTATGGGTAAAATATTATTCAACATTTATTGCTAAGAAATTATTTTATTCATTTTTATCTTATAGTTTGACATCAAGTTTTACAACATCAAAAAAGAAGTTCAGCTGAATCAGTCCTGGTGATGAATGGGATGATGGGCATCATACCCAGATCACCAACATTTTTTTTAAAAAAAGAGGTTGTGAGAAATACCGTGTAAGTTAGGTGGCTGTAAGACATCATCCAAAACTAAAAGAATATGAATTAAAATGCAACTACAGTACAACTTAAGACCAGTTAAAAAGCCTGGGCCAACAGAAAGGTGTTCACGTGGTCTGAAATGATATAGTGTGGGTGTCAATTAGGTCTTTCTGAGTAGGGAATTCCATAAAACCTCTCCAACTTGTAGAAGCCCACTTAACCTCATGGAGAGGACCTGGATAATAACCTCATGAAATGAAAAGTACATGAGAGAGAAAAACCTGTACAAAGCATGAAGGGTTGTCCTTTAATTAGTTCAGAGTAGCCACAAGGCTTCATTTTCATTGCCATGGAACCATCAAGATCAGTGGTTTCCAATCTTTCCAGCTTTGCAGATCAGCGGGGGGGGGGGGATGGTTCCTTATAAGCAGTGGGTGAATGATGCATGTGCGCAGCTCCGTTTGTGTGAGCAATACACAGGCATGCCTGCCACTCATACAAATGGAGCTGCCTGCACGCTTACCCACTGTTTCCATAGCCCTGTTCCAAACAGGCCCTGGCCCGGTACTGGATCTAGGTCTGGCGGCTGGTGACCCCTGAAAAGGATTACAATAAATGAGCCGAATTGACTGATGTTGTGATAAGGCAATTGAAGGCAACCTGGAGATATGGATTAAATATCCTGAATGGTGGCATCTATTCCTAAAGAATTATATTAACATCACTGTAAACTGTAGAAAACATTGTTTCAGTTTTAGTGGAAATGGGATAATATTTCAAATTTTTGGAAGAAAATTTTTAATGATATAACTAATAGAATATTAATTTGCTCCAAAGTTCGGTTTACTGTGTATATTTGATAGTTAAATAAAAGCAACAAATTATAACAAAAGTAGCAGCGACATAAAGTAATACTAAATAATAGAAATATTCAGATAATGTCTCAAGAATAGAAGGTCCGGTAAGAGTTAATCTACAGTGCTGCTTGAGGACTTTTCTGATGAAATTCATTGTTTGTCATTGCAAAGAAACAAAACATTATTCTACGAAGAATGGTATAAATAAACATCCTTGAAACAGTCTGTTTCAGAAATTGTGAAAAAGTCAATGCACCACTTTCATGTTATATACACCATCCTTTTGTTAAATCTCAGTAAGTAACAATATATTCCTTGGTTATTTAAAGGACAAACAGCTTCTGGGTATAATAGCTATTGGGATTCCTATAGAAACAACAGGCATTTTAATGTTATTATTTAAGTGATGTCTGTGATAAAGTATATGAAAATATGTTATACTGAAACACAAGAAAAGAGATAAACATGCCAAACAATTGAGAATGATTGTCAAATTAAGGAATAAGATGCACAGAAATTAAAAAGGACAACATTTATTCAAATCTATCATAAACGAGAGAGACAATCTGTTCAGTGCAGATAATCTAGCAACTACCAAAAAGGCCTTACTAAGATGTTATCAAGGTGAAGAGATGTATCACAGAGCTTCTGATGACAATTACAAATTACAGAATAGTTTCATTTGGAAGGATACATCATGGCTATAGTAACCATTTATAAATTTAAAATCAGTATGAGATGGGTGTGGAGCCAGGAGAAGACATGAGTAAAGTTGATCCAAGGTTGATGCAATGTGATCTATAAAACAATTTGTTGATAAATATTTTGTGCATTATATTTGTGGGACTATGGTTCATGCTAAATTCTATGCAGTAAGGTAAATGAGTCAGGATATGATAATTCATGTCCTGCCTTCATAAAGAGAAGGGGAGGAATGATGAATTGAAGAGCCAACAACAGCAACATAGATGAAGGAACTGGTGAGTAGATCAGTTCCTGGAAACTTCTCTGAATAGGAGTGAACAGTAGATTGCCCACAGATGCTCTGGATTGCTTTTCCTTGTGAGAAGATCACAAGACAGTGTTTTTCTGTGGATTTGATGGCTGGAACATGAAGGAATTAGCCATCTTGCTTGGATCCATAATGGGGCCTTTTAAAGGACACAAAGTTTGCACCCTCATTTCTACTCACCTTTGGAAATTGCAATAATTTTAAAGCTGTTAAAGGCCTTTAGAATGACACATCTGAAAAGTCTTCATTGGGAGAATTTAACTTCAACTCTGAACAAAAGAAAAATTAGTTGCAAGCTTAAGAAGATATGGAATAAGAAATAAAGAGCAAAAAACTGAATAAGTTTTTGATTTTAGAAAATTATAAATAGACTAAAGTTCTAGATACTTTTTAAACAAGATTTTGGAATTCCTTATGAATAAACAGCTGCTCATGAGAAATAGATCTGTTTTGGTTTTTGGAAGACAGAGATATGTAATTTCATGATTTAAAAACTGGATAGTAGATGCTATTAAAGAAATGACAGATGCAGAACAAATTTTATCTGACTAGAGGAAAATCCAGATTATAAACCAAGAGAGTGACTGGGACATTTTTTTTCTATTGGATTTACAAAAGAGGATTCTTAAAACCTTGAAGAATTCTGTGTGATGGGATAAAAATTAAATGAAGAAAAATCAAATCTTACAACAATAATAAAGGTGGGATAAAAATAAATAGAAAAAAATGAATTAGCTAAAGATAAAAACTTGGAATTAAAAGGAAGGAATATAAAGTTGGCTTATTTGATCAAGGTTAAAATAAGATGTTATCTCTGGCAACTCTTTATGAACTTAAAAGATAATGCATTATGGATTTGTCTATAGATAAGGGATGGGATATAGGTTTGACAGTTAATTGTAACCTAAGAGGCAATGAAGAGTCACTAAATTTGTTTATTGTGACGAAGGTTGGAAGTCATTTCTTTATATTTTTTATTCATTATATTCTTGCTTCTTTCTTTTCTTTTCACCTTTTATTCTTTCTCTTTTTAATTTTTGTTTGTATTACATTTTACTATTATAACCAACATACTTACTAAAATTATGCATCATAAAAAGAGTGAACTAGTGGAGCAATTAAAGCTGACTGGATACATCTCTAACTATTGTTGGCACAGTGATTCAAAAGCAATACACAGAATTCTGTTCTTGAAGAGGTGGTGTATGATTAAAAAATTGGGTCTAGTTTAGGTTGAGCTCATACACCAGAAAGAATAAATGTGAAAATGTTCTGGAAGAATTCAGTTTAGCTTTAATTTTAAGTCTAAATTAGTGATTTGCTGGGTAGTGACAAACCTTATGAGAAAGGAAAAAATGCTGAATAAATTGGTGTTCAAGGAAGGTAAAATCCCTTTAACCAACCCACCCTTTCTGTTGTGAGTGCCAATTCATTATGGCAAAATAATTGCTTTGTAGTAAGCAATGAAGAGTTGCTCATTAGAAAACATTGCACAGACATAATTTCTTTAGCTCAAGCTGCTATTGGCCTGATAGTTAGAATCTGCTTTTAAGAAGCTTCTGTGAATGTGTTAACTATGGCTTTAGGCAACACATAGGCAAGCAGCTGTGCAGTTCACTGAGCACTAAAGCTATAAATGTTAGCTTAATGCACAGCTAATGACAATGATTACAGTAGTGCATCATAGTAATTTACTAGTACATTGAGTTTTTTATGGTGCTTGCTTCAAGGCTGGTGAAGAAAATCACATAAACTGCACCTTGAATAATCTAATTAAAATAAGTGCATTTTCACTCCTGCAGATTTTTTACAACAGAAAAATTTATGTTCTTCCATCCCACAATTCTTAGGTAGATAGCTTTGTTATCATCAGTTTAAGAGAATCTGCTATTCCGTGTAATGAAGTGATCTTGCAGGGATAAACATGCAAGCTGCAACATGCCTCAGTAACTGTCTAATTTTGTAAACTTCAGATACAAAATCTTTTTATTATAACCTGAAATTTGAGGAAGCTTGGGAAAGAAAATGTAAGCCCTTTCACTTACTCATTAACTCAGGATGCATTCGGGATTCAGATGTTCATTTTTTTAAAATGAATTTGGAATATGATGCTTAGAATAAGCATTGTGTTTCAAATTGATTTTAAAAAATATGTTGCCTGTTGTCATGTCACTGCAATAGACTAACCATCATTTCTGGAAGACAGAAACAGACAGCAACCCACCCTGTTAATTCCATACTTAGTATCAAAGTAACTCATGGTGCATTTTTCTGCTCCACTTTCAAAACACAGTTTTCCGTGTTATGTTGCCTAGAGCACTTCTGTATCTTTGGGATAGCTTGCCTCAGTTTATTCAGGATAACCTCAGAGATTCACGAGCTATTTTAGAGGCAAGAACTCCCCTTCAATTGAGTCAATGCTTACATGGTGTCTGGTACATTTTGGGTCTTTATCCTTGTATGAAAGCTGTAGTAGCCCAGTGGTTATAAACAGAAGGCTGAAGGTTTCTCTGATTTGGATACTTTCCCTGTGCTTTCTTTTTAATGTCCACTATGCACTGTTTCATTATATTTTCCAGATTTCAGAAATTTATAAAATAATAAATAAGCAAAACATTTAAAGTATAGCATTGTTTCTGAATGGGATTTTTTGATTTCTGAAATTTGATGGGTAAATATATATGTATTTATGGCTGTGAACATATAAAATCCTCAAGAATATTCTAAATATTAAGAATCTTTTGCAGAATGTGTTGCTTTGGCTTCCATTTATGTTTGAGTTGCAGGATGAGCTACTAAAAGCAAAAGAAAGGATACTTTGAAAATTAGACACCCCCCCACCCCTCACTAAAGCCTTTGCCCTTCTAAGGTGTATGTGTTTCTTTGATAAATGAAATTAAATGTAACATTGAATGAAGGTGCTTGTCCATTCACAGGATGGACAGGAGGAACTGAATTTATTAGGATGCCATCACATAACTATATGTAAGTGCTGAATATTAAAAATATCCTCCTTATAAACTAATATGGAGAACTAAGGACTGATTTTTATGCTGATCACAGGATGGCCTCATCCAGCCAAAATAGTGTGAGGCAGTGCTGCAGTTAACGTGTTCATTGGTGGTTGCCACCACAATCTCATTTTCCTCTCTTCAACAGGAATTTAGAAACAGGCCAGAAAAAGGAAAATTCTCCTCTTTACTGTTAATTGAAAAAAATGGTTTAAGTCCACTTAGTAATAGCTAATCTGAAGAGGCCTGAGCTTTTGGAATCTTGCTACTACAAGATTCAAACCGGCATGAAAAAGTCTGTTTAAAATATTATATACCTTATTAGAAGAAAAAAAATGAATGAAAAAAAATGAATGAATGTTGGGTTTAGAAGAAAAGGGTTGTATAAGTGTCATCTAAAGTGGAGCTGAACCTCAGGGGAAAAAATGTATCTGTGGAAAGAATCGGAAAGTCTTTGAGCACATTGAAAATAAGATGAAATTTAAAAATGGGCTTCTTGTCATTTGCTGCTATGAGAAGCCTGTGTGTGACTGACTCTTTACAAAGTCCTAGAAAATTACATTTTATTATCTTGGAATCGGTTTATGGTCCTGCATGCTTTCTTTCTTCATCCCAGAGCCAAGCTGCTCTTTCTTTGGGAAGATTCTAAGAACAAAAATCTTGAGTACATTCTCCCCCTGTTATTTAACCTTAAAAACAGGGGGAACTATGTTTCTCAAGAGATTTAGGCAAATGACCCTTTTAGGCTGCCATGTTAGTGGCAGAAGGGGGATGAGGTTGCAAGTCAATAGTGGTCATTCTGCCATGACAGACCCTCTCAATGTAAGCTTGTGATAGTACATGCATCTTTTGTAGCCAGTTGCTTTTATAGAAAAAATATTGCACAACTCTTATCTTTCAGAGCTGGAAGAAGGCAATGACAAACCATTTCTGTATTGCTGCTTAAAAAGCTACATTGATGTGTCCATGAAGTCATCAGGAGTTAAGCTCGAGCTGTTTTTTTTTTTAGCCTTCATAGAGTACAGCAGACTTAGGTCTAAGTACATATCCCTGATTTTAATAAAGCCATAAAATAGTGCAAGAGCATATTCAGTGATCACGTAGATAAAAATTAAATCAGGTACCTCACTCAAATTCCTCACCATGACAAGAAATATTAACACAACTATTTTCTCAAATTTTCTCAAATTTAAATAATATATCTGAATTTGTAAAATGTGGTGAATTCAAAGAAGTATAATTTGAATGTCTCCGATCAGCAAACTTATCTATATTTTCCTTGTCTTTACTACCGTGTTTAGCCTTAGGGTAAACTTGAGACGTTGCTCCCAATTTGCCTCTAATATAGGTAGTCCTCGACTTATGACCAACATTTCTGAGCCCAACATTTCTATTGCTAAGTGAAACATTTATTAAGTGAATTTTGCCCCATTTTGCCACAGTTGTTGAATGAATCACTGCAATTATTTAGTTAGCAAAACAGTTGTTAAGTTAATCTGGCTTCTCCATTAATTTTGCTTGTAAGAAGATTATACATGACTCTTGGACATTGCAGCCGTCATAAATATGAGTCAGTTGGCAAACTTCCAAATTTTAATCACATGACCATGGGGATGCTGCAGTGGTCATAAGTGTGAAAAACGATCGTAAATCCCTTTTTTCAGTGCCGTTGTAACTTTGAGCAGTGACTAAATGAACTATTGTAAGTCGAGAATTACCTGTACAAAAGTGAATATAAAGTCCAGATCTCAGAAAAAGCTATATGAGTGTTCTGGATTTTGTAGCAGAGACTAAGGCAAGATACTGGCTTAATTTCACCAAGATGACAATTAAGATTCCACCAATCAACAACATACTTGGCCAGGCAAAAGCAATGAGAAGACCTTCTGGAGGATACAATCTCTTTAAAAGAACGCTCTCTACTGTTCTTGATGGGTCATAATGGCAAAGAAATGTCCGATGCTTTCTGAAATTGTCTCTTATCTCTTTTACGTGCTGCTGAACTTTTTTATAATTCTCCATTTCAGGGGGAATATAGGAGCACTGCAAAAAAAAAGAAAGAAAACTTAGGATACTGCTTTTCACAACTATTTACTGACCGTAAAACAGTAATTTGGGGGTACTTTTAATCAATGCTGCGTTAATATTCTGCACTGTGGCTAGTGTGTTCTAGATTATGAATACTGTATGTATCCTATTGCGACTTTGTAGGGCAGTGGTGGCAAACCTATGGCATGGGTGCCTCTCTGTGGGCACACGTACCGTTGCCCCAGTCTTGCCTCCCCCTGTGATCCCCTCCTCACCGCAACCCCCCTGGAGGAGAGTTGCCCCTGAGCGTGGCTCATACGGACCAGCGCAGCCAAGGACATGGCAGCCAGTCAGAATAGACAAGACTCTGCCCTCACGCCCAACACGCACAGTTGATGCTGTGGGGTGCGGGCAGAGGGCGTGGCTGCCATGGCACTGCTGGGCTGCCTGGGTGATCTGTGGTGGGCCCTGGAGGTGGTAAGTGGAGGCAGGCAGGGTGGGGCAGAGTGGGAGCAGGGCAGGGGGCAGAGCAGCGGTGGAGCCAGTTTTGGGGCACTCGGTCTCTAAAAGGTTTGCCATCACTGTTGAGGGGAATCCATGATCTTTCCAAAGCTCTCCTTTATAGTATTTACTTGTAATTAACCAAAGTTTTTCAAGGTCAGAGAAAGATCATAACTCAACCTATTCTTGCAAGCGATTAAGAAATCAAAAGTCTTTTCCTCTGCTGTGATTGGAACTAAAGGAACTACTTGTACTACAGGTATAGTATAGGGTTGCAGGGAATTATTGCTAAGAAATAACTGGGATCATAGATTTCCTTCCTCCCTCCCTCCCTCCCACCTTCCCTTCCTCCCAAAGCATGGAAATATTATTTATGTGAGTATAGATAGAAGGGATGTTATTTTATTTATTAGTTATTAAATTTGTACACCACCCCATTAACTATGCATAACCGGACAGCTTACAAATAGAGCATTAGGAATGAACTAACACATTTGCTAATAAGCAGGATATTAGATTAGAAGGAAAATGGATTAATGAAATTTTACTGAAGAAGGGGATATCATAGACCTTTTTAAAGGTTCTACAACTTTGTACATTTTGGGAAGAAATGTGAGAATTATATTCAATGTTTTGGAATTAAATATTTGAATTTCATCTTAGAGTTATGAAGTGACACTTTCTTAGTTGTAAACAGTGAAGGGAACTCTATGGCTATCTTTGTAGTTTTGATAATTAGGTTTCATGTATAGTTTGCTTCTTTATAATTTTCTACAGATATTTGATCTGTAGACTTAGGGATTAAATCCTATTGGTTAAATCGGCATATACAGTAGATAGTTATTTATAATGTTATAGCTCGTGTTTTCACTTTGCCCGCAATACACACAAAGGTGGGGGTACAGTTTCATGAAGAAACAATTATAAATATTGCAGTTAAAATGGACTAATATAAACTTTAAACTATACATTTCTTGGGGGATAAGCATATATAGAATGATGCTATTAAAAATTTTAGCATGCTGAAATGTTAAGTTATCCATTGATATGAGACAATGTGAATTGTTGGTGAGATGAATTTGATGTTCTGCTAAGAGTAGTGTCAATCAAATATTATATTAAAAAGCCTAAGAAATGTTTTGAGAAAATGCTAAACATTTAGCATTAATAGGATTCTATGGTATTGGGGAAGGAAAGGAAGAAAGTCTAGTGATATGAACCATATGACAATCCAGTGCCTTGGGTAGAATACCTTGGAAGTCCAGTATATTGTTGTAATATAAAATTTGTAATGTGCTTTTTTTATTTACAAACTTGAGCATTGAAGATAAATGAAGCAACATTTCTAGTTATACCTTGCAGATCCAATTTTACTTAAGAAAAATTAGTTCATGGTAATATTTCATTTCATTTATATAATAACAAAAAAAGCTTCTTTCAACATGTAAAAAAACAAGAAAAAAGTGAAGGAAACAATTGGTTCATTAGTGGATCAAAGTGGCAAGAAGGTGACAAGCAACAGGGAGAAAGCAGAACTATTTAACTCGTTTTCACATTTGTCTTTATACAAAGGGAGAAAACAGACCAACCTATCAAAAATAGTGCCATAAAAAACAAAATAGAAATACAAGTTAAGATAGGCAAGGAAATGGTAAGTGAACAACTGTCCAGCCTAGATGAATTCAAATCACCAGGACCAGATGGATTACACCCCATGGTTCTTAAAGAACTGGCAGATGTGATCTCAGAACCACTGAACTATATTTTTCAAAGATCCTGGAGCACTGGGGAACTACCAGAGGACTGGAAAAGAGCTGATGTAGTTCCCATCTTCAAAAAAAGGGGGGAAAAGGACCCTGGAAATTACAGACCTATCAGCCTGACCTCAATACCTGGGAAGATTCTGGAAAAGATAATCAAACAACGAATCAGCGAACACCTACAGGCAAACAAAGTCATTATTAAAAGCCAACACGGGTTTGTCAAAAATAGATCATGCCAGACAAATCTTATTGCATTCTTTGACCAAGTGACAAAATTAGTGGACCAGAGGAATGCTGTGGATATAATTTACTTGGACTTCAGTAAGGCATTTGACAAAGTAGACCACAACTACTACTTGAGAAGATAGAAAAAGTGCGGGTTAGACTGAATCACCACCAGATGGATCTATAGCTGGCTGACCGGCTGTACTTGGCGTGTGGTCCTCAATGGAACCGCATCTACATGGAGAGAAGTGTGTAGTGGGGTGCCCCAGGACTCTGTTCTGGGCCTAGTGCTCTTCAACATCTTCATCAATGATCTGGATGAGGGGATAGATGGGGAACTCATCAAATTTGCAGACGACACCAAGCTGGCAGGAATAGCCAACACTCCAGAAGACAGGCTTAGGATACAGGAGGATCTAGACAGACTTGAACACTGGGCGCTATCTAACAAAATGAAATTCAATGGTGAAAAAAGTAAGGTTCTACATTTAGGCAAGAAAAACCTAATGTACAGGTATAGTATACGGGGTACCTTGCTCAATATTAGTAACTGTGAGAGGGATCTCGGAGTCCTAGTGGACAATCATTTAAATTTGAGCCAGCATTGTCCTGCAGCTGGCAAAAAAGCCAACACAGTGCTAGGCTGCATTAACGGGTAGAATCAAGATCATGTGAAGTGTTAATACCACTTTACAATGCCTTGGTAAGGCCACACTTGGAATACTGCATCCAGTTTTGATCACGACAATGTAAAAAAAATGTTGAGACTCTAGAAAGAGTACAGAAAAAAGCAACAAATATGATTAGAGGACTGGAGGCTAAATCATATAAGGAATTATTGCTGGAATTGGGTATGTCTAGTTATAGAAGAGAAGGACGAGGGGGGACATGATAGCAGTGTTCCAATATCTCAGGGGCTGCCACAAAGAAGAGGGTGTCAAGCTATTTTCCAAAATGCCTGAAGGCAGGACAAGGAGCAACGGGTGGAAACTAACCAAAGAGAGAAGCAACCTAGAACTAGAGAAACTTCCTGACAGTTAGAACAATTAACCAGTGGAACAACCTGTCTCCAGAAGCGGTGAATGCTCCAACACTGGAAGTTTTTAAGAAGAAACTGGACAGCCATTTGTCCGAAATGGTGTAGGGCAGTGGTTCTCAACCTTTCTAATGCCATGACCCCATAATACAGTTCCCCATGTTGTGGTGACCCCCAAGTGGGTGTGGCCACCAATAAGAGGGAGTAGGACAGCTAGGGAAAAAAATGGCAGACAGCGTGGTTTGGCGACCCCCGTGAAATGGTCATTCAACCCCAAATGGGGTCCCGACCCACAGGTTGAGAACCACTGGTGTAGGGTTTCCTGCCTGAGCAGGGGGTTGGACTAGATGACCTCCAAGGTCCCTTCCAACTTTATTATTATTGTTATTGTTATTGTTATTATTGTTATTATTAATCATCATCATCATCGCACAATCAGCCAGATGTTCAGACTGGATTTGGCATTTTGTCTACCTATCAAGTCCTTACCCAGGACCTGGGATAGGCAGATGCGGATGTTTGATGGTATTACAGATATCGTTGCAGGATGGAAGTATTATTATTATTATTATTATTATTATTATTATTATTATTATTATTATTATTATTATTATTGATCATCGCACAGTCAGCCAGATGTTCAGACTGGATTTGGCATTTTGTCTACCTATCGAGTCCTTACCCAGGACCTGGGATAGGCAGATGCGTATGTTTGATGGTATTACAGATATCGTCGCAGGATGGAAGCATTATTATTATTATTATTATTATTATTATTATTATTATTATTATTGATCATCACACAGTCAGCCAGATGTTCAGAGTGGAGTTGGCATTTTGTCTACCTATCGAGTCCTTACCCAGGACCTCGGATAGGCAGATGCCGATGTTTGATGGTATTACAGATATCGTCGCAGGATGGAAGCAGTTCCTAGTAAGGCCGCCTTTTGCAATTGACTAATAGCGAATTTGTCAATGCCAATGGTGTTCAAGTGGTGCTCTAGTTGTTTTGGGATTGTACCCAAGGCGCCTATGACTATTGGTACTACCCTTGCTTGCTTTTGCCACAGTCTTTCTATTTCTATTTGTAGGTCTTTGAATTTTGTTATCTTCTCCAGTTCTTTCTCTTCTATTCTGCTGTCTCCAGACACTGCCACGTCCGCTATCCAGACTTTTTTGTCTTTTTTATCGACAATTGTCAAGTCTGGGGTGTTATGTTGCAGGTGCTTGTCTGTTTGAATTCTGAAGTCCCAGAGCAATTTAATTTTATCATTTTCTATGACTTTCTCTATTTTATGATCCCACCAGTTTTTATCCAATTCTGGTCACCATGAGACAAAAATAAGTACTCTCCTAAAATTAGGACTGTTTAATTGAAAAGGCAGGAAATCTGAGGTCTACCCCGTTTTGAAGGAAGTAACCAAATACAGTGTGAGTATTCCTGATTTCTCTTTTTAACTGCTCTTGCCTGCTGGAGATTGAATGTGTAAGCACCATTTCAAGGCCTTAAAGTAAACACTGAGCTGCCCTTCAGGAAAATTTGCTTTATTGTTGTTATCTACAGAATTATAGATTGCTGTGTAAATGAAATGATTTTCTGCTAGGTTATGAATTATAGCAGAGTGATCGGTTCCATAAGATATGAGCCTGAAAATGAAGGAATGTAAAGCATGATTAATTTTAAAGAAGACAGCTAGAGGAAACAGCATTTATATATTATGGCAAATAACAGCTTAAAGAACTGTATTTGCTATCATTCTGAATTGTTCTTACATAGTACAAGGATGATGAGCATGTTTAGTTTTATTCTGTTATAGCTTCTGATAATCGGGATCACTCTGAATTCCAGAAGAAAATGTAGTCTTGGAAGGGCAAAAATGATTCTTGCATATGTAACCTTGCAGTAATGATACTGAATAGTAATGACTTTTATTTATTATACACTGTCCAGAGTCCCTCTTTGAGGGAGATGAGCCATTCAGAAATACAATATACTGTATGGAGAGGATAACATTATTGATTTAAGTGTAACATTCTTTCAAAGCTGCTATGTGAAGTATATCTAGGAGTTGAGGCAAAGTGAGTATAAAGTTGTTTATTTGGGGAACTTCGCTAAGGCAAAGAGAAACTGCCTTCCATCAGACTACTACTTAAATGCCGCAGAGCCCAAGTGATATCTTTTATGCGAGGAACAACTGTATAAATACTATCAACATTGCATATTGCTGACAGGCTAGGAATTCAAGATTGTGGCCAAACAAAATTCATTACTATTCAAAAACTTTTATCATTTGCATACTCTACCAGGACAGACAAAACTCTGCCATATGGCCTTTTGCTTCAGTGATATTTCAGGACAAGAAAGGATAATTTGACAAGAATAGCCATTGTATCATCATTTATTATATATCTTCTCACATGGAGCCTGGTTAGAATTTGTTGAGTAGTAGCAGAAGTTACAGTCTTTGTTTTTAATTTTAATTTAAAAAAAAATAAAATAATAATAATAATTAAAAAAAATTAAAAAAAGAAGTTACAGTCTTAATATCTAGCACACAAACCTTGGGATTTCTGTTCACGGTGTTCTCTGTGTGGTAGAGCATTACCTCTTGTCCTAAAAGGGTTATATTCACATAGACTTCCAGACAAGGATAGTGAAAAATATCTTTATCTTCAGAGCCTTCAACAAATGAACAATGGACTTTTTCCTTGATGTTAGCTCTCACCAGATTGCATTCACTTTCATCAGCCCAGACACTGCAGAGACAAATTTTTAAGAATTTATGTATAACTTAAACGTGGTAGTACATAAATATATCTGTTTCTGAGATTGTCAGCACGTCTTGTGTGAAAAATGGGGTGAGACAGAACAGTATTAAAATTATATTGTCTATGTGAATGAAGGAACATGTAGATTTTAGAAAATGTTGTGGCAAAAATATATAAACTATATTCCATGATTTTAAATGTGTTTTTCCCATAGATTTTAAATAATATCTATGTTTTCAGAAATGGACTTGGTTTAGTCTGTAGAGAGATTTGCACATGCATTTTTGTGATCCTCTTATTATATGGAATTTATACAATAATTGTATGCTTTTTTTAGGGTGACAACCATATTTTTTTTATATCCCACCTTTATTATTTTTATAAATAACTCAAAGTGGCAAACATACTTAATAGTCCTTCCTCCTATTTTCTCCACAACAACCCTTTGAGGTGCATTGGGTTAAGAAAGTAACAGGCTTTTTTGCCTAAGGTGGGACTAGAACTCATAGTCCTGGTTTCTAGCCTGAAGCCATAACCACTACACCAAATTGCCTTTCATACTTATACTTAGTATTTCAGATTACTAAAAACTGAATAGAAAGGTATTTCAAAACAAATAGAGATGTTTATGATTAATTGATTAAAATTAATACAGGATAACTTTCCACATTCAGATCAGTTTTGAATAATGCAAAAAAGAGTTTTACTTCCTAATGGATTTGATAGGTCAAGTGGAGATAGGGATTGTCTCTATAGAAAAAATAATCCTACCTGGGATCCCACAGTGCCCAGTTATACTATTGCTATCAAGTATTAAGTTCTTAACTGTGAAGAATGATAATAATTCATGTTCTAGAAGCAAAAACTTCTTCCATTTAACCAACACATCCTCCAGTTTAACAATTTATGTTTCAGCTTTCATATATTAATAAACATTATTAAGTGCTTTCTGAGTACAATAGAATTTCCATTTTGAGAGGCATCACATGTTCAGAGCTATGTGACATTAAATTCATTAGTATAATCCAGCTAGCCATTCACTCGATAGGAACATACTCTCTATTGGTATCCTTCTTTTCCCCAGCATTTTAAAGGGGCAAATGATGCATAAAACTGATTAGTTTAATTTCCTCATCACTGCAAAAAAACTGAGAGGAAATAAATCATGGAAATAAGGCATATGTTTTGTACCTATACATCCCACTGCACATAAGAAAGACATTTCCCAGTCATCCCACGATACAAATGTCTTCTGTTAATGCTGGGAGTTGTAAGCAGACTCATTTGCTGCTTGGAGACCCAGATTTGTTTGTGTGGTTTAAGAAATAAAGAAACTTTTACCTTTTTCTATGTAAAGGCACCAGGACTAAACCAATAAAAAGATACATCATCGCTGAGCAGGCCATCATTCCCAATCCTAGCCATAGGGCCCTGGTCTCCCCTCGTTTCTGTGTTGTTGCCACCACCTTTTTCTGCAACATGACTTCTTGAGATGCTTCTGTGTTCTTATCTCTGCTAAAAATATAAAGAAATCCATCTGGTTTGCTCATATGACTAAACTCAACCTCATCCCAGAGATAGCATATAACTTGTTTTAATGTCATTAAGTACTTGTTTTCCAAAAATGAAAACTCGGAAACAAACCCAATCTTGGAGGGCATACAATAGTATTTACTCACATCTTCAAAGGTAACATCAAAAATCACCTGTCAGATGCTTAGACCATCAAGTATTTATTTTTAACAGGAACAGTATAGTAGAAAAGGAAAGGTGGAACATTTGTAAATGCTGGTGGATTTTTGCAGCCAAAACTCTAAAGGGCATTTCATTTCCTGAAATCAGTGGTTCTCATCCAATACACTGGCCGCTTCAGATAGCATTGCTTGGCTGAAGAGTTTGAGAGTTTGCTTTCTGGCTAGGCTTTGTAGGCTTTAGTCCAGTGGTTCTCAACCTTTTTAATGCCGCAACCCCCAACTGGTCGTAAGTCGAGGACTACTCAACCAGTCGTAAGTCGAGGACTTTCCCTGCCTGGGAGCGCTGCGCATGCGTGGTCCTGCGCTGGCCGAGGCGTGGCTGGCAAGGGGCAGTGACGGCGCAGGGTGACCACCGGCTGGGCCACCAGCTGGCCCAGCCCAAGGGAGGTAAAGCACCCGCCGGCCCCACGTGCGCCAGCAACCCTCCCTGCACCCACCGGCCTCCCACCTCCCACCCCTGGCCCTCTTTTACTTACATTTTTAGTAGTTGCTCAGCAGGGAGGGGTGGAAACTTCCAGATAGCTCGCCTTCACTGCAGACAACTTGCAGCACCGTTTGCAGAATGGGACTTTTGGCGGGCTCAGCAGGGCAGAGACAGCCTGGACAATTCCTATTGGATTTTGAAAGCCAATAGAATTAGACTCTATTCAAGAGAGTCTATTCTATTGGCTTTCAAAAGCCAATAGAATAAAAGGGAGTAGCTAAGAGAAAGGGGAAAAAAATGGCGGACTGCGTTGTTTGGCGACCCCCGTGAAATGGTCGTTCGACCCCAAATGGGGTCACACCCCACAGGTTGAGAACCACTGCTTTAATGCATGGTGTGGTAGAAAGAATGCTCAAATTTTCCAGGTAGTATAGAATATGTGAATTAATAATATTCTTCCCAAATAGAATGAAGGCTTGTTTTTTGATGATGGAGTGAGGAAATGAATATACCAACTGACCAATAGAGAAATGAATGACTCATCCAAAAGTAGAATAGAGAAGATATTTCGCCCGGTTTTCCTGACAGCCATGTTAAAAATGCAAAAAAAAATTGAGAAATTTGCAATGTTCAGCTATGCTAGGGACTCAATTAAGCATGGATATAATTAATATGCAAAGTTCTGTGATGCGTTTCCTTCTTTTGCTTTAGTAATGTTTTAGAAGTTCTCCTTTCCCTGTAGTCTGGTTTTCAGGAATTTGTTTATAGGTTTAGAGGGAAGACAGTCATTTGAGAAAAGTATATCAGTGATGCTGGTGTTGGTGACAATTGAGAGGTTATGATTCATTTTACTTCACCCTCAGGCCCTCCTTTCAATTGAATTGCAGTCTTGTGCAATGCCCCAAAGTCATCCAAATAGTGAAACTATTTATAACAATCCTTGGAGAGTGTATTTGTAAAGTATATTGCAGCTCGGATGCCATGTAACTATGCCATTGGGCCTGCTGTGAACAGGGAGCTAGACAAAATATATTTCTTAATGGACACTCTTGAATAACTTCCAGTGTAAGATGCTATGAACCTAAAATATGTCAGTTTCTTTTCTAAGAACAGTGCTATGCTGAACATTTCTTCCATATTATTTCCCCATCAATTCTCTCTCAAGGCTGCTGGATAATAAACTGCTTTCAAATTTTAATACAGTTCTCATATGTTAAATACAGCAGTCTATAGAAGAAGAGGAGCATGGTTTTAAAATTGGGGGTGGGTGGGTGAAGGGAAGTCAATAACCTGTGCCAAATTGATGATGCTATCTGATAGCTGAAAGTGCAAATGATCTACAAGTCTAATAATGAAAGTTAATGGGCACAGAGAAAAAAAAATTGGACTAAGAAGACCAAACTAATGACCACAGAAATAACAATCAGCTTTAGAATTGACAGTGAAGATATTGAAGGGGTGAATAACTTCAGCCTAGAATTATCAATACTGAATGAATTGGTTGTTGAGAATCACACCACAGACTAGCACTTGAGCAGCCAGGAAGCCCTTAGAAAAGATACTCAGATGTTGTATTGTGTGTCTTTCTATGAAGATCAGAATGGTGCAAGCAATGATTTTTTCCTAAGACTCCATGTAAATAGAAGTTGGACTTTGAAGGAGCAAGATAGAAATTGTATTGAAGCTTTTGCACATTGATATTGGAGAAGACTCCTGATTGTACCATGGAGGGTTAAGAAAATAAACAAATAGGCAATTGAATACATCAACCCAGAGTTTTCACTCAAGGCACAAACATCAGGTATAAATGATCAGACCTCAGATTATGTGAAACCCTTGCTTTGTGGAGAAGGTCTTAATGCTTGGGGAGATGGAAGGATTCAGTTACAGTGACAGTGGTTGCATCATTGGAACACCTGTAGGACTAGGTTGAGAAAATCCATGTGGTTGTTAACAGTTGACACTGACTTTGATGGCACATAATCAAACTACAAATTATGGTGGGACAGACCCATTTAGTATGTGTGATAATTGAGCTTAGCTCCAGTTTTCTCATAATAAAAAATGGGTATTAGACTATGAATTTTGTTTCTATGATGCATTTTAATCCCAAAAGATATAATTTCTATGATCTCATTAACAACACACATTCTTTTGATGAAAACAGAATCCATTATCCTTCAGTTGCTAGATCTGTTTATTTTTTAAATCTTTTGAAATTAATCCTTCAAATACTGGGACCAGCTATTTTTTAATTGAAAATAAAGCCAAGTTCAAATATTTTGTTCCTGTATAATTATTTGCATCAAAACTCCATATATGCTGTTGGGAAAATGAATTTATTGCTGAGTTTACTACTTCATATTTTTGCATTAATGTTCACTATACGTTCTTCTATATCGGTGTCAAACTGCCGGCCCACGGGCCAGACACATCATCCGGAAGCCATGCCCACACCATTGCCAGCAATGGTAAAACCATCCCGATACATTGCGCGATGTCACATGACGTCATGAGTTTGACATGTCTGTTCTATATTCTTCTCCTTAAGTGTGATCGGGGAGGAGCCAAGATGGTGGACAGGCAGCAAAGGCTGTAAAGAGCTCCTCCAAAAGCAAAAGCTTTTTTTATTATTATTATTTTCTTTTTCTTTTAACTTTTAAACTTTTTAATCCCTTTTAACATTGCATTTTTAACCTACCTATTTTTAACCTATTTTTAACCCTTTTTAACCTATTTTTAACCTGTTTTAAACCTTGTTTGACCTTTTTATAGTAGTCAAAGACTTTTTATAAAGTATATATACTGGAGAGGCCAGTATATATTGGAAACAGAAGGCACTGGAGAAGGATGGAGGCATGGGTAAAAGAAGGAAACGTCAAGGCACCAGCCCGGGATCTCTCCTACCAGCGAAGAATGCAAACAACCAAAAATTGAGGAGCACTTTGTTGGCAAGAGACTTGTAAGTAAAACTATTCCCCCCCCCTTCATTTCCAACAAGCCAGAGAGACTAGAACGGGACCTGCAAAGAGATCTGACAAAATAGCAGATACTGGACTTTCCCAATCTGGGGAGAGGGGAGCAAAATGACAGCCAGTTATTTTCACAAATAATGACTCCAGATACAGCCGGCCTGGAGACTAAGATAAAGACTAAGAAGGTTGACAACAACAACAGTCTAATTCAGAGTGGGGGGAGCTTACCATGGGAAAATACAACAGAGTTTATGGCAAAGCAATGTCTTCTCACAGCACAAACTGTAGTTTCAATATTTGAACAGCTAATAACCATTCAACATGATATGGAGACACTGAAAAAAGATATAGCTCTTCTGCTCTAGGCCGCAACATTGGGCTACAGGCACTCCCACTGAAGTCTTTGCAGCAGACATGGGTAGATCCAGTAATCAGGAGAAGGAAGAAAGGGGAGGAAAATGAGCACAGACTGGGGGGCAGGGACAGATAAAGAGCCTGCTAGAAGGTGGCAGCCCACTTGGAAAAACAGTCCTTCTCCAGCTAAGGCAATAAGAGGAGGAGGTATTAACAGAGAAGTTTCATGGGAAGACAATAAAGCATCCCATTTACAATTACACCAATCACATCAACCACATCGCTCACTACAAACACATCAGGTTGTGCTGAGAATCCACATGAACAGGCTTAATCATGGTTGCTGGAATTCCAAGAATGCTATACTAAATTCCCTAAGCCAGCTTCTGCACTGTCACTGGGGGCAGATTGATCTACATACTGCGGAGTGGCTCCCTGAGGTCCCAAATTGGAAGTGGATATTTCTCTCCTTTAAACAGCCCACCATACCACTGAGGCTATTTAAGATGAAGGCTTATCTAGCCTCCTTTCAAATCTCTCCCATCAGAATTTTCTGCGAGGAAAGGGTTAAACCCTTAATTGTTAACCTGCCAGCTCCCAAGGTTGCTGTAAGGTTGCTGTCTCTTCCGCATCCTCAACCCAGAGAAAGGGAGAGGGAGAAAGTGGGAGTAAACCAGCACTTACAGAAGATGTACTTAATAGCACAGAAACTGGGCTCATTAATGCTTTTGGTGCTCTCCCAAGGAGTGAACAAGATAATACTCAAGTTAGAAAACCTAAATAAATCCTTATTGGTCACAATCGATATAGCTGAACCGCTTATTGATTTGGTTTCCCCTATAATTGAGCCTCTTACTTTCCCCCCAGAGGGCAAGAGTTTGCAAGAATATGAGTTCATGAAAAGCAGAAGCCAATATACACAGAGGCCAATAGAGGCCCCAATAGAGAAGGAGATGCTAGCATCCTTATGTGACTTTCCAGTGATACCTTCTGCAATGTATCAATCTCTCTCTTGAGAGAGAGAGAAGACCGCTGTCAGTGCCATCATTTCAAAGCCGAATGAGCATGACCTAATAACCCCCCTGCTCTACACCTAGAGAAGAGGTTCCGGAATGGCAAACCTTGTTAGCCGCTGCTAAATCTTCATACCTCAAACAAATTTCCCAGGAGTCTACACAGAATTTTGATGGGGCTCCCCTCCATTTAGAGAAGGCCAATTTCATGCAGGATGACACCTCAAGCCATTGCAACAACCCTACAACTTCCCTTTGTATAAATCAAATCTCCTGGCGAGCTGCAAAAGATGACCCTCTCTCCATTATAACCTGGAATATAGCGGGTTGGCCATCAAAAGACCAACATTTTTTGGACTATATATCACAATTTGACATTCTCTTTTTACAGGAAACCTGAGCCCCTACAGAGATACAGTTAGATCAGTGGTTCTCAACCTTTTTAATGCCGCAACCTCCAACCGGTCATAAGTCGAGGACTACTCAACCGGTCGTAAGTCAAGGACTACTCAACTGGTGCAGCACCGTTTGCAGAATGGGACTTTTGCGGGCTCAGCAGGGCAGAGACAGCCTGGACAATTCCTATTGGCTTTTGAAAGCCAATACAATTAGACTCTATTCAAGAGAGTCTATTCTATTGGCTTTCAAAAGCCAATAGAATAAAAGGGAGTAGCACAGCTAAGGAAAAGGGGGAAAAATGGCGGACTGCGTTGTTTGGTGACCCCCGTGAAATGGTCATTCGACCCCAAATGGGATCCCGACCCACAGGTTGAGAACCACTGAGTTAGATAGTTACTGGGGTAACTATATCCCAGCAGTTCCAAGTAAGGTGGGTGGGAGATCTAAAGAGAGCATTGTGACATTAGTGAATACATCTTTGCATTTTAAATGTGTACTGTTCCCACCTCTTCAACCATGGGTTGTGACTACCTACTTTTATTTAAACAGGTGGAGATCTTGCTTTTTAATATCTATATTCCCCCAATCAACAAGAATAATCTGATCAATAAGATCTGGGAGGGTATAGAAGATTTTATCCTGGGCTGCTTAGACAAATATCCCACAGCAGCAATAATTATTGGGGGCGACTTAAACGCTAGGATGGGCCCAAACGATCAAGCATTATTTAATCAATTTAAGATCCATTATGATGAGAACATACCAGGAGAACCCCTGCTTGCCAGACAGTTTAAAGACACCAAGGCAAATCGGGCAGGTCTGTGTGTAAGACAGATGACTGTACGCTTGGACCTTTGCATTCTTAATGGCTCCACATGGGATGACTACCCAGCAGATTATACCTATTGGGGAGCAGGAAGAACATCCACAGTTGATTATTGGGTAACATCATACGACCTCCTGAAGTTCCTGCAGAAGATGGAGGTAGACTCGTGATTGGAAAGCGATCACGATCCACTAATCCTTACTTTTACATTACACCAGAAACTGCTAAGGACTGGCTCAACCTATTTACCCAGGTTAGAGAACCAAAATACCCAGATAAAAATTAAATGGACAGAGAAAAATGCAAAGGAAGTTACTGAATGGATGTTAGCCCCAGAAACCATAGAATTACATCTCTATTAAGGAATAGATCATATTTAGAAGGTTTTGAAACTTTAATTTTAAATCGGTTCTCATTAACAATACTAGCTCACCCCAAAAAAGTCGGTTTTAGAGAATAAAAGATGGTTTGACAGTGATTGCGTGCAACTAATATATATATATATATATAACAAGGAATACAGAAAAAATAAAAATGCCCCTTCTGAGGATCACACTCACTGCTTAAAGCAGTTGAAGGCACAATATAAGACTCTTCTAAAAGAAAATAAAAGGGCGGCTCTGAAGGAGTCTTGGCATAGACTAATTGCATCAGTCAGAACAAAAAATACACCTCTTTTTTGGCACATTACCAGAGGATTGAGGAAATCCCCCCTACCTCCAACTAATCAGGTACCGATTCATGCCTGGGAAGAATATTTTAGAGAGCTATATACAGACCCTGAGCATGTAAGTATGCTCAGGGTCTGAGTAAGTAAGCATGTAATAAGGGGTTTGGTCCAAATTAATTTGGACCCCTGTTACACCAGGCGAAATATCCCGATTGATTGGAGCCCTCAAGGCTAATAAGGCACCTGGTGTTGACAATGTTCTGCCAGAAATAATAAAAAATAATTCCAGTTGGTGGGCTCCACTTTTAGCATCTCTGTTTACATTTATAGATAGAACGGGCCATATGCCAAGAGATTGGGGATTAGCAATTATCATACCAATCTATAAAAAAGGTAGTAGAAATGACCCAGGAAATTATAGACCCATTAGTCTTCTGAATGTTATTAGTAAAATGTATGCCAAACATCTAAACTATAAACTTCAGAATTGGCTAATTTTGGGGGGGGGGGGGTAATTAAAGATGAACAAGCTGGTTTTAGAGAAGGAAGATCAACAGTAGACCATATCTTGGTACTTCACCATCTAGTACAAAAATACACATATAAAAAAATCCTCTCTGTTTGTGGCCTTCCTCAATTTTAAACAGACCCTTCAACTCAATATCTAGGAACACCCTATGGGAGAAGTTAGAAGGCACTACTATCGATAAACGCCTCCTTTTCCTCATACAAAAATTATATGCCAATTCCACCTTGAAAGTGAGGTGTAATCCCCAAGGGACTTTAACTGGCTCAGTAAGGGTACAAAAAGGGGTACGGCAAGGTTGCATCCTGTCTCCCTCCCTTTTTAACTTCTATATCAACCCCCTGATCGATCTCTTACAGAACCCTGATCTGCATCTGCCCAACCTAGCACATCGCAAAATCCCGATTCTTCTGTATGCCAACGATGCAGTCATTATTTCGCAAACTCCTGTAGGACTGAAGAGAGCAATTAGGGCAACACTTGGCTACTGCAGACAGAACAAGTTGGTCCTTAACTTTGATGAATCAGGTTAGAATATTTAGATACCTTGGGGTGGTTTTCCACTCTCAAGAGACATGGAAGGCACACCTGGATCATACATTGCAAGTAGCCAATAGGTCCCTAAATGCAATCAAACATTACTTTTACACAGGCGGAGGTCAATTAGTATTGCTGCCATAAAACTTTTTGAGGCCAAAACATTGGTGCAAATTCTATATGGGGCACAAACAGGAATCCTTGCAAAGAAAAACTTGCTGGAAACCATACAATCCAAATTCCTGCGAGCTTTCTTAGCTGTACCCAGAGGAACCCCAAATGCCCAATTAAGAATTGAGACAGGCATGCCCCAAATCCAGGTAAGATCCTGGAAGATGATGATCATTCAGTGGCATAAAATGCATTTCTTTCCAGAGGGACTGTCCCTGTTGGTGCTGACTGACAACTTTCCTTCCCCCTGGAAGCAGGCGATAGATCATAAACTGGGCTCTTATGGGCTCTCTTCGATATTCTTAATGTCCCTAGGCTTTGACCAAGCAATGCAGGTAATATCCAATAGAATAAAGGACATGGAGTTCCAAGAAGAACTAAATAGGTTGCCTTGCCACAGTAGGGATAGAATCAAACAGGGTGTGTGGGAATCAGCAAGATATCCGAATGGTCTGACTTTCCCAAAACAAAGAATAGCTTTCTTCAGAACCAGATTTAACATTCTTCCCTCAGCACTCCTACAGGGCAGGTATAAGAGAACACCAATAGCAGAACAGGTATGTATATGTGGTAAAGGAGAAGTCAAAGATATCTCACATGTTTTATTGTACTGTGAGTTATACTGAGTTTATAGGACAGTATATATTCTCCCCTATTAGAGAGATTGCCAGGGAGGGCAGACAATTTTTATTTCTCCTCCAGGAGTCAGACCCTTCTATCACACATGCAGTAGCAAAATACTGTGTTGCGGCAATGTCCACAAGAAAAAAATTGGTTACAGATCTATAGCCGTCAACTTGGTGCCAATTTTTTGGAGATATCTCTAGTAATGTTTGGAACATTATATTTACTCACACACTAATCAGCTATCCATTCATGTAAACTAGGGAGTGACTCTAACATTTTGAGAACATGTATTTTCTTAACGGGGATGTTATTATTTACTATTAATGTTAGTACTATTATTATTATTATTATTATTATTATTATTATTATTATTATTATTATTTAATATATTGTAAAAAATGATGGCTATTGCTGGTCTACAACCATAATAAAGTTATTTGATTTCACCTTAAGCATCCCATTTAAATTGTTTAGCTGCCCTGCTTTATCCCAAGAATCGTCCAAGTAGCATAGAAAAGGAAAAACAGAACACAAATCTCAATGAATCACTTCCACACTCTTTTTGTGAAGTAATTTATATATAAAATAAAACATTGCTGTAATTAACAGGTGGAAGGCTTTAATTTTAATGCTGTAATTAACAAGCGGAAGGCTTTAATTTTAATCTTTAAACATGATTTTCTTTGATTTATCATGGTTATACATCTTGTTTGTAGGATTCCTCATACATCAGTTTATCCCAATCTTGAATTCGGTTTTTATCATAATTTTTTTTCTTCTAGAGTCTGGTCTTTTTTTTTTTTTTTTTTAAATCTTTTTTCTTAATTTATATATTGCCCTACATTTTTAGAAAAGTTCAGAAGAAATTTGAACTTATTTATTAAAACCATTAATTCACCTTAAACAACGTTCAGCATGAGTAATAAAATATATATATTCTTAAGAACAAATCATAAGAGGAGTCTTCAATACAAACGGTAAAACTGGGCCTTATTCCATTAAATGCTAAATAGACAAAAAAAAATAACCACTGTCAATGACACTCAGGTACTGTACATTAAATCCATTTTTTCCCTCAGGGATCAAAGGAATATGGATGGTAGGGAAGAAAGGATAACACTCCACCTTATTTAAGTCCTGCTATCATGATTTTAGAACCCATAACTCTTGATCTGCCAGCCAGTTGAATCTCAATTTGTCCTAAGATACCTGTGTCTTCTCCAACAAAGACAAGAAAATATTGCAAATCTCTTTACACAACAATTTTACAGTAGTCATTAAATATAAATAACAGATTTGTTTTTAAAAAAGCCCACATTTGTAAGAAACCTGATTTTTAATAATAGATTTATTTTTTTCTGCTTCTTTATATGCTGTTATGCTGCATAACATATGCAATGGTGTTCATTTTCTATTGAGAAAAGATATCAGAGTCCAGTTCTTTCTGGAAACCATCTCTCTTTTCTTAATCTCTGAAATATCAATCTCGCTATGTACTTATAAGATGAATAATATTTCTACAAGTTTCAGTTCTCTATGTGCCAATCTGCATATTGAAGGGAAAAACGGTAAGAGAGAGGCTACACTGGAAAGTTAGAAAAGTTTCAAGGTTGTACATTTAGAAAAACACTGAAAAGAATGTGGAGAACCTTCAGCTAGGTTAGAAAAATTGGTGAGAGGATGAGAGTTGAATGTATCTCAATTACTCCTGTTGAACAGGAGTAATCTCTATTATGTAACATTTAGTTCCAGGTCACAGTTTTTTAATCTGTACATTATATAGTTCAATGATAAAGACACTGTGGATAACAGAACCATAGGAATGACTTTTGACATAAAACAGTGGAATAATGTTTCACTTTAATGCTACCATTACCAGAATAAAACCCTCATGTACTAAAAAAGTTAAAATTCAAATTTGATGGTAAACAGAATGTACTTCAAAGGAACTCATTTAACATCTGATTACCTAAAATTAGAACATTCAACCCCTCATTCTCAAAATTGTTACCTGTTTGCTATAAATGTCTACCAATCACAATTGGCACCCTAGACATTTCTGTATTTTCTGTTTTGTATACTTGCTATAGGCATTCTGAATATTAATTTGCATTCTAAAATAATGTCATTAAAACGAAAGCATTTCAAAACACTGAATCCCTTCAAAAACATTAAATGCTATTTAATTATCACAAAATAAGATTATAGTGCTGCCGTTGTGTGCCCATAAAGTAAAACTCATCATCTTAACATCATAAACACAAAACTATTCAGTTTTTTTCTCTTAGCAAATATGGATTGGTAAAAAAGAAAAACATCTGTGTTTTTTGTTTCTCTTCTTACTTAAAATAAGGTTTAAATGTTTCTGAAATCTGGTAAGAATCTAATAGTTCAGGAAATATTCATGTTATTCAGAAGTACTGTACACGCAGGATTGCTGAAAACATACTTTTCAGAAGTCATGCTTACCGTCTTTGAAATGTGGCTTAGAAGTTCATGAATTTTGGGGAAAAGTCTGATCTGTAAAGATCTGCTCCATACTGGCACCCAAGTAGCAAATCTGTAGCTGTAAAAAGACTACCTTCTTCCAAACTTGCTGATGATGATTTTTGAAAATGGATGTTTAGTTAACTTGAGATTTCTACTACCATAAATGGTAAGGTATGGCAATAATGTTTCAAGATTATTTGTGCAGCGCAGGAACTGATGTGTTAAGAACAATTTTAAGCTGGAATCCTCTATTCTTTTGTGCTGGAAATAGAAAGATTCCTGTTATGTATATTATATTGCAGATAAATACAATCTCCATGCACTGGCTTACTTTTTAAAGTAAGTAACTGAGTATCTGTGGCATTTTCTAAATATTAACTTTAAAGAGATTCTATTGCCCAATCTTTATTTTTTTCTTCTCATTTTATATTAAGATAAGGTTTGTGTTCAATTGTTCATATAAATCTAAATACAGTATGCATATATGAACAATTGAACACAAAGTGTTGATTCTCTTGGACTTCAAAACATGATAAGCCATAATGTTACCTTGGTAATTATTATTTCTCTTCATGGCAACATGTCTCTCAGCAATTAAAAAAACTGAAAAACATTAGAAAGATTTTGATAAGAATAGACCAAAGATTCCCCAAAGATTCAGTTTACTTGCTTGTTACAAGGTAAACAAGGTACTGTTCATTCTATCCCATTTAAAGTTCTGTTTGAGCCCCCAGAAACTACAGCTAAGGGCATGCAGGCTCAAGAGTTCCAAAAGTTAAAGTCTGCCTATCCAAGCTTGCTCTAAAAATAGCCTGAAAACCATACATCATTCTGCAGGCCTTCCTGTTGATTTGGAGTACAGGAAATACACTTATTGTTTATTTAGCATATGGTTAAATGTTAGAAAGCACATTACAGTTACATTTTCAATAATCAAATATGAAACTGTTTACTCTATTTGCAAATTCAAAGATAAATTTAAAGGTAGGCGATTTATATAGTCAGTACATTATTAGTTGCATAAAGGTTTTTTGGGGTTTCCATGAAATTTAGTGCATTAGGAAATACATCAGAGATCTGGCTGCTAATTTCAAACCAATATGTGAAATGGGACTTTTTTTTCCCCATGTAGTTTTGCCTATCACTTTACAGAGAGAAAGTTGGAGCAGTTCAAAAGCAGTTAGCTTTTTACAACATGGAATGGAGAGCTTTTTACCAGTGAAAATACTAACATTAACATTGTGGAAGTTTTTGTGAGTCCCAGTCTACTTATCAGAAGCCAGGAGAATTGACCCAGTTTCTTTGTAGTTCCTTTGCCAATGTGGTGAATGATTTGATTAAATGAAGCATGATAAGCAAAACAATTGTTATTAAAAAAAAAATAAAAAAAAATCTTTTTATTTATGTGCACTTTTTAAAAAGCAATTGGAATAAAAACAACGGTTAAGGTCTTCCTTAACAGCTAGGTTCAACTCATTATAAAAAATGTGATTATTCTTAGGTACATTCCTTTAATAGCATATTTAGGACTGTCTAATTATTCAGTATATAAGGCTACCTTGAGTAATTATTTTGGATGCATCGATGTGTTTGGTTTTTTTAACAGATTTATATAGCTGTAACAACTGTAATAATAAAACTGAGCGCATCTGAATCAGTAAAAACAATATAAAACCCCATTCTGTAAAATAAAAATCTATAAAAACTTAAGGCACTCCAAGGTAGCATTGTGACACACTTATACACCTTCTTGCTGCATTCCAACTTCCTCCCACACCAGTGTTTCTGGCAAGATACAGCTTCCCAAGACCTTCCAGATAGCAAGGAAGATTAGGACCAGATGGATCTCTACAGAAAAGTTATTCTACAGGATAGGAGCAGTTACAGAGAAAGCACACTTTGTAGATCCCACTAGATCAGGCATGTCAAACTCATGACATCACGTGACTTTTCCCCCATTGCCGGCAATGGGGTGGGCGTGGTTTCGGCGTGACGCATCCGGCCTGCAGGCTGGCAGTTTGACATGCCTGCCGTAGATGACAGATTTTTAAATAAGAGACCTGGGTGTGCCCACCCTATTTGATCTGGTGAGACAGGCAGATGCTGTCCTGCAAGTAGACTGATTCAATGGCATATAGGTTTTAAAGATTATAACCAGCCCCTTGAATTGCACCTGGAAATGAAACTGTAAGCCAATGCAGCTTATAACAAAAATGGTGTAATTGGAGGAGACTGTGGGGTGCTCAGAACTCATGAGTTGCTTCATTCTGGACCAGTTGCAGTTTCTAGATAGTCTTCAAGGGCATCTCCATGGAGAGTGCATTGTAGTAATGCAACTGGGAAATGGCATGGCAGAAGTTTACATTTTTTAAAATCACAAGTGTTTTCATGCCTTTAGCCACTAATTGTATGTGGTGGTCATTATCTTCCATGTCAACCCCAAAATTTGATAATAGCTTGTAGAATAATTTGCATGTCTACCCAAGCTTTGGCTTAACACCCCTTATTTACATTTACATTTATTTATTTAAAACATTTACATTGCTGTCCATCATAACTAACTCTGGTCAACTCCAAATCATAAGTTAAAACAACATATACAAGGATAATTACTAGCAAATAACTCCTTCCTTCCCTCCCCCCTCCTTCCTCAGTAGCAGACCTCAGGGGAAAAATGGAAAAAGATAATATACTAATATTAGTTTTATTTCCAAATTGCCTTCCCTCAACCTGATTTTAATTTCTTATGAGAAAATAAATGGCTGTGAATACATATATTTTCTTAGAAACTAATCCAGCTGGGCTGAAGATGGGATGTGGAGATTGTAATTATTATTCATTAAATATTCCAACTCTTTCTGTTGCAAAACTGTACAAAATGTAAAACTATATAATTTTATTTAAAGACTGAGATAAAAGGAAAGAGTCTTTCACACTTCAGGCTATATAGACTAACAACCAAGTACTGACTGTACTTTATTGGATAATGAAACTTAAGCAATCTAATTGCAGAGTAAATAATATTTTTGGATAGCCTATGCAATGATAGATACCATATGCAACTAGTATGTGCAGAAAAATACTGGAATTTATTTTAAAAAGATGGGTTAATAAATGTTTTAATTGAACTGGTGCTTGGGGATAGGAATTCTTTCTTGTTGCTAAAGAGTCAGTGAACTATAGAATCAGAGTATTTCTGATCTTAGAAAAAGCCAAAGATGAAATAAAGTACATTAACAGAACATAGTAAATAGTCATTCTAATGCCAGAAATTGTAATTGCGAAAGAAATGAAATGTAAATGAGAATCTTCTGAAAGGTGAGTAGAAAATTCTTGCTTTTGCAGATAACTAACTGGGGAGAGTAAAAAAAAAAAAGTCACGTGAATAAAATAGAGGCCACAATGTTAAAGTTTTCACATATTTCACACAGAAAAATGAATTGTAATTTAAGGTGCTGAGTAGTATGTAGATAAAATAGTATATACCTGAGTAGTAGCCTATAGAATTATGCTAGTTTACAGCTTGGGGATATGAAAAATTATGTAACATTATATAACTCTTCATAGTGTAATTCATGGAGAGTTCTAAAAAAGGAAAAAAAAATAAAATCATGTAATGGTTAAGAATAAACATTTCAGCTACTGTTAAGACAGGTAAGCGTCTTTCTACATTAAAAAGCATTTGGGAGTCTTTTCTTCAGAGAATGAAATAGGTATAGACATTTCTTTTCGCTAGGAATCTTGGTTTTTTAATGCTGGAAGTTATGTTTTTCTCTGTAGTTTCACAGAATAGTAGTGGGACAACAAATAAAAAACCTGTTGTGGGATCAAGGATGGTACAAATCTGAAGCAGGAGGCATACACATCAGATCTAGTGAGGAAGTGCTTTATTATTAAAAAAAAATACATTGTTTTCTGTTACAAAAGAGAGACTATCTCTTTCAAATTTAAAACAGTACCTCTGTCCAAGGTCTATTCTTTTGATGGGATATTTTAGTCTTCTAATCTCTATCTCTTTATGTCTATCTGTTAACTTATATTTTACCATTTTTCCATATAGCTTCCTAAATTCTTATTACCTAATTTCCATTTTTTATTTTCTGTCTAATATTCTTGATATTCTCTCTAATATTCTTATGTCATTTTGGGGTAATTAGTCTTATGTGCTAGTTTTATCTTAACCTCATCCTGTTCTCAGTCACCACTATCAACTATTCTTTTGACCATCACCTGGGCTGTTTGTGCTACCAGCTGGCTGAATTAGACCTGATGATCATGGTGTTAGAATTGCTTCTGGCGTTATTTGACACTGTCACATAGATTTTTTTCTTTTTGGGAAACAAAAGATATGACTCCCACATTTTGTCATTTATCAAGAAAGAATAGGAAATTCAGGAGATAATCACCATTTAATCTGGAAATGACAAAATTTCCATTTTGCAATTCACAAAACAATATGGAATATCCTCCATAGAGGTGGAAGCAAGCAAGCAAGCAAGCAAGGCTACTTGCATCAGACCAAACTAAAATAGAACAGATGTAGAAAATACTCCAATTAGAGATACTTCCTAGGTTTTCTGATGAATCTTAAAATTGTCTTCTGACACCATGATGTCTGGATTTTGTCTTTTGTTCTTGTAATATTGATTTACTCTGACTTGCTAATGAAATCTGTTTACTCTGAGATGGCTTTCTTCATTTGTATCTTTGACTCTTGATTTATGAAGGTTTCTAGGCCCAACGCTCTCTGTTTAATGTACTTCCTGAATGTTGAAGAAAGTGCACAACTCTTATAGTTTTGTGTGGGAGAATGATATGTTTTAAAAAGGATCACTTTGAAAGCTTAATACAAATGCAAAATTATATAAGAAAAATCTCTTCTAGCTGTTTGGGTCCCAAGTCAGGTATACTTTAAAGGCATATCAGTGAATGAATTATTTCTCATTATAGTTTTCAAACTGGTTAGAATTCTTTTTGTTGAACTTCTAGAAATTAAAACTTTTGAAACATACCCAAGGCTAGACGGCAAATGTGAAATTAGCAGGGCAGAGATCGTTATGATCTATCTGAAAAAAAAACAGCAGTTGTGAAGATGGCAAGGCCAATGAAAAGTTCTCCAATCTACTGATTTATGTTGGGAGGCATTCCCAAGTATCTGCTTTGTTTATTTATCAGTGTTGAAGCAGTTATCCTGAATGACTTCCTAACAATGTGTAGGCAAGGAACTAATTTACTTGCGTTGCCTCTTTCACAAGACCTTCTTGGTTTTATTCCAGCCAGTCTTTTATTTGGCCATTACTTAGCCCAAACAGCAAACCAGTACCTTATCATTTCCATCAGATTAAGATGACATGTTATCAATATCATTATCATAGGCCACAAGTGTCAAGCTTGCCATGTCACGTGACATGTTGTGACTCTTTTTGCATTGCTGGCAATGGGGTGGGTGTGGTTTTGGTATGATGAAACTGGCCCACGGGCCGGCAGTTTGACACCCCTGCCATAGGCAATACATAGAAACCCAGTTGCTGGTTTCTTTAGCATGTGCAAATACCATGGGATTAAGGAGAAACATCCCAATCTTCTCATTTATGTTGGTGTTGGACAACATACTGAGGGAAATTAAATTAAGATACAGTGAGTCCTCAGTTACGAGTGCTCGTTCAGTGACTGTTCAGTTACGACAGTGGTGAACAAGAAGGACATATGATTGGTGTGCAAACTTGTGGCTATCACAGTACCCTAGTGATCACATGATCACAACCTGGGTTCTTGGTGCTCAGCTTGAAATTTTAATGTTGCAGAGTCAAATGATTGTGATTTCTTATGTTGCTGACTTCCCACAAGCAAAGTAAATAGGGAAATCACAGGAAGTCAGAAGACTCTCCTGCTGCTTTTTCACTTGCCTGCCCTCCATAGCATCTGCCCACAGGAATCCCATTCCTTCTCACAGCACCTGTGCATCCCCTTGTGCTCTACAGTGCCTGCCTAAGGCACCCAAAGCCCATAGCTTTTACCTGTAGCTCTCATCTATCAGCCTGCTTACTTGGAACTCCCACTTTTTTATGTTTAAATCCTGCTTATAACACTAGACAGGATTGCTGGAATTGCATCACTAAAAGATGCAGTCATGTGATGTCATGCTTTGTGACTACATCACTTAGTGACAGAAATTCCAGTCCCAATTCCCATGGTAACTTGAGGACTATCTGTAGTAGGTAGAATTAATAGTAATCTTTTTCTCTCTCAAACATCTAATGTGCCCATACACACTTATTTTTGCCCTTGACTACAGTAATCAGTGCATCTTATCTCAACAATGAGACAAGGTCTATATATACAGGAACATCATTAGTTACTACCAAACAGGAAATAAAATGTAGAAAATACATTACTCTAGGTTAAGTTTATTCTAAAATGAAATTGGTTTAGAGATTAAAAGTGCAAGAATTCATGGAACACTGAAAAATGTCATTGTTATAAAAGCAGAGCTAATCAATGAACAACAGAATTAATGTAAAGTGCAGGAAAGTAGTTCCTAACGTGGCAAGGTTTTTAAAATATAACAAAATACCTATCATTTCTTGACTTCTGGTGGATTAGCGCTGGCGATGGCGGCTACTTTGTAGCCGTCCTCCTGAGAAAGTGTTAGAACTGCAGAGAACAGCAGGCATCAGCTGTTCCATGGCTCAAAACCTCCTTCCCGGGCAAAGGGAGGGAGGGGAGTATCACCTGAATAGAGGTAGAGCCTCTGAGACCCCCAAGGAATTTTTCTTTTGGGGGTGAAAAGAGTGCTCCCACGGAGTTCAGGTTGTCTCCGCTTCTCAGCTGTCTTTGTCCCTTGGGGACAAAGCAAGACGCCGCTCCCACCTCCGCGCTTAAAGAAATCGGGTGAGTTATTTTAAAAGCGGACAGAGCTGGATAAAGGATTTTATTTTTTTTTATTTTATTTGGACTTTAAGCTTAAAGATTGATTTTTACTTCCCTTTTTTTCTTTTTTTTTTATCGAGAGGGAAAGTAAAATGGCGATTGGAAAGTTTTGGTTTTTTTTGAAGGGAGTGGAACGGAACGGAACGGATTAGATCGTTTTTAAAGGTTTTTTCAAGGTGGATTTGTGTTTTAGGAAGATTATTTTCCCTCTCTGTCAAACTCTTTTTTGTTATTTCTTTAAGGGATTTTTTTTTTGTATTTTTTCTATTTGCTTTAAGAAGGAGGAAAGAAGAAACAAAACTTTTCTTTTTGAAAATGGCTTCAAGGCGGCAAGTAACATCTACAGTACCCAAGGTGGCTTCCTCTCCTGCGATTCTACCAGCACAAAAACCTAAAGCTACACTACCACCTTCCCCCCTCTGCCATCAGTAACGGTAAAAGATATGCAAGATATAATGGGAAATGCTATATCTCAGATTAGAGGGGAAGTGAAAGAGCTTTTAGTGGAGAATAACATTATTTTGAGGCAGGATATAGTTGTGGCTCTAAAAGGACTTGCTTCTGTGGTTGAGAAGCTGGACTCTCGAGTGGAAGAAGTGGCAGATAAGGTGGAGGTTTTGGAGGATAAATTTGAAGTCATGGAAAAAAGATGGAAATTTCACAAGATGATATTGTTATGTCTCAATATAGAGAAATGGAGTTTGCTTTAAGAATCGGGGCTGAGAGAAGACATGCAACAAGATCTGAGAGAAATTGTAGCAAATGATTTTGCTGTGATTCTGGACAGAGAAAAAGAGGCAATATCTAGGGAAATTGAAAAAATATTTAGAGTCAACTCCTGGGTTGCAAAGCAAAGAAATCTGCCAAGAGATGTGGTAATTTATTTTGGGAAAAGATCTCTGCGTAATGAAATTATACAAGCTTTTTATAATAAGAGGTTTCAGATTGCTGCACAAGATGTTATAATCCTAAAGGAGATTCCATCTAAAATTTTAAGAAGAAAAAAAGAGTTTGCTTTCTTAGCTGATGAACTTAAAAAAAGGTTGATGCCATTCAGATGGGAGATTCCGATTGGCATAGTGGTGAGTCATGCGGGGACGCGTTATAGACTTAATACTGTTTCTAAAGCAAAGGAGTTTTATATGTCGGTCCTGGGAGCACGCTCATCACCACCTATGATGATGAAAGTTTTGGATGGCGAGGCAGAACAGCAGTCTGAAGAACTAGTATTGATGGAAGCTGGAAAACTACAGGCTGAGTGGTTGCAACAAGCAGGGATGAAAGAGCAAAGAATGACCCGGGCAGCCCACAGACGTAAGGAAAAGGAGCAACAGAAGAAAGATGTTAAAGAAGTTTTACAAGAATCTGTTTCTGAGCCTGTGGGAGGAGCAAGACCCAAGAGTTCTGCGGTACATTCTTTAATGGCAGATCTTCAAGCAGTCTTCTCTAGGCTTTTGGTCAAGGGAGATGGTAAAGCTCCTGACATGGAATGCTAATGGCCTCAATTCCCCTCAAAAGAGAAAGAAAATATTTCACTACTTAAAGCAATATAATAATGATATTATTTGTTTGCAGGAAACACATATTATTTCTAAGGATCAAAAATATTTAGTTAATACCCGATTGGGATCTCATTTTGCATCTTTTGCTCTTGGGAAAAAAGGGGGTGTAGTTATTTATGTTAAGCAAAATTTATCAGCTTGTTTAGTAGATTCTGATCCTCAGGGTTTGCTGATTAAAATTCGGGAATCACAGAAAATAAAAGGAATAGAAGTCAATAAAAAAGAATATAAATTAAGGGCTTTTGCAGATGATTTGGTTGTCACTTTATCCCAACCAACTTATTCTGTAATGAAACTGTTACAATTGATACATCAGTATGGACAAGTTTCGGGTTTTAAAATTAATAACAATAAGACTAAAATATTGCTTAAAAACATGACCAATTTGGATAAGGAGATCCTAGTTAGGTTGACAGATTTTGAGGTTGTTAATAAGGTAAAATATCTGGGGGTTATTTTATCTGCTTCTAATGCAAAACTGTATAAAAATAATTATGAAAGGCTGTGGGTTAAAATACAAAAGGATTTGGAAAATTGGAAGAAGCTGCAATTATCCATATTGGGGAGAATTGCAGTAATTAAAATGAATGTTTTGCCAAAGTTTCTCTTTTTATTTCAAATGATACCTATCTTAAAGAATGAGGCTAACTTAAACGAATGACAGAAAGGTATCAATAAATTTATTTGGGCAGGGAAAAAACCAAGAGTAAAACTTAAAATTATACAAGATATTCGTGAGAGAGGTGGACTCAAGGTACCGAACCTGAAATTGTATTATGATGCTGTGGTGTTAACATTAATTAGTGATTGGGTTAACTTAACAATTGTAGATGTACTCCTCCTGGAGGGATGGGATTTACTTTTTGGATGGCATGCCTATTTAATTTTTAATAAGAAGGTTGATAGGGTTTTTAAGTCTCATATTTTAAGAACTTCCTTACTTCGGGTTTGGAAGAAATATTATAGAAGTGATTCAAGAATTCCATTATGGGCTATCCCATGGCATGCGATAGAAGGGATAAGGAGAGGAGTTAAGATGGACAGTATTTCTTATACACAATTACTTAGATGGGATGGTAAAAATTGGCAACTAAAATCTATGGAAGATTTAATACAAGAAAATATTATTTATTCATGGTTTCAGTATAGACAATTATTGGAAAGGTGGAAGATAGATTGTAAGGTGGGTTTGCTCAGAGAGGATGAGAATTTGTTAAAACAAATAAAAGATCAAAGACGAACCCATATCAAAAGAATTTATGGAGTGTTAGTGGAACTGGATTCAGAAGTAGAACTAGTTAAAGATTGTATGGTTAAATGGGCACAAAACTTTGATGAATCGGTTCCATTAGATACTTGGGAGATTATTTGGGTGAGGAATGTTAAATTTACACAAGCCCAAAACTTACGGGAAAACTTTTATAAAATGTTTTACAGATGGCACCTTGATCCACAAAAAATGTCTCGTATGTATTCAAACTTGCAGCCTAAATGTTGGAGATGTGGTTGCTTGGACGCCACTTATTATCATATTTGGTGGTTATGCAAAAATATAAAAGCTTTTTGGATTAAGATATGGTGGAATATGCAAAGAATTTTTAAAAGAAGGATAAAATTTACTCCACAATTGTTTTTGTTGGGTATTGTTTCCGATTGTGACAGTAAAGAAACTATATTAATGTTAAATCTAATTACAGCAGCTAGGTTGTTAGTAGGGCAATGTTGGAAGAAGGAATCTTTGCCTACTTTGCAAGAATGGTTTCTTAAAGTTTCTCATTTAGCGGAAATGGCAAAGATTTCGGCTTTCTTGAAAGATCAATCGCAAGAGAAGTACCTTTTGGTATGGAAAAGATGGATAAATTTTATACAATACAAGTATGATATAAAAAAATATTATTTAGCTTTTGAATAATTTATATTTAAAGTTTAAGATATTTTTTAGATATTTTTTTTTCTTTTTCTTGTTTCTTTTCTTTTTCTCTTTCTGCTTTTTAAATATTGGTGTTAAAGTATTTTATGATTTCTTCAATTATTGTAACCAAATTTGTATATGGTTTATTTGTGTTTAAAATTTTTTCTTTTAAATTTTAATTAAGCCTGCATTCAGCTCTGGGAAGGTTGGGGGAGGGTTGGGGTGGGTTAGGGGGGTTTGGGGAAGGGAACTTTTTTTGTAAAAATTTAAAAATTTTCAATTAAAAAAAAATACCTATCATTTCTTTTTTATTCATGTAAGAAATACTTGATAAAGTCCATCTTATCTCATACTATGGTGTTATAATTGTGTAAAAATTTGGACCAAGTTAAAGGAAAATGAAAGCAGTGGTTTGAACAAGCAGTGTTTTATACTGATGTTATAACTCTGATTTAAGATGTTGTTACTCTCTAACCATGGACTTAACAGAGTATAGCATCTCATTTGTTCTCAGCTTTAATAGTCTTGTGCTTATCACTTTTATGCAACTGAAGACAGCTAATTCTCTACAATGTGTTTCCTCATTCTTTTAATGCTAGATTGAATAAAATGTGGACCAGTTAACTTCCTGGACAGATAAAGTATTCGTTCTCTTTCTACTAACTCAGAAGATATCAAATTAGAACACTGGGTGCTGTTCTCTATCAAGAATCTTTCAGTAATGCAAGAACTTAACAACAAAATCTGTTTCATTTCCCTTTAAGGTTTGTTTCATTACTCAAGCTAATGAAAATTTATAACCATTCTCTCTATATAATAAGATTGATGATACTTTCACTGGATCTACAAATTTGGAGTTAATTTAAGAACCCACTATACAAACTTTATTGTAAACTCTCACAAAATTAACAAGGTTATCTCAAGCCATGCCTTCATCTAAAAAAAATCAGATCCACTAAAAATAACATTATAAGAAAAGTTAGCTACAGTATGCCTTTAGCACAGCATTTGGTGGGCTAACTTACTATAAAATGTAGTAACCTTTTCCTGAGGCAATAGATGCAAAGGTACATATTTTTAACCTATCTCAAAAAAGGGGGGGGAAGAGGAGGACACCACAGGTGAGAGGGGAAGGGGCAGATAGTACAGTTTGCTAGATTTCCGAGGCAGGATTGGAAATTGGAATCAAGTTCAAACAAAAGTCTTCGATAATAGAGAGGATTTTAGTCCTCTTTTTATGTTCTCCAATGAGAACTCAAACAGAAAATAGAGACCAACATCCCAGCCTCAACTTAAGTATTCTTTTGTACATATGTCCAGCATCATACAAAATGGCTATAATTTTAAAAAATAAATACCTGAATAAATCCCTAATAATTTCAGATCTTATTGTACATAAGAAGGATAATTCTATCATTCATACCTTTCTGTGATCCAAGATAGTAAGTCTGAGGTTGCCCTGTGTTTCCACCATTGAAAAGTGGGAAAATTAATTTCATTTTTAAAACATAAAAAGTAGATTTTAATTTTCTTAAAACTTGGAACCATTGTTTTTCTAAGCCAGGATATCCCTTTCTTCATTCTACATTTCAAGCATATAACTAAAGTCAGTTATCCAATTTTCTAATTCCATGTTGAATTGAATTGGTGATTTCACATCAAGTCCTCTTGTTTTTTTTACAGATTCTAGGAATGCATCAGGTCAGTACATATTTCAGTTGTATAATATATTGCCAGGCAAAAATTATGGGTAGGTCATAGCTAGAATGTAATCTCCCATGATCTTTATAAAGTAGCCATCGTAAATCAACTGATATACTTATTCCTTGCTTAGCCCAGGATTTCTGATAAAGCATCTTTCTCTCTATCTTTAGACTTGGATTATTCCATAGTATCAATTTCTCATCAAACTTAACTGCTTATCTATTAATAACTAAATATGCTTAGCAGATAGGCTGGAAAAGAAAATCCCTGCTTAACTTGATCGTAAAACTTGCAAAGTTTTCAAAGCATCACGATTACTCTATAATAGCCCCCAAAGAGGCAATATTTAGAAAAGTTTGTATTCTACAGAAAAATAGATGTAAAATGAAAGTGGTGAAGCTGAAAAGTGCAGTTTGGCCAAAGATGTTTGAGAGATTTTGACCTGCCATAAAATTTTTCTCAATAATTACCCTTTTGTATTAGGAATTCATTGGAAGCCCTCTTAAATATTACATTAGTTTCAATATAATATTCAGTGGAAGTCTTTATCACCAGTCTGAATCTACTGAAACTGTTTCTATAGATTCGTCCATGTTTAACTCATGGATGAATCTATAGAAACATACTACTGTGTGTACCATAATATGTCCTTGATACATCCCAGACATCATAATAGTTGAAAAGATGAACAGTACATTTATTGATTCACTGAAATATTTGAACAAAAGTTGTGTCAGAATTTTCTACTTCACAATACTGAAAGATTTTTCCATAATCAGTGAGACTACCACTGCAATTTTCAATTCAGTTTTTCTAATTATCAGAGTGTCATGTCCCAAAGGTGCTTTTCAAAAGGACTTTCTTGTTTTTTTCCTTGAGAATGTTTCACTTCTCATCCAAGAAGAAGCTTCATTTGTGCAGTGTTGCAAGACTCAGAAAAGGACAAGCACTGTGACACTATGATATTGCTTTTGTCAATCTCACCCATCATCTCTCTTTCCCCCCCATTTGGATATCATTGTATGACACAGATGTATGTCATTGGACCAAAGCTTAAAAGTTCCCCCAAAAAAATCTTAAGTGAAGATAGAAAAGACATTGCTTTGCATATTTTTTTTAAAAAGGAAAAAAATAAATGTGAATATGACTATAGAAATACTAAAAAGAAACTTTTAAAGTCTGCATTCCATTCAGATTTATGTAATGGAACATTCTGAATTTTATTAGCTTGTAATCCATTTAAAAGTAGAAAACCTAAAAAGACATTTTTCCTTCCAGTTGCATGACCAGCTTCTGGCAACCTGCAATGGATAAAACTCAGCTTATATCAAGGAATTTGCATCATATTATGAAAGTTGCTATTTCAAGACTCTGACTTAGCATTTTAGATAAAATTATCTGTTTTTAAATAGCTTCAAATTTAAATAAAATTATTGCCTAAGCAGCAGCATCTTAAAGCTTTTATTAGCAGTGTCAAATACTATGCCAATACAAATGACAATGGTTGCTGGTGATTCCATAGCATTGAAGATGAATGCTCCAGCTGCTTGAACATATTGTCAGAAGAAACAGGCATAATGCTATCATAACACCTTATGTTGCTTAGAAAGCAACAGAGATAGAAACAGACTGTTTAGGTTGGAAAGAGGTAGGAGAGTTCTTTGACAAAATGTAAGAGCAATCAGTTATTTAATATCCAGGGCTAATAAATGTGCTGCTTGTTGTTAAATCATGGAAATCTGGCAGCCAAGTAGCGCATCCTAATACCTGCCTGCCTTTTCTCAGATTGTGCAATGTGACATTTATTATTCCATCTAATAATAAGTGTACATTTTCTAATCTTTATTGACCTTTGAAATAATTATATAAATGCATTTAGCCACTTTCGTCACTTCCAGTAGATATTTTGTTTTTCCTCCATTTTGTATTACTTATGGCTAGTAGAAAAGCCTGGGAAATTCAATGTGCTGCAAACTCACTTCATACAGTAATTATTGTTACGTATTATGATTGAGAATGAAGAATTATGCAATGGCCATGCTTATAGTCACTGTCATGTATATCATGGCTGAAAGAATAAACTATCAGCAATTCTAAATATTCCTGGAGCCTCTTCTCCAGACTTTTTCATACTGACAATGCCCAGATATTTGGCTGAGGCTACAATTCTCTTCTGAGTGTTCAGAAACAGGTTTGTGAGACAGTGTGATAGAGTAAATAAAGTGCTCGGTGAGGAGCAAGGAGACTCAGATTCTAGTTCAACCTCAGACACAAACCCGTTGAGTGATTTGGGTTAGTCACTTTCTCCAGAATTGAAGATTCTTGGGCAGGGAGGGGGGAAATAGGAGTAAGGAGCTCCATGTATGGCAATTTGACCTTCAGAATGAAAGGTAAGATATTAATTTTTGTTTAAAAATGCTTACCATGCAATTTATTTCACTGGGGAACTGCTCAGTGATTTTGGTCATTCATCCTCATATATTTTGGAGTCTCACTTCAGGTCAGTGTTTAAAATGTGGCTAATTCCATTGGTGCTGCGTTAGCTAAATTTCTGCATTTGCTTTGTCAGTCGGCATAACAACTTTCGCACAAAGTAAGAAATCTTGCAGCTCTTCTATATTTTATATCACAAGCATTTGATCAGGAGAATTAGGAGAGAACAAGAACACAAGCTTTTTCTCCTTTAAATATATCATCCAGAGATGCTCATAGAAATTGTTTCATGGTATAAGAATACAAATTCTTGTTCTATTTTATTTGTTTTAGAAGAAAAGCTACTGGATTTTTTGTACTAATGTAGAAGATATTTCATTGTTGCCCTGATGAGATTTATAATGCACTCCACTAAAACCTATTGTGTCCTAGTTCCCATTCCACCTCATGCACTTTAATTTGGACATCAAAGCTACCCCAAATTATTTTATTAATTTAACAAAGCTCTTTTAAGAACTTCTAAGTTTACTTAATAGCATCAGATCTCAAGGAAAGTGAGAAAGGCCCTTCCCAAATTTGTTATTATAGATGCTGAGGATGAACATTGAAAGTGAAGAGCCTGTTTTATCCATAAAAATGCTGCAGGTTATGTAGTCAAATTAAAAATAAGTCAGTCAGTCTCCACTGATTAAAAAAAAATGTCCCTATTTCTAAAGTTAATCCTGAGCACAAAAAAAGTGTAAAAGTGTATTTACACGAAGAGGAGTGGATAGTGCTTCACCTGAAATAATTTAAATCAGAGAGTGGATATTCAAGGTCAGGTCTGTGGCTTAAATTGACTGAAAAATTAAACTATCGTGTATGTGTGTGTGTGTTTGTGTGTATACACACACACACACACATACTGTATATAGGAATATATGTATTGCAATAACACAAAATGTACTTTGTAAGAGAACATTTATATATCAGATAGGAGCATTTTCAGCATGCACAAAATCATGTTTCTGACTATTCATGTCCCCCAAATGACATTTGGAAAGGTTGCCTGACAGGTTGTATTGTATTATCTTTTCTATTCTTGCTATAACAAAGTGTTATATCCTTGAGTTGTCATTTGAATAAGGGCAGCATCATGTTACAGATGCCAGCAGTAGTGCACCTTCTTGAATAAATCCTCTGTTGGTAGTCAAACCAAATTATTTAATTTGCCTTCCTATTTTGTCTAGCAAGGGTCAACACCTATCAGACCTTTGGACTCTGAAAGCAAGGAGACGTACTTAGTGGATAGGAAACCACGAGGGATTTCCAGGGACACTGAAAAAGCTTCTGGAAAAAGGAAAATAGCACTGATTTGTTGATGCAAAAATTAAAAAAATGGGCACATCTTAAATTGACCAGGAGCAGATTTTACTTTACTTTACTTTTTGTTTTGGAAATCTACACATATGTGTTTCTGTTAGTTAAATAGAAGATTGTTGACAATAGCATTATCATAATGGGTAGGCTATTGGTGTGTGGAACATTTTCAAATTAATTCAGAATTGGGCATTTCTTTACATATTCCTTCCACCATCTCTCAAAGTAGAAAATATGCATTTTTGCAACATCCTCGTGGCTTGCAAATTTTATATCATGGCAGTTCAACTGGGAATATTTTTTATCTCCCTATTATTCCAGTCTTATCCACTGCAATACATTAGCTGACACCAAAGTGAAAATAGTCCCCAAATTATTTCTATATTTATGTGTGCGCATATTTATTTATTAATCAGAAAGTCTCATAAAGCAGCTTACACGTCAGCCGAAATAAGACAGCTTTTAAACTTAGGATAAGAAAGAATATAACATGAAAGAGAAAAGAGAGTAGAGAGTAGAGAGAAAAGAAAACAACTAAAACACTGTAGATTTTTCCTATTACCATATTTAAAAAGAGAGAAGAAAACTAAGGATAATCTCTAATAGGATAAATTTCTGCTGGCAGGAAAGAAGCCAACTGACCGACCAAAGAAGAGGAACTCCAAAATCAAGCCAGGAAAAAAAATAGGAGCAAAGTATCTCTCCACTGCTCCAGGGAAAACAGTACCATTTATTGAGAATCTCAAGTTGGAGAGCATTGTTCTAATTATAAGAAAGAACTCTCAACTTTCACAAAAAGATCTTAAGAGCTGCAAGGAAATCTGATTTTTTTTAAAAAAATTATGACCTATAATCCCTTTTATTGGGGTGGAGTTGGGGCGACTAAATGGAACTGTGTTTGCTGGCTGGATGCAAGGAAATCTGATGATAACGCTAAAAAGAACTTTTACAAAGATGTATTTACACGAAACATGGAATGTGAGAAGCAAGAAGAGAGAAAGAGCACTGAGCTGGATGCTTCCCAGTACCTCCTTCAAGCCATATAAATATAGACTCTGTGCCTGGACACCACCAGATGCATTTTGGAATCGAATCAACTATGTCAAAGAAACAGAAGATGGAGAAGCCAGAATTTTGAGCAAATTCTACTAAAAGCCATGAATTATTTGTGTCAAATGAACAGGTTAAACATAGAAAATTAATGTGAGTTATATGTGTCTGGAACATTTGACCTGGAAGAACACTTCAAAAATTTGTAAGAAACAGATGTATGTTAATAATATGCAAAAGAGAATCTAAATTCCAAAAAAGCAAACAAAAGAAATAGACATTTCAGAGAAATAAAGTTTCAATCAAGTGAGTTTCTGAACAAGCTGTCATGATTCTCAAAGAAAGACAACCTGAAAGGCTTGGCATCAAGGATATGTAATGATTCCAACATCAAACATAAAAGGATATGCCAGAACACTTGGTTATTTTTCCCGAAAAGCCTTTGCAATGAATGAGAAGCTGGTAAAAACTGAACTAGAAGAAACATACTAATTCCAGAGAGGAAAGGGAATGAAACAATGGTGCATATTGTCCTTACGTCTGTTTATCCTATACAGCAAATACTTTTAAAGAACAGCAGGATTGGAAAAGGTAACAGTGGGAATCAAAATAGGAGGCCAAAACAACTAACAATCTGAGATAGTTTTTATTTGCAGGATCCAATCCGGGTTGGTCACTGGGACCAGAGTTTTAGTCTTCCAAGCTTTTGGACTTGTGCTAGAGCCCATCCTAAGGGAACTTTTCTCTAGCAGAGTGTGTCAGAGTTTTTGTTTGTTTTTTTGTTTATCAAACTTGTATGCCACTCATGTTACCAAAGGCAACTTAATGGATAGCTACTGTATTTATTAGAGATACACATTACCCTTGCTCCAAGAGCTTATAGCATTCCCTCCTCCAATATTTCCTGCAGGTTTCTTGTAGTTCGGAATGAGAATCTATATTTGGCCCAGGTCAGTCAGAAACTTCATTAGCTAGGGGTGAAGTCTCTCTGGATCTAGTCCTGGAAGGACTAGATAGAAGAAGAAGGAAGATTTAGAAAAGGCCCTCGTGACAATAAGTCTGATTTTCTGCTTTCCATATTTAATGTTAAATAGTAAGAAGATAAAAAATAATTTAAAGCGGAATATGGTACAGGTATCCTCAAGTAACAATCACAATAGGGACTTGAACAATTGTTATGTGATGCAAAATTTATGGGCACCATGTGACCATGATCAACTTACGACTTTGCTATTTGCCACAGTCATTAAACAAATCATAAGTGGGCTTGTGATTTTTTACCTTTGGTTGTTAAGTGAAAACAACAGTACAGCACTTGCCAGAGGACATTCCTGCTTCTTTAACCTTCCCAAGCTTTGCACTATACTGTAATAAATAGCAGCAAATTGTTTTGAGAATACTGTAAAATGGATCTATATCAGTGGTGGCGAACTTATGGCACGGGTGCCAGAGGCGGCACTCATAGCCCTCTCTGTGGGCATGCGCACCGTCGCCCCAGTCCTAGGCCTTCAGCTGGTTTTATAAAACCTTTTCGCTTTAGGCCTCCGCTGCCGTGTGCAAAAAAAAAAAAAGTTCAATCAATCAATTTCAACTTCTCGCAGGAAAAGAAATCTCCAAAGTTGGAATTGATTGATTGAACTTTTTAGTCCCACCCAGTCTGCCGTTATCACCTCAGCCACGCCCACCCAATGGGCCATGCCCAGCCAAGGGGCCACACCCACCCAGCACTCGACGATCCATAAGTGGGTTTTCGGTTGCAGTTTGGGCATTCAGTCTCTAAAAGGTTTGCCATCACTGATCTATATCATTCTAAAGCAAAAAGTGAATTTCAGAACATATAATGCTGCATTTTAGAAAACTTGCATGATAATACAAAGAGCTTTTAATTCCTCCCACCAATACCTGTAGTGATGAATTGGGAATCTAGAATAGTGCACTGTACTACATGAATCCTTCTAGGCTCGTCTGCTCCCAGCAACAGTTATAGCTTAATTCTTATGCAAATCCACCACATTAAATTCAGAAAAACACCAGTCAGTATTAAGCAAAGTGTGCCTTAGAATAATTTGTGAATGCAAAGATGATGACTAAGTGCAACATGCAAACCCAGTCAGATTTACAAATAGATTCTAGAAATTCAGGTGAAGGCCAAATGGAATTCAGCTGGGATCATTCCTTTTTCAGATCTCTCTGCCTGACTAAGTAAACTCTGCCCTGTAAGAGGTTTATGCAATCACAAATTGTTTTGCTTTAAACTTTCTTAGGAACCCTTTTACTTCTTTTTATCTCTGTCAGAACTGGGCTTCTCATTACTGACTCCACTGCAGTACAGTAGAGCATAGCCAATGCAGAGCTTTTTATTTCCCTTGTGAGAGGCTTAATCGTGTCCAAATGCTAAAAGCTTTTGCAAGTTTCCAAACAATGCCCTCTGTCCCTGCCTACCTCAAAAGCAAGCTGGATTATTTCCAGCCCGGGCTTTAACAAAAAGAGAAGGTTTTGTGCCAGAGGCAACTCTCGGGATCAGCTCTGAAAATAGGAGGTAGTGGAACAATTTTGTGCTGGTTCATCTCTTTCCTTTGAGACAGTCCCGGTCAGTGTTGATAATGAGCAGGAAGTCCAGTCCACGGGCCCTGGTTTGTGGAATACCACAGGGCTTGGTACTTTTTCTGCTCCTTTTTAACATCTACATAAATCCTCGGAGTGAGATCATTTGCTGCTACAGGATGAGGTACCATCAATATTCTGATTATATACCCTGATGTACATCTCCACCCCGGGCAAAATAAGCAATACTGTAGATGCTCTTTCTTGGTGCCTGGAGGCTGTCAGGATCTAGATGGGAGATAACAGGTTTCAGCTGAACCCTGGTAAGACAGAGTGGCTGTGGGTAGGTGACTGCTCTGTATCTGAGGGTTTACCAACTTTGATTTTTGGATGAGATAGCACTACCTCAGACAAACCCACTGCATAATTGTGGGTCCTCCTAGAGACACACACTCCGGCTTAGTGGCAGTCGTGGCTAGGAGGGCCTTTGCTAAATTTTGGTTTGTGCACCAGTTATGCCCGTACCTGGATTGAGAAGCTATGCTCACAATCATTCATGCCCTGGTCATTTCCTGAATAGACTACTGCAATGCACTCTACATGGGACAACCCTTGATGAGTACCCAGAAGCTGCAACTGATACAGAATGCAATGGTGTGAACAGGTTTGTGCATCCCTAGGGTGGCATCTGTAACATCCCTGCACCACAAGCTGTACTGGGTGTCAATTTGCTCCCAGGTCGAGTTTGAACTGTTGGTTATCACTTTTAAAGCCCTTAATGGCATGGAAACAGGATACCTGAGGAATCGTTTTGTCTCAATTTCATAAATTAGCAAGGGGGGGGGCTAAAAGTATGAAACAACCTTGGGGATAGCTAGTAGCTGCCCTGTTACCTCCTAGCCTTTGAATTTTAATCTGTTTTATTATCTATTTGTAAATTTTAATTTGTTTTTAATCTGGTTTTTAAGCTATGGTTTTATTTGTGTATATATATATGGTTTTATTATATTGTTGTAAATCATCCAACATTTGTTAATTTGAAAAAGGTACCAATGTACTTTTTCTGATTTTTAAATAATATTATGAGTCATTTTTAACTACATGCTTCTCAGATTTTTAAGAATGTGCAATGTTTACTGTATTGTGAATGTAAGGTAGTTTAGTCTACATGATTATCCATTTGGGCTTACTTGCCTATTATCACAATCATGAAAATTAATTGATTTTAATTTTGTTTTAAAATTAAAAAAAATACCATTTATGTATTTTATTTATTAAATTTTTATGCCACCCATTTCACTATCCAAAGAGACTCTGGGCAGCTAGCATATAAGAATTTTAGTGTACAAGCAATCATTTAATGGAGTACAGCTCAAGAAAAGAATGGTCTTCAAATAAATGTAAGCATTTTTTTGAAGGAGAATATTTAAGATCATATTAACTTCATTATTGATTCAAATTGTTTAATTTAATCTTCTCCAAAATAATCTCCTAGCACCAAAACAGGGATTCATAAATTCAGTAACAATGAATTTTCTATAGACATTTCAAGCTTTATAATGCAGCCTTAAAATTCAATATATTTGTGAAAGTTTTAAAGAAAAACAGAGCAATAAAATCTTCGCAAATAATTATAAAGCTACATAAAGTAATGCCCCCTAAAGAAGTGGGATCTCTTTTCAAGTGAAGGCAATTTAAAAAGCAAAATCTTTTTTTTAAAAAAATTACAAAATTATTAAGTCAAAAAATGTTATTTTCTCCTTTGATTAGTAAATTGATTGTTTCAATGAAAGTGCATTAAGAAGAACAAACATGTTTTATTCTAATGTTCTATTATCCTTGAGTAATAGATTTTTTTTTCTGGGAATAGAAACAAGAAAATATAAATCATCATCTCTTGTCTGTACAAATAGCTAATTATAAACTGGTTAAGAAAGCTGGGATAGCAGTTAGATAATGGTAGAGAAAAACCAAAGCGATTCAAAAGGGTTACATTACAATTTTAGAAAGCTTTTCTATAGTCCATTCCATACAGCATAAACTCACAGTGTATACCTGCATTGCAGCAGAAAAGGAGCTTCTAGAACAAAGGCTCTACTACAAATTACATATTTTAGACAAGTTATAAAGCTGTACTTATACAGTTGCCAATCAATTAACTTTGTTATCAATGGTTTTTACCATTAAGAAGAATTATCACTAACATTAAATATATCTGGGAGCTCTTTAGGCTTTACAACAGATATATATTAATATAAAATGCATTAAATTGTAAATAACTATACAGAGTTTAGCTGGAACAGAATATTAGAAATGGAAATCAAATTTAACCCCAATGAAAGCATTTTTGTTCTGCAGGCAAAGAAACCTTGTTGTGTTGTACTGTTGATGTATCAGAAATAAGCTTCTACTGTTATTCTTTAAAGATCTCAAATCATGCTCCCCACATCATTAATATTTGATGTTTCTGTTGGTTTTAGCTGTTTTGCATAAATAAAATAATCTGGCTCCTTTTTATACAGGTTTTTTGTCGTTTATTGCCAACTTGATCACACGACACTTCTAAAATGAACTTGCACACAAACTTTCAAAATTTTCTTTGAATCTTGAAGTTGAGTACTTGACAAATATTCTTATATTGTCTTAAGGTTCTGACATATTTGTCATTATCTTGATAATTTTTAATCAAATGTAATTTATTAAAAAAAGTTTGGTTATATTAGTGAAAATGATTTTCACTTTCAAAGTATAGAAAAACTTTATTATGAAACCTTGACACCTAAATACTTCATAAAATAACTGAAAGTGGAAAATCCACTGAATTTCAATCCTGCACAAAGATTAGTTTTATTCACAGTTTATAAAATCATGGGTGTAGTGTGGCACAATGAGTGTAAATTTAAGATTTTGGCTGCTCTTGATCAAAGTGTCTCAATAGTCCTCATTTCAGTCATAAGCCCATATTTTTCATTATTGTTGCTGACCATTCCTTTGGACTCCAGTTATCATGAAGGTTTTTGCAATTTCTTCTTCTATTATTAAGTAACACACCAAAATAAAGCAAAGAGTAGAGCCAGCAACTGATATGAGGAACATGGACCTCTCAGAATAAAAGTTTTAATTCTGCAGCTGTTTGACTTTAAAATGTAATTGTTAGAATCTCCACTCCATTTTCTTTTAGTGTAAGCATTCTATTATATAAATGATAATACCATTTAATTCTTCATTTTATTTATTACATTTGTATACCACCCATCAACGAGGTGACTCTAATTATTAACAATGAATAAGAAATGAGTCTGGAGAAACTGAATAGTTGAGAAGCAGGGCGACTACTCTCTAGATATAACCTCAAAGCTCTTGGTTTATTCCCTTTTGACTTGTTGAAGCATACTCTATAACATGATACAGTGAGAACCTGCTTTTCTCCCATGACAGCATGCAATGTTTCCCTATACCAACCATGTAATGGGTACAGATACCTGTCACGGAGGAAGGTTGTACACTGCAGTAGGAGGGGAGAGTCCCTTTACATCATTTGACATATGGCATACCCATCAGACTATTTAAAAAAAAAAATGGAAGCACTAAATCAGTGTTTAGCACCTCATCTGTTGATAGGAGTGCAAGGGAAGTTTCCCTTTCCCTGAACCATGTAACTCTCACATTGTGACTGCCTATGGAGATTCTCAATCATCTAGGTCAGGGGTCTTCAAACTTGGCCCTTTTATGACTTGCGGACCTCAACTCCCAGAATTCCTCAGCCAGCATGCCTGGCTGAGGAATTCTGGGAGTTGAAGTCCACAAGTCATAAAAGGGCCAAGTTTGAAGACCCCTGATCTAGGTCATGGTTGCCCCAAAGGTGCTTTTCCAAAAGAACGGAAGTTCTTCAGAACTGAAGAAACTTCTTGGATAAGAAGTGAAATGTTTTCATGGGAAAAAAATGAGAAAGTCCAATTGCCTTTTGGAAAAGCACCTTTGGATCTCACACTGTGACAATTAAAACTGTGGACAACTGTAGATATAGAGAAGCATTTGTCAATAAGTTGCAAGGAATTAGGGCTGACTTGTTTGTAACTAAGCCTTTCAGGGAATGGATTGTTTGTTTCATTTCAATTAATTACCTTGCTAAACTAAGTGCAGAAAATCTGATGGAGTGCTGTAAGCACTCTTAATAAATTCTTCAGTACTACTACTATTAATAATAGAAATCGCATGATGAAAATTTTAGCAGATGGTAATGGGCACAGGGAACTGTTTGATGCCATAGCCTGCATCATCCTCTGTTATCAGCATGAATGAAGACAGAGTCTGTCAAATAGGAATATTTGTGCTTTTCCAGTCTTTAGACCAGCGGTTCTCAACCTATGGGTCGCGACCCCATTTGGGGTCGAACGACCATTTTACGGGGGCCGCCAAACAACGCGATCCGCCATTTTCCCCCCTCGGGGCGGTGCTGCGCATGTGCGCCACGCATGGGGTCGCTGCTGCGCATGCGCGCCGCGCATGGGGGCGCTGCGCATGTGCACCGCGCATGGGGGCGCTGCGCATGTGCACCGCGCATGGCGCCGCCGCACATGCGCGCCAAGTCCATGTGACGGGGTCGCCGTCACACAAAGGTTGAGAACCGCTGCTTTAGACAGATAACCTTTTGCTGATATCAGTGATAAGGAAAGCTCCTCTTTTCTTCATTGTCTCATTGTTGTCTCATTGCTCAGTTTTGTAGGTGACTGATTACCTTTGTAATTCTGGTACAGGGAAAAGAGCAGATGATTAGATGAAATGAGCACAATAAAATATTGCTGCTGTAAATAAGATGCTACTAGTTGGAATCAGTTTATTTATGCTGATTGATTCCTGAGATGCAGATCAAAGTTAGCTATGTCTAATGAAATCCACCTGGAATATATTGATTTGACTTTAAAATAATGGAACTCTCAAATGCTTTTTTTCCTCTGGAAATATAACTATATACCCTTAAGGGAAATTGACAACTCACTTTGTGATTTCTTGAAAGAGTTCTAGATTTATTAATCACATGTTGCTTTCCAAATGTTTTCATTTCGTTTATTTCATTTCTCATCATCTTCTAGCATGTCCAGTGGCAAGGGATTATTGGAACAGTATTTATTTTAGGGATTTAAAAAAATTATGTGCCTCCCTTCAAAATAAATTATCTTTCTCTGGGCAGCTTCAAGCTAGTATCTTTAAGCTAAAAGCCAGTATCCTTAAGCTAAAACCAGAAGGATCATATACACAATAAAACAATAAAGCAAACCAAAAATAGAAACAATGGCTAAGGAGCAGGAATAAGATTAATTAACATGTTTATCTTGGCCTTTTAAAATATATTCAGGGTTTTACTTTTTCAATACATTTAGAGTGCATTTATTGCTGAATTTTATCTTTTTTTTCCTAGTTTGTTGCTTTGAAGTATTGGGCTAAGTAATAATTTCATTTAAATGACTGAACTTTATCTGTGTGCTTGAGATCACAAACTTTTTGCTCTCTCCAATTTGTACCTAGATTTGTCATTTAGTTCCAAGGCAGGTTACTTTTGAATTTCCCTTGCTTTTTCCTTCTTCAAAATCAGAATCCTGTCATTCATAAATTAATTGGTCCTTCATCCTTATAATTTAGAATAGGAATGGCCTGGAAGGAGACCAATGAATTTAAAAAGTGTCATTGTTATGTAGATATAGATTTTATTAGGTTTAGTTGTATCTATAGCAGACATGTCAAACTCGCGACATTATGTGACGTCGCGCAACGTATCGGGACGGTTTTGCCATTGCCAGCAATGGGGTGAGTGCGGCTTCCATGTGACGCGTCAGGCCCATGGGCTGGCAGTTTGACACTCCTGATCCATAGGATGAAACAGGTAAGCATGTCTTGTCATAGGGAGTACTTTAAACAGCACTGAGAGGAAGACTACACCAACTTGATTTATTTTGTTCAGAGCTGATGCCTGCTTTGACATGTTGAATTATAATGCAAACCAATCTACAAAATCACATAGCAATCTATAGAGCTGCTTCAGCATAGCCATGTATGACTATATTTCCTGGTTGTCTCAATTCGTGTTGCCAAGGAACTTTAGTGCACTGTCAACCTCATGTCAGGGCTGCTGCTGCAATTAGGAGAAATGTGCTGGAATTCTAGATAACGTCAAACAATTCAAAACATATATTAACAATAGTAGACTGAATTGCAACTTTGATCTAAGTTTTGTGGGAAGAAGATTAGCATGCCCATCCCATCTCATCAGTTACAGCTTGGGAAGACCCTCCTGACTCACAGTTGTGAACCATGCTCACAATCACCCATAATTTAATGATTCCTTGCTTGAATTGAAGCTACAGCTGGTCCAGAATGTGGTAGCACAAATAGTTTTGAACACACCTCAGTAGGCCCAAGTTGTACTGTAGTTGTTTTAATTATTTATAGTGAAACACAAGAAAGAAAGATGTTTCTTTCCATTTGTGTAAAATTAATGCAATCTGGTATTCTCCAGGCTTAACAGAACCAAAGCTCTTCATGAGATGGCAGATTCCTTACTTTAGGAATCTAGTTCAACAGGACATTGAAGTCCTGTTGTACCTGAGCTTTTCTAGTGTTGCCATATAGTTTGGGAAGGAGTTATGTTGCTTAAGAGGACTGTACTTGCACTAGTAAACTTGCCAGGAACATGTTGGGAGGGATTTGATCTCCATAAAAGGTTTTAATATATCTGTTTCATTTGGAGATTGCCTTGTACTGTACTAGAGCCCATGCTCCAGGATATAAACTCTAGAATTTTTCCTCCAATTATCAGGTACCTTGTTCTTTTGATGGCTTTGAGAGGCATCTGATCTATGTTGACATAGGAGTTTCTCTAACTTGAAGAACTGGGTCCTGTTCTTTATACCAGAAGCAGAATGTGTAAACCTTGGTTCTATAGTCTGCAATTTAGTTATTTGAATAGTAATCTCTCTTTGCCTTTTAGCATAACTGTAATATATAGGTAATAGATGCTATCTGTTTAACTTTGTCTAACTGCAAATAAATTAACAAGAAAATAAAATGCATAGTCAACATTACAATTATTCTACACTTCAGCACTTCCCTCCCATTTCAGTCTTCTTGAATAAATCTAAATTACGGTCCTATGGCTACTACAATGCTGCAAAATTCTTGGGAGCATTGTGACCAGTGTCCCACAGTGAGGTACAGAGGAAGATGCAGCTGCAAGATTTCGGGCTGCATCACAATCAAGTCTCAGCAAGCAGCAGGAAGATTTTTACAGCAGTATTTTTGTCTCTGTTGTTGGCTTGGCTGTAGTTGTGGTGAGCCAGGCCCAATTACTTGGGAGTATGTCTTGTGCTAAATAGAATACTAAAACTACTTCTTAGTGTCCTGTTTCAGCAAACATTGATTCCTGGTCACTCACAATCTCCAACATATATCCTGTGGCAAGAAATCAATCTGAGTTTCTCAACAAAACAACAGTCAAACAAAACAGTTTCATTCAAATTGTGGCCCAGGTTTCACAGCTGTCTTTTTTAAAAAAAAAAAACAAAAAACATTCAACATAGTTTTGTTTAGCATAACAATGATGGTGCACAATTCACCTTCATTACTAAAAGATAAATATTCTCTTTCTTGCTTTATTTGTTTATTTCCCTTTCTTATCCGCTATAGTTTAGCTCTGGCACTATTTTCTCCACCTTTCCCATCGTTTAATGAACTTGTGCTTGCGGTTCCCAGTCCTGAGACTGAATTAATGTTCGCTATTGACATAACTGTCATCTTTGCTCTCAGCTTCATTCCTGTGAGAATCAAAATTAAATCAACCCAAAGCATGGACTTTTAACAAAATTTAAAATTTTGTTTGATTAAAATAATTATGTAAAGATCTATATTTTAATAAGAAATACTATAAAAAGTATTTTAAAAATAAGTCAGAATGAAACATTTTCAGAAGAATCTGTTTAGAAACCCATGTGTAAACACAAGATCAGTGAATTTTGTATGAAAATCATCAAACTGTAAACAGACTGACATATCTATTCTGAAGCAGTATCCATTTTAGCTTTTCCTATATGCTGCATTATAAATCCCATAACTTTAAGTTAACATTGCAGTATGGTTGGAACTCAAGTACACCATTTGGGAAGGTTAATCTAGTCAGATTTCAGCTTATAACTCTGATACTTTTTGACCTGAAGAGCAAACGGTGAAACTATTAATCTACTTGGAAAGTGCTTCCAATTAATTCTTTAGCCACAGGGATGCTTGAAAGAGAGAGAGAGAGATTGTTCTTAGGTCTAAATTAAAACTTTCTAATCATCAATGGAGCTCTTTGTACCTAACCAGGCAATTTTAGAAAAAAAACAATGGAAAATGGTCTTTATTTCAGAGGTGAAAATGCAGGGGTGGGTGAATTTTTTTATAATTTTACTGGATAGGAGCTTGAACTAAAAGATGAGTTTAGTTAAACATGGGAAACACAGAAGAGAGACCTTCCAGAGCTGGCGCACATAAGAAATTCTGGCCAAATGGCCAGAAATAAAACCAGACTAAAAATACATGAGCCCAAATTTAGGATTCTGTTGGATGCTTTTGCACCAGCCCTTGTTTCTCAATAGACACTCTATTTTTTCTAGCTCACATTATCCTATTTTGCAAGGCTTGGGAAGACTCACTGTGGTCTAAGGAAGGTTACCCAGTGCTTCATAATAGCAGTTGTATTCAGGATAGACTATTCATTCTAATTAAAAAAAAGTTAATCGAATTCCGTGTAATGACTTAGGGGTATAAACATGGTTTTGAAGACATAATGAGATTCAGTGATGATTTGAATTCAAGTCTCGTCATTTCCAGTTCAACAGACTGGCTGCTATGTAGGCTTTTGCTAAATTGCTATATAATAAGAAAATGAATCATGTTACATTTCTTTTTGTATATAATGCAGGGTTATAGGATTGAGTTTTTATTGGAATTCTTGGCTAATATTTTATAAAACCCACAAAACTGCAAAGTCAGATGAATCTGCAACAGCACAATATAATCCAGTGCATTGTAAAGAAGTTAAAAAACTATCTCTTTAAGCCAAATGGAAAAGGCAGGAAAGTTTCTGCTAATTACTCTTTGCAATATTAGTTCTTAGCATTTAATGAAAAACTTCTGTATTTTTAAAACACACTGCCAAATTTAGCTTCCGAACAGCATTTTTATCAGTCAATAAACTCTGATTATTTGTACTAAACTTTATAATGCATTGAGCTGGAGTCATATAGAGATTTATGATTAAATATTACCTACCATGATTTAGGAGTAAAGCCTATAAGGCAGCAGTCTGAAGTATACTAATAGAGTGAATCTCCATGAATTTGTTGCAAATTAGTTCTGAATAAACTTGTACTTGAGCTGTCAATGAAGCATGTTTAGATCTTGTTGTTCCCTATTGTTATTTCTAAAATCATCTTCCATTTCTTTTTATTTTTCAACATAAATGCAAAAGTACTGTGTTTTTTGGCAGGTTACTATGAATGTCTTGGAGTCTGACTTCCATCTTTAGAAATAGGCCCATAGACCTTGAAGGGTGACTGGAAATTTCTCATGGACTTAAATCTATAAATCCTAAACACATGACTTTTAGATCTATGTTAATATGTTCCTTGCTTCAGGAGATCACACTGCTGAGCTTTGGCTCTTAAATTCCATCAGGAAAAACAAAATAAAGCCACAGTCTTCCTAAACAAGGAGCCAAAAGCCAGAAAAATCTTAAGAACCTTCTTTGATAAAATGCAAAGCTAGCATCCAGAATGAGAATCAAAATAGAAGCTACTTTTGAGCCTGGTCATATGAGTCTCCAGTCAGAACTAACTAGGCTGCTAGCTAAAGCCTGAATTTCACCTTTGAGTTGTGAGCTCTCCTTCGGGGAAGAAAATCTGACAGCCCTCTAAAGTAGATAAGTTCAAGAAATATATGCAATAAGGATCCCAAGAATGGAAATAACCCAACCTCATGGAATGCAGGGTAAGCATCTGTTTATATTATACCCTTATCAATTTAATAGAGTTGTGAATATACATAGAGATAATTTTGCCAAATTCCAGGGAAAGCTGTATGCAGTGACCCACACATTTAAGCCTGGAGTTCATATTTTCTCCAATCTTTGCAAGAGAGGGGATGAGAAAGAGGGATTTGTAAATATTTGATTTACTTTGAGGAAATCATCTGACTTCCTTTCCAAATGGAGGATTGTAAATCTACCCATCATTTATCATATCTGTTCAATTATTACTGGTGGACTTACAGTAGTCACTTTCTATATTTCATGCAGTAATTAATATTTTGTATATAAATTTTATGAGACTATATTCTGATATTCTTGTCTAAGGAAGCATCATGTCAGGTTGATGAACTGATTTCTCCATGGGCAAATGTTGACATGTTAATTAATGAAGCTACTATGAGAATCTGCTTCTCTTATAAGATGTTCTTTGCTGGAAGATGTTTATTTGCCAAATCTTATGAGAAGAAAAACTGTTTTATCTTCTGTATGGATTTATTCTACCTTAAGCAACCCATCTATTAACCAAAAGTAATGGTTGCTTAGTCTAATATATTGTATATTATGTGTGCTCAGATATTTTACTATTTTAGTTTATTGTTGCTCAATTAATTTTTTTGCTATGTCTCTGCAGCTGCTCATTCTAGTCTAGCTCATTTCACAGCTCACTTAAAGCAAAGGGCCTAGAACTGCATTTACCTAGGTCCTGCAGGTACATTTACCTGCATTTTTAAAAAATAAAAATGTCAATGATCCACTGCTGGATTGAGTTTTTTAAAAAGAAAAAAAGTAAAGAAAAACCTAGTGGAAATTTTGGTAAGTCGGGGAAAGAAAAATGATAATTGAAACATTTTTTTTTGTTTGATGTAGTCTGGAACTCTGCTATAGTAGAAGCTACAGCAGAAATAATAATAATAATAATAATAATACCCCCCAGTGAGGCACTACCTTGACGTGGTTGTGGGGCTTGTGTACTCTGAGGAAGATGAGAGCTATACCAGAGGTTCAAACATACTGGACAGGTCTCATCAGAGGAGTCAGACAAAGAGTGTCTCTCCCATAAAAAATATGGTGAGATGTAAATTTCAGAATGCCATACCGGCTCGGACGTCGCCCGGGTTAACAAGGTCCGCGCTAGATATTGGAGTTCCTGGATATCTGGTGAAAAATGGGTTACAGGACTCAGGACTGTTGGCTGAGCAACCAGGGCCAGCAGCTGCAGAACTACTGGAAGAAAAGGTGTCTACCCATCACAGATACACAGTGATTGAAAACAAAGAAATAATGATCTGTTACTACAGATCAAGTCCAACAAAAAGAGGATATCTAAAACGAATGCACCAGTTCTGGAAAGAACAACATCCAGAATCAGAAATAACAGAACAGAGACTAGCAGATCAACGCCGATTTATAATATGAAATAAAGTATTCACAGAAACAGAATTGGACGAACTGCAAAGGTTTACCCAGGGCAAAGAAATCAAAGCCTTATCAGAAGTAATTCAGAATGTAGAGGCAAACCAGGGGGAGTTGGCAGTGAAGGAATCCAGCAGAGATATACAACTGTTCTCATTTGGAAACCAGGCACCACTTCCTCAGGAAGAACAAAACCTTCTAACTAAAGAAATAAAAGAATTGAAACAAAGAATAACTGAGCATCTAGAACAGCACAAAAACAACAGAATAAGGCTACCTGCATTGAAACTTGTTCCAAAGAAACAGCTAGCACAAGCATTAAAAGATGCAAATACTGCAATATCAAGTATAAGCACCAATTCACTGCAAGAAACAAACCAACTAATGTACAGCATAGCTGCAGTTATAACTGAATACCTGGGATGCAAAATCAACAAAGAAGAAAAACAAACAAACAGTGCACCACAAAAATGGAAGGTTAGACTAGAAAATAAGATCAGCAAGTTAAGAACACATGCAAGCAAGCTAGAACAGATGAAAGAAAAGAAGCTGAAGAACAAGAAGACCAAAGAATACCTAATCAAGAAATACCACTTAGAAACAAGGAAGATCAAGGAAGCACTGGAAATAATAAAGCAACAAATAACAGCTATAGCCAGGAAAATCAGTAGATATGAAGCTCAAATTGCAAACTATAGGCAGAACCTCCAATTTCAATCCAATCAGAAACGTTTCTACCAATCCATCAATGGAGAAACTGCAAAGAATCAGTCAGTACCTGACAAGGAAGAAACAGTGCAGTTCTGGAAGCAGATATGGGATAACCCAAAGAAAATACAACAAGAATGCGGCTTGGTTAAAAGAGGTGGATGCAAATAAAACAGAAGTTGAAATGAAAGAACTAGTAATAACAACAAAAATGGTAGAAAAAAGAGCAAAGAAAATCAAAAATTGGTCAGCACCAGGTGAAGGTGAACTGCATGGGTTTTGGTTGAAACATCTAACTGTTATACACCCACTCATTGCCAAGCAGTTCAACAATATACTACAAGGAGGAGAAATTGAAAAGTGGCTAACAACTGGGAAAACCTACCTAATAATGAAAAATCCAGCAAAAGGGGCAACACCAGGTAACTACAGGCCAATTACCTGCTTACCAACAACTTTCAAATTACTAACTGGTGTGGTAGCTGATGCAGTACAACAGCATCTAGTTGAAAACAATCTCTTTCCACCTGAGCAGAAAGGAAACCGCCCCAATAGCAGAGGAACAAAAGATCAACTCCTAATAGACAAAATGATCTTGGAAAACTGCAAGAGAAGGAAGACCAACCTGAATGTGGCATGGATTGACTACAAAAAGGCATTTGACTCTCTGCCACATGACTGGATAATCAAGTGCCTAGAAATAACAGGAGTCAGTAGAAACATCAGAAAATTGTGCAAAGATCGATGGCACAATGGAAGACACAGTTGCAGATCAATGGTGAGAGACTGGGAGAGGTTAATATCAAGAGAGGAATATTTCAAGGAGATTCATTGTCACCATTACTATTTGCTATTGCACTGTTTCCTCTGTCAACAATACTGAATAACTCAGGACATGGCTATCAAATATCAAAAACATCTACCAGACTATCCCATCTCCTTTACATGGATGATCTGAAGCTGTATGGAAAAACATCATCTGAAATAGAATCGCTGCTCAACACTGTCCGTATATATAGCCAAGATATTGTAATGGAGTTTGGCTTGGACAAATGTGCCACACTTACTATCAAACAAGGAAAAATAGTGAAAACTGAAGGAATCAAGATGCCCCACGAAAATAACATTAAGAGTCTGGATGAGGAAGATTACTACAAATACTTGGGTATCCTTCAAGCTGACAACATCAAGCACACTGAAGTCAAGAAAAAGATTAGAGGTGAATACATCAAGAGAGTGAAGAAGATCTTAAAGTCCAAACTCAATGGAGGAAATACCATAAAGGCAATCAACACCTGGGCAATTCCAGTCATTAGGTACACAGCTGGAATAGTGGACTGGACTCAAGCAGAACTAAAAGCAATGGATAGGCAGACCAGAAAAATAATGACAATGAATCATGCCCTTCATCCACGCAGTGACATTGATAGACTTTATCTACCAAGGCAAATAGGTGGGCGTGGAATGCTACAAGTACATCAGATGGTTGAAGAAGAAAAAATGGCTTTGGAAGAATATCTGAAGAACAATGATGAAGATGCACTGAAATTAGTATATCAGGAAGGCTTACTGACTACTGGAGAGACCAAACAGGCCTACAAGAAAGACCAAATGAAGAACAGAATAGAGGCATAGGAAGACAAAGCACTACATGGCCAATACATTAAAAAAATAGCTGGGAAAGCAGTTATTAACAAGATCTGGCAATGGCTAAGAGCAGGAAAATTGAAGAAAGAGACCGAGGGACTAATTCTGGCTGCACAAGACCAAGCCTTAAGGACAAATGCATATAAAGTCAAAATTGAGAAGACAGCAACAGACAGTAAGTGCCGCCTATGCAAAGAAGCTGAAGAAACAGTGGACCACCTGGTAAGCTGCTGCAAGAAGATTGCACAGACTGACTACAAGCAGAGGCATGACAAAGTAGCAACAATGGTGCATTGGAAGATCTGCAAAAAATATCATTTGCCTGTAAGCAAAAACTGGTGGGATCATAAAATAGAGAAAGTCATAGAAAATGATGAAATTAAACTGCTCTGGGACTTCAGAATTCAAACAGACAAGCACCTGCAACATAACACCCCAGACTTAACAATTGTCGATAAGAAAGACAAAAAGTCTGGATAGTGGACGTGGCAGTGCCTGGAGACAGCAGAATAGACGAGAAAGAATTGGAGAAGATAACAAAATACAAAGACCTACAAATAGAAATAGAAAGACTGTGGCAAAAGCAAGCAAGGGTAGTACCAATAGTCATAGGCGCCTTGGGTGCAATCCCAAAACAACTGGAGCACCACTTGAACATCATTGGCATTGACAAATTTGCCATTAGTCAATTGCAAAAGGCGGCCTTACTAGGAACTGCTTCCATCCTGTGACGATATCTGTAATACCATCAAACATCCGCATCTGCCTATCCGAGGTCCTGGGTAAGGACTCAATAGGTAGACAAAATGCCAAATCCAGTCTGAACATCTGGCTGACTGTGCTATGATCCATAATAATAGTAGTAGTAGTAGTAGTAGTAGTAGTAGTAGTAGTAGTAGTAGTAGTAAAATTTGAAGGGACCTTGGAGGTCATCTAGTCCAACCCCCTGCTCAGGTAGGAAACCCTATACCATTTCGGACAAATGGCTGTCCAGTCTCTTCGTAAAAACTTCCAGTGTTAGAGCATTCACTGCTTCTGGAGGCAGGTTGTTCCACTGGTTAATTGTTCTAACTGTCAGGAAGTTTCTCCTTAGTTCTAAGTTGCTTCTCTCTTTGGTTAGTTTCCATCCATTGCTTCTTGTCCTGCCTTCAGGTGCTTTGGAAAATAGCTTGACTCCCTCTTCTTTGTGGCATCCCCTGAGATATTGGAACACTGCTGTCATGTCCCCCTCATCCTTCTCTTCATTAAACTGGACATACCCAATTCCAGCAACCATTCCTTATATGTTTTAGCCTCCAGTCCCCTAATCATCTTTGTTGCTCTTCTCTGTACTCTTTCTAGAGTCTCAACATCTTTTTTACGTCGCGGTGACCAAAACTGGATGCAGTATTCCAAGTGTGGCCTTATCAAGGCATTGTAAAGTGGTATTAACACTTCACGTGATCTTGATTCTATCCCTCTGTTAATGCAGCCTAGCACTGTGTTGGCCTTTTTGGCAGCTGCAGCACACTGCTGGCTCATATTTAGGTGATTGTCCACTAGGACTTTGAGGTCCCTCTTACAGTTACTACTATTGAGCAAGGTACCCCCTATACTATAACTATGCATTTGGTTTTTCTTGCCTAAATGTAGAACCTTGCTTTTTTCACCATTGAATTTCATTTTGTTAGATAGTGCCCAGTGTTCAAGTCTGTCCAGATCCTTCTTTATCTTAAGCCTGTCTTCTGCAGTGTTGGCTATTCCTTCCAGCTTGGTGTCATCTGCAAATTTGATGAGTTTCCCATCTATCCCCTTGTTCAAATCATTGATGAAGATGTTGAAAAGCACTGGGCCCAGAACAGAGCCCTGGGGCACCCCACCACACTTCTCTCCATGTAGATGCAGTTCCATTGAGGACCACTTGCTGAGTACGGCCGATCAGCCAGCTGCGGATCCATCTGATGGTGATGCTATGTACGCCACATTTTTCTGTCTTGTCAAGTAGTAGGTTGTGATCTACTTTATCAAATGCTTTACTGAAGTCCAAGTAAATTATGTCCACAGCATTCCTCTGATCCACTAATTTTGTCACTTGGTCAAAGAGTGCAATAAGATTTGTCTGGCATGAACTATTTTTGACAAACCCATGTTGGCTTTTAGTAATGACTTTATTAAGTCATTATATTAAGGAGCAAACTGAAAAATTGCAAGAAAAGAACTTTTTGGTATGTGCTGGAAATGTGTATGTGTACGTTTTGATGCTCTAACTTTGGAAATGGCATTAAGTTTTTTAAAAAGTATGTTTAAGTAAATAAAGAACAGTGAAGGGCTATTTTGACACAAACATTGTAACTCTACACTACAGGGGGTATTGTTGGCTGCTTTGGAGAAATTTGAGTGTGTCCTTCATTGTTTTGCCCAATGTCCTATGAGACATAGTACATAGTAAGGAAAGGGATTCATACTTGCCTTCCTGGCGTGGATGGGAGAGATAAACAAAAAATATCCTCCAATCAGAAGGCATGTAAAACATCTAAATATCTAAAATTAACACCTATCATAATTTTACTGCTGGACCAAACATGGAAATGAAATGCATTGGGTTCAATTCACTAAATAATCCCAAAGATGATTTTTCAGGAGGCAACTGATGACAACAATGACCTGGATGACTGAGAATCTCCATAGTCACAAAATAATCCCGTGAGTAACCAAGTAAACCCTAAAACATGGTGAGTTCATAAGATTTTGTTCTGATGATCTCTCTTTGTAAGCACCCATTTATTGAAGAAACCATCAATCTCTTTCCTCATTTTTTTTCTTTGAAAATTTATTTCATATGCTCATGAAAAGCTCACAAGAGTTCAATATGAATATATTGAGCCAAATCTTAAGAACAGTCAATAAACAATAAGAGGACATTTTATCTTCATTATTGAGTCTGTAGGCATTTTTTTCAAGCAATAATTTGTTCTTTCAATCAAAAGCAGCAAAGCTAAATCCATTTAAATAGGAATATTGCTTATTTTAGTTTGAAATACAGAATATTGAATCAATACGTTTTGATACATTTTCTTATATGTAAATATATGACTTAAATATTACTAGGTTGTATGATTTAGCTGCTAATTATCCCAGTACTGCCAAATGGTAAGCATTCAACCATACCTTGATAGGTATCTAATTTGTTTGAATTGAAAGGTAGGTTATAATTTTAAAATAGATTTTTTGGAGAGTTCTGTTCTGAAATATAAAATAATAACAAATGTCTCCTGTTAAATATAATGAACACTTTTCCTTTATGTATGTCCAAATTTTAGTTCAGTCTGGAATTTCTTGTGAAGTTTTTCTTAAAGGCCAGTATTTCAAAACATTAAATATTTTGGATTATCACAACTTAGAGGGCAATCAATGAAAACATATTTGCACATTTATAATCCCTAAATGTTGATTCCTTTAAATAAATGCATGTCTTCCCTTGCAGAATAAACTCCGCTGCCATTATATTGATAGATTGGAGACAAAGTAGAACCATTAAGTGCATACATCCAAAAGAAGCAACTGTCCACTGCTCCAAGCTGGAACATGAAGACTGCAAGCCAAAGGGAATAAAAACACTTGAGTGTTATTTTCGCTCTTTTTACAGTGAGAAGTATGCATATTTCAAAAAGACATGGAAAGATGGGAAGTAAAAGCCCTTATTTTCTTTCAGGCAAGCGAACTGGTAGTTTTCATGCACATATCTTTTATTTGTTTGTTTGCTTATTTATTTAAACATATAAGGAAAGTGAAAGAGATATGGATGTGGGTAAGGAGGCCTCCCAAATTTTATTGCAAGCCATATTGTGTTCTTAATTCAAGACATAATACATTAATTTTACATTAAAATGTTCTTATTGTTCGGTATTCTGAGAGATGCAGCACTTCCAAATATATTGTATGTGTTTGGAATTGTGTGTGTGTGTGTGTGTGTGTGTGTGTATAATTTCTTCCAAGTACATACAGTACCTAACCATCCTTTGCTAGTCTACTCTTAGACCTGTTTCCTTTATAACATTCCCCGTTCGCTTTAATATCAATTGTATTTACTATTATTAAGCCACTGTGGGGAATTTGTTTTCTGCATCAAGTCACTTGTGGTATGATATCTATCTATCTATCTATCTATCTATCTATCTATCTATCTATCTATTTATGAGACTTATATACCGCTTTAAGTGCAAGCACTCTCTAAGCGGTGTACACCAGTAAGCAATGTATATATATATATATATATATATATATATATATATATATATATATATTTACATTGCCCCAACAATCTGGGTCCTCATTTTACCTACCCCGGAAGGATGGAAGGCTGAGTCAACCCTGAGCCGGTGAGATTTGAACCGCTGACCTGCTGAACACAGTCAGCTAAAGTGGCCTGCAGTACTGCACTCTAACTGCTGCGCCACCTCGGCCCTATAAAAATTTAAATATTTAAAATGCTGTTAGTGGCTTTTTTGTTCTTTTTATGTGATGCAGAAATGGTTTTCATTTTCCTTTTTCATCCATTTTACATGTGTACTTTGCCTGTAAGATGGAGATCCCAGTGAGTGAAAGATTGTAAGGAATGCAAAGCTTTATAAAATTTATAAAACCTGAATTCTGTTGCTAGCAATAGACAACTGCTGATCAGCTCTTAAAAGACAATAGTAAACAAATTTGCAATTTTTGTTTTCATGACTGTATTCCAAGCTACATGGTTTTTATAATAACACTTTTAGCTAGAAATATAAAACTTTATAGAAATTCATCTGCTTGAGAATGGAGAATTCCAGAGACCTAAAGAACATTCAATTTCCCTTACCTAAGCTAGGATGGCACAGCCCATGTACTTTGGCATGGTGTGATGGGCAAATAGATCGTTTTATATTTCTCCAGACTGAAATGGGAAATAAAAAGAGATTTGTTTGATTTTAGTATGTCTTTCTGGGGTGGCTTGGAGTTCTTTATCTACTGCCCATGCTTTTAAAAGTATTAGGAAAGGGAAATAGAATAGAATTAGAATTAGAATAGAGCTAGAAGGGACCTTCGAGGTCTTCGAGTCCAGCCCCCTGCTCAAGCAGGAGAACCTATACCAGCTCAGACAAGTGACTGTCTAGCCTCTTCTTAAAAATCTCCAGTGATGGAGCGCCCACGATTTCTGGAGGCAAGCTGTTCTACTGGTTAATTGTCCTCACTGTCAAGAAGTTTCTCCTTAATTCCAGGTTGCTTCTCTCTTTGATCAGTTTCCAACCATTGTTTCTTGTCTTGCCCTCTGGTGTTTTGGAGAATAATGTGACCCCCCTCTTCTTTGTGGCAGCCCCTCAAATACTGGAACACTGCTATTGTGTCTCCCCTATTTCTTCTTTTCTTTAGACTAGCCAAACCCAAGTCCTGCAGCTGCTCTTCATATGTTTTAGTCTCCCGGCCTTTGATCATCTTAGTTGCTCTTCTCTGAATTTTTTTCAAACTCTCAACATCAAAATTGGCTGCAGTATTCCAGGTGTGGAATACTTACTAGGATTTTATAAAGCGGTACTAATACTTCATGTGATCTTGATTCTATACCTCTGTTTATACAACCCAAGATTTTATTAGCTTTTTTTGCTGCTGTTGCACATTGCTGGCTCATAGTCAAGTGATTGTCACCAAGGACTCCAAGGTCCCTGTCACAGTTGCTGTTTTTAAGCTAAGTCTCACCTAATTGATTTTTCCTGCCTAAATGTAAGACTTTGCTTTTTTCCACATTGAAACTCATTTTGTTGGATAGGGCCCATTTTTCAAATATGTCAAGATCTTTTTGGATCCCGAGTTTGTCTTCTGGGGTTGTTGGCTACTCCTGCCAGTTTAGTGTCATCTGCAAATTTGATGAGTCCCCCTTCCATTCCCTCATCTAAGTCATTTATGAAGATATTGAAGAGAACTGGGCCTAAGACGGAACCTTGTGGTACGCCATTGCTTCTCTCCATGTGGATGTAGTGCCATTGAGGACTACTTGTTGATTACGGTTTGCCATTCAGCTACAGATCCATCTGGTGGTGATTTTGTCTATTCCACCTTTTTCTAGCTTACCAAGGAGTAGGTTGTGGTCTACTTTATCAAGTCCCTTACTGAAATCTAAGTATACTACGTCCACAGCATTTCTCTGGTCTACTAGTTTAATCACTTTATCAAAGAATGAAATAAGATTGGTTTGGCATGATCTGTTTTTAACAAACCCGTGCTGGCTACTAGTTATAACTTTGACTTGCCCTTTAATTTACATCAGTGCAATGTTTGGGAAAGGGTTGATGCTGAGGAATGAATTTGGTCTTTGAATGGCAGCTGCACTTTCAAAAATGGATAAGCATTGAATCTGATTTAACTTAAACACTTTTTACCATAAATGATTTTGGACACATGGTTTATTTGCTAAATTGTATCTGACTATTTGCAACCCCCATGAACATATTAGCAGTTACAAATCAGCACATTAGGAGACTACTTCAGTACAATTGCAAAAGCAACTGAATCTTCCAACTTTTCCCATACACTGCCATGAAAATGGAGCAGTCCTTTGCTTTCAATGTGTTAGGGAAGGGCCCTTATTGAGTGGGTGGGGAGACAACCATTGAAATCAGATAATCTCCAATATCACATTTTATTGCATTAGATAATGCTATGTTGCCAACTTCATTTTGAACAGTCAGTTTTAAGCAGATGATATAGAGAGCAACTACATACCATGCAGTCTTCCTGAGAACTTTGAAGCTAGCCTGCCATCTTCCATTGTGGTGGAAAATGCTTTTCCATCACCAAAGTTCAAATAAGAGTCAATGGCAAGATCAGCTGCAATAAGCAGTGGTCTCCTTTTGGCTTTACTTTTAAGTATCATGGCAATCTCTCCCATTGTGTATACGATGTAACTACTTTTCCTAGTATGATATTGTCCAAATCCCCCAGACAGCATGGCTAAGCTCCTATGTGATGGATGTAGTAGGCTAGGATTATCAGGACGAGGTGGGTACATTCCAGAGGAATAAGAGACAATTCAATCTAGTTATTTGGCATGAAAGAAAAAGCACGAAGACAGTCCATTCCTAATAGTTATCTGGGTATATGGTATATAGAAATAGTAAAGTGCTTAAACTGGCAAGATTCTGTCTATATCCTGTGTGCACAATTATTAGATAAGAGAGTATTTTGACCATATCATTTTCATGCATATTTTCCACCTGCAAATTTAAGGAAGACTGGCAGTAGGTTTGGGAGTTGATTTTGAATCCATCCTTAACCTGAAAAGTTCCAACAAGCTCATCTTTAATAATACTAGCCCATACCAGCACCCCACCTCCACTCTGCATCTAAGTCGAAGTAGAGTTTTATGCCTGTTACTGATCCAGCCATGGGCCCATCCATCTGGTCTGTCAAGAGTTATCTCATCCATAAAACCTTTGAAAAAATCTCTCTTCAGATATTTCTTGCCATTTCAACTTATGTGTCTTGTTCAGTGGTGGTTGGGTTTCAGGCTTCCTTACCTTGGCCATGTCTCTGAGCACTGAGCACCTTGTACTTCTGGGCACTCCAGGTAGGTTTTAGTTCTGGAATATGACAGCACTGGAGGATAATGAATTCCTGGTAGCTTCATGTTTGATTCTTCTCAAATCTTTGGCCATTAGTGTGTCTCTTTTTCTCAACACGTTTCTTGTGACCCAGTTGACTATTTGCAACAAAATGTTTGATGCTTCTGTGATCACATCCCAATATCCTAGTAATTTCAAAAGTATTGCATCCTTCTGAAAGACTTTTTACAATTTTTGACTTTTCTGAATCAGTTAAATCTCTTTTTTGACCTATTTTGCCTAAGGAAAAGAAGCTACCTAATAATTATGCACACCTTGATATAGGGTGTTGATCTCCTTAGACCACACCGTCCCTCATTACAAAATATACCTCACCTGATATGCTTATATCCACTAAGCATTCAAGTTTATACAGCCTGCAGGTGGAAAATATGCATGAAAATGATGATATGGTCAAAATACTCATTTGCCTAATAATTGTGCCCATAGGGTAGGTCTAGAAATAATACAGTACTCAGCTTGGAAGAATCACCATGTGTCATTCATGGTTTTGCAGCCTGATCTCCTTGGAGTTGAAGCATAGGGTCCATAGTACCCAGATAATCAATCAACAGATTATAAGGTTACCATAAGTATGGTCTTTTAATGTATGGATAGGGAGACATTGTCATAAATCTTTTTTAACCTTCCCAGCAGGGGTATTTCCTCCCCTTATTTTGAGTATTTAGCATTTTAACCTTCCACTTCACATTATTTGAAAAGTCAGTTGCTGCTATAATCTTCCCAGTGAGTGAAGACAAGTTGATTTTGCAGTAAGCCACAGGAGGCAGATTAGAAGGGAATAAATGTGCATTTCAACTTCTGTAAATAATATAGTTATGAGACTAAGTCTTTTCCTCCTATGGCGAAACATCTTCAAGTACAACAAGTAATTAAAAAACACTGCTGTGTGTAACATTTGATTTTCTGGGTTAAAAAGAACTCTATCCAGAAAAAAAATAGACTGGTGTGTTTGTATGTGTTTAATTTCCAACTGTAACTGAAATACATTGATAAAATAATATTTATATAATACATACATGCAAACGTAGCTAAATGTATAGCCTGTGCAGAAGATCACTAGCATTAGCATCACTAGTACAATGCCATTTCTGGAGAAAATTGTGCAGATTTAAATTTTTAAATCATGGATAATAATTGGCAGTTTACTTCCCCAATATTTGCTAGAACAGTAATTGAGCTATAGACGTTATTAAAGATGAGAAAACTGTTTTGAATTCAAAGTGGTTCAAGTCTGAAGTAGACAGTCCTGTTTTCCATGTAGGCACTCCAGTGTTGAAGCATTCCGAGCTTGAAACACATTAAAGTTTAAATAATAGTGCTGATCATGAAACTGATCAAATCTTGTAATTGCTTTTATATGATTAAGAATTGGATTTATAAATGTTGAATTTTTATTTAAATAATTTTACAACTTGATATGCGTAAGTTACTGTATATCCTGTTAATTGTAGACTTGCTTCACTTGATTGCAAAACACAAGTTTAGGATTAATTTACCGAAATAACCTGGTTGGTAAGGTAGAGAGACAGCTTCCCAGTTTCTATTTGACATATATCAACACATCAGAATCCAATGCAATTCTTAAATATGTGGATTTGATTAAAGTTAATGAAAATTGACATGGGAAAATGTTAAAATAATTGGATTATGACTCTATGCTCATAGCAACATTAACGAAAAAGTTACGGTTTCTGAGTTTGTATCGCTGACAGAAGAAAAAGGTCACAGTATTTCAGGGGAAACCAGCTCTGAATGCAGTTTTCTCACTTAATTTCATGCACTGATACACTTAGTAGTCATCTGGAGTTTTCCATACATTTTTTTCAATAGAATCTTCTGCTCCCATTATCACTGCTTCCTATATCAAGCTGTGGAAAAACAAGAGCATTATTATAACTTTGGAGAATACTATAGAATGGATATTTTTCATCATTACTCATTTAGGCACTGGAATGAAAAGTTGTAGACTTTAAAACTTTGTAAATCGTGATCATTTTTTAAATAGTTACCAGTGTTAATTTCAAACAGTGGACTGATGTCCTACATTTTAGCCAAGACATAAAGAAGATACTGTTTTTATATATTCAGTTATTGTAATTTTAACGTCATCTTGTGCATCCATAGATGTAAAATAATCTGAAGTATTTTGGATTCATAATTAATTAATGACCAAGAAGTTGTCTGTTTTTCTATGTTTTTCTGTGTCAGTTTTTCAAGCACAAAACCACAGTTCTTTAGGAAAGATGGAGCTGAACGTGAATTGCTTTGAATTGGCTTCAGCAATCTTTCAAAATCCCATTCTGTAAAATGAGCATTTAAGTTGTGGTATTTGTTAGTTTGGAGTATTTTCCAGTTATTGCAATTCTTGGCATTAGCTGCTATGATTGATCCATATGTGAAATATATATTAGCTAGCATTTGATAGGACCATATTATTATTTTCACTTTCCAAATGTGGTCTGGAAATACATTTTCTGAAGCTAATCAACAAGAATAAAAAATACTATAGATAGGCAGATGTTCCAAGAGCCATTGGCTTTCAGGCAGTGGGGCACATTGGAGTTTCCTCATAGTTAGGCAGTACCATCTTCTCCATTACTCAAGCTGTCGTAGATGCTTTCTACAGACAATTCTATTTTTCTACTTTCCCATTCCCCAAGTCATACAATATAAATACAAATGCAATAGTTGGGCTAATTCACAGTAGTGCAAATGCCTGATACACAATTGGCTAGACAATGTAGTAGGTCTTAACTTTATCTTAGGAGCAAGCTATTGCATTAGAGGTTTGGAAGGGAAGAGCATAGAAAAGAGGAAAAATACTTCATTGAGAGATGATGGAACTCTAGAGGCTTCAGATCAAACCAAATCAAACCAAATCAAAACTTAATGCTTAGATCCAGTCTTCAGTTGCCCCAAGCCAGAATGGAACCCAATTGCATTTAGTAAGTTGTGTTTATTGCCAGGGAAGAAAAAGGGATGGTTCCTTGCAAGCAGCAGGCAAGTGCAGCTCCATTTGTATAAGCAGCACACATGTGCACTCACCGCTCACACAAATGGAGCTCTGTGTGCTCACGTGCTCGCCTGCCACTTGCATGACCCGGTTCCAAATGGACCGCGACCCGGTCCCAGGCAGCGGACCAGGAGTTAGGGACCCCTGGTATAAACCATAAAATTGGATTAACACAATTTAAAAAATGCATATTCCCTCAAGAAATACAAGGAAAGCATACAGAAATCCACATATGTGATTCAGCCCTGCAAATTCCACATTATCATTCTGGCCACTGGAGCTTTTAACCCTAGAAGAAGCATAAGAATAATAATAGTGGTCCTTGTTATCAAAAAACCACCCATCTTCACTTCACATATGAATAAGTTCCTACTCTCACTAAGGCCATCCATTTGTCCAAGTATCTTTTCACCTACTTTAAATATTGCATGGCTTGAAGCAATTTACTCTGTTTCTGGCCAAATCATGCTGACATTTTATCAAAATGACCAACATGCCTCATAATGTCATTAGGGAAACTCCACACAATGCACATTTCATCATTTGCTCCATATTGTTCCCTTGTGAATGCTCTTGGTCCCTTCTTTCCAAATATTATTGTGGAATTAGCAAAACCTGATTACAGCATCATAAATCATAAATACCACCTGGGCAAAAGGGGGAGGAAGGAATCCCAGATGTGATCATTTCTGATGACTCCCATCTTACACTGACTAATGTTTATTTGAGCTCTGCTAAATTTCAGTAAGCAGTACTTATGTACCTAATATGAATCTTTTTGGACTTAAAAGAAACATAAAAATGCTATTATGAATCACATGGAATCAATTGCATCACATCTGGATGAACAAATTAACTTTTAGTAGAGGGAAAATAAGTTAAAAAGCCAACCAAAACCAGTATCATCTCTCAAAGGACATATTTCTTAAGATACGCTCAGGTTTAAATTTTGCTTATAAGGACTATCTGTAATTTATTATTTCAAGCACTTAAAGGAAGAAATGTTCTTTCCATATTTATAGAAATTCAAGCGTTCACTCAATGAACAAATATAACTATATAATCCCATTACCAAAAATGGAGATCCAACTATAAAACAAAGAAATCTTAGAATTTCAGGGAAAATGTCCTTTCTCCTCCACTCTGCCACCCCCACTGGTCCGCAAAGCTGGAAAGGTTGGGGACTGCTGGTTTATACCATAGATTGTTGACCCTTCCTGTGATGCAAGGATTAGCAGCTATTTTTGGAGCAACAGTTGTACTTTGGCTTGTGCAGCTTTGAATTCTCACAAGTCGGTACAAGAAATGAAGAATGGACAGAATGAAGCTGAATAAATATAGAAATAATTGCCTACTAAATCAAATGCGTGGTTAAACAAAGTGTTGTGGCTGCTTCCACGAGGTTTTGAATGTAGCCATGATTACCAAAACAGACAGGAACCAAAGCTGCCATATTTATTGATATGATTACCAAATTTTTTCCTTTAAATTTAAGATAAAGTTTTGTGGCATGTGATGCGTACATACACATATTTTTGGTATGGATATCCAGCATTTCGGATGCAAAGGAAGAAGAGGATTCGGAGCATGCAAGTCACAAAGATGATTCCTGTCTGCAACATTTTGAAGTAGCCATCACTATTCTCAGAATAATGCATCTGCTGTATACCTCTATACTTTCCTGTCTTATGATCCTAGCAAAATACATGTTTAAGGAGTTGTACAAAGGCATATCCTATGTGCTGCTAAGGACCTTTTTGTGTAGAGGTCTAAAGCACTGAAAACCTAATATTTTGTCACCGTGGAGCATTTTAAAAGAAGGAAAAGATGTTTTTTTAAAAAAGCAAATCCGAATAATTCTAAAATAGTTTCCTGTATCTTTTTAAAAAATGCTAAATCCTATCTTTTCATATAGCTAAATAGACAGAAATGATTTTTCCATCACAGGGACTGTAATAGTAAGATGTTAAGTGTTGTTGGAAAAAAGATGTGATCATCAAATCAATAAATCATTGGGTTCTTTTGCATTTTCAGCAAAAATCCATAAAGAATTTCTAGTCACTGATAAATGGACTTGCTTCTTTTCCATTTGATGGATTTTCACCATATCACTGTGGTGCACACAGCTGCATTCCTTCTTTGAATGTCTCATGATCCTCTGCTCTCCTTGTCCAAATTTGTTTGGAACTTCCTGAAAAACTAAAGCTGAACAGACCTTTCTTGAAAGATGTTGTGTTGTATCATTTCAGTTTCATCTGTTTGTCTAAAATAGGGGAGTCATCTCCAAAGAGACAGATTCATTCACCCAAAATGAATCCAGACCACCAGACTGAAGGAAAACAGCTGCATTCTGTATGTAACAAGGCTTTGCTTTTGCTTGCTAGCTTGAATTTTAAAAGATTGGGTGTGTTGTCCTGGTCATGTTGTCTATATCTTTCCATTTCTGATATATAAATTACTGATTTAGAACATCTAATAAAAATTTTTAAATCCTTAATAAATATGAAAGTGTAAAAGCAGCAATAGCATCATGACTGAACAGCTCAAATAACAGATATTTAAACTGAACAAATTGTCAAGCAGCATTCTCCAAATTCAGTTTTAGACTTCAAATTTTTTTTAAAGTTTTTTCAATAGTGCCAAATACATTCTAGCTGACAAAATCATGAGAATTCTCAATGTGTCCCCAGTTTAGCAGTTCTTTATTCAAATATTGTTATAACATACATTGCTAATTGGTAAGGAAATCAAAACGATGTTCATAAGCCAATCTTTCCGATTTACACTTTACAACAAAAAATGTGCATTTATTGGTCAGTGAGTGGGATTTTTAAACAAAAGAAGTGACTATAAAATAAAAATCTTTTTGCTCCGAACAACCAGTTAACTAGCTAATGCCAACCAAAAAACAAAAACAGTGTTCTGCAGTTACCCAGAACAAGAAATTGGTAATGAAATAGTCATCTGAAATACACAGCAGAACTAAGGATGTATTTTTCCTTTAATATAATAGGATATTGTATTTAATGACCAAAATAGCCTATATGCAAAGATTATACTTGTTTGAGAATAAACCTGCCTATTCTTAAAATCCAATATTCCCTTCCTTATAGACAGGGCTTTTTTTGGGGGTCATAGAACACTCAGAACGGAGTTCCAGCACCTTTTTTGGATGAAACCTTGTAGGGTAGGCAAGGCGGGTTGTATGACATGTGTGAGTTCCAGCACCTTTTTTTTTTTTAAAAAAAAAAGCACTGCTTATAGATAATGATATTTTATATATAAATATCAAATAACTGAGAGCCATCGTGGTGCAATGATTTAAAGGCATTGAATTAGAGGTTGTGAGGCTGTGAATTCTAATCCTGATTTAGGTATGAAATTTGGATGACTTTGGGCCAGTTACTCTATCAGACCTAGGAAGAAAAGTATAGAAATATCCTGAAAAATGTTCTCTTGTAAACTCTATAACCCCATGAGTTAGGATTATACAAAAAGAAATTGGGTTGAGCAGGGTTAAACCCAATTGCAATAGTGGAAAATATCTGTAGCTCGGGTGTAGGATGAGGATGAAGGTTTGTTCTCCAAGCCTACAAACCCTTCAGAATCCAAATCAGCTGCAAAGCCAACCAGAGACAGCACTGACCCTCAACCAACCCGCGGAAGCCCCCCCCCAAGTTTATCTGCCTATGACCCTGATCTGATGTAACCTCCCCATCACAAGACCCTCACTTGACATAACCACACACCTGAAGCCCTTATAAACAGAAGACTGACACTGACATCCCTTAAACTCTGCTGAAGATATTACCTAGCCTAGTAACAAAATGTTCAGAAACCAACCCACAAGCACAGACAATGAACTTTCATCCTTAAATCCATCTTTTCTGCTCTAGGGACGTGCAAATCCAGTCCAAATTGTGTCACCCTACCTCGTCACCCTACATCAAGATAGCTTCCATTTAATGCTAGTTTATTAACATGCTCTTGATTATAAAAAAAACAACTCCATTGGAATTCTATTGTTCCTAATTTTGCATTAGTAGGATTTTACAATAAAATAATACAGTATATATGGTAGTATGAGCAAAATTGATGCATCTGGATTCCGCTGTTCTTTCTTCACTTTACAATAAGCAAGCCTTTACCTGAAGGTTTCTAAAGCTTGATGATCTTTAGTATTACCAGCCTTCATTACTTCTTACACAGATCAGAATTTATGAACATGTTCAGAAGTAACAACGCAAGGTGGGAGGCAGGAAGATGTTTCAGCAGAAAAATAGCTAGGATGAACGAGTTGCTTTCAAGCATAACACATTACTTGATTCCCTCTGTTTTGTTTTTTAATGTACCAATTAATAGAGGATCTTCATTCCTGTGTTTTATTGTGTAACACCTAGATTGCAAACAGGGACATAAAAATGAGAAGACAGTCTCATTATGTGAGCAGCAACTCCATTGCCAGCTATTAGATTGCTTGCTTTGATCTTGGAAACAAATTGCAGAAGGAGACAGTTCTCTGCTTGCATTCTGTACAACCTATATGAAAGACCATCAGGGAAAAAAAGAAGAAATAAAATGATCCCGTATTTTTGTGCACTTGTTAAATCTCTGAGAAAAAGTAATTATGCGGGGAACTGTGAAATGCTTAGCTGTATGACTAATAACTTCTAGCCATTACCATCTCAGATGTCATCATCACCTAGACCACAGGTCCCCAATCTTTTGGGCACCAGGGACTGGTTACGTGGAGAGAGGTTTTTCTGCGGACCGGTGGGGGTGTGGTTTTGTGTGCTGCCTACATCCTGTGGATGGGGCTTTCCTTGTTTGTGCAGACTAATTGCTGGCATCCTGTGCCCCGGTACTGGTCCATGGACTGGGGATTGGGGATCCCTGATCTAGAGCTTTCTGGGTGAACCTACCATTCCTTCAGCCTTAGTTTTTCAGTTGTAAAATGGAACAAATAATGACCAATGTAGCAGGACTGCTTTGAGCATGAATTGGGATAGACTTCATAGTAATTGACATTCTACTTGTTTATTTTGGTTCCATATACCAGTCTATTTTGTATTTTAATACATCTGTGCATTTAAAGCTTTAACATTTGGCCATAGTTAATCCTTAAAATTGGATGCCATATTTAGCTGGAAACAAACAGTGGTGCCTGGATTCAGAACTATTTTCTTAAAGGGAAACGATCAATGAATGTATAACTACTAATCAGGTCTTCTGGCTTAATTATGTTTAGTCAATGGTCAAGTAGCATGAATAAAACACTTTTAAAAAAATATTAGTGTTATCTGTGAATAGTCTCTTTCAAGACTCAGTGTACAAGAAGGCACAGTTTGTGCCCATGACTCTCCGTCCCTCATTATTTTTAACAGCGATTCCCTTTTTGCAGTAGGGCTTTGCATCTCATTGGAGTGAATCTTCAGACTAGGATGCTTCTAAACAATTTTGAGATGTTGAATTTACAATTTCAGGAAGTTTCATGTTGTGATTTGGCCTCCTATAGAAAGATAAAAAGCATATGTGCAAAAGCAAACAAATCAACCAAGATAAAAGAGGAACAGAATGACTGATAACATAAGAATAAAGGAATGTATAATGTACAATATATAACTCAGACCCAAAACAGCCAAACATTGTACAGTTGCTGGAATGCGTCTGTCTGTCTGTCTGTCTGTCTGTCTGTCTGTCTGTCTGTCTGTCTGTCTGTCTGTCTATCTATCTATCTATCTATCTATCTATCTATCTATCTATCTATCTATCTATCTATCTATCTATCTACCACATATGTGTGTTAAACAGTTAACATATGAGTTTATATATGTAGTGTGGGGGTTTATATATGTTCATCTACTTTATATCTCTCTGTTTGTATTTAAATAGAAAGATTTTACACACATATTGTAACAATATCCCTGGTGCTGCATAAAACAGTAAAAATAACAAAAAATCCCTAAATTTTCAGAATTAAAAAAAAATCAGTAGAAATTCTACAAAAATTCAGGGCAACAATATCTGAAAATCCAAAATATTCTAAATGTACATTTAATACCTCGCTAACCTACACCTCTAAAACATATAACATTTTCATAAATATTTTTCATAAACTACTGAAATAGCAAGTCTTGCTGCTTAGACCTTATTAATCTGGTTGAGCAGATATATAATTACATCTAGGAAATAAAACAGACATAGACCCTCTCCTTTTTTCTTTTTTTAAAAAAAACCAGAAATTAGAAGTTTAAGCTCTCTACATCTTTAAAATCAGCTTCTCGGTATTACTATATTCGCTATTATACTGTGCCTACTAATTCCATTCCAGATTGTTAAAAGAAATGTCTGAGACATGAATCAGATTTCTGGAATCTTGTTTGTAGTCACACCTTAGTTCAAACTTGACAGTCCCAAACTCAATCTTACTTGATTTGTTTTTTGTCCATTTTTTCAAATCTGTTCTTTCTGTTGATGTGCATTTATAATGTGAATCCAGCTTGAAGCTTACCAGATGCTGTTCTGATAGTTTCCTAGCATACAATTAGCTAATACACTATAAAACTGTAGTGGTAACAGACCTGTTCAAAACTCAATGCAACCACCTAATTATACAGTTTTCTATCTTTGATTACTCAGCATTTCTTCCAGAATCAGATTGCAAAGAAGGCGTGAGCTATTTTTTTTTTCCTTCCTGCTTGCCAGATGAAACCTCCAGACAGTATTTTGGTTAACTAAAACAGAAGGTTGGTGTTGAGGTCTTAAAAAACATTTTGTCCTATAGACCTCTAGGTTTTGCTGACAACCTCAAAATGTTTGCATTATCAGCTATCTGAGAGTTTGGTTTGGTCCTCTGAGCTAGATCGTCAATTGATCTAGATTAGCATAACCTAAGTCAGCTGAGTTGTTGTAGCCAGGTTGGGAGATGTGCCTATCATTTTCTAAAGTCAGAAATAAACAGTGCAGTTTTCTCTTTGTTCTCTGCAAGGAAAAGGTGGGGTAGGACATAGGCAGAAACTTAAAAAAAAAAAAAAAAAAAAACACCAAGGAATTGCTGATCTCTCTTTGCTGATCACAGTCCTTATTAAATAATGTCAGAATAGGAACAATGCTGAATCAGCAAGAAAAAGCTGATGGTTTTGTTCCCTTTGCCTAAAATGAAAAGGCCAGATTTAGATTGTAGGATTTAAAAGGAAAAGGGAGTAAGCCCTGTGTCATGATGATGGAACTTCAAGGAAAGAGGGAGGAGGGTACAAGGAAACAGACTCAAATCTGCCCATTATAGGATGTAAGAATTCCTTTCAAGGTCGTCAGATTGAAGATTGGCTAAAAATAAAAGGTGACAGTGATTGCAATGAAACTAACTTAGTTCTTCTCCCTCTGTGTGCAGGCCACAAGCCAAATAGGTTTATCAGTGAAGCACTTCCTGGTTTCTGAGCCCAGAGCATGTACTCCAAAACACCAGAAGGCAGGACAAGAAACAATGGTTGGAAACTGACCAAAGAGAGGAGCAACCTGGAATTAAGGAGAAACTTCCTAACAGTGAGGACAATTAACCAGTAGAACAGCTTGCTTTCAGAAATCGTGGGGCTCCATCACTGGAGTTTTTTAAGAAGAGGCTAGACCAGACATGTCAAATTTGCGAGGTCACGTGATGTCACGCAGTGTATCGGGAGAGTTTTGCCATTGTCGGCAATGGGGTGGGCGCAGCTTCTGGATGACGCATCCAGCCCGTGGCAGTTTGACACCCCTGGACTAGACAGTCATTTGTCTGAAATGGTATAGGTTTTCCTGCTTGAGCAGGGGGCTGGACTAGAAGACCTCCATGGTCTCTTCCAGCTCTGTTCTCTTCTACTTATCTCAGAGTCTTCTTATCCTAGAGTTACATATTTTTCCTGTGCCTTGCTTCCAGTCAGTCAGCCAGCCAATCCTAATATAGAACCAAGACAAGGTATGGTCAATTTGCAATAATGTATGTAAATCCTGCTACTTAATTGTGATGATCTAAGTAACTTATATAGAGAAGGAATAAATACTTCCTTAATCTCTTGTCTTAAACAGAATCAGAAGGCAGCATGGGACTGGTTGAAAAGTAACTTCGAGGAACGAGTGATCAGAATAGAATGGAACAGAACAGAATGGGATGAGGCAAGACGAGACGAGATTAGATAAATCCCCTCTTGGCAAGATGATTAGCATTCATCCATGAGTGAGTGGGGGATGAATTGCCACGTGGAAAAGATGAAGGGAAGGACCCAAGAGATTTCAGCTCCTTTTTCTCCAGAGGCTGACGTATGCTACTTGCTAGAGTGGCTTTTATAGGGCAACTAAAATTTCCAATAAGATTTCTTGTTTCTGCGTAGCCATTTCAAAGTACTGTAAGATGCAGGCAAAATTCTGTTTTCTGGGGAATGGAGGTTCTTTTCTTTTTAGTCTTGGATTGACTGTTGCAAACATTGCTTTTGTAGCTAAAGCTGGTATTCTCAGTAGTGGCAGGATGTCTCAGGAGAGATGTTATTTCTTTTTCTGGTAAATATTTTTAGTTGTGTTTTGAGTTTAGGCTCAATTCCCTTGATATCTGGAGCACATTCTCATTTAATTTTTTTTTTAACAGTTTCATGCTGGGTTGGAAAGTGAGCAGTGTGGTGGCCAAGTGATGAAGAAGCTCATCTCCCATTTGGAAGGTTGAGGATTCAATCCTAGGTTGCGGAAGAAGTTTCTGTCTTAGGGCACAAATAAACAATATCTGCTATGGAATCCATGTAGGCGTCAGGAAGGGTATCTGGCCAGAAAACGCTCAGCTCCACCCTGGCTCTACCCAAATTAAGGGATTACAGGGCTGTAAAAAAGAAAAAAATACTGGATAGGAGAATACTATATATAGTAGCTAGGTAATGGTTTCCCCTGTCTAGTCATGTCCAACTCTAGGGGGCGGTGCTCATTTCCATTTCTTAGCCGAGAGAACCAGCATTGTCTGAAGACATTTTCATGGTCATGTGGCCAGCGTGTCTATATGCTTAGATACACAGATACACAGAATCTAGTCATATTTGCATGCTTTTAAATTGCTAGGTAGGCAGGAGCTGAGACAAGGATGGGAGCATTATGCAATGTTTGGGTCTTCAATCTGGGCTTTTCAGTTGACAAGCTTAGCATCTTTAATTGCTGTATTAAATAGCCATTCCTTAATAAAAAAATGTTCTGGTGTTCCATTTATCCACATATACAAACTGATGCAAATGTAACCCAGGTGATGGACCTTGCATTTTATGACCTGCTCATTTAATATTGAATCAGTAAAACAGAACAAATCTAGTGTTACTATATTTACAATTTTCTATCAACTCATCAGAGTCCTTCTTCTGAACGTAGCAGAATCTTCCAGAGTTGGAAGTTTGGATTCCCTCAATTGCAGAAAACTCACTCATGGAATTTAGCCAAGCAACAGATAACAAAGATAAGGCAAGGAATTAGATAATATATAGGAGTATTTTTGCATTGGCTGGCCTTAGTTGTATCCTACATAAGCCATCTAGAGCTGCTGTTGACAAATTGGGCAGCCATATAAATCGTTTAAATAAATCTAACCTAGCACTTTGTACATGGCTTGTGCAAACAGATACATTCCCATGTAGTCATATGACTACTGAAGGATATTTGCTATTAAACCTGCTCTCTTTTGCAGCCTATTAAAATGCTATATCTAATTTTAAATGAGATAGAGATACCATAGTATTTCTGGTGATATTTCATGGTTTAAAAAAGTTCAGGGAGTTCAGATTTTCTTCCTGATGTCTTCTGAAGGGAAATCAGGCAGTCTGCAAAATAAATGATTGTACAATGAAAAACTGGCCTTGACTTTTGCACCACTTAGTCATCTTCCACATTCCACCTGTGAGGATTTCAGCCAGCTACCTAGTCTTTCCTTCCCATTAAAATTCTTCACATTGTCCTACCTCTTCCTGTTTGAGTTACCGGCTTTGTGCATACATGTAATAAAACATGCATTTAACCTTGCCTTATACATTTGACAAAATTTAGACATTTTGGGATGTATAGACCTCTAGGAACTGATATAAAACAGGCTAAATGTATCTTGAGATTTGAGATATGAAAGTAGACATTGCATCATTCTTTCAGTTGAATGGCTGTTCCCTCCAAAAGTGTGAGAGGATGTGGACCAGAAACAAATCCTACTATCCAATAGAAGCAATCTGACTTTAAAATCAGTGGGGAAAAATATTAAAATCATCCTGTAACTTCTCATTATCTCCTTCTGTCTAACAAAGTGATAAAAAAGTAATTCATCCAGAAATATTTAATTTGCATTTCTGGGTGATAATATCACTACATACAGGTCCACTACTCCAGGGATCCCCAACCCTTGGTCCACGACCCAATGCCCGGCCACAGCCTGCCTGCATGGAACTGGGCTGCAGAAGTGAGTGAGTGCATGTGCGTGTGAAGCTACATATGTAAAACCATCTCCTGACCCCTTCCCTCCTGAGCCAGAAAGTTTGGGAAACACTGCAATACTCTTAACTCACTTGCCCCCCCCCCAGTTTTCTTTTCTTTCTTTTTTCTTTTTTGGTTAAAGGAGACTTCTATTTTTCTATTTTACAGTTGCTTTTATAAAAATAAAATTAGTGGTATTGCGTGCCAGGAATTTTAGAGAATGATGCTTATTATTATGACTTGGTTTAGGTTGTGGCGACCTTGTTTTATTTTTCTGTTGTGTATCATTCTGAACTTTCCAGGGCTGCTGATATTTTGTGCTTTGAAAAAGCCCAGGAGGATGCAGATTTTTCTCCTCATGGTGTCTCCTGTAGGGAAATCAGGCTGCCTACAAAAGAAATGAATGTACAGTGAAAAACTGGCTTTGATGTCTGCACCACTTAATCATCTTCATCTCCTGTGAGGATTTCAGTCAGATTTTCATATTCTTTTTTCTAAAACAAGATCAAAATATTTTCTTTCAGATTGTATAAGAAATGGTTGAAAACAATGCAGAAGGTATTGCAGCTCACAGCATTTTGTGCACCTGCTGTTTTTGAGAGAACAAACACTACAGTATCCTAAGACAAACATGGTTTTGAAAGACATGCAAGGATGTTGACCACAGATAGTTAACTACTAGAACAGTGCTTGTCAATTCAGCAAGTTTATAATGTATGGACTACAACTTCCAGAATTCTAGGAGTCGTAGTCCATACATTATAAACTTACTGAGATTGGTAAACACTTTAGTGTAGGATAGAAGGTACATGAGGAAAAACAATTTGCTTAAGAGAAAGTATGTTGATCGGGGTTTATAAGGCGACTGACTATATTGCTGATATACAGTAAATGTCAATGTACAGTATATTTTACTATTACAGTGAATGTTTAGGTTGAATTTAAGTCCTATTGAGTCCTTTCAAAGATCTTGAATAGGCAATTGATGTTTGATGGTGTTAAAAGTATTGTCACAGGATATAAGCTGCTCACAGTAAAACTGGCAGCTGAAAGTAGTAAGTGCAAAAACTGTATTTTTCATTCTTTAAACTTTCATGCAGTGGCTATGCCATATCTTTCTAGCTTTCGTGGCTTTAAGATTTTTTTTTTCCCTTTCTCTACTTAGATTGGCTGTATCGGGTACTGCACCCTGAGGCAAGCATTAAGTGTGACTATTGGAAAAAAAATCTCTGAGTTCCATTTCTTGTAATTAATTTAATTGATTTAAATTAGAACAATTAGTGAAATGACTTGCTTCCTGAAGTTGTGGATGGTCCAATACTGGAAGTTTTTAAGAAGAGGTTGGACAACCATTTGTCTGAAATGGTATAGGGTTTCCTGCCTGAGCAGGGGGTTGGACTAAAAGACCTCCAAGGTCCCTTCCAATTGTGCTATTCTGATATATCATTAATGAGCTTTATTCTCTGAAATGTTTCTGCCTATTCAGCTATCAACACTTGCACAAAGCAAGAGAAAAATGTTAAGAATTATGAACTTGGATTTGTAGATAGCCATTTGAATAAATTGTTCATATTGCCAGCATGATGCTTTTAAAATAGAACAGACAAAATGTTTCCTTCCAAATATAATTGCTATTCTTTGTAATAAACTGGTTACCATTATCAGAATGGATTGAAAATGTCTTTTTTTAACACTATGTTTTTGTATATTTAAAAAAAATCAGCTTGATTATTTTTTTACAATAAATGTTGCATGCTTATAGCAGACTGTTTTATTAAGCCTCCTACTGCTGATTATATTTGAAAATTCTAACAGGTCTGTTTCAGAACTTTGCTTCAAGGAAGAAGATTGGCGAGGAGACTTTGAATATTAATTCAAATTCATATAGATGGGTACCTTGATACTTGTCATTAATTGGTAGGTGCGATGAGTACCAAGTACAAAACAAAGTTTTCCCATAAGGAATAACAAATAAATTTAATGCATTCCCAAACCAAAGGTAATGCACATTTTTAAGGCAACATGTAAACATATAGGGCTGTATATCATTACTTTACATGAGAAATAAAACTAAAAATTAATATATTCTTAAATAAAATAAAATAAAAACTTCACTTTACCTGTACCGATGAGAAAAAAAGTGCAAAAAAACACAAACAGACAAAGAAACTAAGATAAGACTGCAAGGGAATGTGCACTAATACATCACCCTTTGTTTCAACTGGAAAAAGTAGCAAGGCATGAGGCAACCGACACCAACAATTTCTAGCTTGTGTATTGAGTACCAAACAAATGACAAATACTGGGACAAAATTTTCTAGTCAAAATGCACTGAATACCAAATTTGATGAGTTTCAGAGCAGTTGAGTACCGAGGTACCACTGAATCTCTGTAGGGTTCATGAAAAACATCCTTCAGAATTTCTTGTTTTCTTCAGAAGTTGCTTGCTGGTTGAAATTAAAATACTCCCAAAAGATTTATGGTAGTTTGCAACCATTACAATAATCCCATCATTATGATTTATGATTCCTTATGATTTCCATATGTATGCAAGATTCAAATCAACTGGAATTTCTTATCATTTTTGCTACTTTTTCAGAGGATGGGCACAACACCTAGAGATATTTTGAAGCTACTTTTATTCTGCCTTTATTACTTTATGAGTAACTTAACATACCTAATACTCCTCATATTCCCCATGGCAACAACTCTGTGAAGTGAGTTGGGCTGAGAGAGAATGACTGGCTCAATGTCACCCAGCTGACTTTGATGCCTAAGGCAGGACTAGAACTCACAGTCTCCTGGTTTGTAGCCTGGTGCCTAAATCATTACACCAAACTTATCAGTGATTTGATTGCAATCCAAAAGTTAATCAAGATACTAAATACATTCTAATGGAGCAATTGTTCTTAACATACTGTTGCTTATCCCATTTTCTCCAGCTATGGACTATGGAGTACATACTGTTCTTCTTTTTTGTTTTTCAAATATTACAAGCTGTTTTGTAGTTATGAATTTCAAAAAGGCAAAGTAATTATAAGATTCAGTAACACAATTGATGAGCCTTCCTTATAAAAGAATATAAGGAATTTATCTTGTATATGTAAAAAAAAAAAATTAGTAGGTTACATCACTACATCTTCCTGCCATTTCTTCCACAATTGTACAATAGATTTCTGAACATAAGCATAAATTATTTTGGTAGTTGGTGTTATTAAATCTCTTCATCTCAACTTTTTGATTAAGATCAAATGTGCCTAATTAACATAATTTATTATATTTTTCTGAATTTATATTATTTGCATAATTGCATAACTTGTAATTTATTACATTTGTGTAAATATACACAATTTGTAATAACAATGGAATTACACAAAAATGTACACTTACATAAAAGACATAACATTGCATCAATATTTCACCCTGCTTTTGAAAGTACGTTTGGAATTGAAGTCCCAACTCAAATTTTATCCATTCTTCTGAAGCTGACTCAGTGGGACTCACTTACATTAAGGTTATACTTTACATCATAGTTACACAAAGTAAATAAGATAGTAAATAAATAATTACATCTCCCACAGCTTTATTTTTACAGAACAACAGTAGAACAGCATGTGTGCCTTATGCTTTTTCCCACTTCACATAAGCATTCCCTTTTAGCTGTTAGAAGTGTTACCACATTTTTATTCCAAAAGCTTTCATGCTAGGATATTGAATTGAGAGAAGGAGAAAAAAATCTCTTTGGCAAAATAAATTGATGATTTTATGCAGATAAAAGGCTAGTGGAAATCCTTTCCTGTGATGCTCCAAACTGAGAAGAAAGGGGCTGACTTTTGTCAAGTTTTCACTGTCTAAAATCAGCTTTAGTCCTTTTGAGATCCAGAGTTATCGGATTATGACTAAATAATTCGTACTGTTCTAGATCATTATTTTATTTGTTTCCTTCACAATGAAATACACCTTTTCGGCAAAGCCAGGGAACCAGCAGTGAGAATTAGCTTTAGCAATTAATTGAAGCAGCAGATTCACACATAGGCCTTAATAGCACCAAATACCCTGGAATATAGCAGTTAAGCAGTTTTGTTCCCAGTCATGTATATTTTTTAAACACAGACCTGGAATCCATTTGCCAGGTATAAGTTCATATAAATGAACAAACAAAAAAATACCAAAAGGCAATGCATTCAATCCATGTCATCTGAGAGGAATCATGTTTGGTTTCTTGGGAAAAGCCTCAAGGTATTCGAAAAACCCGATCTCATTTAAACTATTAACTTCAATTATCTATCTCTACTTGCTAAATGAAAACAACTACCTTTGTTATGGTATAATTAGTGTCAGATTTTCTTAAGAGCTTGGTGGCTGCTCTCAATATAAAGTTATTTAAAGGACAGCTATGTCATTGACATTACAAAAATGCTTTGGACAATAAAATGCATTGTGTGTTAATATACACACAATACATATAGAGAAATAAGCTACACGAGTCAATGCTGGAATCATAGAATTAACAAGAGAAAGACAATAAGAGCTCTTCCTTTAATATCTTTTTGGATACATATGTTGGCTGATGAACTACATTGGCTGCCACAACTAACGTACCTTGGGATGTTGCTATGTGGCATCTTAATTAACAGCAGTTTCCTTTGATGGATGGAAGGTTGTTCCAATTTCCTTCAGAGTCTAACTCCGATGACTGGATCAAATACTGATGTTTACGTTCATGTACACATGTAACACTTTTCTTTCTTAGATCGTGAAGAATAATGCAAAGATAAAATTTACTGTGGGATTTCACCGACATGTCTATGTTATTTTCTTAGCACCAGTAAGAAAGTGGTTTGACACTGATTTATTCCTAGATGGCTTTTGAGGGATCAAGGTGGGGTGGAGTGGGGACTTCCTAATGTAAGATTCAGCTATGAGATTCCCTGAAAAACTCTAAATCTAAATTCTGACTGCTCCTGACCTTGCAGAGTTTTCAAATCCAATACAGTGTTGCCATTCATTGAGATTAGGCAGAATATTATAATATAATATAGACCAGGGATAGGCGACCCCAAACACTCAAAGAGCCACTTGGACCCATTTCCCACCAAAAACAACACACCGGGAGCCACAAAACCCTTTTGATATCTAAAATGAAGATAACACTGCATATATCCTTTTTTACCTTTATTATAGGTAGGTGTGTGTGTGTGTGTGTGTGTGTGTGTGTGTATGTATATACGTATATATGTATATAGTGAAGATATAAAATGAACACCAGGGTAATAAAAACTGTAAAAGTTTTTAATAAATTAAAACTATAAAAGTTTTAAAAAGCGCCAAGCTTTCGCCGTCACCTGCCGGCATCCTCAGGGCTGGTGCGCCAGAGAATGAGAAGGTCTTTTTATAGGCGTGTCGAGGTCTGCGCCCGGCTCCTCGATCTTGTCATCGGGCCTAATTGGTTCAGCTGTGTGCAATTAACCTGTACTTCTTTTCTCTTTTTGGTTGCATTTTTATCTTCATCCATCTCCAACTCTCCCAACTCCGAATTAGCTAGATGGCAATTCCAGTTATTTCGGTTGCCTTTATATTCTAACCTCCCCTCAGGCTCAGGTGGTAGTGCACATTCTACATTCCTTTCTCCACCATATCTTGTCCGGTTGTTACTTCTAGGATCGCGTTCATTTCCGGTCTCAATACTTTCGTTTTTAATGTGTCCGTCATCCTGATGATCTCGTAAATTGCCACGGGTCCGGTGCAGCGTGGGGGGGTGTTCCGCACGGTGGAGGGATCGTCTCTTGTCCGTTATCATGCCCAGCTGTCTTGCGCGTGTCCTACTCCGAGTACTCGGTCCAGGGGGTATGTGCACAGCGGTCAAGCCGCGTCCCTCCTGGTTGCAGCGCTCTTCCTCAGTTCTCCCCTTTTTTACATTATTAAAAGCATTCGCGTGTATTCTATGGGAGTCCTCAGGATCGTCAGGTAGGGGGTGTAACGGCTCGATCGTCCGCACCTTGCCGCTCTCCGATCTTCCCTCCTCCTCCATAGCGGCGTGCGAGAGACCTGGGCATGATAACGGACAAGAGACAATCCATCCACCTTGCGGAACACCCCCCCACGCTGCACCGGACCCGTGGCAATTTACGAGATCATCAGGATGACGGACACATTAAAAACGAAAGTATTGAGACCGGAAATGAACACGATCCTAGAAGTAACAACCGGACAAGATATGGTGGAGAAAGGAATGTAGAATGTGCACTACCACCTGAGCCTGAGGGGAGGTTAGAATATAAAGGCAATCGAAATAACTGGAATTGCCATCTAGCTAATTCGGAGTTGGGAGAGTTGGAGATGGATGAAGATAAAAATGCAACCAAAAAGAGAAAAGAAGTACAGGTTAATTGCACACAGCTGAACCAATTAGGCCCGATGACAAGATCGAGGAGCCGGGCGCAGACCTCGACACGCCTATAAAAAGACCTTCTCATTCTCTGGCGCGCCAGGCCTGAGGATGCCGGCAGGTGACGGCGAAAGCTTGGCGCTTTTTAAAACTTTTATAGTTTTAATTTATTAAAAACTTTTACAGTTTTTATTACCCTGGTGTTCATTTTATATCTTCACTATGAATATTCCCAGGGTTCATATTTTTAACCTTTTTAATCGTATATATGTATATGTATATATATATATGTGTGTGTGTGTGTGTGTGTGTGTGTGTGTGTGTGTGTACACACACACAGGTAAAAAAAGGATATATGCAGTGTTATCTGCATTTTAGATGTCAAAAGGGTCTCTCTCTCTGTCTCTCTCTCTCCCTCCCTCTCTATCTTCCCTTGGTCTGCCACTCCTCTTCCCCCACTCTCTTTCTTTCTCTCTCTCTCTTTCCTCTCTCTCTCTCTCTCCCTCCCTCCCTCCCTCTCTCTCTCTTTCTCTCCCCCCCCACTCTCCTATCTGCTGCTCACCTGGCAAGCTTCAAGCTGTTGTCCAACAAGCTCAGGGGTAGGCAATCTCGTCTCTTTTATGACTCATGGACTTCAACTCCCAGAATTCCTGAGTCAGCCTAGCTGGGCTAGCTAGCTCTCTCCTGCCCTTCCTGCTTCCTGCAGAAACACAGCAAAGGGAGGAGCTCCGCCCAGTAAGCTTTTCAGCTCCTCGGAGAATACTGTGAGTGCATTCTCTTTTATACACACACACATACACATATACACACACACAGAGAGAGAGAGAAGCAGGGAAGCGCAATTGCCTCTCTCTGTCTCTGTCTCTCTCTGCAAAGGCAGAGGAGGCTGGGAGCCACAAGGGAAGGCTCAAAGAGCCACATGCGACCCCGGAGCCGCAGGTTGCCGACCTGTAATATAGACCTTTCTTCTCTAAACCCAATTCACTTTTCCAACAAGAAGTTCACCAATTTTCTCCAATTCTGTGGTTTATAATAAAGATGTTGGAACAGAGAGTTTATTGATCACACTCAGCAAATTGACTGAATAATAACTAGCCAGGTCTCTGATCCTTATGGTTAGTGGATCATTTTCATTCCCTGGAATCTGCAGCATATAATTTAAACGAAGAAAGAAGGTCAACCATCAATTCAGAAACTGAAAAGAAAGACAGATTCATTTCAGATAAAAGAATATTTTTTTGAAAGAAAATCAGTATAATTAGGAAATTCTACTACAGCATAGCCAAGACTAGTAATCATTCATGGTTGTTATTAGCTTTCAGATAATAGCAGGAAACGTTTATCTTGCTTGTTGTGTACAGTGCATCTTAGAATTTATTTATAGATTCTTTCATGACAAGAAAGGAGTTGTTGTCAACTGAATGAGCTGGTAGAAGATATTTGTGCCGATCTTCTAGTAGTCTGCTAATCATTTTAGTTAGTGATTTGTGTGCCTAGATTCAGCCACTAATATATAATTACTTCTATTTACTTAGGGGCTCAGGGGTTAAAGATGCTGAGCTTTGCCCGGGTTCGTGACCTGAGCACCACTCAATGTGGTGAGCTCCTATTCCTGCCCCAACTTTTTGCCCACCTAGCAGTTCGAAAGCATTCAAATGTGAGTAGATTTAATAGGTACCACTTCAGTGGGAAAAGTGTCCTGTGTGCCTTTGGCATGTAGCCATGTGGCTATATGACCACAGAAAATATTTTCAGATAATGCCGGCTTCCTCTGCCAAGAAATGGAAATGAACACTGTTCCCTAGAGTTGATTATGACTGTACAAGGAAAACTTTACCCTTTTCTATTTACTTAATTTAAATATGTTCTTTTCAACTAGGTGAGTAAATCTAATGTTTGGTAGTTTTTACATATTACTTTTTGTTCTTCTTTGAAGATAAGACAGTAGTTGGGGTGGATTTAAACTTAAGACAAAATTGTATTATGTGGCTTATACAAAGCACCTTAAGTTCAAAGAGCTGCGTTGAATAATCTAGATAACACTGCTCTCTGCTGTTCACAGATTGCACTGAAATATGCTATAAACATCCATGGCACAACTAAGGAAGAATCTCCGCAGGGCAAATAGAATATTACCAATTCCTCTGTTGTTCTATAAGATAATTAATATTTAATTCTGAAAACATCCTACATGTTCTTAAAATATCACTAGAATTAATTCCAGGGTTTGTATTTAGTGTTTCATTTGACATCACTGCTGCTACAATTAAAAACAAATTCATTTGCATTCTTTAAAAAAGTTTTTATAATTTTGGAAAAAGTTGGTTAGTGTCTAGATTTTAGATTTGATGAGTTTCTCATTTTACTGCCTGAAAATTCTGTTTGGCTGTTGTGCACATGAATTTTATAGGAGAACATTGTTTCAATATTATCCTGGCCCCCAAAAAATCTTAAATGCCTTTTAGTGTATTTTTTTCCTAATGTGCACATTTTGCATACATTTTATCAGAAACATGCATAATTTGATATGTAAGATATCATAAAACATTTTGATGTACATAAGTTATATTAACAAATTCTTGAAAGCCTGACAAATTTTCTCTTTTTTTTGTATAGATTTATTAGTTTTTATAGGGTTAGGAATAAGGTGGGGTCAGGGTTGGGGTTGGGATTTGGGTTATGGTTAGGATTAGGGTTGGGGTTTTTCCAAATAACATTCTCAATATTTAGCAAACAGCATAATGTCTGGGTTCATGTGTTTAACAAACAATAATAGATAATAGTTAATTATCATAAACAATATGTTAATTAATTGCGCAATAGCTTTCTTCTTGCTAATATATATTCAGTATTACATATCACATCATCCTTTCTCTCTAACTTGTTTTTCTAGCCATTGACAGAAATTATCCCATGTTCTAAAATACATTGAGTCTTCTTTCTCTTTTATCTTTAAAGTCAATCTATCCATTTCTGCACAGTCTAGAATTTTCTTAATTAGTACTTCAGCTAGTAAATTTTCATTTTTCCAATGTTAGGTAAATACAATTCTTGCTGCCATTAGTACGTGTAGTATTAAATATCTGCAATCTTTGGTCTGTATGTACAAATTCAATCAAAAATTTCTTTAGTCTTTCTGCCATTATTGAGGCGAAGATTTTGTAATCTACATTTAATAGTGATATTGGTCTATAATTTTTTATTTGCGTTAAATCAGAGTCTTCTTTGGGTATTAAAGTAATGTTAACTTCAGACCATGTATTTGGTATTTTAGCCTCCAGGAGAATTTCATTACACAGTTCTTTCAGGATCGGACTTAATACATCTTGTAGTCTATATAAATAAAAATGTAAATGTCCGTTTGTTTAAAATCTTAAATCTCTGAAAGTTCTTCACTGATTGCTTTGAAATTTTGACACAACGTTGCATTCGAATACGCACGTGTTTTTATATACCTATATTATATAGATGTCACACCTGTGACAGGTAAAAACATGCTTTTTTCCAAAAACACCATCTGTTGGACGTAAAAGCAGCACACGCTACGTGTGCTTTCTCTTTTCTTTCTTTTCCATTTAACCAGACTGAGCCACAGCAACGTGTGGCCAGGTACAGCTAGTAATTTATAAAACTCTGCAGGTAATCCATCTGGGCCAGAGGTCTTATTCTTTTTTTTGCCTTTTTATAGCCTCTATAATCTCCATCATTGATATTTTTCCATTTAGTACAGTGATTCTCAACCTGTGGGTCGGGACCCCATTTGGGGTCGAACGACCATTTCACTGGGGTCGCCAAACAATGCAGTCTGTCATTTTTTCCCCTTTTCCTTAGCTGTGCTACTCCCTTTTATTCTATTGGCTTTTGAAAGCCAATAGAATAGACTCTCTTGAATAGAGTCTAATTCTATTGGCTTTCAACAGCCAATAGGAATTGTCCAGGCTGTCTCTGCCCTGCTGAGCCCGCCAAAAGTCCCATTCTGCAAACGGTGCTGCACCAGTTGAGTAGTCCTCAACTTACGACCGGTTGAGTAGTCCTCGACTTACGACCGGTTGGGGGTCGCGGCATTAAAAAGGTTGAGAACCACTGATTTAGTATGTTTCGAATATTCTCTGGAATATTAATTACTGCTGTATTTTTTCTTTTGGAATTTCCTCTGCCTTATTATCTCATAATAATCTTTAATAATGTTTTTAATTATATCATTTTGAAACCGTAATTCACCTTTTGGATTTTGCAGCTTGTTTATCAATTTTTTCTCTTTTTCTTTTTTCAATCTATATGCTAACCATTTCCCCAGCTTGTTGGCATTTTCAAAGTTCTGTTTGGCCCTTTTAATGTGTTGAGCCATTATTTTCATCTCGGCTAAATTTATTTTATGTTTTATTATCTCCATTTGTTTCTTAAGTATTTTGTTTTGTGGATCTATTTGTAATTCTGATTCTAACTTTCTGAATTCTTCCTTCAACTTTAACTGCTGTTGTTTCTTTTCTTTATTCTTTTTAGTGATATAAGTTATAGCCAATCCTTTGAAATATGCTTTAGCCGTATCCCAGACATTTTGAAGTAATGTTTCTTCCATTTCCTTTGTCGCTAGTTGTAAAAATTATTTTTCTTTCAATATAGATTTATTCAAGGATCATCTTAATTTTTTCTTAGTTCCTCTCCAAGTCATCTTTATTGGGTTATGATCTGTCCAAACATTAGTTTCTACCTCAATTTTTTGTATTATTGTATTAAGTTCCAAAGATGTTCATATCATATCAATTCTAAACCATGATTTATGTCTATTTGAGTAAAATGTATGTCGTAATTACTTTGGATTATTTTCTCTCCATATATCTTGGATACAGAGTTCTTCTGCCATTTTTAAAAACGCTTTAGGTAATATATTTCCTCCTTTTCTCCCTTGTTTGGTGCTTTTGTAGTCCAACTGTTATTGCCTTAAAGTCTCCCATTATACAAAGATTTTGATAGTTTAAATCTAATATTTTTATATAGTTTTTGGTAAAATTGTTGTTGTTTATCATTTGGTGCATATATTGCTACCATCACTATCTGTTTTTGATCCATCATTATTTCCACCATTAATATTCTCCCCTCTTCATCCTCATAGATTTGTTTGGCGTTCATCATTTCTTTAATGTATAGAGCTATTTCTCTTTTCTTTTGAAGTGCTAATGCAAACTGAAGTTTACCAATTTTTGGTTGTTCTAACAACTTATAATGTTGTCTCTTAATGTTTCTTGAAGACAAATTATATCCATTTTTAATTTTTGTAATCTTGTAAAGATTTTTCTCCTTTTAAAAGGAGAATTTAGTCCATTTATATTCATTGACAAAATCCCACTCTCCTCCATATCTTTCAATTATGTCTAGGTCTTAATTTCTAGTTGATCTTATCTGTCTCTGATCTCTTGGTCTTCTTCCGTCTTCTGTATATGTGTTTTTAATTTAATTATAAGTCAGTTTTAATTTCCCCAAAGCTTAAATTGCCTCTTATAGTTGAGGAGGGAGGGGTAAGGAAAAAAATCCCCCCTTCCCTGGAGCTTGGGGATGCTTTTAAATGCTGTTTCCCAGAACCAGTATTTCCACTTGTACAGAGATAAGGAAAGTAGTCTCACCCAGATGGCTGTTTTGCCTTCTGCTGTAAAATTTGTTGTCTCCGACGATCAGCTGCTTCTGACAGATAGCAGTGCGGTCAGTCTTTCTTCCTGCCAGTCCTGAGGGCCCTGCAAAGATTCACCCTTTGGTCCGTCACCTCTACAGGGTGACTTTCGGTCCTATTGGACTCCCCAGCTTGTAGAAATTGGGCTTGGGGAAGGGAGATTCATTCCCCGCGCCCATCTTGCAGCGACGTCACTGGAAACCACAAATTTTCTCTTTTACACTAAAGAGAATCAAGATGGGGCAGTCTTGGGAATCTTTCTCACATTTTCCTGTTTTCCTGGTTAGGGTCATGCTTTACTATTAATATTAATAGAAACTGGTACTCTGAGACACTGCTTAAATAAATTTCAGCAAATTGAAGCGTGTCAAATTATGTTATGGAACTTTTTAAAAAAAATTTGAGTAAATGTAGTAGAATTAAATACAGTAGATTTATACTTTGTCTGTCTTGACTTTTTTCCCCCTTTTTCCTTTCTTTCTGCCTTTAGTACAGTTTTAGAGTCCTGGTGATTTCCTGGACTATCTCCTGCAGTTTTCATGGTGAGGTTTTTCAAAAATGGCTTGCCATTGTCTCTTTAGGGCTCAGAGAAAAGGACTGTCTCAAGGTCACTCAGTTGGCTTTGTGCCTAAGGCAAGACTAGAACTCATAATCTCCAGGTTTTTAGCCTGGTACCTTAATCACTACACCAAATAGTCTCTTTTTTCTAAATTTAAAAGCCTGAGATACAATAATTTTTTCATGACAGTTAACTCTGGTCTGCAAAGTAATTTTGGTTGCTTTCTCTTGCATCTTACACATTTTTACAATGTTCTTTCAAATTCTTTTTGCTGTATATGGCAAGATAATTAAACACATTATTTATGTGAATTATTTCTAATATCGATACATACCCAGCCACAGGCTGTCCTGGGCTTGTTAACTATCAAGCTTGTTTGACAACTTTTAATTTTTTTCCAAGTTAGTGCAAAATAATAAATGGGAATTATTAATTTAAAAAGATAATGTTAATCAGATCTGAAGACAAATGAGACAAGAGTGGCTTTTTCTCAGAAATTTTAATGTACTATTGAAAGTACATTGAAAGAAATTTTGAAAAATTAATAGAGTATTTTGTAACAAAAAAGCTCCCTATCATTATATTTTTAACTTGAATATTATAGTTATCAAGCTATATCTACTTTTAAATAAATAATTTCATTTTGGAATTCAAAGTAAGTAGAAGACTCCCTAAAAGCTCAGCCTTTTGCTTTTGTTATAATAATAATTCTTAATGAATTTGTTTCATGTACTGTATCTGAGCTGACCAATTCCACAAGCATGCAGTAGAGTGCAGCATGGTCCCTTTCTATATCATGATGGAGGCTCAATTGTTCCTCTGTTTGCAACATGCAATCAATTGCTTGCAGCCCTTAAAAACCTGAATGGGCTGCAGGAAAATTGCTGCAGTGTGTATCGGTAAATATTCCTTTGACCAGAATAATAGATGTTTCTCTCTTTGCTTAACCATGTACATTATTACAGCAAATCTAGAATTGGTTTGCAATTATACAGTGTTGAAACTGAAGCCTCTTCCATTGCAGAAAAATCACGAATTAATATATCGGTAGAAAGAAGGTGCTATTCGGTCCAGATCCTGCTTAAATTCTAAAATGACAAATAAAGGAAAAAAGGCTGTTTAAAGCAATGCCCTTTGATCTAGAAATATTTCCTTTCTGTTTGTTGGTCAGGCATGCCTTGGGAGCAGAGGTTTGCCGAGTAATATTTTGTATATGTAAGTATCCTTCATTCAGCTCCTGGCATTTGCAGGTAGACTAGAGCCCTAATCTGATGATTTACAGATGTGGAGGATTACAAGTCCAAGATCCATTTCATTGAAAATTATGGGAATTGTAATCCCGTATAACCAGAGAGCACTCTGTTGGGGTAAGGCATTTTCACACTTTCCAGAATAATTCTAGACAATGGGATATGCAACAACACCCAGTGTGGGCTTGCTGACTTATAATATCATCATTATTACTATCTACATTCCACTGTAACTATATTACCTAATGCTTAATAATTATATGTAGCATTTTATTTATATTTTTCAAGGGAATCATTGGCAGCCAAAATCCTTCAGAATGCCATTATTAATTGATTTGGTATGTATTAGATATGTTTTATATGATTCACTTTCAAAACTCAATCATCATCATCATCATCTTCATGGATCATATTTTATCTGTCCTGTATCTTTTCTAAATTCTGTAAAAGCATTACACCTATCAATATAAAACTTGATTGCAACATTAGCATTCAAACATCAGTAAAACATGTATATTGATTGCATTGTTATAGGCAAGGTAGTTTTTCATTCATTAAGGCAGAGATCACCCAGAAGTGGTAGAAAGTTTATATGATTCATACAAATTTAAGGGGAGTTGTATATGGGACCAGAAGTGTTTTTTTTTGGCAGAATCTTTGATATAAACCTTCAAAAATATGATGGGAAACTGGAACCCCTAGATCTAGAGTAGTGATTTTCTTGGTTGATTGCAGGAGCTTTTTCAACAGTTGATCTAGTAGTAAAGGCACCAGGCTACAGAGCAGGAGACTGCGAGTTCAAGTCCCACTTTAACCATGAAAGTCAGCTGGGTAACTCTCAGCCCAATCTACCTCACAGGTTTGTTGTGGAGAAAATAGGAGGAAGATATGTTGGATATGTTTGCAGAGAGAGTGACTGGTCCAAAATCACCCAGCTGACTTAATGCCTAAATAAAGCCCAGAACTCATGGTCTCCCTGTTTCTAGGCCTGATGCATTAACCACTATTCCAGAGTGGCTTTCTGGGTTAATTCGGGTTAATAAATAGAAATCTAGTAAAGAGCCTCTTTCATCTATATTAAAGCTTAGCTCTGTCATCTGAGGTTAATAGCATATACCTTTGAGTATGATAACGGTGAGGATCTTCAGTTCACCCTCCGTTCTTACCTATTATTACCTGCTTTTGGTACCCATCCTTACCCTACCTACTTATAAAGCAAAGATAATCAGTGACCCAGCAGAGGATGCAGAAATAACAGTGGTGGAAGCTGTGCTATAGCAATAGCTTGAGCGTCTCCCCCCCTCCTTTATAAATAATGCACTTATTTAAACATTGCAGTATTTATCCTATAGAGATTAAAGTTATGACTCTAAATATTGTCTAAACATCTGACAACTGCTTCATTTTTATTCTTCCATCCTAAGACAACAACTATTAGAGTCCTGGCTCTGGGTTAAGACTATGAAGTTTCATGCACCAGTTGCCTTCCTGGCCTTATCTGTTTTGACATTTGGAAGATGAATCATCAGCATTTTTCTAGTTTATGTTAGAGTGTTCGCTGAACATTCAAGTCTCTCCTATAATTAACATGGGGCTGATCATGCCAAAGTTTCAGAAAGCAAAATCATATTCGACCTTTCCATATGATTCTAAAATGTATATTAGACAGGGCAGAAGAATCAAAGCAGCTTGATTACCCCAAATGATAAAGTGATAGATGACAGAAATCAGATTGTGACCCTTTCTAGAGAGGGAATGAAAGAGGCAAGAAGAGTATAATAAAGGTTGGAGCCCTTGTAGGAATGTACAATGTACAATTTAGTGACACTGAATCAAATCATAATAAGATCCTTCTATATTGTTGTCGGTTGCTATATTCCAGATCTAAAGGTCACCGTATGATTTACATTTGGTTTTTATGTAACACTTCTGTGGATATGCATATAATATAATGTATTGTAACACTGCTGATATAGGGGCTCTTTTGCATTCTTGTGGCACAGGGATTACTATGCTAATAAAAGGGATTACTATGCTAATAAAAGGGATTACTATGCTAATAAAAGATACATACTGCATTTAACTCCAAATGATTTGGTCTTTAAGTGAGCATTTTCTCTAAATTTGGAGGTAAAGGATAGAGCAATACACTGGACAAAAGGTTTTACTGATCTGGGAGATCTCCATATGATTTAGAACCCTAGTTATGGAGAAAAATGGGATCAATATATGTCTGTATGTGTGAAGAAATGGAGAAAATGCAGCTGCCCCAGAAGTAGCCTATCAGTCCTATTTTCATTCACGTAAATATAATCACACATGGAGGTTCTAGATAAAGGAGTAGTAATTCAGGAATAGCTCTTTGAATGCCTGTCTTTTTCAAAATATCTTGTTGCACAGTATTTTGACATACACTGTTGGTTTTTATAATTGCACTCAAATTTGAATGTAGCTTTGACAGACCAGTTGAACTGATAATACAAAATACAACTGTAAACCTTACATACTATTGGAAATAAGAGCTTTCTTTAAAAGCATTAAATTCCTATAAGTCCATGTAGAAACATATGCCTCTTAAAGAAAGGTATAGAACAGTGATGGCAAACCTTTTAGAGACCGAGTGCCCAAACTGCAACCCAAAACCCATTTATGTATCATCGGGTGCCGGATGCGTGTGGCCCATTGGGTGGGTGTGGCCCAGTGGGTGGGCATGGCTGTGGTGGTAACAGCAGACTGGGACTAAAAAGTCAATCAATCAATTCCAACTTTGTGAGATCTTTTTTTTCCCACGAGAAGTTGAAATTGATTGATTGATTGAACTTTTTTTTTTTTTTTTGCACACAGCAGCGGAGGCCTAAAGCGAAAAGGTTTTATAAAACCTAGCTGAAGGCCTAGGACTGGGGCAAGGGTACACGTGCCCACAGAGAGGGCTCTGCATGCCACCTGTGGCATGCGTGCCATAGGTTCACCACCACGGGTATAGAAGATTTCATAATCAGCGTGGATAGCATTCTCTGTTGCTATTTAAAACCCAATACGATTTGGCTTAGGATTTTCCTGATTTTCCTCTTTATATGTCTTTCATTTTTTTTTTTTTTTTGAAAAAGAGCTTTCCTGGACAAAAAAAAGTAACAATTAGATGGTGTTTCATGAGATGCAGAGGTTCTAGCTCATAAAGCACTTATGCTTTCAGAGGCTCATCAGTACAGTATATCTACAAATGTTTATTTACTTTTTTGATCCTTTGCCTGTGGAAGTTAAGATTTCCTCTTGGGAAGAGAAGTTTTTTTTTTTTTTTTAAATGGAAAGGCTCAGCTAAAGGCAACTACAGGAGGAAGAACACCACGTTTCAGATTGATTTCCCAAAAGACCAGAAACTGGGGATCTGAAAAGCCTTTGATATGATGGAAATCAATAGCACAGCCTCCCTAAATGGAACACTCTTCTGCCTATCGTGCATTAAAAGCAGGCTGGAGCCTGTCAATAATGTCAAGAGATTCTCTTTGGTTACTTTCTTTCAAAAAGAGCTTTCAAAAGTGTAGTTGAAGCAGTAGAAATCAAGAGGCAATGGCATCTAGCTTGCATTGTAAACCTGACTTCCAAGGGATGCAATCCAGCAACTTCTCCAAGAAAAGTGTATATGTATACAGTGTTGAGTCTTTGTATACTTACCATGTTTCCCCGAAAATAAGACCAGGTCTTTTTTTTTTTTGCCTTTAAAAAAAAGGTCTTATTTCTGGGGGATGTCTTTTATACTCACCACTGGCACTGACAGCCCCATCCAGCCAGTCCAGTTCTTCTGAGGCCGAAGGAGCAGCTTCATTCTGCAGCTGCATTGCAGCCTGCGTTTTGCAGTCAGGCCTTTCAGGAAGGCCAGTGCAGCTGCAGTGGCCTTCCAGAAAGGCCCGTGACTGAGAAATGCAGGCCTGGCTGCAGAAGACACTACAGAAGAAATGGGCCGGTGAGGAGAGGCCTGGTTGCAAGATAAGTGGGTGGATGGTGCATGGGGCAGCTCCATACCCCCACCCCCACCCTAGCTTGATTTTTAAGTGTGTGCCTCACCCCAAAATTAGGGCTTATTTTGGGGGTAGGGCTTATATTAGGCCTATCCCCCAAAATCAAGGTATGGCTTATTTTTGGGATAGGCCTTACTTTCGGGGAAACATGGTAACATGTCATTCAGAAATCACTGGTTCATTATTTCAGGGTACATGTCTCTTTGTCTGGCCTGAAATCAGAATGTGATTAATGTCTCCTGCATATCTCACAGAGCAGAAGTGCACATTAAAATCTTTGGTGCATCTACAAAAGACTTAAGAGTTGCATTTATTCTTCCATTAAGAATGCTTCTTATCTTTCTCCATCACTTGGGTTCCTTATTGCCACTCTCTTGCACTACTATCTCACATTAGATAAACAGCACGGGAATTGGTATATGTGTTCCAAAGAAAATGGTCATATCTAAAAATGGTGACTAAGAATAAGAAAGAAACACCTTTGGAAAAATAAACTCAGAATTATTTTAACATATTTCACTGGAATTAAGCTACATAAATTAAAGCAATGGATTATTGGCACATTTGATCTTTATGTTGTATCTTTATAATTGGGAAGACATGCTTCCCTTTTAGTAGGTAAGTTTTGACTATCCTTAAGATGATGTTGGAGAATATGAGATTGGGAGAGACTGTACTAATATTTTATAGCATTTGATATTTATTTAGTACTTCCACACAATAACAGTAAAGAAATACTTCATTAAAGTGAAGAAATTACTTCATTATTAATGAAGTAATACTGAAATATTGTTCCTCACCTTAGCTTGAAACTGGCTGTCCCTGCAATGAATCTTAAAACCAATATTCTAGTTTTCCATCCTCAGAGCCATATTGCTTCCTACAAAAGTTTCATTCCAATGAAATTGGCTGCACTCCAGATGTATTAGGATCACAATTTTCATAATTCTCAACCCGCCGTCTGACTGATAATTTGGTGGGTTGATTTTCCCAGTCGCAGTATTAAAGTGTTGGGCTAGAAATATGTCAAGATCTGTGAGCTCAAAAAACTAGAATCGCTTGGATTTTTGGAAACTTATTTACTGCTAGTAGGTTTTAAAATAGAATCTTGAAAGTCCACCAAAGTAAATTCTCCTGTACTATCGGTACTTAGTAATTAATGATACAATGATATGAGTCTCTTTGTCTCACTTCCCCTTGTCCCCTGGCCTCAAGCATCTCTTATGTAGTGAACTTGTTCCTCTCCTTAATTGTCTTGCTGCTTCCTCTGTGTTCTCCAGGTCCATCACAGAGAGCTCATGAATGAACCAAATAAATAAATTATTAACAAATAAATAGCAATATTTTATTGCCAGTATTAGTACTATTGTCAACCTGATTATTATTTGCTCCTATTATCATGAAGCCAAGGGATTTTTAGTCTTATCCTTACCAGCAATTCTGGTAGGTATAATTTTCCTACTAATTAGTAAAGAAATTATTTAGCTTTATCCTTGATTATGTTTTCTGTAGCTCACTGTTTTGTGAAAATCCAGCCAGTGAGGTTAGCTTATTATAGTATTAAGCATGCCATGCCAATTGAGCAACAGTTTAGGTAAATCTAAATTAAATTATCTGTTGTGCAAATGCAACCAAGTATACCCTTCCAGAAAAGAAAATCCTGAAAGGAATATCCTGACTTTATTTGTACCAACTTAATCCCTTAATCATTTAAATATGACCCAGCAGTGTGCTATAGTCACCCAAAAAGTCCATGCAATCCTAGGCTGCATTAATATAGGGATAGAATCAAGACCACGTGAAGTGTTAGTATGACTTTATAATGCCTTGCTAAGACCACATTTGGAATATTGCATCCAGTTTTGGTGCCACAATATAAAAAAGATGTTGAATCTATAGAAAGAGTATGGAGAAGAACAACAAAGATGATTAGGGTCTGCAGGCTAAATCATATGAAAAACAGTTATAGGAATTGGGTATGTCTAGTGAAAAGAAGGACTAGGAGTGACATGATAATGTTCCAATGTTTGCAGGGCTCCTACAAAAGCGAGGGTGTCAAACTATTTTTTAAAGCATCAAAAGGCAAGACAAGAAACAATGGATGGAAACTAACCAAAGAAAGAAGCAAGCTAGAAATAAGGAGAAAAATTCTAACAGTGAGAGCAGTCAACTAATGGAATAGCTTGCCCTCAGAAGTTGTTAATGCTCAGAAGATCTCCAAAATCCCTTTCAATTCTGCTATTCTGTTATTCTGTTAACTTTCTTTTTATATCCATAGAACCATCTAATCTGCCGATCAACTGAATCTGGGTCAGAACCATTTTTCTTCTATTCTTCAAATAGTTTTATTTTTTCCCCATGTATTTTTTTCCATATATGAACAACTTGAAAACCCAGAAAGCAAAGCTCATCATTGGAATCAGCCAAAAACAGGTCAACAATAGTGGTCTCTGCGGCATCTTTTGAGAGAGGTGATATTGGGGTGCATGGGTAGGATGCCCATGTAGCCTCAATATTGTTGCTGACCACAATCTGGCACCACCAAATGTGACAGGACACAAGTTACCATTGAAACCATCTAAATTTAACTCATTGGATAATACTCCTGTTAATTAAAGATATGTTTGCGAAAGCACAGCAAACAAGTATGGCAAGGACCAAAGAATCTGTGAATAGATAGTTCTTCAGAACTCTGTGTATAAAGCAAATATAGAAGATTGCCCACATGTTGTTTGGATGGCTGCTCCTCCATAGATTCAAGCACTGGGAGACAAAGGGATTCACAATCTTGCTTTCAACCATAATGGAACATTTTAAAGAACAATTAGTTTGCTAATTGCCTATTAACTATCTAAAAGGTATTGGAGATCTTCAGAACAACAACTTTGAAAAGTTGCTAGTTGAGTTTAGTTTCAACTTTGAAAAAAAGAAAATTTAATCATAAGCTTAAGAAAAATGTGAAATAAACAGCAAAAAGCTGAATAGGACTTTGATCTTAGAAAGTTACAAATAAATTATGAGTCCAGTTAAATTTGGAATATTGACTTTTACTATAAGATTTTGGAATTAACTGTAAAAAATAGATAGCTTCTCTTGGGAACCAGATTTATTTTAGCTATTTTGAATCATAACAAAGAATCATAACAAAGAGAAGTATCTATATGATTTTAGAAACTGGACACTAGAGAGAGCTAAAGTGTGCAAAAGGAGAAAAAAAATGCATGCCTGCTTTTGATGTCAACTGGAAGTTACAAAATGACACAAATTGTCATAACATTAGAAATATTAAAGGAAATCTTTGAAGAATGGAGTAAAAAATTAGCTACAATATCAACAGTGTCAATCATTTCTGATTCTATGACTAGATTATTTTCAAAACATGTTAATGAGACAATATCAGATGTAAAGCAAGACAGAAAGTACAAAAAATGGAATTACAAATTATAGGCCAAAATAATGATTTGAAAAAGGATGCTTTATTGCACATACAAAAAGAAACTGACTAAAGTTTTAAAACTTAAAGAGTGACAAATGGCAAATTAAGAGGATGTTTTAGAAAATGTTTTCCTACTGAATCTACGAAAAAGACTTGTTAAATAATTGAAGAAGTCTGTGTGATGGGATAATGAAGAGAAATCAAATCCCATGTTTGTGCAGACCAGTTGTTGGCATGCCATGGCCTGGTACTGATCCATGGACCTGGGGTTGGGGAACCCCTGATTTAGAACATAAATGTTTCTCTGTAGCAGATCAAATAAGAATCTGCACCTGAAATATTGACTAGACAGACCTCTGGCATAAGTCCCTAGATCAAGTTACTGTTTATTCCCATCAGGCAGAAGTTTATTGCCAGTGATGTCTTTCTCTCTGGTTTCTCTGTGTAATTTTTAATATAACTTGGGATCGGTAGAACTATGTAAGTAGTCAAGAAGTCTTTGATTTTGATATATATAGAACGATAGGTCCAGAATTCCACCTAACTGGTCCAAACACCCATTTTATGACCACTCAGTATTTGTGTATCATTGTATCTGCTAAGCATAGAAGTACTTTCCCATTTACAACATTTAAGGACTTACAAAGTGGAACTCCAATACCATCCCATATATGGAGCATCTTTGCTCCTGTAAGACAGGGGTCCCCAACCCCAGTCCATGGACTGGTACCGGACTGCAGCATGCCAGAAATCGGGCCGCATCTGTGGGATGCAGGCAGCACTCGAAATCACTGCTCCTGGGGCCGCAGAAAAATCTCCATGGAACCAGTCCCTGGTGCCCTAAAGGTTGTGGGCCGCTGCTGTAAGAGAAAGAGTAGCTTGCCTGGCTGTAGTTCACTCTCAGGGGCCTAGAAAACAGCGATGACATTGGCAGTTACCTTACCTTCAGCTTTCTGTTCAGTTGCCTGGCAACTGGATTGGCATTCCCCCCCTTTTTTTCTTTTGTGTGGGGTGAGGGATGGGTGATCTTTAGTTATTGTTCTGCTACTATAGGATCCACTTCCTTTTCAGAATTTCCTGCAGGATCACCTTTTGTCTCAGGTGGATATTCCTTGACAATATCTTATTCTGGTCCCCTACTATCAACTGGTAACCAGGACATTTAACTTGTAGCGAAATGTTTTCCTGTTGCACTCTTTCCTCTGAAAGGACTTTCCCCTTAAAAACAGACTAGCATTTATCCTGATCCTGATCGTCTAGAGCAGGGGTAGGCAGCCTTGCCTCTTTTATGACTCGTGGACTTCAACTCCCAGAATTCCTGAGCCAGCATGGCTGGCTCAGGAATTCTGGGACTTGAAGTTCATGAGTCATAAAAGAGGCAAGGTTGCCTACCCCTGGCCTAGAGGTTCATGAAAATTGAATTGTTCTGAAATGTATTTAGGAATTGATGAGAGGTTGCCATCCACTTTTGGTGTATTTATTATTTTATTTTGATTTTAATTTTCTTTATGTTACTTTTGTCGTAATCTTTGAGAGGAAGGGGAACTTTTAAAGTCTACTCGGTATTGGAAAGTTTTCCTTATCTAAATGGCACTCCTTTAGCTCTTTTGTTCTCTGAAGAAAAAAAAAAGATTTGGGTAGTATTTGGTGGAGGTTTCCATTATTAGTGCAACCAAAATTTAATGAATTTACAATAGCTTGATTATTTATTCAAGGTCAATATCAGACAGCTGCAATGCTTCAATAGCATATTTGGAATTAAGGAGTATATCTCCAAAGCCTTCAAAGAGCTTTTTTTTTTTTTTTTTTTTACTATTGTTACCTGAGTCCATCTATCTTACATACCTTTCAGTTTCCTGGTAGTATAGTTTTCTGTTAAAATAGAAAGAAGATTAATTCAAGAATCTTGGAATGAATATCAATGGGTTTTTTTTTCTGAGAGAAGAATCTCGTTTTTTTAAGTGGGACATTAAAATTCTAGACAAGAAAAGGCCAGGAAAGCTTTTGTGCTCAAATGATTCCTCGTGGTTTTATCATGTAATACCATATAATTAAGCAAGACAAATTTAGCATGGAATTACTTAACATTTTCATTGTCCAATAGAAGTGAGCAAGAACTAAAGTATCATCTTATACCAGGGCTAGTCATCTTATCTTGGCAGCCCCAACCATCGGCCATAACCAGTGATGAAAAATGTGGGAAACTGAATTCTATAAGAACTGAGAACTATTCATTCCCTATCCCACTCTTAAAAGGTAAGGTCTCCTCCAAGTTGACTGTAATATCATCACAGACGCATCCATTATATCCAGGTAGTTTTATACATACACAAACACAGCCTGATAAATGCCATCCTAAAACTAATCTTGTCTGGCCTTATGGTATTGCTTAGAGATCCATTTTATATTGAATTTGGAATTTGTCCTTTAGTGACATTTTGCTAGTGTGGCAAAATAAGAACTTTGAAACAAGAAATAGTATTTCAAAATTCTTGACTTATTTTGGTAGAATGTAACGTAAATCTTAATATATTTTTTTCTGTTGACACAACATGCTGAAAATATACCATATCTTATAACTGGGTTATAATTGCATGACATAGCTGTGGATTATTCTTTCTAGCTCAATCTTATTGGCACTTTTATGAAACTAGATGCAACATATCATGTAAAGATAAATATGCTGGGAGAGGGAAAAAGAATACTTAACTGTTCTAAAAATAAAATTAAAAACAAAGTAAACAACTTTTCAGTATAAAAATATACTACTTATTTGAATCTATCTGTAGGATTAGAAATTATATTTGAATGCCTAAGATGACTGATCAAAGCTGATTGAAGCTGGAAGAAGTAACATCTACTGTTGATAGAAGTCTTGAGGGTTTGCCAAAGTATGGTTGAGACCGTAAAATTCTTCAGGGTGTTCAATGTATTGTGCGCTTAAAAGACATGTAGCTGCATAGATTTTCCCAGGAGCTGAATGTCAGTTCACATGACAGAGGGAGAAAAAGATCTAAATAGGCTTACTTGACAGCCCTCCCCCCAAAAAAGAATTTCTCAAAATTATGTCCAAAAGTTTAAAAAGTACATTTGTATTTGAAGATAACTGTTAACTGAAGTCTTTACCATTTTAGAATAATTGTTTTCAAATTTAGAGCACTATTTTCAGACAATTTCCTGCTTGGATTTCTTCCCTTTCTACTTCCTGGAAATAGAAAGTGATTGGTCTGCTGTCCATTGTATACTCAGCAGAAATTAAAAACGAGTGGATATTTGAAGAATATAATAATAGTAATAAAGTTGGAAGGGACCTTGGAGGTCATCTAGTCCAATCCCCTGCTCAGGCAGGAAACCCTACATATATAAACCCTATATGGGGTCTTAATTATAGTAATAGTCCATCTTCACACTGTAAAGTCTCTATTTAAATGGAAAAACTGAAAAAGCAAGATTCTTGGTGGCTTGAACAGAATTTATCAAATTTCCACTCATAGGTAAATTATAGGTTCCATTCTGATGCTCATGATATTCCTGGAATGGAAAACATTTGGTTAATGAGCATTAATGCTGTTCTGATACTGACAGAGTGAAAATATCAAAGCATATATGATTTTATTCCCTTTATATTTATTTATAGAGATTCAGGATCTTATTCATGAGTGGTTTTATTTTAAGCAAATTTGTTTATTAGATTCAAATGATAGAGTATCTATCAGTGGCTTGCTCCAGAAAATGTTGCTCATTGTCATTGAAAGGGCCAGAAAGATATATAAATTATACAAGTGTTTCTGATTATTTATTTATGGTTGTTTTTCTTTTTATGATTTTGAAAAAGATTTCATAATCAGATAGGTACCCTGCAGGAGAACTGATGAACATCAGGACGTTTCTTGCTCCCCAAAACTTCCCCTCCCTTCTTCACTTATTTAGCATACTCAGTTGCTTTTGAAACTCAAGTCACCAACTATATTATAGATACCTTCCCATTCCTTCTCCAAGGCTAAGGAAACTTCTGCTTTCTGTGTCACCTGGACTTGTGGCAGAAAACTGCTCCATCAGAAGTAGTTCACTGCTGAAGATCTGGTTGTTCAGCTTGAAAGGTCTGGTCCAGCTATGCTTTTTGACATTGTACATTAGGCTTCGTTTATTTATTTTTACCCCATTTTTATTATTTTTATCGATAGCTCAAGATGACGAACATACCCAACATTCTTTCTTCCTCCTATTTTTTCCACAACAACTCCTCTGTGTTGTTGTTGTGAGGTGGATTGGGCTGAGAAGGTGACTGCCCAAAGTTGGCTTTCATGTTTAGAACTAGGCAGGACTGGAACTCATGGGCTTCTGGTTTCTAGCCTGGTTCTTTAACCACCAGATCAAATTGGCTCTTCTGAAACTGAACCTATCAGTGCAAATGTCAGTGGCCAACTAGTATACAGACTGATGTGAAGATGAGAGATTCTTGTTCACAGAAACATCACAGTGCACGATTGATATGATACAATAATATCATATACAATTTTCATTTTTTTCATTACCATCCCATCAATGGAGATATTGATATTTAGGGCAATATTTTTTTTCAGATCTTACATTGCTATTTTTTTAAAGGCTGTTGACTTTAGTCTAAATTGTTAAGCCAATGCTTTATTAGTGTTCATCAAACCAATTTATTGTTCCTTCCTTTGTTAATTTTTATATTTAGGCTCACTGAATAACTAAACCAAGGGATACAGTTTATTTAGTTAACTATGTCTTTAACATGGGGCTGGAGAAGAGAAAAAAACAACAGTTCCAGACATTAGACAAATATGAAATTGCCTTTTAAACTTTCATAGAACTAGAATTAATAGGACCACAGTAACAAGTAGAAATAGCTAATTAATCGCAACCATAATGTCTTTTGAAATTTGCATATCTTCTGAAGTGTTTGAAAGCAAGAATTCTTTACATGTCTTCAGCCTCTCTTATCCTCCCCTCCTCTGTGTAGATATTTTATCCAATTATTGCAAAGTACAAAGATGAAGTTGTACATGTTACTATACAATTCTTATTCCTCCTTTTGACCTTAGGATATGGTTTTGATCTTAAATGCTAGACAGAATTTTTCCCTTTCTCTGTTTTTGATTTCCAAATTTACATAAAGCCTTACTTCAGATTCCTTGAAATATGAAACAGTCACCATAACCATGTCCTTGGAGATTACAGCTAAGTGAATGAATGTGACTAAACTTTAAATATAAAAAGAAAATTCGAAACAGCCCGCAGATAGAAGCAGTGTAGAAACCTACAGAAATGAATAACCTTGCTATGTCAACTCTTGGGGTATGTTAATAAGTGTATATTGTTCTCAGTAGCTGTTTGCATAAAACAACCCTATTTTTCTCTGAGAAAGGATTTTGGTTTGATGCATTGGTAAATATTTCATGTTAACTACTTCTAATAGTTCAGAATTCTACAGTATTTATATTCTGGGGATGTCAAGAACTTTCCTTAAAGTTGGCTTGTTCTTTATAGCTTGAGAATGTTCATGACATATTTATAAGAGCTAGAACAGTTTGTTGTCGTATACATTTGAAAAATTGCAGATCTTATAATCAGATACTGAGAACTTGTAGTTAGAGTTAATGACTGATGCCTGCCTGGATGAATAATAGTTCATTTGTAAAGGATGAGTAAATATATTTTTATTTGTAAGTGAAATGTTTTAGGGAATATACAATATATTTGTTTTAGATAAGAGGCTAAAATCTCCTGGGAGGAAAGGTTTTGTGAATTAAAATAAATAAAAAGGGTCCAGAGAAATAGGCACACCGTCTAATGTGCTTGTTAAGGAGAGATGAAGAAAGAGCATAATATTCGGGGAATATTTTGTTTAGGACAAGCACATTATGAAGCCATCATAACACTTTAGAAAAGTATATATAAAATAGATACAACAACTGGATGGAAACTGTTCCTTCCTCTATCATAATAATGAAACTGGAAATCATCCAATAAAGTCATTATTCCGAACAGGTAAAAGGATACCAGTGCTATGAAGTCATATTAATAAAGGGAACTGGTAATAAAATTTGAAAGGTAAATTAATGGAGAATAAGGTTATTGATGTCCCAAGAGCTAACTGCTATCTCCACTATATTTGGAGATACTGAAGCTGTTGAAGAACATCAGTGAGAAGATACTTTTCTTTTGTCATACCTATGGATTTTCCCTGGACATTTGATTGAGCACTATGCAAAATATGCTGTAGTTTTTCATTGCAAAGAAAAGAATTTAGTCTGCAATGTTGTTTTGTTACAACAGTTACAATTACTATTAGTTTGGATATTTTAATTATTACATTGGATCCTAATTATGGTAGGAAAGTAGTATAAGGAAACTTCTTAGTTACATGTCCAGTTTGAGAATGGAAGTAGACTTGGTCACCGTAGATACTAGCAAGCTCGAGCTGGACCAGGAACTGTGGGGCATATCCTGCTTTTTTTGCTGGACCTTAGAACAGTTTTAAAATGTTGCATTGTTTGAAACAAAATTTTAGAATTCTTAGAAACGCTGAGAATTCTCAACCAACTTAATTGGGAACTCTGGGACTGCATCTCAGAACACTTGAAAGATTCTAAGCTGAGTAGGGCAGCCTTAGGATATACAGTTCCATCTTACATATGTCCGTTTATGAAAAATAGGAACTATGAGAAAAGATACATTATTTATATCAAAAGAGAGAAAGACATTCATGAAAAAAAAAGTTTGCAATTGAAAACGTAACTACAGTTACGGATTAAAGCGTCATTACTGAAGATAGTTTCCATAGTGAACATCATTACTCATATATATTTCATTTTTCTCAGCTTTTATCTAGAACTGAATATTTTATCTTAGCCCTCCTTGAAAGTTGTAACAAAAGGGAAGGATTTTATCACAGTTCATCAACCCCTGTCTGCTTTCCCTTCCTTAAAGCATCATCAGAGTTGACTTAAGGAGGTGACAGGGTATGATAAACAGCTCCCTTGAGTACAGTAGTCCATGAAAATGGGCTTTGAGTGTGCAATTTGAGGATGTAAAAGTGAAGAAACATAGATTCTTGCCTCTGTGACTTTGCCCAAAAGAAGTCAAGAGTAAGGCAAGGGCATCCATGGCCTAATTTAGCTTTATGTCAGCCAATGGATAGGTCAAATCAATTGAGGTTTGGAGCAGGGTGGACATTCACTGGCTGATGTAACTCTACAGGTATTCCTCAACTCACTACCACAATTGGGGTTGGAATTTAATTTGTTAAATGATGCGGTTGTTAAGTGAGTCATCCTGCAACCAGACCCCATTTTATGACCATTTTACTGCAGTCATTAAGCAGATCACATGGTCATTAAGTGAAACCAGATTTTCTAATTACTTTGCTTGTTGAAAGTTGACTGGGAAGATTGCAAATCATGATCACATGACCACAAAACGCTGAGCTGTCATTAATGTGAGCAAGTTGCCAAGTGCTCGGATTGTGATCACATGATCATGGAGGTGGTGCAACAGTCATAACTTCAAAGCAGGTCATAAGACACTTTTCTGAGTCCATCATAGCTCATTAAACAAATGGTTATAAGTCAAGGACTATCTGTATATTAACTAGGTGGTAGGTCGGGCTGATCAGGATACTTTTAAAATTTGTTCTATATTTTATTTATTAAATTTATATGCCATCCATCTCGCTATCTAAAGTGACTCTGGGTTGTGTAAATATTTATAAACATACTGTATTGAAAAAAAATAATTAAATAATATTTCATCCCACAGTTCCCACAGCACCTGTTGATTTGGAACAAGAAAGAATTAGATATTTGTAACACTGTAATGCAAAACTGCTGCAGTTAAGATAATGCTGTTTCTTAGTTAAAGCTTTTTATGAAGGGAACAAATACCCAGTGTTGAAAGAAAAATCTTCATCAGGGCCCAGTCCAAGTCGTGAATAAACAAAATGGACACTGCTTTAGAAAGAAGGTTGTAGTTATTGAAGAGCAGAGTTAGACAGAAATGTGGCTTTGGGAAAGGTGACCACATGTTGTTGGGAGTGGTGGGTTTTTATACCTTCTTGGGCTTTTGTGTTTGGAGTTGTTCTTCTTGTTCCTGTGGCATGAACTTTGACCTGAGTTTTGAGTATGTCCTTTTGGTATTTTGATGATGGTGGGTTAATCCTATTGTGTCCTAAAGGTCATAACTTTAGAGTTTGGGTGGGGTGTGTAGGTTTTAGGGGTCTTTGTTTTTCCAATTTCATCAGCTTCCTGGCTCCAACCTTCCTGAATAGGATTATCAAATCTGCATTTCTAAAAGCTGGCCTGTTTGGTTTCTGCTTGGGGGAGAAGACTTGGGTTGTCTTTGCCTAAGATTTTTCATTATTCCGTTAGGAAATATAATATTCTGCTTTTTAATATTCCCCAAAATATTTCTTTCTCTGGGATGTGTATGTGTGTGCTGCACTCCTGCACCAGGATACTCTTGGCATAAGGCATCAAGCTAGAAACTAGGAGACTATGAGTTCTAGACCTTAGACCAGTGGTTCTCAACCTTTTTAATGCTGCGACCCCCAACCGATCGTAAGTCGAGGACTACTCAACCGGTCGTAAGTCGAGGACTACTCAACTGGTGCAACACCATTTGCAGAATGGGACTTTTGGCGGGCTCAGCAGGGCAGAGACAGCCTGGACAATTCCTATTGGCTTTTGAAAGCCAATAGAATTAGACTCTATTCAAGAGAGTCTATTCTATTGGCTTTCAAAAACCAATAGAATAAAAGGGAGTAGCACAGCTAAGGAAAAGGGGAAAAAAATGGCGGACTGTGTTGTTTGGCGACCCCCGTGAAATGATCGTTCGACCCCAAATGGGGTCCCGACCCACAGGTTGAGAACCACTGCCTTAGACCCAAAGACACCTAGGTAACTTTGAGCCAGTTAGTCTCAGTCCTAGAAAGCAGGCAATAGCAAACCACTTCTGCAACCCTCCCACAGAATCTGCAGAGACTTTTCAGGCAGTTGCCAGGAGTCAACCCTGATTTGAAGGCATCCAAAAAGAAAGAAGAAAGAAAAAGGAGGGAGGAAGGATGGAAGGAAGGAAGGAAGGAAGGAAGGAAGAAAGGAAGGAAAAAGGTCGAAAACTCAAATGTGATTTTTTTTCTTTGCCTCTAAGTTCATTCACTTTTCCTTCAGTTTAAGGTAATAGACCCTCCATTTGTAACATTCTAGAAACAAAGGTGAAAAGATAAAGGAATGTGGAGTGATGCATGTAAGTACTTTAAAAAGAATAAGCACTTTGTTTAACTTAAAATGTCACTTCCCAAAGCCAAAGATAGCCAAATGCACTAATATTATCTGATCATGAAAAACGCTGATGTATTTAGTTGCATTCAAGCAAGACTGAATACATCTTGCTTAGGTATTCAACATAGAATAACAAATAGTTTTGTATTCCTTTATATCAAAGTGTTTAATTCATTTCATTGTATTTATATTGTGCTGTACTCAGATACAACAAAAAAATCATCTGCTCCTCATCCTCAGTCTGATCCCCAGTGAGCATTATTATGTTACAAAAATCTTTATAATGAAAAATAATTGGAATAGCTTTCTGTGTTGAATTTACTACACATAAATTATACCTCAGCTCTCTCTTATACGAAGCTTATACAATTATACAAAGCTCTGTCTTTTTTTTATAGTTAACTAATGAGAGTTATTTTTCTCAGCTTTGAACTTGAGACATTGTTATATTTCACAGGGGGAAAAAATCACACTTCTTGAATCAATAGTATTGCTATGGGGACTTCTGGGGAAAAAAAAAAACTCTGAGAGAGGCTATCTCAGTTTTTCAAATCTAGTGTCCTTTGGATATCTGGTTTAATGAAATGGAGATTGGGGTCTTGAATGATGTCCAGGAAGTCACTTGGAAACTACACTGCAGGTAACCAGCTAACAGCTTTAAGGAAGTGTCTGAAAGCAAGCAGTTAAATTATTAGATGACTCTTCAGGTCACAGATAGTGCAAATGATAAAAGAGAAGAGAAAGAGGGGGGGGGGAAGTGTATTTAAACTGCAGTAATTCAGGGAAGGCTTCCAATGAGCCAGGCTGTGCCTTTGGATCAATGAAATATTTGCCTTTTTATTTTATTAGGGTTATTTCTAATTACAAAAAAAGACATTTCTTCCTGCTCATCGTTACATTGGGCAATTATTGGTTTATTTATGAGACCAGAAAAGATATAAGTCTGGGAAAAAGTTTTCATTGCAAAAGGAAGTGAATAAACCAAGGAACCCTAGATGCTGGGGGAGGGGGGGAGAAATGTGGGTAAAGCTTTAGAAACAAAAACAAAATTCTTGTAACCATAGAATAAGAAATTGTTTTATATTTATACTTTATAACTGCTATAAAAGAAAATTGGAAATCACATCTTTATAATACTTTTTTCTTTTGATTTGTGCACCTTTACCTTTATTTTTTTCTTCTTTCCTCTTTTTTTATTCTAAATATTAATGCTTTTTCTCTACTAAATTTTTTTAATAAAAATATATGTATATAAAAAGATATTGGAATAAAATGCCTACTGTTAATTCCAGCTGCTGCAGAATGAAATCCAATTTTCAACATGCTTTCATTCTATATTTCATGTCTCTCTTTCAAAAAATGTATTATATCAACATATGTGTATCTTCTCTGAGAACTTTGGGGGTGAATGGGGAAGGGAAAACTCTTTTTTTCATAGACAGCTTTACAAAGAACATTCAATTTCCTTCTACATTTTAGAAAATAATTACTAGAGAAGGATTTGAAGTAAAAGCAATGATACAAAGACTGTGTTTACACTGAACATAATTGATGATGTTCCTTTTACCTAGGGAAGAATAGACTTTGGACCATCTCCATGCTCCCATGATCATTCTTGTAGAATAGGATTTGATCTCAGAAATAGTCCACCCAATGTGGCAATATATATGGCACATCACTATTGGTTCAGTTCATATTAGATTTATCTCATCTTCACAAGTCAGTTCAGAAATCTGGTTTCTGTAGCATGCATTTGTCATCCCAAAGGTAGAGTAGGGAACCAGACAGACAACTATACTGGATTTAATAATAATTACCAATGATGAAATGATAGCAGGGGTTGAAGTTGTGGGAACTTTGGGAGAGAGTGACCATATTGGAATCCAACATAATGCAGGCACAAGTAAAACAACAAAGTCAAATGAGTCTCTTAGATTTTAGGAGAAATGATAAACTTAAGAGTTTAAGAAGAACTTCATGGGTGGAAATCTTAAAAGGAAGTACAATTCAAGAAGCTTGGGAAACTCAGCAAAATGAGATTATAAAAGCCACCTAGAATAATACCACTGAGAAAGAAAAATAAGAGTCTAGAGATGAAATCAGCATGGTTGCATAAAGAATTCATTGATAAATTGAGAGACAAAAAGCACAAGTATAAAAAATGAAAAGAGGAACAAATGACTTAAGCAGAATACCAGCTAATAGTCCAAATCTACAAAGATGAAGTCAGGAAAGCTAAGACTCATAATGAACTAAGGCTTGCAACAAATGTCAAAATTAGTAAAAAAAAAAAGTTTTTTTCAAAATGTAAAAACAAAAAAGTCAAGGAAACGATTGGTCCACTAGTGGGTGAAGATGACAAGGAGATGATGGGTAGCAGGAAAAAGCAGAATTGCAAGGAGGTAGGACCTCATCTATTTGTTTCTGAATGTTGTTTTGTAAAGATTATTATATTGATTAATCATATACAACATGAATAGATAGTTAGTATTTTGATAAGGGGTTGATCTGGATCTGCTTAGTTGTCAGCCTTTTTTCTAGGTTGCTCCGAAGGTTGATAATTCAGTGAAGATACTGACCCAGCAATTCTGACTTTGTGAATTTGTGCATCAAAGGCTTGATATACATATTTCCTATTTCATCTATTGGGACTTAATTATCCATTAGAGTTCACCTTTGCATAGATTTTTATTTGCATAGATCTTTCCTATCTATATGAGAGCACATTTTGGAAATGATTGGAAAGAAGTGTTTTGGATATGAATGCAGGACCCATCTGTTGTTTATTAAAGCATACATGTCTTCATAGGGAAGAGCTTTCTGTGAGCCAGAAAAAAACCAATACTTTTAATTTAATGAGCTTAATAATTAAATAGCAGATCTATATATTGCTAAAACTCTTGTTGTCATGACCTTTAACTGGGGGAAAATGCATTAAAGGCCAACAATTTTTGAATCAAGTTACCTCAAGTGGGCTGACTTATAAAATGTATCCAAAACCCAGGACTCATGACTATTGAGGGAGTGAAATTTGGAAATGTTGTGCTAAGTAGCTTAGCACTACTGGCTGCTGCTGCTTTGGTCATGTGATCTTCATTTACAACATTCTGTGACAGTTTCCCAGCTAGTCTTGCAATCTCTTGCTCCCTCCACCACCCATGATCAGCTACTTACTTTCTGGCTGCGATACCTCTTGGGCTTCCTTCCCCACCCTTTCTAACTCCCATGATACCTTTCATATATTCCAATGTACCATTTCTGATCCATAATCCCATGTTTTCCTTCGCTCCCTCATCCAGTACCAATCATTGGGTTGCCTGCTGGCCTTGGCCTTGAAACTTCCAGCTGGCTTTCCCTCTGCCAGCTTCCTACCAGCAAAGTAAATGGGGAAGCCAGCAGGAATTCTAAGGAAGAAAGAAAAAAAGGTAGGAAGGCAATCAGGTAAGAGGATAAAGAGAGAATGAAAGGAAGGAAGGAAGGTAAGGAAGAAGGAAGGGAGTGGGGGAGAGAAGGAAGGAAGGAAGGTAGGTTTCTGATGTTTCCTGCTAGTTTCCCACAAGGAAACTCAGTGGGGAATCTGCCAGGAAGTTCACATTGTTCCCGCTCCCACTACTTTTTTGCCCACATGTGATCATTCTCTGGTTTGGTAAGGAAATATCTCTGAAACAAGGACCCAGTGGATCACAAGTCCTTAATAAAACTCTGAAATTTTAACATCTATTTTTCAGATGTCTGATGATTTCAAACCACTAAGCAAGTATAGCTCTGTTTAGTGCTTGGCTTAAGACTATTTGGGGTTCTAGGACTAGAAGGTCAATGGGGAGCAATAGGAAACCCCTTCCATGAAATGGTAAAAATTCTGCAAGGGTGCAATCACCAGGAATTCAGAGGTAAAAAATTTATAAGAGGATGATGCATGCTGAAATTCATAGAAATTGGTTCTATGAATGGTGTTGTTTTTAGCTGTATTTCTTTTCATTCTGTTTTTTTTAATGATCTTGTAACTTTGTTATCTAGGGACAGACTGTGATGAATAGCCATGCCATATTTTAGGCACAGAATTGAAGCTTATTTGTGCATAGAGAATGGTTGTTCACAAGGAATGATAAATGTGACAGAGCTGATTTCCATGGGGCTTTTGGCAGAGGTATATAGAATAAATGTGCTAGTGTTACTTTTTTATTATTTTCTCCTGCCATGTAGTGCTGTAAAAACAGTGCTACTCTAAATTGTAGATCTCCCTCAGTAAATAAATAATTTCTTAGGCCTTTCTTATGCTGCTTAGAAACCACTAGAAAGAGTGAAAGATTGAAAGATTACTAATAGACAACACAAAGAAGGACTTTAAGTCCTGATTGAAGGAAAAAATATTTTCAAATGGAAGATAGTAAAAAAAAAAGTTCTTCTCCATCATGTGCCATATAAACACAAGAGCTTTGCATAGCACTGTCATTGCCAGCTTGTCTTGCATCATGAGTTCCTGGTTTAACTTTAGACAATCAGGGCCAATTCCAAGTTCCATGCAATTCAAACTATTCTGTTATATAGAGTTCCATTCAGAATACATGAAACCCAGATAGTGTGGCAAAACACTACCAGGGCAGGATTGCACAGAATAGGCTTCATGAGCCATATGCGGCCCACGAAGCTGCCTTACCCAGCCCATTGTCATTTTAAAAAAAAAGAATTACTTTAAAAAAAATGACAGGCTGCACCTCCATCTGAAAAACACTGCTGAGTGTGCCTCCAACTCTCACCACTGCTACCAACTTCAGTGCTATCATCACTCCTCTAGCCACCCAACAACTAATCGGCATATTGGATATTTGTTTGATATTTTATTTGATTTTTCATTTATCAGCGTGGCCCTGTCTCTACAAGTTATGCAGGCCTGATATGGGGCATAAAACTGTAGATGCTGGAGGTGGGATTGCTAATATTTGGGGTGATTAGTTGATGTGAGATATTTCTTGGTTTCAAAAGAATGTTGGTATCAGAGACACATAGATGCTTATGGTGTTTTGCTTGCACGTACAGAGCTATGAAAAGATTGTTGTGGCTTTGTATAGTTCCTGGATTATATAAATCCCAATCATTATCAGTCTTTTGTGTGAGGAACATGCTGTTTCAATAATATTGTGTAAATAAAATGTAGTAATTCAGGTCAGATGTAACCAAAGCCTTGATGTATTTATACACTGAGAACTCTATTAAATGGGCAGCATCCCTCTAGAGATTTCAACTGTTCTTCATCGTTATTGGTTTGTTGCAGTCAGACAGATGTTTAGACTGGATTTGGCATTTTTTTTATTGAAAATTTTTAAAAGTTTTACAAATAAACAACAAAAACAAAACAAAACAACCCTCGCCCAATCCCTCCCAAACCCACCCCTCCCTCCCCCTTCCCCAAGCTTCCCAGAACTGAATATAGGCCCATTTAAATTTTTTTTTTAAAAAAAACCTAAACAATTTTTCACAACTTATAAAATAATTAATAATAAAATATTTATGATATAAGCATTAAAAAAATACTTTAAAAAAGAGAGAAAAAAGAAAGGAAAGAGAGAGAGAAAGAAGAAGAAAAAGAAAGAAAGATAAAAGATAAAAGAAAAAGAGAGGAAAGAAAACAAAAGACGGAAAAAGAAAGAAATATAAAATATCAAAAAAAAATTTTTAATAAAAGTTATAAAAAAGCTAAATGGTATTTTTCCATATCCAAATTATATTGTATAAAATTTATCCATTTTCCCATACCACAAAAAATTTCTCTTGAGATTGCTCCTTTAAGAAAGCCGAAATCTTTTCCATTTCCGCCAAATAAGAAACTTTATAAAACCACTCTTGTAAGGTAGGCAAAGATTCCTTCTTCCAATACTGTCCTACTAACAGCCTTGCGGCTGTAATCAAATTTAACATCAATACAACTTCCTTAGCATCACAATCAATAACAATACCTAATAAAAATAATTGCGGAGTAAATTTTACCCTCCTTCTAAAGATTCTTTGAATATTCCACCATATCTTAATCCAGAAAGCTTTTATATTTTTACACGACCACCAAATATGATAATAGGTAGCATCCAAACATCCACATCTCCAACATTTAGGCTGTAGATCAGGGTACATAATAGACATTTTTTGTGGATCAATGTGCCATCTATAGAACATTTTATAAAAATTCTCTCTTAAATTCTGCGCTTGTGTAAATTTAACATTCCTCACCCAAATAAGTTCCCAAGTATCCAATGAGATTGGTTCACCAATATTTTGTGCCCATTTAATCATACAATCTTTGATTAATTCAGGTTCTGAATCCATTTCCACTAGAACCCCATAAACCCTCTTAATGTGAGTTTGTTTTTGATCCTTTACTTGTTTAAAAAGATTTTCCTCTTCTCTAAGCCAGCCCACATTACAATCCATCTTCCATCTGTCCACTATTTGTCTATATTGAAACTATGAATAGATAATATTTTCATATGCTAAATCTTCCAAAGATTTTAACTGCCAGCTCTGACCATCCCATTTAAGTAATTGTGTATAAGAAACCCTATCCATTTTAACTCCTCTCTTTATCCCCTCTATCGCATGCCAAGGTATGGCCCATAAGGGTATTTTAAAATCACTCTTATAATACTTCCTCCAAACCCTAAGTAAAGAAATCCTTATAATATGTGATTTAAAAGCTCGATCCACCTTTTTATTAAAAATTAAGTAGGCATGCCATCCAAAAAGTAAATCCCAACCCTCCAAATGGAGTATGTCTACATTTGTTAAATTTACCCAATCACTAATCAATGTTAAAGGCACAGCATCATAGTATAATTTCAAATTTGGTACCTTGAGTCCACCTCTCTCACGGAAGTCTTGCATAATTTTAAGTTTTACCCTTGGTTTTTTCCCTGCCCAAATGAATTTGTTAATACTTTTCTGCCATTCATTTAAATTAAGTTCATTCTTTAAAATAGATAACATTTGAAAAAAAAAAGAAATTTTGGTAGAACGTTCATTTTGATAACTGCAATTCTACCCATAAGAGATAGCTGTAATTTATCCCAATTCTTTAAATCCTTCTGTACCCCAATCCTGGATTTGGCATTTTTATTCACCCATCGAGTTCTTCCCAAGGATCTGGGATAGGCAGATGCTGTTGTTTGATGATATTAAACGTATTGCCGCAGGATGAAAGCTGTTCCAAATAATTGACTGATAGTGGTTTTGTCAATCTGATGGTATTAAAGATGTTTTGGGATTATACCCAAGACTTCTATCACTTTTGCTACTATCTTTGCTTTCTTTTGCCATGGTTGGTCTACTTCTCTTTGTAGGTCTTGATATTTTGTCATTTTCTCCTGTTCTTTCTCTTATGCCAGTGGTGGCAAACCTATGGCACTCATGCCAGAGGCAGCACTCAGAGCCCTCTGTGTGGGCACGCACACCATTGCCCCAGCCCTGCCTCCCCCTGCGGCCCCCTCCTCACCAGTAGCCCCCCTGGAGGAGAGTCACTCCCAAGCCCGGCCCATGCAGAGCAGCACAGCCAAAGACATGGCAGCCAGGCAGCAGGGACACGACTCCGCCCTCACATCCCATCATGCGCAGTTGATGCTGCTGGATGCGTGTGTAGGGCGTGGTCATCATGGTGCTGCTGGGCCGCCTGGGCAATCTGCGGCTGGCCATGGAAACAGTAAGTGGCCCTGCGGGCGGGTGGGATGGGGCGGAGGCAGTTTTGGGGCACTCGGTCTCTAAAAGATTTGCCATTACTGTCTCCAGGTACTACCACATCACTTCTTGTCAAATGTTAATGAGACAAATACCTTTAATTATTATATCTCACTTAGTCATTAGCTATGTGTTTTCAGTTTTGACCCCATTTCCCAATTTTAGCCTTTAGTGATAGACACAAGTATGTGTTCCTTTTTTCCATAAAGAAATAAAGTTCTCTTAAACTGCTATGTAGTATTGGGAACAGATACATAATTTGTAAGAGAGGCTGCATTCTTCTATGCCTTCTGAGCTTTCATTTATCTTAATCAATGAGACGAGTAACGTGAGATACTGTCCTTCAAAATTTTTCTGTGGAAAGAATAAGTTCATCATCTGCAGCGGAATGTCTATAAATCTATTCACATGTAGTCAAGGAAAGTAGGCAATTTATTTCTGAAGAGGTACACAAGGTATAACAAGATTGAAATTTACCTCTACAAGTTACTTACATCTGAAAAGCTTTCTTAACATTCTATTCTTGATATATTTTTGAAAATTATTATAGTTTTTATATGTATACATGCCTAAATCTGTGTTTGTTTTCTTATATATTTGCTAGAACAGTATAGTTTTGCAAATGAGGGAAAGAAATCAAAATCGTGTTTAATGTGGTGGACAGTAGTATGACTGAAAGCTCATCCTTTTTGAACATTCATTGATATCATATACATTTATACGTGGACAGGGCTTTGATAACTTCTCTGTGGATCCTGTTGTGGACTATGGCATATGCATATAATATAGATGATTTAATGAAACATAAAGGGAATTGGAAAAAAAATGAAAGAAGCAAAATTTAAAAAAATAGAATAGTATGGCAAATATATCCTACATCTGTAAACAAAATAAAGAAATTTGATCTAACATATGCTTGCACACAGAACGATATTATTAGCCATTTTATGTTAATTTTCAAGCAGAACTACACCCGTATTCTCCTGTTTTTCTTGTCTAAATGATCTAGCTCCAAAATTTAGGGGATATTACTTAATATTTAATGATTAAAGGCTTTTCATTATTGTACAGAATGCTTTCACTATCCATTTTCTAACTTACTGTTTGAATAAATTGATTGTTTTACAGAACATCAATATTTTTACAGCATCATCCAGTGATTTTTTTTTTCAAGATTAGCTATGCTTCTTGGCAATTATGAGTTAATGCATATTGATTGGAGCAGTTTATTACTATCAAATAAAAGTATAATGGCTTCTTTTTTTCCTGTTTGGAAAAGGTTAATGAAATATATTTGTGTGGTATCAGAGGCAATTGAACTGTTAAGGAGTTTAGTTGGCTATTGGGAATTGGCACACTAATCAAAAGGAATGAAAGCTAGATGAGCATTGTTAGTACATACTTCATAGTCATTTACAGAGAAAAATCTGTTTATTGTTTATTTGATCATGTTGGCTCTAAGAAATAGACAGAGTCATTAGAATAGTTTGCAGAGTCACTTGCCTATTTGTAATGATGTGAGAAAGACCCTGCAAAATAAGGTGTAGAAAATTCTTGTAAGATTCAGTTAACATAGACTTACAATAAAGTAGAATTAGTTCATTTAGTTGTGTTTCTTATCTGGTATACTTGTGAGGCTGACAGTAACCTTGCAAGTGTAAAAGTACAAATCTCTCATCATCTCCTTTATAGCTGAGAAGCTCTTCTGAGCCTCTTCCTCTGTCCATGATGCAGCTGTGGGTTATGCCCTTTTTTATTTGACTATTCCCTAGAAAGCATTTCTTATTCTATCTCTCAAGGTCTTTCTCACAGGCTATTATAGTATTAGATCTATGTACTTCCTAGCTGTTTAAGGTCTCTCAGTAGGTCACATCTTAGTGGATTCACATGATGGTGAATTCATTCTTGATTACGTCTACCTCTACCTCTAAGGAAGTAACACTGAGCTTCTCCTCAAGAAACCATCACTGGATCATCAACTTTGGATAATTTCCAACTGTTTCCAATCTTTTCTTTTAAGGAAAAGTTGTTGACAAGATGATCAGGTAGCAGCTTCAAAGGATTCTGGATTGTATGGATCCTTTTCAACTGGGTTTCAACCCTGGGTAAATTTAACCCCACACTTAATTTAACGTTATTGTTCTCAAATCTCAACACAGGCTACTTAAAATAAAAGATGGGTATTTTGTGGTCACAGTATAGTACCTAAGTATTTTGTTCATCCTCATTGTATGAATTCTTAAGCTTGAAGGTTTATCTTGTAATAATTATATTCTCATACAAATTCTTTTTGAATTATGCATCTCTATCAATAGAATTTTTTAAAAATAAAAGCTGTATTGCAGTGGTTCTCAACCTTTCTAATGCCGCGACCCCATAATATAGTTCCCCATGTTGTGGTGACCCCCAACCACTTATACATCACTGGGTGCCAGGGGCGTGGCCAAAGAAAATGGGAAAAAAATGGCGGACAGCCTTGTTTGGCGACCCCCGTGAAATGGTCGTTCGACCCCAAATGGGGTCCCGACCCACAGGTTGAGAACCACTGCTGTATTGCATGCATTTAATTGTGTATTGCTTCCAAGTTTTATCATTTTTTAAAAATTATTCTTGCTGCTATTTTCTCAAATGTATCTGTGATAAAGAAGGCAAATAGTCATATTGCCAGAAGTCACCTTTGACTTTTGAAACAAAAGCCTGCCAAGATAACGTAAGCTGTCATACTTCAACTGATGGAGTTGAAGCAGCATCTTTAACAGTATTCACTGTTTTTCTATCTTGATGCTTTCCATTTGCTTGTTTGTTTGTTTATTTATATCCTGCCTTTATTATTCTTACAAATAACTCTAGGAGGTGAACATATCTAATATACCTTCTTCCTATTTTCCCTACAACAAAATCCCTGTGAGATGAGTTAGATTGAGATTGAATGACTAACCCAGGGTCATCCAACCTGCTTTCATGGCTAAGGCAAGACTTGAACTCATTGTCTTCCACTTTTTAGTTTAGTGCCTTAACCACTAGACCAAAGTGGCTTTCCTTCCTGCAAGAAGACATCTACAACATAACATGTCTATCTTCATTCAAGGGCATGAGATTTCCTCAACTCCTTTATTCTTAGATTCTATTTTCATAGTACATGAGAAATGATTGATAGGAAAAAGCTGGCCTCATAATAAGCAACTATAGAAGTGTTTTGAATGAGAGGAATGCAATAGCACTAATAGATGCTTAAGTGGTCCAATTTTCCTTGGAGATACTTGCTGCACATCTCAGTTGTGTCAAATCATTTAATGGTGCAAGCCAAGGGATGGAAAGATCACTGTGAGAGTCCTTCAATACCCTGGTAAAGATAGAAAAAAATGCTCATCCTTGCACAGTTTGAGTATTTTATCTCTGGGGAAATGCTTATAAATGATATTACTGCTTGCCCTTCACACTTTTGACTGCCTGAGGTTAATGCTAAATTGCACCTAAAGCCATATAGGAGCACATCCGTTTAGATTACAAGAAAGCATTAATTCATCAATTAGATTGTGTGTGTGTGTGTGTGTGTGTTTGTCTGTGTGTGTGGGGGGGGGAAGAAGAATACGGCATGCCCTAGAATATAATTCTAGGTCAGAATACATAACTATCTTTTGAACAATGTTATTTTCTTTTAATGTGGGAAGTGTTGGAAGATTAATTTGCTCCAAATCAAAATGCAATGAACTAACAATGGGACATTACTGATCATGATATATATGTTTGCAAGACCAAAGAAACTCACCAAATGCTGGATATGAAGATCTGGGGCCAAAAATCCAAGCAGTCACACATCCTTCAGGAATGTATAGGATGACATCACCAACCAACCAACCAATCAACCAACCAGCAAATAAATATTCTTTCATATTATGGTGATATCTTCTTTTTCCTTCTTCTTTGCCCAGAGTCTTAGCTGCAGATGATATAGTAAGAACCACAGTCTGCCTGATGTATCTTGCAGCTGCTTAACTCTTTTCTATAAGTATGTGCCTGTTACAGACATTCTGCCCTACAAAAAAACTCTCCTTTTTCCTGTTTTGTTATTCTTAGGTTTATTTTATCTCATTTCTCCTTTAACTGTTCCACTGTGCCCTGCTGGTTCTATGCTCTCATTCCTCTTACCTTATCTTACATAGATAGCAGCTCTCCCTTAATTCCTGTTGTTGTTTTTTAACCTAGATGTGCTTTGTCCATATCTCAATGGATTGAGGAAAGTTGGCAGAAAGAAATGTAACCAATATTTCAAATCTAAAAGTCGTAACTTTAGTCGAGAGAAGTCTTAACTATAAGTTGGAAAGACTGTACAAGATACAGCAAACTAAACCTCAGTGGCTATACACAAAGTAAATTAAACCAGTGTGGAGGAAAAATCATGTCCAACTTGATTCTCAGTTATCAAAGCTCACCAGATTCCTCCAGGCTTTTTTTTTTTTTTTTTTAGATTTTTATCCCACCTTTTTTCATATGCAGTGTCAAACATATCTTCTTCCTCCTATTTTCTCCTCAATGACAATCCTGAGTTGGACTGAGAGAGAGAGAAACTGGCCAAAAGTCACCCAGCACTTTTCATACCTAAGATGTGACTAGAACTCGCAGTCTCCTGGTTTCTATGCCAAAACATTCACTACAACACCAATGACTGGTTCTAGTCATTATCCCGTGGTCAACCTGCAGCACAGAGTATGCAGAAAAGTGGAGAGAGAAAACATTTGGTATTCTTCCTTGAGTTCTTAGAGGAAAAGTATGATGAGAATTATTTTTTAAAAAAGAAATGAGAATGACAACAGTTATAGAATATTCCAGCTATAGTTCAGTAATATATCTGCCATGATCCTGAGAGATAATAGAACAAGTGGTAATATTTCAAGGTCAGCTACTCTTATATGCAGCAGTTTTCTTTTATCATTCAAATTTGCGCTTCTGGTTTGATACAATATTTGATAGCTCTGTGGGTGAACTGAGGAATATTTTGTGCTGTTTTTCCAGTATCTCATTGCTTTTCATACCATAGATCATTTGTTCATGGCAGCAGTAGAATTGGAGGGCAAATCATAAGTGTTTTGGGAAATACATTTGCTAGTCGCTATGTTAATTCTTGCCTTATACTCATGTGCTCCTCTCTTACAGTGGAAATGTTATTTTATATATTTCCATTTTGTACCATACCACCAGCAAAACAGGAAACAAAAAAAGGCTGCAATCACAATAGGTGTCCTGAATTCTGGGATGAGTGTCTGGGCACTTTAGGAGATTATTATGATTGGCTATATGAAATACTTTTTGTTACAGAAGATCTGATTTATTTTATTTTTGCTTTTCATAGCTTTCTCCAAGAACTAAAATTATTTTCTCTAATTTGTCCTCCATCTATGACTCAAGGAAGAGAAGGTTGCAAATGTCATGGCTTAGAGACAAATTTACTGCATCTGTTGCCACAATTAATATTAGAATAGTTGATGGGTTTACAGTCTTGTAGTTACCCTCTTTGGATTCGCAAGAGTGTTCTCCACAAAATAAAAACATTTGATTCTATAAAGGCTTTGGAAATTCTATCTCTTAACTGAATTAATAAAATAAAACAGCAATAGCACTTAGACTTATATACCGCTTCACAGTGCTTTACAGCTCTCTCTAAGTGGTTTACAGAGTCAGCCTATTGCCCCCAACAATCTGTGTTCTTATTTTACCAACCTTGGAAAGATGGAAGGCTGAGTTAACCTTGAGCCATGCAATTAACACATTGTATTATACCCGTGCAATGATACTTTCATGACTAAGATGGGTGACTATATAAAGTGAATGAATGGATGGGGGGATGAATTAATAAATGAGTAAATAAATTGTATTTGCTTCCAGTAGGCTTATGGATGAAATTTAAGATGTCGATTATCACCTCTAAAACCCTATGTGACACAAGACTGACTAATATATGGGACTATATATATCCAAGTATTTTTGCCTGTCCCACATATTCTAATATGATTGTCCATTCCCTGAAACAATGCCATCTGACGTGACCCAGGGGAGTGTCTTCTGTGTTGAGGCTCCTGCCCTTTGAATCAATCTTGACTATTTGTTTTTAGTTTATTTTGTACTTTGAACACATAAAATGTGTTGCATATATTTTAAGAAATGAATAAAACGATGTCACAAAAAGCTGATGAACAAAAACCTCACTATATTAATGTGTTAAGTTAATTGATAGATATAGGTATGTGGATATGTGTGTGATTGTGTGTGTGTGTTATGTGTATAAAATATTTAATATCAGCATTTCTATTGACAGTTCCAATGTTTGGTTGTGTCATGTCTTAGTTGCAAATGCAGGATGGACATCCGATTGATTACATAAATATTTTTGTTCAGAATACTGCTGAATGGGAAATGTATTTGATTAAACTGGTAGTTGTCCATTTTGCAGCTTAGCTGAAATGAATCCTTGTTTAACTGTACTCCCTGATGGGTAGTAGTGTTTCATAAATAATTATAATGAACAGCAGTCAGGCAAAGGGATGTACAAGGCTGTGGCCACAATTAACAATGTTATGGATGAGAAGTTCTAATGTGAATTAGATTGCTGTTCTAAAAAGATAAAGTGGTTGATGATGGGGAAATATTTAATAGGATTCTACATTTTGTTTGTAAATCTGCCATTCTTTTCCTGTCATATTTTTTCTCTCTTTCCCTATCTCTAAATAAATAGATAGATAGACAGATAGACAGACAGACGATAGAGATGATAAACAGATAGATCCACTTATTTTATATAGCACAAATTCCTTTTTATTTGCTAGGATCATTCTAGTTCTATTCTACTCTCTTCCTGTAAAATGACCTAAGAATATTTAAGCAGTATATTACAATGATATGATATCTAATTAAACTGAGGAGGTCTATTTTAATGATTCAGAAGCCTTGAGTCTTGCTGAAGGATATGGGCTCCATCATCCTTTAGAACAGGGAAAAACAATCTGGAGGCAATACAGTTTCTAACTTGGAATTGTTCCCTTCCCTTCCATTCCCTCCCCTCCCCTCTCCATGAAAGCATTAGAAGACAGAAAACCCTACTCACCTTGTTCTTATATCAGCTAGGACGCAGATACCTATGTAAAGTCTCCTCTGAGCCATACATAATTCTTTGCAATTTCATGGACTTACCTGAGTTCTTGGCAATGAATCAGAAGTGGTTTGCCATTGTTTTTAAAAATTTCCAGTTTAGCCACGAGTGTTGGTACTATTCAGTGACTACCATCTAGCTCTTAACCAGGTCCAACTCTGCTAACTTCTGAGCCCAGAGAGGTCAGCCAGATGCTCTCCTACTGAGAGAGATGCCCAAATACGTCTCATTTATTACTCTGCCATTCAAGACAAATGTTGAAAAGCAGTTCTGGCTGAAATCAACCTATCTTTCTAGGCAATATGCCAATGTGTCATTAAAAATAAATTAAAGGAGGAAGACATCGTTTAAATCAAACACATTTCACTGTCAAGTAGAAGAGAGAAAAATTGCCTTTGTATCCTGAGTATTGGCAACATATCCTTGTTGCACACGAGGCTGCAAAAAACTTGCTCTGTGCAAAGCTTTACTCTGCACTGTTTAATTCCTTTAATGGATCATGATTAAAAAAAAGATGAGAATTCTCTCTCCCCTCCAGTAATTTAGCTCTTGAATATTAATGGCTCTTCACTTGGTGATAAAAGTAAGACTGTCTTACCACTTAACAAAGAAGTGAGGGACATTTTGCTTCATCTTTTTGCATCTTCAGTAATAGAATTAGCCTACTTAATCTTGGCTGTTAATTCTATTCCATCTCTTTCCCTAAGAAAGGGAAAAACATTAGGATACTGTATAATTCAACCCAATGCAGTTTGGCTGATGATTGCACTTACCTACGCCACTCTACAAATGCATGTAAAAAAATGATATATTCTGGGAGTTGGCTATTCATTTGTATCACACAGTGAGACAGAAGGATCCACCCTGATATCTTTGCTGGTCACCAAATACAGATATTCTGACAGTACCACATTAAGAGCAGATGGAAATGCCAGGAATATTTGCAGATGTAATGGAGATACTTTAAACTAGTGTATTTCTAGCTTGGCAGCTTTAAGATATACGGACTTCCACTCCAGGATTCCTCAGACAGCATGAATTCTGAGAGTTGAAGTATACATATCTTAAATTTGCCAAGTTTGTAGAAAACATGAAATGGTGCACATCTGGATCTAGCACCAGAGCCAACTAGCATAGAAAAAAAACCCAGTAATTTTCAGATAATATTTATGCTGGGTTTTGACCCAGTAATCTTCTATATAATACACAAAGAACATAGCCACTGTGCTATTTCAGCAGTGGATTAAGAAGAAGTTCCTGAAGTCATTGCAGATCAACTATTAACACAGTTGAAGAAGCAGGTCTTCTGCAGAATAGCTAGTGATCTGCTGGACTTAACTTATTAGAGGGCTCCAGGCAAACTAGAGAGGATCACATTAGAAAATATAAAGGAAAAACAATTCTTTAAAACAGTAACAGGAAAATACACCTTGAGATTGCTTCCACAGTGAATAAAAGGTGAAAACAGGCACTGTCCATTTTTGCACTGAGCAATGCCTCTGCTTGTACCACCCATTCAGTCACACTTGAGCAGCTGTGCCTCATGGACGTGAACTTAGCTCTCTCTAATTCTAATTCAATAACCTAATTATTGCAGTGCACAGAATTATAACCTTCAAAATCCCGACAGAGCAAAATATAAGAGCAATTATGTCTTATGAAATATAGTATCGCTGTATGTGCTTGTTACTACTGTTTATTGCTGGAAGGTTAAGTAACAGATAGATACAGTTAATATGTCAAACTCTGGGCATATGAATACTTGAACTGAAAGGGACGGTTCTGCATCTCTTTGTCCTATTCCTTTGTTTCAGAGTTCTTTGAAAGTGGCAGCTCTTTTCATGACTGTGTGTGAAATGAGCTTGCGTGGAAAGTTCTAGACTTGACGAATGTGCATTTTGTTAAAATTTTCACAAACCATTTCCCCAAGGTTCCCAATCCCATTAAGGTTTACAAAGCCTATTGGGAATGCTTGAGGGAATAAGATAAACATTCAGAGGAATTTTGTAATGATGGGAAACGTTTTAATGTGGAAGAAATTATTTCTGGAGTTGATAAGCTATATGAGTGGTATGTGTATTCGTGTGTGTGTAAAGTGCCACGAATAAGTGTCCTGATCTTATAAACACTTTTCTTTAAAATAAATGTATATTGACAACAATGAATGACGGCACAGGGACACCGCAGTTCTTCCCAGTTGCCTATTTCCACCATACACACACCTACTTATGTTCGTTTGGATGTGGTGGGATTCAAATATGTGAACAACTGGTTCTCTGTGTGGATGCACTTCCAGAAGTCCATTCTGGGCCTGGGCAACAAAAAATTAGCTACCGGTTCTGCCAAACTGGTGCAAACTGGCTGAATCCCACCACTGCCTGTATGTTACACTCATTGGTGTCATCACTAAGGCGGGCTGAAGTAGAGACCTTCAGCAATCTCAGCTAGCTGTCATGTCACCCAGGCCTCTATTTTAGCCCAAGCACCACTACTGCCAATGAGAAATGCCATCTCAAGCCCACACCACTAGCCACAGAGGCTGCCAATGAATGTCACTGTAGGACTGCAGAAGCTCCATACTCATGTAGCAGACCTTATTCTCTAAATTGCATACACCATTCCTCCTCTATTTTTGCAAGATCTGGGAAAAACTCAAAGGTTTCTGAAGGTTTGCGAGAGTAGGATATGGTTTTGGGAAGATATGGGTATGGGCTGGCTGGCTGGCTTAGAGAATGGCATGAGGCAGAAAAGGTCAGCGGTGTGGGTCTTCAGATGGCATTTGTCATTGACAAATGGTGGTGCTGGGGGTGAAGTAGAGGTCTGGGTATGGTGGAATCTGGCTGAGGCTGTTGAAGGCCTTGCACCACTGCAGCTGCCAATGATTATCACTGTGCAGTAGTGAGGTGACATGTGGGTGGGAGGGGTTGCAGGAGTTGCAAGTGCTGCTGGGCAAGATGGGATGACTGAGACTTCCTTGGATGGGTATGGTTTTGCACCATACTGCAGCGCACTCCCAACTCATGCACAGCCTGTGCTTGGCCTCCCAAGGCTTCTTGGGGCCCCTTTAGCACCCCTGTACTCCCTATGTGGGACTCCCTCGGACACACAATACTTGGTTAACAACATAGCTAGGAATGGTGAGATTGCGGTTGTTAAGTGTGAGATTCATGTGAGTCTCGCTTTACAACCACATGGCAACGAAAATTCCAGTCCCAATTGTGATCGTATGTCAAGGACTACCTGTATATATAATCAAATTCATTAATAAACCATTGTTTTGAGGAAAATAGGAGTATTAGTTATGTTCACTTGAGTTACATAAAAAAGGTGAGATTAAAATATCATCCTATAATGCCATGATACTGGGAAAATCTATAGCTTGCAGAATCTAATCCTAAAGAAAAAGGGTAATTTTCAAAAAAGGCGTATATACAGCGAGGTGCACTTTTAATAACTGATTGTGTCATTGATTCAGACAAAATGCTAAGTGTAAAGCCGAAAATTATCCAATATACCAGAACACATTTTAGCCCTGTGAAATGTGTTGTATCTCTGTTTGGTTCTCACATTTAATGAAATTGTATTATGTGCTTGTGTATATATGTGTAAAATTATGTGTTGTGTGTAAATAAGTCTATCTCTGACTCCGTCTAGTGCTTTTAATGCAATTTTATTGTAGTGTGATTCTCAGTGGTGAAATGCTTAATTTTGTTCTTGTCCTTAATATATTTCAATTAGCAATAGTTGCATCTAGGATTAACCTTATTAGCTATAATGCTGCATTGCACAAGGTTTTTGTTGATACACATGTGTAGGTGTGTGGTATTTATGGCATGTAAATAGAAGAGAGAGAATGTACTGTACATGATGTATATTAAAATATGTGTATATAAAGAAATGTGTAAGATATATAAACAGACGTTAGGTAGATATACATATGCTTTCTTCTTTCTCATTCTCTATATCAAGAAAATGTTTTATAGGCACTCCCAGTTTACATAACCATTCCATTTAAAAAAAAATGTATAACCTCATTAAAAAAAAAACAGAAATAGAACAGTTGCCCCCAAACCAAACTTACAGCCTTCTTGAAAAATGATTAGGTAAAAAATGGTATAGTGGGTAGAAGGAATGACCTTCAAGCAGGAGATTGCAAGATTCTGTTATTATAACTTTATAATAAAAGTAGTATTGACCTGCATGACTTTAGTTTTCTAGTCTAATCTATCTTGAAGGGTTGAGATCAGTAGAGGAAAGTCTCTGAATAATAGTTTCTTGTAAGAAGATGTTACCCAACCTAATGTCTCGTTTTGTAATATTCATTCATAAATCATATGTCCTTTGAGCAGTCTAGATCAGGTAGGTTGAACAAATATGTTTGGTTTATGGCTTCTTAGAAAATAAGCAAATTTGTTTTGTCAGGTTTTTGCAAATCAGGTCTTATGGAACCCAGGAAGTGTCTGTACATCTGATTTTTATTAGTCAAGCTTTTATAGACATTTTCCATATTACTTTTGGTAACAGTATAGAACTACTTTTACTACCTCCAGAAGGCTTTAAAACAAAATCCAAGTCTAGTATAAAGCCCTGGCTTTCCTCATCTTGTTTAGCTTTTTTTTTTATGATGAATCCAAGGCTGATGCATCCATTCATTAAAAGCAACAGAGGATGCAGCTGTACAAGGGGGAAATGACTACATATTACTGAGATGTTGTACCTAAAGAGCACTGGTAGATGGGTTTGAAAAATAGGTGGTCTAAATAAGTCTGGTTCAATCTAAGTTTAACACTTTGTGAAGCATCACGAGAAATTTACATAGGGAAATGCATTTCAAAATTGAAATGCAAAATTTCTTTCTAGAATTCTTATCCCGGAAGCATCGGTTTTTCTACTTTAAATTTCCCAGACTTCTTTTTTTCCTGGAGATTTAAGAAAAGTTTCTTTTTTTATCAGTCTCCATCTAGCAAGTTCAGTCTTAGTCTTAAAAGAAGAATTTTTTTTCTTCCAAAATATAGAATGGAGTATCTATCTCTGCATATGACAGAAAACACCCTCCTTCTCTTTCTCATGAAACTACATACTTTATATCTGCATCTGTCTGGCAGTCAGTTGGCAAGCATAAAGCTGATATTTACCATAGAAACTCATTGTCAGATAATTTTGGCCTGGTGTTATGCTCCTCAGTTAAAATTGAATTTCTGCTTGCATAAATCCCCATACCAATATTGACTTGAAGACCAATCCATGTTGGGGATGCAGAGACTGTGACTTGCAAATCAATTATAACCTTTATAATTACTGTAGCACATGAAATGAGTATTACTTTTTCATGATCTGGCTTTTACAACATGAGTGGAAAATGATTTTATAAGTGGGAAATGTATTATTTGATTCTGTATGGAATATCATTTATTATGTATATGCATTTGCAGTCTTCCTATGTATTTTGAATTAAGGGACAGTTAATTTTTTTATGAAACTAAGATTACCTTGTATCTGAGAGCCTTAATTATAAGGCATATTTGGGCTTTTCACTGGGGTATTTGGTTGTCTTTCTTACATGACAGGTGGTTTTTTTGGTTTCTATGAGCTTTCCTAGTATCTTAATTAAATTCAGATTTTAATTCAGTAGCTGCCTAACAAGTTTTTTTCCCCCAGGTTACATTCTTGGAATTTCCCCTTTTAGGTAGTCATAAATTCAAATGCAAAGGCTAACTCATTAACAAGGCATCCAACACTTTCTCACAGCAATTCTATTCTGTGAATGTATCAGCAATTGGTACAGCAGGAAAGGTTAATAAATCACATGTCTGCTATCATTTTCTAATTCTTCCCTTCAGTCATAAAATTAACTAAATAACTACTGTGAGCATCATTTTAGTCAACCACCAGCTACGAGCACTGCTGTATAAAGGCCAGTTTACAGTAAGGGCATAATTTGAATATGAAATGTAAGTAGAAGCAAGAAAGCTTTATGTGGGTCATCTCTTTCAAGCACTTTGATAGCAACATACACACAGGATTAGTCCCAGAAGCAATCTAAGGTAAAGACAGAAAGGCCAGCTGGTTAACCAATCAAAATTTAAAAAACCTAAATGGATAGCCTGGTGGTTCATTTCAAGCACAGACTTCTGAGGCTAAGAAAGTTGTGTAAATATTGTAAGTATTATCTCAGAGTTATCTGTTTCTAATCACTTGATTCATGGGACTTGGAGGATTTATTTATTTAGTAGTGCTAGTAGCTAGCTTCAACAGTTTGCAGTTCCTTCTTTTAATTAGCAGTTCTGGTGAGATAGGAAATGGATGATTACTGTTTCCACACTGCAACAATAATTAATCCAAAGGACCTGTCACTTGGGACAACCATTTGCCTGAAATAGTATAGATAGAGTCTCCTGCTTGAGCAGGGGGTTAGGTTCCCCTCCAGTTCTGTTACTCTGTTGATTAAATGTGGTAGACTCCCACGGTTTTGTTCACTGGTTCTTTTTCCGAGAAACAGGAGAAAGACTAGATAAAATCTAGATGAAGTACTATTGAGTTAACCAGGCAGTAACACAGGAGGCAAGCCAGAATCACGGCTTAAAATTCCAGACTTTGAAGTCATGGATTTCAGCTCCAGTTCAGCTACACAGTACCAAGACACTAAAATGCTAGGTTACTTGCAGAAACCTTTGTGATTACCAGTTATTCAAAAGAATGGTCTATTTCAGTGTTTCCCAAACTTGACAATTTTAAGGCATGTGGACTTCAACTCCCAGAATTCCACAGCCAGCAATGCTGGCTGTGGAATTCTGGGAGTTGAAGTCCACATGCCTTAAAATTGTCAACTTTGGGAAACACTGGTCTATTTGGTCATATTTTTCTGAATAGCTTACTTCCTGCAACTAATTGTGATCAGTATCAGCTGTACCTGGATGCAGCCTAGCGGGTACATAATTTCCAATATTTCAAATTCTGTCTGAATGCCTGAGAACAGGCAAATATATAAATAACTTACGGTTCTCAGTCTGTGTAGTAGGCTGTGCAACACTTTGCATTCAAGGCTTCAGAAGGTGGGGAGGAGGGCACATATAGCATATGGCTACATCATTGCCTCTTTTCCTGGAATTATGATGCTCTTGTAGAGGGCAGACTTATGATCTCCACAATGCAGCTTATATAAAGGGCTGCAGACAGGTGCTCTATGTCTACCCCAAAATATCCTTTTGCCTTTGAATCTGAAGCTTTGCAGAGCTCTTTTAGGTACTAACTACTTATGGAATATTGTCTTACCACTCTACCCTTAGGATCTTGCCTGATAATAAAGAGATTATTATGAGAGAAGAAGCATTATTAGTACTGCTGAATATGGAATGAATTCAATGAATTCCATAATTTTCATCATGAATCAAATGCAGAAAACCACCAAGAAGCAGCATAAAATGAGAGAGTGAAATGTGAAGGAATGTGGGTAGAAAAATCTGACAGCTTTCTGGTAGAAAACAACTGTTTTATACCGCTGACCCAGTGATCTGTATTGGCAAAAGTAGCATGGCCAGGAAGAGTCATAAAATATAAGGCTTCAAAGTTTCATTTCTTATACAATTAGATAACATATCTTTAAAAAAAGATCAAAAGTTGCTAAAGGAGATACAACACAAATATTCCAAATATTGCGAGATTGATTTTATTTATGAATATCTACAAGAGAAATACATTGATGCCTGATGCAAGATAAATTTCATGATGTGGAAGAAAATACATCCTCTCAGGTTGTCTGTTCATAAATCGCTGTCAAATGGGAGACAGGAACTATTAAGTCTGTATTATATTAATACAGCTGTAAAAGGACAGCTCAGTTCCTTCATGGTTATGTCTACTTTGGCGAGACCTATCAATTATTTACAAGCTGTGATGTAGAAATGCATTAATGATTTGATTAAGTGAATGCTCTGCCATGCCTGAACTAACTTTGAAATGTTTTGATATTGTTTTGCGTTTAAGAACCCACAGAGGCATAGATCTCCAGGGAAGTTTGAAAAGTACTTTGAAAACGTTAAGCATGCCTGGTAACTAAATTTCTAAGCTTTTGTGCCTTAAAAAAAAAAAATAGACAGAGCTTTGTTTTTGAAGATGGCATAGCTATTCACAATACCATATATTTGAATCCTGGACAGTTCAAATTTTTATTAGTTTATGAAACTATAAAATACAGAAATAGAAAGCAAAATTAAAATAATGGGAAAAAGAGGAGAAGGGGAAGAGAAAAAAGTGTAGGAGAAAGTATCTGAGGAGTTGCCACAAGGCAGAGGGGGCCACATTGTTCACCAGAGCACCAGAGGGAAGGACGAGAAACAATGGTTAGAAACTGATCAAAAAGAGAAGCAACCTGGAATTAAGGAGAAACTTTCTGACAGTGAGGACAATTAACCAGTGGAACAGCTTGCCTCCAGAAATAGTGGGCGCTCCATCACTGGAATTTTTTAAGAAGAGACTAGACATTCACCTGTCTGAGATGGTATAGGTTCTTCTGCTTGAGCAGGGAGCTGGACTAGAAAACCTCCAAGGTCCCTTCCAACTCTTACTCTATTCTATTCTATTCTATTCTATTCTATTCTATTCTATTCTATTCTATTCTATTCTATTCTAATTTTTCCCCTTTACCTTACACAATATACTTGAATCCTAAGGTGGACAATTACCCATACCTTTGCTTGCATTTGTACTTTGAGTGCCTCCTGTATTACTAAGTTATTACTAAGCATAACTCCTTGAGTCAGTATATGGATACCTTCTCTCTCTTTCTCTGTTCTCATCCAAATTTCCATATATTTAAAATTTGTCCTGTAAATGCACATATTGAACATGCTGCTCCTAGCTTCAGATTGTTCTTGTCTAATTTAAATCCAGTTAGATTTTGCTTCTTCCTGTCCATTATGTTGATCAACGCTAGACTTCTCATCTTTCTTCTTGACTTTCAGCATTTTATCCACAGGTGTTAATCAGCCTCATTTACACTTTACCATTCACCTCCTCTTGTTCTGCCACCTTTATCTGCAAACAGCTGACATCTGTTTCATAACACGCACCTAGAGTGTTGTTATTTTGACAGCTATTTTTTTTTCTTATCAGTAAAACCCGACAACATGGTTGCCCTTTCAGTGAGCAGAAGAGCGGTAATTAGTCCATTGTGAGGACAAAGGCTATTCAGCATCTGCTTGGTTTCTTTTGAGTGAAAGTTCTGCATGGACAATGTAGTTGGGGTTTGATTCTGTATTTGTACTCTAATCTAATAAGTATACTGAATTCTTGATTCTGAAGAAAAAAAATATAGACCTATTGTCTTAGATGTTAAATTATTAAATCCAAATAAGTCAACAATAATAAGATCATAAAACAAACTGCTGCTGTGCAATAGACAAAAAGTTTATTTAACTCGGCATCCCATTTTTATTAGATTATAATCCCTGACTCTTTAACGTTGGCTTCTGACAAAGAAGATGATTCAGATGGCCATTGATTCCCCTATTTGAGAATCTACTACAATTCTTTCCCTATTTTCAGTCATAGAAACAGAAGATGAAAACTCTAAATTTCATTTACAACCCATCAGCCACACTGCAACCAATATTTAAATCTAAATGCATGGTCCTATGGTCATTTTTACGTGAGTATAGATCTATTGCCATTTGTACTGTTAAGAGCTCAGTTGATTGTGAATCAATTGCTGAAACAACTATATAGAAGAAGTGTATAAGTTTTGTTTAATTTCGAATCTCTGTCTCCTCCATTTTGTTTTGTTCCAAACTTTGGTTCCAGTTTTGCATACCATAGGCCTCGCTTAACAACTATCCTGTTTAGTGACTATTCAAAGTGATGACAGTGTGAAAAAGTATCACATTTACGACCATCACAGTATCCCCTGGTCACATGATTGCCATTGGGCACTTTACAACCAGCTTCCCACAAGTAGAGTCAATAGAGCTCTAAAATTGCAAGTCGTAGTTGTGGAATGTCTCGCTGTATCAGGGATCAGCTATATACTTATGAGAAGATCTCATGAGAGACAGAAAACATTCATTTACTCTGAATGTTTTTTATAAGAATTAGCTTCACAGCTTCCAGACTGTTATTCAGACTGGAAATGTTTGTATGCTATGCACAGAGCAATGTTAATAGTACAATCAAAATGTGATGCTTGGCAACAGGAAAGTATTTATAATTTCAGTGTCTCAAGGTCAGGTGATCACCATTTATGCTCTTCCCAGATGCTTCCAACAAACAAAGTTAATAGGGAAGCTGAATTCGCTTAATAACCATGTGACTTGCTTAATAACCATAGCAAAAAAGGTAAAATTCAGCAGGACTCACTTAATGACAATACTGCTGAGTACCAAAAGTCCCAGTCCCAATTGTGGTCATAAGTTGAGGACTATCTGTAATACAGGTCCATTTTTGTGCAGCTTTTGCACCCTAATGCAGGTGGAACTTGTGAGTGAGAAAATAAAAAAATTGGAGAAAGAACATTGATATAGCAACTCTTCTGTACATTAGCTGAACATGAAGATAATGGTCCATTCTCTAATGGCAGCTTCTCTATACTGCTTCTAATCTTAGAAATAATAAGAGAAATCAAGATTAGTCATTTTGACTTTGTATTCAGTCTTCCAAGTTACACTTTGGTATATGTTTGGTCTTGTACCTTTGTTCTTTGTTTATAAAATACTTAAGGCTGATTCTAAGAATGTAACATTACCCGAGTATTAAATACTTTGAGGAGGGATTTATGCTGCATAATGGAGATAAACTACATACAGTGTAGTTTAAACAGACTCTTATCTCCTATTTTAGAGTTTAGAACCACTAGAGTTGCATTTTAGAATAACAGAATGACAGAGTTGGAAAGGATCTTGGAGGTCTTCTAGTCCAGCCCCCTGCTCAGGCAGGAAGTCCTATACCATTTCAGACAAATTGTTGTCCAATCTCTTCTTAAAAACATGCAGTGTTGGAGAATTCACTATCTCTGGACGCAAGTTTCCTGACTAATTGTTGTGTCAGGAAATTTCTCCTTAGTTCTAGGTTGCTTCTCTCCTTGATTACTTTCCATCCATTGCTTCTTCTCCTGCCTTCAGGTGAAGGCATAGACTAAAAGGCATGAAGCAAATGAGAAGGGGGTACCTCTTCATCCTTTTGTTTTCTTATAGTCAGTAATAAAAGATTAAATCAATTCTGAACTCATTTCTTCATAAATATTCTGCAGTTTTTAATTACAACCACAAAAGGGAGAGGACTTTAAGAGCCCTATCAACCTTTACAAAACTACTCTCTTCAAATATCTCTTGAAGGACTCCTTCAGAAGAAAAATGGGATAAAAATGAAATAGAAAAAATAGACATATAATGCTTTCAAAATTTTCTAGAATGAATGACTGGCATCTAATACTTTAAAAACCACAGTACAAAAGAGAGCAATTTAGGCTACAGTTGAATATGACTCATAAACTAGGAGCTAAGTCCTTCAGAATCTGAAGTAAATTCTATAAATGTATATTAGCAACAGCAGGCTTAAAAGAACAAATAATGTATAATATTAATGATAATTTTTAACAAATATTAAGATTCATGCTATTTTGTATGGTATGTGAATGAGAGTTTGATAATTATTAGGAAAAGACAGTAGCTACATAGAATCTAATGAGTAGGCAGCATGTAAATTGTTGTAATCAATCAAACAATCCCGGTGTTGTCTGAGTTATTATTGATAAAAAGAGAGATGGTGTTGAGAATAAAAAAGATGACCTTGAGAAATATAGGTGAGCTCTATTGCCAAAGTAATAAGAAAAATATGTCCTAAGCCCAAAAAGTGCAGAAGGAATTTGAAAGCAGCTTAGATCGACACTACCATTCTCATGAGAATAGGAGGAGAAGAAGGTATCAGATTCGCAAGATTCTGTTATTTTAGCCAACATTAATAAAAGTAGTTTTAGTTCTCCTGTGGAATTGATTTCCTGATCTGGTTTATAGTAGAGCTGATAAAGAATAGTTTCTATCCAAATTAATAACATTTAGTAATTGTGCTTTGTGTATGTTATAGACTGCTTCATGACACCATTTCCTTGATTTCTCAGTAACTTATAAATTTTAGCAACTATCCTATCTACCTCTGAGGAATGCTACAATAATTTAAATGAGAACCAATTTGTCAATAAAATGTCCAGTTCTTTGGTAGCACTAAGGACATGTTCTGCCATTTTTCCCCTTCCAGCAAACTGTTCTAAATAAAACTTTCCTCTAATTAGTAAAGCATGATGCCTGTCAGTGTGGTGTATGACATTTTGTCAATGTCAAAAGAATTATACTTTTGCTCAAGGTGTACTTACCCCTTGTGGAATGACAAACCATTTGTCCAGAAACAATTCCAAGCATATCTAAGTCAACAATGTACCATTTAGATAATTAGATGTGCAGATAAATAGAGGTTTTTCATGTCTGTGCCACAGAAGCCTCTATAAATATAATAATGATACAATGTATTACATTTGCAAGTAGTTCTTATATCAGTCATAAGCCATTAGAACATAGAACCATTAGTTTGAATACTCTGTTTGATTATTCTTTGTAATACTCATTGCTTCAAAATCAAGCAAATTAGGTGCCGTGAATGGAATTCAATTCCTCGTCACCAAATGGGCTAATGTTCACTCTCAATTGCATCAAAGCAATAATCTGTGTATTATTCAATGTTGTTTAGGTAATCACTCCTGGTAAAGTAATTTCTATTCTCTAAATAAAACCTTTTCTATTCTGGCAATTGGTGACTGAAAACTGATACCTGTGAAGATAATAGATACACTTGTTACATACTTAGCACAAGATCTAGATTTTTGGAAATTTAAGTACAAGGTATCATGTTTGTAATAACACAGCAGTAATCTTTTAAAAATCTGCTCAAATCTACTAGTATTTGAAATGATATGTGTTTAATAACTGATAGATAGCTTTTCTGATATGCAAAATTGATGAAGAATTTTAGAAGAATGCAAGTTTTGAGTGGACTGATGATTTGTAATCAATATGTTGTGAATGGATATTGAGTAGATGATTTTTTCTGATGAGATAATAATGCAAATATGAAGGATATGAGACTCTACATTTTACAAAATGTCTGACCGGTGGTAAACATCACAGATGAGTAAATGAAGACTTGATACCGTGCTAGATGACTCACTCTTAGCAAGCCTGAAAGTCTTGGATTATTTATTGATTGATTGATTAAATTTCTACATTGGCCATCTCACCTAAGTGACTCTGGATGGTTGAACAACAGCATAGTAATAATATAAACAAATGTCTAAAAGCACAGTTTCAGTAAAACACAGAATTAAGAACAAGTTAAAAATGAAAAATAAAGATAAAAAAATTAAGAATCATTATTAGATACTTACACACAAACATATATATATATATACATATATGTATGGATTCTAGCCTCTGCTAGAATCCACTGTAAATTTGTCATAGTAAAGAGAACTTTATTATTTTAACCCAATTAATGCATCATTCAACATTGTTTAGAACAATCTAAATTGTCAAAATGTTGCTTTGATTGTATGTAAGAAAGTCTACATAATAGTTATGAATCAGTCAGTGGTTTGTGCCACCCTGATTTGTAAGTTAGTACTCTTTGGGTTAAAGCATTCAGTATATTGGGCAAAAAGAATGTTAAATATGAGGTTGTCACAATGACATGAATAACCATTTAATTTACCTTCTTTTGTATGGTAGTATTGGCGAGGACAAATACTCATATATGTACTGCACGGAAGAGACAATATAAGCATTATCTGTCAATTAAGTTCTCCTTGTTGAAGTACCTCACATGATATGCATGTGTTCCACATAATACCTTGAAAAGGTTTATTTGCAAATGCTATAAACTATCAAGAATTTTGCAAGGTCATGTGTCCATTGGATAAAAATGGATATGAATGAAATGAATATCTATGGCTGTAGATATTCTACTCAAACAGTAACGTATAAATCATAGCCCTTGGTAGAGGAACAATGAAAGAATGACACAAACCCATGCAAATTAAGATATAGAAAATATATTTAAATGTGCCTTCTAGTTCTTGTTGCCAATCAAGTCCAGAAAGGTAAGAGAGCCTGAAATAATTTGATCCTAAATATGGCAATGAGATATATTTTGCAAGATACCAGGATCATACTTTTCTGATGTTGAAAGACTTGCACTGGTTTTACAATTTAAGGACTGCTTCTATTATAAAAAGTCAGTTGATTTAGGCACCCATATCTGATAGATCATATAATCTTGATAAGAATCTGTCCAGATACTAAATAATTGTTTAATTGTAATGATATCCTTGTTCCACCAGGATGACAATTTAAAAAACATTGCAGTATTTGCTGCTGTATATATATTAACTGTCAGTTGTGCAACACATACATAGAATAACTCTTCATGTCTAGAGAATCACTGGTAAGATACAGTACTGGTATCTTAATCCATAGCCTTATATAATAAATTCTGTATTCTCAGTGTGATGTCTTCAAAGACAAACATAGACAAACAGGGTTAAATACTTGAGAGAAGCAAGCAACCGAACAAACAAACCAGGATGAAGGATTTATCAGAGTCTTTTCCACTATGTTAAATGTAAGCTGGGAATTATTTCTGACAGATTCCACGGGTTGCACCAACATGGATTCATTCTCACTTGCAAAGGAAAATCCTCTTGCTTCTTGACCGGATATGTTGGATCACTGACTCTGATCTCATTATAGATTATCCTGAATCAGAATGGTTATTTTTCTTGCATACGTTGCCATAACCAAACAGCACCAAAAGTCAAGTTTTATCATGCATTACCCAAGCAGTGTAAAACAATCCTAAAATACTAGTACTTAGATTCATATTTGTTCCATTGGTACATTGGATCTAAATGATTACTTAACCATTCATACAATTTTATATATTTTTCTTTCTTCTTTTTGTATTACTTTCTTTTTCTAACCAAAGGTATGTATCATATGCTCAAAGATTTGCTAGTTTTCTTCTCAACATTGCTGTTTCTTATTGAGGCCTTTCTTCTATATAGGAGATCTGGAAAAAGCACGGCATGGACTCTTTCCCACTTTGGATCCTCCATTCGTCATGGCTCTCAGCTGCATACATATAACTTAATGTATTAGACTCTCCATTGAAGCTTCTGTATAGTTATGAGGTGGGTATAGTCTCTGAGTTCCTTGAAGGAAGTCTTTCAAACCATCTTTTATGTCTTTAGCTGCACATATTTATTTTACTCACAAATAGATCTCACTTGAGAGATAAGTGTTTTGTGGAAGGCTTTGAAACTATTTCAGAGAGCAAATGATCCTTCTTCTCTCAAACAACATTTCTTGTATATAGAAAAACTGTCCTGACATTATGATAGGATTTTCTGAGCCTGACCTAACAAAGGATATAGCTAAAGTCTTTGAGTTGACTTTGAAGATAAATATGTCAATCACATGGAAGTTCATTGATGTTGTCTTCTTCTAAGATATTTTTCAGCTTTCCTATTGCCTCGCTATTCTCTAGAGATCTCCCATACTAATGCTAAAGTGGGCACATTCATGATTAGCTTCTGAACCTAGACAAAGAGGGTTGGACTAGGGGACTGCAAAGGTCCTTTCCAACCCTATTATTCTATATTCTCTGTTCTAAATAGCTAAATAACAGCATACTCTCAAAATAAAGAATAATGTTCTGCTGTGAGTTGACAGAATCATGAGCAATGTGTTTGCATTAATCAAACTAAGCATATATTATACATAACAATAGCACAGCATCTTCCTTTTATTTTCTCCTTTGAGTTATTAAGTCTCCATGGTTATGGGAAAAGGAAGCAATATATCCTGTGTTGATATCTCTACAAAAATAAGGAAGATTAGCTTTTCAAGTCTTCTCTTCAATATGGACTCATCAGTTTATGCAAATTGGGTTTTATTGTTTCTCCCCCCCCTTTTGGTAACTCAGCCAATACTGTAGCCGTTTCTCACTTTCTTCTTACAGTTCCGCTAAGATAACTTAAGAATGTAAAATGTCCATTGTTTTTTTTATTTTTATTTAAAAAGTTTTTTATTTATAATACAATTTTTTTAAAAAAGAAAACATTGGACATGACGTAACATTCCAGTTTGAATGTTTCTATCAAATTATTTCTCCTCTTAAATTCAATTCTTTATCTCTATAAATATATATAAAGTTTTTATACAATACTAAATACATTTTCTCTATTTGCTAACCTAAGAATATATATATTTCCATCTTATCGCTAATCTATAACCCCAACAGTCCTCCTCGATTCCCACCAATGGTACAATTTATCCCAGATTTCAAAATATTCTGATCCGCTTTTATCTTTCAATTCCATCGTAAGCCTGTCCATTTCAGCACAAGATAGTATTTTATGCAGTATCTCTTCATCTGTGGGAGTTTCTTTATTCTTCCATTTTTGTGCAAAAGCCAATCTAGCCGCAGTCAAGATGTGCAACATCAAATAGACTGTTCCCTTATCATATTTATCTGTGGTTATACCCAATAAAAAGAGTTCAGGTTTTAACTCTAACTCCGACATTAACATTTCTTTCAACCATGATTATCCTATTCCAATAATCATGGGCTTTAGGACATTCCCACCACATGTGATAATAGGTCCCTATTGCTATTTTACATTTCCAATATATAGGTGAAGGATTTGGGCCCATTTTGGCTAACCTCGTGGGTGGGAAATGCCATCTGTAAAACATCTTATAAAGATTTTCCTTATAAGAAGTGGCTAAAGTGAGTTTCCTGTTTCTTTCCCACAATTCTTGCCAAATATGTAAATCAATATTAAACCCAAAATCCCTACTCCACATTAATATAGTTTCCTTGACCTGCTCTTCAAACATTGCCTGGTCTAGAAGGTAGTGATATATTCTTTTAATCATTTTATCTTTGGTTCCTAATAATGTTTTATCTAACTGAGGGGCGGGGCCAGCTGTCAGGAAGAACGGGTGTGTTGGATGATTCTCTGAAGCATCTAACCCCGTTCCCGACTGTTTGACAGATCCTTTGGGGTCCCTAGTTCCCTGGAGGGGGACTGGGAACAACAAGGCGCCCTGGGGAGTGGATTCAGGCGGCAGTCAGGAGCCACGAACCCAGGAGAAGCTTTGACAAGTCAAGCGGAGAAGGGGAAACGGCCGACTATGGCGGCAGTGAAGAAATGACAGCAGTCAGCTGGCCGAAGCTTAGCGGTGGAAAAGCTGGACGGTGACATGACAGTTCCAGTCAAATTCATCTGAGCAGAGATTCTGACTAGAAGGGATCCGGTGTGAGATCGTACTGGAGGATTTCGCTTGAAACTTACTGACTTTAGTAGCCTACAAGAGGGGAGGAGGGATTTCCCTCGCTCCTGGAAAAGCGGCGAAAAGGAAGGTTTGGCTAAAAAGGCTTGCCTGCTTACTTGCTACGTTGGCTGGATTTGTGGAAAAGAGAAAGGGGGCGTCCTCCTTCTTCCCCTACTCCAGAGACTGAAACTTAGCCCTGGAAGGCTAGCTACTCTAAGGCACAAGGGAGATCGCTTGGAAGAAAAAAAATGGAGGTAGACATTTTGGAATGAATAGACAAATTTAATACCAGAGACAATATTAATACCAGAGACAATATTAGAGTGACACCTGCTGGTTAAATCGAGAATTGCTGTAAGAGTGGGAAGGGAAAAACTACTAGGGAAAGAGGCTGTGTAGCAAATTTGCCCTTGCCTTGTAATGTTAAGAACTTCTTGATTCTTAGTAACAACTTTGATACTCTGGAAAACATTTTAACAATTGTAAATAAGTGGGGAGGTTGGTTTGGAAAATTGAAAAAAATGTCTAGTACTCCAAATCTTACAAGGGCTGGAATAGGGAGAAAGCAGACATTTCAAACTACATTGCTAGAACCAGGTTCTGTTAGGCAAAGATCACTAGAAGAAATGGCTCAAAAAGATAGGGCAAACCCACTTAAAGACTTGCAACAAATGCTGCAATCAATGCAAGAGTTAATGTGTAAAAACCATGAAGATCTGAAAAAAGAAATAGGTGAAATAAGGAATGATACAGGTGAACTTAAAGATAAAATTAAATCTATGGATGGGAAATTTGAATCCTTCCACCACCAACTTATGAAAAATGAACAAAAACTAGTAGAAATGGAGGAAAGGATGGATAAAGAAGAGCAGAGAGTGGATGAAATGAATGAAAGGCTAATTCAAGCCAATAAAGAATTAGAAACCACAGTTATTTCTTTGGAACTTGAGAAGGCTGCTCATTATCTACGGTTTCAAAATGTAGGAGAGATGAAGGGTGAAGACCTCCCAGTAATAATGTCAGATATTCTAGCAGGAGCGTTGGGGTCTACAAGAGAGGAGATGGCCAATGAGATAGATGAAACCTATAGAATACACACAAATTACGCAAGACGACACAATCTTCCCAGAGAAGTGCACATTAGGTTTATTAAGAAATCAGTTAGGGATGAAATTCTTTTCAGATTCAGAGATGATACACTGGAATATCGAGGTAAACAGCTGATTGTACTTAAACAAGTGCCCAAAAGAGTGAGAGACCTGCGAAGGCCTTACCAATACATAACTTCCAAACTGATAAGGAAAAATATTAATTTTAGATGGCTAACTCCGGAAGGAATTCTGGTAACATGGCAGGAGAAAAAGTTTCGCCTAGACTCAATAGAAAAAGCAGAGGAATTCTACAGGGAAAACTTTGGTAGTAAGGAAGATTTAGTTGAAAGAGAAGCAAGAGAGGAAGGAGAGACACTGGTGCAAGCCATTGAAGCTAGAGGTAAAAGAGTTGAGCTTCGAGAGGACACTGATGAAGGGAAAAATGAAGAAAAGCAGGAGGAGAGTAGGTTTAAGGAAATTAAAGAGGCTAGACCGATAAGATCAACAGTGGAAAGAGGGAAGGATTTACAAACTCAAGAGTCTAGACCAGCAATAGTAACTAGATCTAAACATAGATAAGGAGGGGAAGAAATGTGTTGAATCTATATCTATCAACGTTAATGGCCTCAACTCTCCAACAAAAAGGAAGAAGTTTTTCAATAGGCTCAATAAGATGAATTTAGATATAATAATGTTACAAGAAGTCCACATTAAAAAACAACATCAATATTTATTAAATTGTCCTAAACTGGGGAATATGTTCGCAGCACTTTCGCAATATAAGAAAGGAGGTGTGGTAGTATATATTAAACAAGAAATTGTGGCTAAGCAAATTTATAAGGACGAAGATGGCAGAATTCTAATTGTGGAAGTAATTTTGAATAAAACCAAAATTCTTTTGGTTGGAATTTATGCCCCGAACGAGGGGCAAAAACGTTTCTATAAAAAACTCTACAACATTATTAGCCAATTGGAACATGATAGCATTTGTATAATGGGTGACTATAATGCAATTGTGGATAATAATCTAGATTATAAATGTGGAAAGAATAGAAAAAGAATTAGAGGAACAATATCTGATATTTTCTTTAAAATGGTAGATGAGTTTAATATACAGGATATTTGGAGAGAAAGGAATCCTGGGAAAAAACAGTTTACTTTTTATTCTGGACGTCATCAATCTTGGTCCAGAATTGATATGGTGTGGATGTCAGCTGACTTAAATTTAGAAGTAGAGGAGATTATGATTGATACAAATACCTGGGCTGATCACAATCCGATTAGAATTAAATGGAAGGGGCAAAAAAATACGAGGAGATGGACTCTAAAAAGGGCAATCTTAAATCATAAAGAATTCAAATTAAAATTAGAAGAACAATTGGATCTGTTTTTTAAGTCAAACAAGAAGGAGGATACAAACTGCCAAAATTTATGGGATACAACCAAAGCCTACATGAGAGGCGTTGTAATTTCTTATATGGCTAGGCAACACAAAATCAAAACACAACGCCAAAGACAACTGGAAGAAGAACTACGTAAAGTTGAGGATAACTTGCAAAATGAACCACAAAGATGTGATTTGAAACAACAGATTGATTTAATTAAACATAAGATGGATATTATTACGAAGGAAGATCTAGGACAGCAGATAAAACGTACTAAACAAAATTTCTTTGAAAATGCCAATAAACCAGGGAGATGGTTGGCTTATAAAATCAAAAAACACAATAATAAGTAGAGAGTTACCAACCTTTATAACGCCAAAGGTGATATGGTGTGCCAGAACGAAGGAAAAAAGCTAGTGGCATATGAGTTTTACAAGAATTTATATAAAGACGACGAAAAGAGAAATAACCATGACATAGTACAGTATTTACAACTAGTCGATTTACCCAAGGTGCCAGAAGAATTTAAAACTCTCCTAAATAAAGAGATAACACATTTAGAACTCTCGGTCGCAATTAAGAAACAGAAGAATAATAAAACACCTGGGCCAGATGGTATACCTGCAGAAATGTATAAAATTGCACAAGAATCTTTAAGCTCAATGCTGTTGGACTTATTTAACGAGGTTTTAACCCAAGCTAAAATACCAGCTTCATGGGAAGAACCCTTCCTCACGTTGATTCCTAAAGAAAACACCAATCTGACACAAATTAAGAACTATAGACCCATTTCTCTTTTGAATTCAGATTACAAAATTTTCATGGCAATAATGGCACAAAGATTGGAAAGGTTCTTAGTGGATTTTATACATATTGATCAAAACGGCTTTCTATCTAAAAGATATATAAGAAACAATATTAGGACTGTTTTGGACATATTGGAATATTATGAAGTACATAATGAAAAGCAAATGTGTTTAATTTTTCTTGATGCCCAAAAAGCATTCGACAATGTAAAATGGGATTTTATGTTTAATCAATTATTGTATATGGACTTTGGGGAAAATTTCTTAAATATGTTTAAATCAGTTTACTCTAAGCAGGTGGCCAAAGTAATAATCAATGGAGAACTGACTGAGAGTTTCCAAATGCAAAAAGGCACAAGGCAAGGCTGCCCACTATCACCATTGTTATTTATATTATCTCTTGAGGTATTAACTAGAGCAATCCGGCAAGATGAACAGATCCAAGGTCTAGAAATCAAGAAAGAGACATTTAAAATACAAGCCTTTGCAGATGATTTAGTTTTTATTATTGAAGAACCACTACAATCAGGGATTAGACTGATGGAAACATTGAATAGATACGGGGAAATAGCAGGTTTAAAAATAAATAAAGAAAAAACTAAAATGCTTGTCAAAAATATGACTAAAATACAGAAAAATGAATTGGTTGACAGAATTGGTGTTCAAATTACAAATAAAATTAGATATTTAGGGATACAACTGACTGCCAAATGCGCTACGCTTAAAAGGGATAACTATGATAAGTTAATAGAACAGATTCAAAAAGACTTTGATATTTGGACTAACCTACAGCTCTCTTTTATGGGCAGAATTGCGGTGATTAAAATGAATGTGTTGCCAAAAATCTTATTTTTGTTCCAATGTATACCTATAAAATTAGACAAGAAATTTTTTCAAAATTTGAACAAAATGATGTGTAAATTCATCTGGCAAGGAAAAAGAGCAAGGATTAAATTAAAATTACTACAGGACTTAAAGGAAAGGGGGGGATTTGGTCTTCCAGACTTGGAGAAATATTACCAGGCCGCAGCATTAGTATGGGTAAGAGATTGGATATTACTAAAAAATAGGAGACTATTGTGTCTGGAGGGCCATGACCTACAAATAGGATGGCATGCCATATTATGGGATCATAAATATAAAGTACATAAATATTTTCGAAGTCACTATATTAGGCAAGCTCTTATTGATGTATGGACAAAAATTTGGCAACCAAATTATACCCAAGTACCTAGTTGGATCTCACCGTTAGAAATATATGTACACCCAAAATTTACTCAATTAGACAAGATCATAACATATAAAAATATCTTAGATGAAAGAGGGGAATTGAAATCCAGGAAAACCATCCACGATGAAGGGATAGAATTAGAATGGTGGGCATACCTGCAACTGCAGGCAAGATATCGGAAAGACAAAAAAGAGTTAGGCATTAAATTAGAACCAATAGAATTGGATAAAATAATTTTGGGGTCGGAGGATAAAATGATTAAAAAATTATACTACTATTTGCTAGATCAGGCAACGTACGAGGAACAAGTAAAAGTGACTATGTTGAATTGGAGTAAGGATTTTGGTCTTAATTTTGATCTGCATATATGGCAAGAACTATGGGCAAGAAACAAGAAGCTTACTTTGGCCACCTCTTACAAAGAGAACCTTTACAAAATGTTTTATAGATGGCATCTCCCACCCACAAGATTGTCTAAAATGTATACCAATGTCTCCCCTAAATGTTGGAAATGTAATTTGAAAAGTGGAACTTACTATCATATGTGGTGGGAATGCACGCGAGCTTGTGATTTTTGGAACAGGATTAAAATATGGTTGGAAGAAATATTAGAGCAAGCGGTAGAACCAAAACCAGAACTCTTTCTATTAGGTTTAACTACGCAAAAATATGACAAAGGCGTATTTTATTTAATGCTACACATTTTAACGGCCTCCAGGCTGGTTTTTGCTCAAAATTGGAGGAACAAGGAAACCCCAACGGAAGAAGAGATCCTGCATAAAATTCTAATATGTGCTGAGATGGACAGGCTTACAATGATTATGAAAGACAAAACGGAACACGAATACTTCGAAATCTGGGGCAAATTTTACCGCTGGTATGAATTAAGAACTGCTCGGACTTCAAACTAATGGTAGAATTAAAAGATATACATAACTGTACATATAATTGTATATATAATTGTATTGTATAAAAGATGAGATTTATATAGAGGTTAAGAACAATGTATAAAATTTTTGTACTATGATAGGAACTGATAGAAAAATTCACTCTGGAATGTCATGTTTGTCCATTGTTGTTTTAATTGTATTATGAATAAAATTTAAAAAATAATAAAAAAAAATAATGTTTTATCTAACTCTGTTGACTCTATTTTTATACCCCAATCTTTTTTATCTTTCCTATATCTTGATTGCAATTGGAGATATGCCCACCATTCCAGTTCTATCCCTTCTTCCTGAAGATTTTTCCTTGATTTCAATTCTCCTCTCTCGTCTAATATATTTTTATACGTTATTACTTTCCCTTGTTGTATGAACATTGGATGTATGTGCATTTCCAATTTTGAAATCCAATTAGTAATTTGCATATAATTTTGTTGCCTGATTTTAACCCACACATCTATTAACGCTCGTCTAATATAATGCCTCTGGAAGTACTGGTGGACCTTGTATTTCTCATCCCATAGTATGGCATGCCACCCAATCTGCATATCATGGCCTTCCAGTCTTAATAATCTCCTATAAAATGTCCATTGTTAAGAGCTTCAGTGAAATTAAAATAATTCCTTTTAATTACTGCTAAAAATATTTTCTGTAGCCAGCTGACAAATATGAAGAGTAGAACTGAAGAAGATTGGGGGGGGGGGAGGAGAACAGTTCTTTGCTGCAGTCTTCACAATCAATGCAAATCATGAGCTAAGATAAACAGAAATAAAATGGTACAGTGAGGAAAAAAGCAAGGGAAATATTAAAAATAATATTAAAAAGTATCAATTTAATTTTAAATGAGAAGAAGCTGTAGTCAGGTAGAATATGTCCTCAAGTGTATGTTTTGAGAAGTGATAGCTAATCTGGTTTTCAGATACCCAGCAGCAGAGGAAAAGTTAACATCCCTGTGGTTGATTGCCATGAAGCTGGTGATCAATTGTAAATTGGGGCAGCAGTCTTGAGTTTTGCAAAAACAAAGGGTACACCTCTGTGTAAGAAAGATAGCTATTTAAACAAATATACATGCAACAAGAAAAGGTACACAAAATGCATATTATTTCCAGGATGCAGGATCACTGGCACACTTAGGCCAACCAGAAATGTAGGCATCGTATGTTGACATGAGAATTTTGATAGATAAAATTTGTTTTCACAATAACTGGCCTATTTTTATTTGATCCCTCTATGACAGAATACATTTCTGCTTCTTCACAAAGGTTACCATCATCCTGACTCTAGCTGCATCATTAATGGTGATGTCCATTGGAGTTTATGTATCTTGTCCATGAACTTCAAAGGAGATGCACCTTCAGTGCTCTCTTCTTCTTTTCTTATTTCTTCATCTTATGTTATACGTTGTAATCTCTGTCTCTCTTTCTTCAGCATTTTCCCCATTCAATAATGTTAATGTACAGTATGTACAAATAATACTAAATTGTCATGCCCAATTTAAGTATTTCTGTTTTTAAGTAGAAAAGAGAAAAATTATAATCAGCCTCAAATAAGCTGTTAAGTCTTGCCACATATTGTAATATTTGGGTATCAGAATGATAAGAGCCATGATGGCACAATGATTAGAATGCAGTTCTGCAGGCTACTTCTGCTGACTGCAGCTGCCAGCAGTTTGGCAGTTCAAATCTTGCTGGCTCAAGATTGACTCAGCCTTCCATCCTTCCGAGGTTGGTAGAATGAGGATGCAGATTGTTGGGGGGGGGGGGCAATAGGCTGACTCTGTAAACCGCTTAGAGAGAGGGCTGTAAAGCACTGTGAAGCAGTATATAAGTCCAAGTGCTGTATTGCTATTGCTATAAACTGTGGGAAGTAAGCTCCCTATTTCATATCCTCACTAAACATTATCCAATTTCTTTCAGCTGCTGCAACATCAATTATCCATTTTAAAGATGGTGACACCAAAGTGTAATATTCTTTGACAAATACTGTATATTATTATATCACATATATAATTTTGTTTTGTTATTTTACTCATCCACACAATGCAAAAAAACCCTCATGAAACAGAAGTGCTATTGCTACAAACATCTTAATAAATCCTTTCCTGAAAGATTTCTATCCAACCATCCTTTATTGTGTTTAGGTTTAAAATCTAGACACAACCGACTAGATTTTTAAAGCTAGAAATCTCCTGTTTATTTAACAATAACTTACCTCACTGGTAATTTACAATATATTGAAGTTGTTTTGAATTATCAAAGAATTGCCCTGAAATACATTTCAGGAATCTTTTCCCATCAAACTTCTGATGAGTGTCACAGTGAACTGATGTCCTGTTAATTTGCAGGACTGTGTATGTGAGGAAAATCATGGCTGGATGCTATGTCAGTGAAGGATCCATACCAGTGAAATCTCTCCGTAGGAAGGAAAGATCCATCCACATGCTTTTGGACTGAGAGTTGAAATGAACTAAGTTGACCTGTACAATACAGCCTTCTACAGACATCAAGCTCATTTCTTAATCTTTTTTTTTTTTGCATTTTTTTTTTAAATTATTGTACTGGAGAGATTAACGCCCTTTGGATTGGCAAGCCTTTTCTGCATTTATTGGGTAAGCCCTCACTACTTTAGAGAAAGTATACCTTAGAGGAAAATACAAATTTAATTTAAAAAAAAAAAAATGAAATACTTGGTTTTTTTGGGATTACACCACAAAAGGATGGCTAGAATATGAATTTCAGAAAGTCAATAATGTTTTAAGGGTGCATATTGATTTAAAAGTATATCTTTGATTTAAATAGAAAAAAAATTCATGAGAAAATGCCTTTTTTTCAGGATTTTATGCCAAGGGGACCTTAAAGGTTGAACACTAGAGGGAGCAAGAGAATGAAATAAAAAATGAAGCAAAATTCTATAAAGGAAACAAGTGAACTTTTGTCAATCTTTTTTGAAAATATAAACATCTTGATAAAAGGAACAGATATATTGCAATTAAATTACAGAACAGGAACAAGCTGAAATCGATAAATTTGAAATGATCTTGAAGGAGGACTTAACTATGATAAACAGTGATTAATGGAGAAAAAAATGGATATACAAATGAATTGATGGATGATTTTTTTCCCTAGAGGAGATGTATAGTTATTGAGCTATGAAATGAATTTGGATATTTTTTTTTCTCACTGGATATACTAAAGAGTTAATTTAAAGTCTTAAAGAAAGATTTAACTGGAGAAGGACAAACAAAAAGACAAGTGTTACAAAAAGACAAATGGCATGACATATTTGCTTTGAATTATGGGGCAGGGCAAAACAAATTGCTATTTTGTTCCACTCCACATTTTTGTAAGCCACATTGTGACATATTTAGGTTTGGCCTTTCATATTGTCTTAAGTCAAACTGCCGGCCCGCGGGCTAGACGCGTCATCTGGAATCCGTGCCCACCCCATTGCCAGCAATGGCAAAACTGTCCCGATACATGGTGCGATGTCACGTGATGTCGCGAGTTTGACATGTCTGTCTTAAGTCAACCGTTGTGTTGTTGCTTTATCATGATTTCTAGGATCAGTGAATTGATGGAATCTAACTAAAAATTAAACTTGGTCTCTTCAGTGAATGATAACTATGTTCTGTGTTCTATCGCTCAGTGCAACATGTGAACCTAATCAATATTGAGTTATGTATCAAGATCACAGTGAGGATCCATTGAGTTGGATTATTGATCTGAAAAGACTCCTTTTAGTTTTATCATACTTTCTTCTCTGTAGTAACATCAATACAATTGAATTCTGACAAAGGGAGACCGTATAACCTTTGTAATGAGTCTAGCATAGGTGGCTCTTTAGAATTATACAACAAGCTCTTGAAGCATATTCATAGTTTTGGTTATTTCTGGTTTTCTTTTTCTGATACTACAGTTATAGCTTCTGTCTCAATTGGCTTTGGCAGGAAGGATTTGCTGTGATCAGTCCAGATATTTATATTTAATCTTCTCAGCAACATTTTCTTGCCTTTGAAATAGACCCTGGTTAAAGCAGGGCGCACTTCTCTGTAACATTGCATGCAGATTACATCAGTGGGAGTGGAGAGAAGAAATGCCTGACCTTTTTCAGATTATGTAATCACTGTGATGTATCCCGTGTAATACTCTCTACCCAGGGGAAGATAAACTCTATCACTTGCAGAACCAAATTGCTGCTGGAGCTTAATGCCAGTCAGGTAGCCATCCCTTAAAAATTCTAGCTGTATTTAAGGGGCCTCCTTCTGTGCAGGATATAGCAACACTTGTGCCAAGGAATCTCAAATATTTGCTTCATAAAGCAATTAAGTTAGTGGCAGCAGCATCTGCTCTCGTGTTTTATCTAAATACCCACTGCTAACATGCCCTCTAGAATGAAAATACAGGAACAAAGATAAATGTTCCTTTGCCTGTTTCTTTCATGAATTGTGTATCAGAAATGCTTTCATAGGAGGAACCCCTTGTGACTGGTTATGTATTCTTTCCAGTTTCATCTGGCTTGTCCTACAGTACAGTCGGATCAATAGTGTATTTGTCTGCCAGAAATCCAAATTGTAGAGGTTTTTCCTCATAGAGATAGTCCTCAACTTATTGGGATTACCTCTGTGGTAGTCCCAATACCCCTTGGGACCAGAATTTCCATTGCTGAACAAGGCAGTTGTTAAGTGAGATATGCACGATTTTACAACCTTATTTTCCATGGATGTTAAGCGAATTGCTGCAGTTGTTTAGTGAATCACACAATTGTGAAGTAAATCCATCTTCCCCCCTTGACGTCTTCATCAGAAGCCAGGGAGGGCTACAATGGAAATCACATGACCTGTAAGGAACCACTTCAATCCACATCTTAAGAAAGCAGAACTCTTGGAAACGGTTTCTTCCAACAGGAACTTTTATTAAGAGAAATTGATAGCAGGCATGATAGACAGGATCTGAGGGATTCCTTCACAATTCAATGTTTTAAAGTGTCCCTAAGCACCCCGCCACCCCGCAATTCTTCCAGGCGATTCAGACCGCATATTTCTAGGTGTTAAATCCAGGAAAGTTAATATCAATCTGGCTCCGTTGTACAGATCATGCAACAGCTCCTCACACCTTATTTTGATGATGGATAAATAACCCAGATTCCGGAGGCTGGATCTTTTCAACCCTCCACCCCCCTTTCCCAGCTGCCCCATAAGGAGGAAAGTTCAGAGGTGCATAGGATAAGAGGCAAATGGTTACATTGTAATGGTTAGCAGAGGCAAATAAACAAAAGGTTACTTTGTAGTGAATAGAGGAAGTGAAAGTAATAAAAAACCCTCCCCCAGGAAAGTGTAAGGATTGATTTTAGATTGTAGGAGATAGATAGAAAGGAAATATGACTGGATCCTGACATGACCCAGGATGTTGCAAGCATGGTAAATACATGCTGGTTGCCAAGCACCCAAATTTTGATCACATGACCATGGGATGTTGCAACAGTCACATAAATGCAAGGATCGATTATAAGTCACTTTTTCAGTGTTGTTGTAATTTTGAATGGCTGCTAAACACATGATTGTAAGTTGAGGACTATCTGTAGTTATAGTTTACAATCACTTAATGCTATATAGCAATAGGAGGGAACTTAGACCTATATAACATCCCACAGTTCTTTACAGCCTTCTCTAAGTGGTTTACAGAGTCAGACTATTGCTCCCAACAATCTGGGTCCTCATTTTACCAACCTCGGAAAGATGGAAGGCTGAGTCAATCTTATATATGGGTCTTGATCTGGGCACTGTGTTTTAAGAAGAACTGGAGCATATGTAGGAGAAAATGACTTTTTGCTGCAGCAGGTCTGGAAACCATGTATTTGTATTGTTGGCTTGGAGGAAAAAAAATCATTTTGATAGATTAGAAAGTTGTCTCATGCTGAAGACAACACAGTGCAATTCTCTTTATTCCCAGGATGTAGAACCAGAAACACGGTGTAGAAATGAACGTCTCTCCTAGAAAGAAGTGATTGATGATCAGATACCCTTAGGAGGCCCTCAAGAAATTGAAGGGCTTAATCAATAAGCTAGAAAGCCATATGTCAAAAAAGTTGGTTTCATCTTGGGCACTGCAGAATCATCATTTAATTGGGGCCCCGTATGGGTTATCTACATAGTCCTTTTTAATTATCTGATTCTAATATCAATTTAAATAAGCCAATGCACAAAATAAATCTGTGCTTTTGTAACTCGTTGCTGGTAACCAATGACATTGTTACTTTTTCACGTTTTTAAAAAACTCTTAAAATAGTTTTTAAGCAGCATGCTGTCCAGATTTGTTTCTTTTCTCAATGCAATTTTTTTTAACTTGGTAAGAGGAGAAGATTTATGCTTCAGACCACCAATCTGTGACAAACAGTGGAAGGCTATTTGGAAGCAAATATAGTCTGCAGAATGCCCACTGTGCTTACAAAGAGGTGCAGAGCTGTTCAGTGACCTGATTTAGCAGCTAGCACTTCTGAGCAGAGGCCTTAAGATGCTAGCTAGGAGATGCAGGCAAACAATCTGGGAAACACAAATCTTTTTTTTTTTCTTTTGTCCCATCAGCCCTACCTGAGCTGCAAATTGTCTCTCCAGCTAGCATTATTGGTTCTGAATTGAAGCAGGAGATGAAATCAGCTCTTAACTTGCTTGGCATTTGTGTGTTTTCTTTACCTCCTTTTTGTGTTTTGCATGCAGTTTTAATTGGGCATTCTAAGTATTCATTAGCACTTAGTTTCTTGGATTGATGGCTGAAAGCAGAAGACCAAAATATTTTTACTGGCAAGTCACTTGCAGATTTTTATGTAAGTGCAAATAATGTTGAGATGAAGGTTATTTAGTGTGGCTATACAGATCCCAAATGTGTTTAATAAGTCACATTCATTCTTGCTTTTGCAGAGGTCATGTCATTTTGAACAAGTAATTTAAACACTGTTCTTTAAGCATTCCCTTTACAAAATGGAAATAGCATATTCAGAAATAAATGAGTACATGTATCAATGCTCTAGTCTAGTAGCTTGCTCCAGGGTTACAACTGAGTCAAAATGGCAGTTTTATTGGCTGATGTAGTCTTTTATTGCCTGCTTGCCATTAGAACTTGAAAATGATGTCTCTGAAAAATGACTTTTTAATGAAAGTTTTTTATTTTTTCCATATAAACATTATAAAAAAAAAGTATACAATACAATTTTAAGATAAAATAAACATTATTACAACCTGCGCACTCCCCCCAGGCCGCGTCCACCCTCTCTTAAAACATTCCCTACTTCCCTCCTCTTTCTCACCTCCCATCCTACTCTCTTCCCCTCTCCTTCTCCTCTCACTACCCTACTTCCTCTCTACACTTGCCCATCTCTCATCCCTATCAAACCCATGAACGCAGCATAAGGGGAGTGCCCAGGCCGCACCCCTATAAGCAACCATTATCTATATTACACTTACCCCCCCACATTTCCTCCCTCCCACCCCCAACCCCCCTCCCTTCACTTCCCAGAGCAGAATACAGGGTTAATAATTAAAAAAAAATATAATAATAAGAAAAAAGAAAAGAAAAAGAAAAAAGAAAAAAAAGAAAAAAAGAAAAAATAATAATAAAAAAGGAAAAAAAATATCATACTTAACCTTTAACTCCAATAGCCTATAAGACAATTCTCTGTAATATTTACTATAATATTCATTCATAAAATAAGTGAAACTTTTTAGTTCCATACTTTTTCTGAATATAATCTATCTATCTTCTCCATACAGTAATATATCTTTCTTGTGTATGATCCTTTAAATAGGCAGAAATTTTTGCCATCTCTGCAAAACTAGATACTTAAATACCCATTCTTCTAAAGTAGGCAAAGAATCTTTCTTCCAATATAAACCTATTAATAACCTTGCGGCAGTTAATAAATTCAACATCAAAATAGTTTCTTTATCATTTAAATCCACAAAGATACCCAATAAAAATAGTTGAGAAGTAAACTTTATCTTCCTTCTAAAAATCATTTGAATGTTCCACCAAATCATAATCCAAAATGCCTTTACCTTTTTACAATTCCACCAAATATGAAAATATGTCGCATCTTTATTGCCACATCTCCAACATTTGGGCTGTATGTTAGGATACATACAAGATAATTTTTTAGGATCTAAGTGCCATCTGTAAAACATTTTATAAAAATTTTCTCTAAAATTTTGAGCTTGTGTAAATTTAACATTTCTAGTCCAAATTGTCTCCCATAAATCCAATGAAATCGGTTCCTGTATATTTTGAGCCCATTTAATCATACAGTCTTTAACCAATTCTGTTTCCGAGTCTAACTCTAATAAAACATTGTAAATTCTTTTTATATGGGCCTGACTCTGATTTTTAATCTGAATAACCAATTGTTTATCTTCTAATGTTATTCCCTCTTTCTTATCTACAGTCCATCTATCCACTATTTGTAAGTATTGAAACCATGACTGTAGAGTATTTTCTTGCCTTAATACATCTAGGGATTTCAAATGCCAATTCGAACCAGACCAAATTAACAATTCTTTATACGAGATTTTATCAAAATTTGTCCCCTTAGAAGTTCCCTCAATTGCATGTCTGGGAATCCCCCAGATAGGTATTTTATAATTCAATCTAAAATAATACTTTTTCCAAACACGAAGTAAGGCATTCCTCAAAATATGTAATTTAAAAATCTGATCAACTTTCTTATTGAAAATCAGGTATGCATGCCAACCATATATTAAGAAAAATGATTTTTAATCTTTCAGTTATCATGTGATCAGAACCAGGTGAAGTGAAAACCTGTGAAAGGCCAGTTTTCTCTTTGGGATATAACTTTTTATGGTCTTCATTGGGCTTCATGCTAAATCTACTCTACAGTCCCAGATGCCAGCAGCCTAGTGTAGCTAAATTACATTTGCCAACTGCGCATATTAAAACATGACACTTGACGGAGAGAAGAATAGAAATTGTTAGACATCCTAGTAAAAAAGTAAAGTTTTCCGTGTCACTTAGGTGTGACTCTAGGGCATGGTGCTCATCTCCGTTTCTTGGCCGAGGGATCAATTACTTTTTGCAATTACAATTACTACTTTTACAATTACAAATGCTAGTAGCAATTACTTTTTTTAAAGCATTTATATTTACTCTTCAGTATAATTTTAGGAAATACATTTTAGCCATGCTGTCTTTTATTCACAGTGTTGGTTGGAACATGAAAATGGACAATAGAGCAAGGTACCCTAATATACTAATAACAGCTCTAATCAATTATTAAATCAAATCGTGTCTTGGCCTTTCATTCATTCTGAGAATAAAAAAAGGCTAAAAGAAAATATTGGAGGGTCTCTTTATCTATCAGTTCCATCATCTTTCATATTTTGCTCTGAATGACCTCAAACCTTCTGGGCTTTTTTTAAAAAAATTCATTTTGCATTTTTATTTTTTCCTGTGAAAGTTAAAGAAAAACCTAGCAGCTTTATTTTGCATATTTTATGGGATGGCTTTCAAGATCTGGGGAGAACTTTTGCTTTGGGTTCATGTAGTTGTACTAATAAATTGTTTAATGACTTTTCATAGTGAGAACACTCTTTCCCCAAATTATTCTGTTACTTTCTATATTGTTGATCTTGCTATCAGTAAGTAGATTTGGAAAGGTCAGCTTTAATTACAAATGCTTTTAAAATGCTCTCAATTTTTCAAAGAACTTGGCTTTATTTGGGACATATTATTTAATGGTAGTTCGAATTACATTTTGTAATATTTGATAACTCTAGACCTCACTGACACTGATGGCATTGCATATCTAGAAAGCTCTGTAAAGTTTATTTTCCAACTCTCAATAGAAGATCAATTTTCTTGGATTAATTGGAATTAGACTAATGGAGAGGACAAAGACACGCTCAATTTCACATTTTCTAAATAAGAAAGAACCAAATCAAGCTCTGAATTTCTGATTTAATATATGATAGCAATGATCTCACTAATACTCTCCTATTGGAGAATCATTTGCAGGATAATAATAATAACAATGATGATGATGATGTTGGAAGGGATCTTGGAGGTCATCTAGTCCAACCCACTACTCAGGCAGGAAACCCTATACCATTTCAGACAAATGGCTGTCCAGTCTCTTCTTAAAAACTTCCAGTGTTGGAGCATTCACTGCTTCTGGAGGCAGGTTGTTCCATTGGTTAATTGTTCTAACTGTCAGGAAGTTTCTCCTTAGTTCTAGGTTGCTTCTCTCCTTGATCAGTTTCCATCTGTTGCTTCTTGTCCTGCCTTCAGGTGCTTTGGAGAATAGCTTGATTCACTCTTCTTTGTGGCAGCCCCTGAGATATTGCAACACTGATATCATGTCCCCCCTTGTCCTTCTCTTCGTTAAACTAGACATGCCCAATTCCAGCAACCGTTCCTTATGATCCCCTAATGATTTTTGTTGCTCTTCTCTGTACTCTTTCTAGAATCTCAACATGTTTTTGGTAAAGTGGTATTAATACCTCACCTGATCTTGATTCTATCCCTCTGTTAATGCAGCCTAGCACTGTGTTGGCTTTTTTGGCAGCTGCAGCACACTGCTGGCTCATATTTAAGTGATTGTCCACTAAGACTCCAAGATCCCCCTCACAGTTACTACTATTGAGCAAGCTACCCCCTATACTATACCTGTACATTTGGTTTTTCTTGCCTAAATGTAGAATCCTACTTTTTTCACCATTGAATTTCATTTTGTTAGATAGCGCCCAGTGTTCAAGTCTATCTATATCCTTCTGTATCTTAAGCCTGTCTTCTGGAGTGTTGGCTATTCCTGCCAGCTTGATGAGTTCCCCATCTATCCCCTCATCCAAATCGTTGATTAAGATGTTGAAGAGCATGGGGCCCAGAACAAAGCCCTGGGCACGCCACTACACACTTCCCTCCATGTAGATGCAGTTCCACTGAGTACCACATGCTGAGTATGGCCGGTCATCCAGCTACGAATCCATCTGATAGTGATGCTGTCTAACCCACATTTTTCTATCTTGTCAAGTAGTAGGTTGCGATCTACTTTATCAAATGCCTTACTGAAGTCCAAGTAAATTATATCCACAGCATTCCTCTGGTCCACTAATTTTGTCACTTGGTCAAAGAATGCAATAAGATTTGTCTGGCATGATCTGTTTTTGACAAACCCATGTTGGCTTTTAGTAATGACTTTGTTTGCCTCTAGGTGTTCGCTGATTCGTTGTTTGATTATCTTTTCCAGAATCTTGCCAGGTATTGAGGTCAGGCTGATAGGTCTGTAGTTCCTGGATCTATTTTTTTCCCTTTTTTGTAGATGGGAACTACATCAGCTCTTTTCCAGTCCTCTGGTAGTTCTCCAATGCTCCAGGATCTTTGAAAAATATAGTTCAATGGTTCTGAGATCACATCTGCCAGTTCCTTGAAAACCTTGGGGTGTAATCCATCTGGTCCTGTTGATTGAACTCATCTAGGCTGGACAGGTGCTCACTTACCATTATCTTGCCTATCTTAACTTCTGTTTCTAATCTGTTTTTATGGTACTGTTTTTGGTTGGATTATCCCCTTTATTGAAAACTAGAATAATTGTTACACCCTTTGTCAGATACCTGCTAATCACACACTGGATACAATATTAACATCAGAAATTAATGAATAAAATCATAAATCATCAATGGTAGCAGTATAAAATTTAAATGCATTCAGTCTAACCTGGTGTGTATAAGGGTAAAGGCATATAATTCAGCAAGATCTTGTCTAAATCTGAATTAAAGTCAATAATTAAATATTTTCTATGAGGAAAAAAAGATAATTGAATTGTGGAAATTGTTCCATGAATGCCATCAATACACTTTTTTATACTGGATTGTTAAATTCTGGACCACATATGGAAAATGAGAAATCCTGAGAAAGGTTAAAGAAAAAGGATAGTGATTTAATAACTAGAGAAATCATTGTTTTCAGCCACCTAAAGTCCACTGAAGCAAACAGCATACAAATAACTATATTAAATGCAAAGTAAATACATTCACAAAGAAAAGGAAGAGCAGCTTATTTATAAGTCTAGTACTTTCTCCTCCCTCCCTCCCTCCCTCCCTCCCTCCCTCCCTCCCTCCCTCCCTCCCTCCCTTCCTTCCTTCCTTCCTTCCTTCCTTCCTTCCTTCCTTCTGCTTTGGAACAGAGCTTTGGTGCAGAGCTGTGTTGACAGCTAAAGAGATAGAAAGATCTATTCAATATATAGAGCTTATCGGTGCATTATGGCAGGGATTACCATTTGACTTAAATTTTTAATTGGATTTTGGGTCTCTGCTGCTGAATTTATAGTGATAACTAATGAAAGCGAGAATGAGGAAACATGTTTTGCAACTGTCCTGTGACATGTTCCTATAGCTTTCAGCAACTTTCAGTCAACTATTGCTTATAATGGCCATCAACAACATCAATATGATGCTTATTTTGAGATATTCACTCTATCTGCTACATAACAAAACAAAATATGTATGTACAGGACAAATGGCTATGTTGCCTGGTATTGTGAAACACGAGATAGATCCCCATGATGGCAGTTCCTTATACTTTATAAAATGGACAGATTTTGTTAAATTCCAGTCAGATTCCTTGTAGTAGTGGCCTACCAATGACATTCCCACCAAAAGAGTAAGGAGCAATAATTGTTTAACATCACCCCAGCAAGGCCTAGGTTAATCTACCTGTTTTCATCTTTCCAAGTATAATTTACACATTGTAAAAGTGGCAAAGTTGGGGAAACACTTATCTAGATTGTGAATGTTTTCATAACTGAGGTTATTATTATATACTATAGATAAATATCCCATTTAACCACTTATGAAAAACACCATTAAGATTTGCCTAGATAGGTATCAAAGGAACATTGAAGAAATGTCCTGAGATACTTGTATATCCATGTCATGCACAATAAGTTCCATTCTGTCCTTTAGAGTGGGAACTGTGACACAGAGCCAGGGTCCTTTTGGAAGAATTTCAGCAGCTGGACTGATATATCCAAGACTGTGACAGCGGGGAAAAGATGCTGTGGTGTACCATTAGAAAACTAACTGTGCAGCATGAAGAAATAGGTAATTGGCAGGATGCCCAGCAATGTACAGTATCTCTCTACACTCCTATAGGGATATATAAGTTTTTGACAGCTTTAGCTGCCATTAACTGAGTTCACAGTCTTAAATATATTCCTAAGTAGGGTTGCCCTGATTTCCAAGTAAGCATAAATAGAACTATAAATTATATCTCACTAATATAAATTTACTTTAGTGTAATGATTAAGACATCAGGATAGAAACCAGGACACTGTGAGTTCTAGTTCCACCTTGGGCACAAAGCGAGCTGGATGACCTTGGGCCAGTCCCTCTCTATCAACCTAGGAAGAAGGCAATGGCAAACCACTTCTGAAAGAATACTGCAGGGACTTCTCCAGGTAGCCTCTGAGAATTTGATACAATATATATATGAAGTCCAGTATATTTATTCTTTTTTTTTTTAATCCAACCAGACCATAAGTTCTGGAGAAGTATTGAAATAGGGTCAGACATCCTCATTAGTTTAAAAGACAGAATAATGCATCTTATAGCTGTTAGCAGATACAAAGTATCTGAATAAACAAAGTGTGATCTCAATTAAACCAAGTCTGAAAGTCTTTGCCAAAACAGAATGGTGATAAATACAGGTTTATAGCTTTATAGAAAGGCCAAGAGGCCTATATACAAAAAAAAAAAAAAAGGGGGGGGGGAGAATAGCTTCTTATCAGAAGAAACTTCAGGAGTTATGGAATATACAAAGCAAATGTGAATTATTGCTAGGGAACACTGGCCATAGCCATTTAATTTTTTTGTTGTTCAGTTATTCAGATGCTTCTGACTTTTTGTGACCCAATGGACAACAATTCACAAGAATCGTCTTGTCAGCTGTGCTTTCTGTTCTTATAAGCCCATGCATATTAGATAAACACGTTAGCAATTTTATAGATATATGCAAAGTATATTCTTCTGCAGATGGACATTTCAGAATAAGAACATTTTCAAGAGATTTGTGAATGCTCCATATACAGTCTGTCCAAAACATCACAAACAACTTCTTCAAGATTTATTTCAAGAAGATAGTCACATCACATTCACAACAACCAGATAAATGGAATCTCAAAACAACTAATATGTTTTGGTCTCCTCAAAATACCACATGGTAGAAAAATAGGTGTGTGCAACTAATAGAGCTTTTGTTGAAATAATGAACTGGGTGTTAGGATGTACCATAGCTATGCAAGCTCTGCCCCATATATACTATTCTGCAATGTCAAATGCAACTTACGAATTGGTGGAGTTTGTTTTGAGTTTGCTGTAACTCACAGGTCATCAAATCTCCTTCCTCCTGCCCCATAATTTAAAAAACCTATGGCTATAATGGTACATTTTGCACATTTCTGCAATTTAACCCCTTACTTGTCGGCTCAATGTGATCTACTGCCATTACTTTCCTAATAATTATTTTGATGTTCTAAGTATTAAGTCCTTCTCTTAATGTCTCAGTACTAATTTAACTTACTTTCAGCAAAAGCAATAGAAATCTTCGGAAAATTATAGTTAGATTTACTTGTTTAACTTTTTGTTAACTTATAATTACACCCATATACACAAATGAAGGTACTTTACTTTGTAATAATAATAATAATAATAATAATAATAATAATAATAAAAATAGAAATAGAAAGACTGTGGCAAAAGCAAGCAAGGGTAGTACCAATAGTCATAGGCGCCTTGGTGCAATCCCAAAACAACTGAAGCACCACTTGAACACCATTGGCATTGACAAATTTGCCATTTGTCAATTGCAAAAGGTGGACTTACTAGGAACTGCTTCCATCCTGCGACGATATCTGTAATAACATCAAACATCCACATCTGCCTATCCCAGATCCTTGATAAGGACTCAATAGGTAGACAAAAGGCCAAATCCAGTCTGAACATCTGGCTGACTGTGCGATGATCCATAATAATAATAATAATGATGATGATGTTGGAAGGGACCTTGGAGGTCATCTAGTTCAACCCCCTGCTCAGGCAGGAAACTCTATACCATTTCAGACAAATGGCTGTCCAGTCTCTTCTTAAAAACTTTCAGTGTTGGAGCATTCACAGCTTCTGGAGGCAGGTTGTTCCACTGATTAATTGTTCTGTCAGGAAGTTTCTCCTTAGTTCTAGGTTGCTTCTCTCTTTGGTTAGTTTCCCTCCATTGCTTCTTGTCTTGCCTTCAGGTGCTTTGGAGAATAGCTTGACTCCCTCTTCTTTGTGGCAACCCCTGAGATATTGGAACACTGCTATCATATCACCCCTCATCCTTCTCTTCATTAAACTAGACATACCCAATTCCAGCAACTGTTCTTTATATGTTTTAGCCTCCAGTCCCCTAATCATCTTTGTTGCTCTTCTCTGTACTCTTTCTAGAGTCTCAACATGTTTTTTACATCGTGGTGACCAAAGCTGGATGCAGTATTCGAAGTGTGGCCTTACCAAGGCATTGTAAAGTGGTATTAACACTTCATATGATCTTGATTCAATCCCTCTGCTAATGCAGCCTAGCACTGTGTTGGCTTTTTTGGCAACTGCAGCACACTGCTGGCTCATATTTAAGTGATTGTCCACTAGGATTTTGAGATCCCTCTCACAGTGACTACTGTTGAGCAAGGTACCACCTATACTACACCTGTGCATTTGGTTTTTCTTGCCTAAATGTAGAACCTTACTTTTTTCACCATTGAATTTCATTTTGTTAGATAGTGCCCAATGTTCAAGTCTGTCAAGATCCTCCTGTATCTTAAACCTGTCTTTTGGAGTGTTGGATATTCCTGCCAGCTTGCAAATTTGATGAGTTCCTAATCTATCCCCTCATCCAAATCATTGATGAAGATGATCTCCGTAAACAATTCTAGATTTATATAGGGATTTCAGTGTGAAGTTAGGGCTGATGCTTGGCAACATCTGTCTTTTTTGTTGTTTTGTTAATTAAGAGATTTTTTTTGGCTGGGCATTCTTTTTCCCATTGCATTTAATACTTCACAGCTGAACATGTTCTCATCAGCAGAGACATTTCATGAGACTATCAAGTCTAGGCCCTAAATTTATCTAATTGTACTGTTCATCTTCAGTTACATTTACTTCCTTGATCTGAGGAGCAGTGGAGATTTGGATGAAACATCAAGATAAAATTTGGCAAGAGTGTGAACTGAGCTTTTACAATAGCACATGTTGGTGCAGTACAGCTTTATTTTGGGTACTGGGAAATAAAAAAGGGTCTATGGGCAGATAGATCCTAAGCTACAAGAGGCAGATAGCAACTAACGTGCTCCCTACTGATGTTCCATCTTTCACGCTAAAAGCAATTTAGAATAAAATAATAAATGATAAGAAAATTAAAAATTAAAATCTCTATTTCAACATGAAAATTGTCTGCTGTGAGAATATAGATTGCAGTTACTAAGCGTTTGCCATGAATGAAGCTACAGAAATAATTGGCAGCTTGATAGCTATGTTCCTGCTCAGCTTGTGTCTGTCATGATTTTTACCCGCAAAATGAAAGATACATTTCTTTTTACTCTTTTAGTTATTCTTTTGGCCTTTGCCAATTTAGTCGTGCCCAAACATAGCCAGATTTCTTACCTTTTTTAAAGGACGACATCTATTCTATATAGTTAACCATACCATGGTGTTAAGCTGTATGCATGAATCTTAATGGGTTAAATTTATACATGATTTGTGCATCATGATAAGAATAATTAATGAAAAGGGCTTCTGGTTCTAGTTCGCGGCGGTGCGGTCGTGCAAAGGGCATCGTCCCTTTACCGATCAAATTTGTCCTGCCGGTAGACCCCTTAGAGGGTCGAAAAGACGCTCTGGAGGAGCGTCTACCATTGAGGAGGCTTCTCGGATAGTTGCAGAGGAGTGGCGGTGTCCTCTGTGCACCGAGTATCTCCTTTGGGCCGACAGAATAAAGATCGGCCAGTAAAATGGCCGATCATTTAGCTGCGCCAACTGTAAGCCAGAAGATCATCTAAGCAAGCAGACCCACTGTGGAAGATTCAGTGAGATTTTTTTTTTTACCTCTATTTTCTTTTTTTTCCTGTGAAAAGTTTTTTGTTCTGGAATTATTCCCCTTTTTGTTGAAGCGGCATTTTAAATGGGAGGAGGAGAAGCTTAAGAAAAGGACAAAACCTATTTTTGTTTTAATGGCTGATTCTATTTTTTAATACTTTGGAGTCCCCCAAAAAATTTCTTTTAGAGAGACTTAAGAGGCTATGCATCTGGAGAGTATTATTTTTTCTTACTTTTTATGTTTTCCGAAAAGACTGATTATTTGATTAACTTTGATTATTCGTTGGGGGACATCTACTGCTGAAACTATGTATCGCTCTTGCTATTTTTTTCTTTTTTCTTGGAATTTGCATAAAAGAAATAGACTAAGAAACTTGGGAGGAGATGGATATTGAGTGACTGTGTTTAAATATAGTCTCTCCCAAAAAGATAATGTCTTCAAATATGATAAAAATGGAGGAAACTCATTCAGACTCTATTTATAAATATAGTTTGGATAAAATCTTAGAAAACACGGAGATGATAATTGCTTGTAAAAAGGAGATTTCTTTACATCGACAAAGTCAAGCAGAAGCTTTAAGTGAAACTGTAGTTTGTATTCAAAAGACTTGCTCTTAGCTTACTGAGACGGAAGAAGCAAATGTACATTTGGATTTGCAATCGATACTGGGAACAAGTCTTGATATAAATGGTCAGATGACTTATAATATGGAAATGGAGGAGCTTACTTTGGAAGGTCAAGCTGATTCGCAGATACCATTTGAGTTTGAGAGAGGAAAAACTATTGGAAGAAGAGCAAAACTTGATTAAAGAGGACTATACCAAAAAAAGGATTTCAACTAAACTTAATGCAACCCTGAAAAAGATGGGAAATGACGTTTTGGCATGAGCTTTTCAGAATGACTATAACTCTTATACCAGCCTAAGAAAATGGATAATGGGAGATCTCTTGCTCCTATGCACAGTGTGGCAGGAGATAATGGGAGAGCTATTTGCGGAACTAGAGACTCAACTATGGAAACCTATTTGGAATAGAAGGAAACCCAGAATAAGATATAAATATTAAATTTGAGATGATAATTATGGATAGTAAAGGTTTTATAGTGATTTGACTTTGTGCTGATTTCATAAAATATATATGGACTGCCTTGGATTTGGTTTATGTTAAATGGGAGGCTATTATGAAATGATTTAGAATTTAATATTGAAGTATAGCGAGAATATGTGTTGTGTGTGTGTGTGTGTGAGAGAGAGAGAGAGAGAGAGAGAGAGAGAGAATGTTTTTCTTTTCTTCTTTTCCTATTTATGGTTTTTGTTTTGGAATGAGATGGAATTAATAATTGGAGAATTATTGAAAAAGAATAGAAATATAGTTGAGAAATGTAGGAATTTAGTTTTGGAGCTAATATGTTTAAATAAGAGAAATTTGGGGGCCCTGAAATAGTTAGATAATTAGGTTAGCCTAAATTCAAATATTTGGAAAAATTAATAAAGTTTAAAACAGGATCTTTGGGATAGATAAGGAGCTTTCGTAAAAGATTATTGACTAAAGAAATTTATAACTGGCACTATACTTAATGAAAATCTGTGTTAGAAATGTACTAATGAGATTCCAATAATTTAAATAGATAGCGTTAGTTTTGATTTAAGCATTTAATTTGTATATAGCGATATATTAATGAATGAATTGGTTATAGGATTGTACTAATTTGATTATTACATTGATATTGAGCGGTTGAAAGTTTTTATTGATTAAGGAAATTTATATTTAGATATATTAATGAATGAATTTATTTGAATTTAATTGATTATAATATTCTACATAGATAGAGAGGGAAGTTTTAAGAAATATTGTGTGAATTGTATACATATAATGTTATTGTTTTCTTTTTGTAATTGACCACCATATCTCCATGCTGGTTCTTAAGCCTCTGTTGGTGTAAAATGGAAAAATAATAAAAATTGTTTATATAAAAAAAGAATAATTAATGACTGATTTTTAAGGGCCAGGATTATTATTATTATTATTCAGAGCTGTGCTTTTTACACCACAACCCACTCTCAAAAGAGACAGTTATCTCTTAACATTAGCTGCTTATGCAGGAGAGAAGACAGCTTATTGATTTCTTGCAAGGTAAATTTTGATATGTATATGACCTATCCAGAGACAGCTCACTCACTCACTCACTCTGTTCCCTTGATGGCTGTCATATTTGGTTGTTCCCTTCTACTCTCTTTAGTGCTATGCCAACATTTCTTTTACCCTATCCTTTTTGGTCTGCTTAACAGGGAACGATCTGTGTTAACTTCTTATTTCTTCTCTCTCTCTCTCTCTCTCTCTCTCTCTCTCTCTCTCTCTCTCTCTCTCTCTCTCCCTCCCTCCCTCCCTCCCTCCCTCCCTCCCTCCCTGAGAAGAGAAACTTTGGTGGGATATGGGATGTGTCATGCACTACTATGAAGTAGCTACAATCCTCTCTAGTAGTCTATAGCTCTGCATTTCTCAAACTTCAATTAATTTGCTAGAGAAGATACGCAAAGGTTACTCCTTCAATGGGAGTTGAAGGAGTTTATTGAATTAGAAACTACCTTGTCACAAAGGAGGCTAAAATACAATCCCCCTGGGCATGTGACAGAAAATTGAAAGCCTTTTTTATTCCTCAGGAAAGGCAACTCATTAGAAATAGGAGAGAAAAATCCATTGGAGTTCAGCTGCTGGCATTTTTGGATACATTTGCTTAGCTTTCAAGCCTTCTTTACTAATCACAGATTAAACTTTCATCCTATTTTAGATAGTGAAATCCATGTTGTCTCTGCTATAATTAGCATTGCCAGTTGCCTCTGAAGTTTGAAAAAAAATAGATATTTGAGAGAAATATGTACTGTTCCACGTAGATGACACTATTTTAGAAAACATTAAGATTCTACGAGTGAAAAATATTAAGGACAAATATTATAGTTATTTATTGGGCTTGTCCAAATGGTATTTGTTACTACATTGCTTCCGACAAATTAGGTGAAACAGCTACGGACATTTCAAAGAAGAATAGAAAAGAATATCTGTAGCTGAGGGCTGAATTGTGGAACCCTTTGTGTTTCTGAGCTTCATTTGCTTGCAAATGTTTCATTACATGATTATATCATCATTGCTAGTTAGTGTAGGGTTTGCTCCCTGTAGCTTGACCTGCAAGTGTTGGTGAGAGTGTAGCTTTCTCCTTGGTAGTGCTTTTATTAGGGTATTGTTTTCTGATTGTTTGTCTGGTGTTAATCCCTGCTTATCTTTCAGAGGATAATCCGTCCTCTGTATTTGAAATGAATCTTACAATTTGATTTCAGTCATCATGCCATGCAGAGGTTAGATGTTTTATCCTTAGTGTTTCTATAACTGAATCTAATATCATAATAAGCATCTTACTGATCATGCCTGGAGCATCTATTTTTATACAAGTCTTTTCCAAATTAGGTTTTGTCCAAATGGACAGATTTTCAACTCCCAGAATTCTAAACAAGAACCCCAGCTTAATACCTCGGAGAGTTACTTCAGTTTATCTTTCTCTTCCTTATAGAATTCACCAGTGGTTTGGCCAGCCTATTATTTGGCATCTAGAAAAATACCATGTTAGATTCTGGAGCACAAATTTATAGCTTGCACGCGCACAATATTGTAGCACTAATTATTAGTAGATTGGTTAACTTTTTACCTTTTTAAAATACACTTCTTTTGGTTCATCTAGTTGAATAAAATCAACATTCATGGGCCAACTTCTCCCCCATAATTTAATCATGGATCTTTCCCACACTTTCTTGTGGATTTGTAGATTTTTGAAATGGATTTCCATTTGCTCTGCCTTCAAATGTTTTGTCTACTATTGTGCTACTTCACTTCTATTGAATTTTAGGCATATTTCATTATTTTAGACACATTATGTAACCCTAAAATAAAGAGTACCGGGAAATCCTAAAACCATGTAAAACCCAAATATAATTTGAGGGTGGGTGGATACAACTTAGTCATAAATTCTGTGTTTAAGCATTAATTTGGCTTATCCTTTAGTAGTTGGAAGAGTCACTCTGGAAGGGTGGAATATTAACTATGCTGAACTCTTTTTTTAAATAATAATTATAACCATTTTGGACCATGAGGAGAAAAAAAAACCCATAATAGTACATTATTAGAGCCAATCAAGATGACATAAACCAGTGGGCCACACCTCATTATTGAGCCAAGTATTATAAAAAACAGCAGATGCAGAAGAACAAGAAGTTAAATAAGATGCTTTAGCCAAAAATCATTTTTTCCTTGTCATGAACTCTTTAAGTTCTCTCTCCTTGAGCATCAGAGCTCAAATCCAGAATCTGCTTTCTTAAATACTGTTAACTCAGAGAATCTTTAGCATGGGTCTTTTCCTTGAGGAGATAAAATGCAATACTTGCATTTTAATGCAACTCAAATCAAAGGATAAGTGATTATTCTAACTTCACTACTTGGACCCTGAATTTTCCCTGGCATGTCTCCATTTTTCTTTCTTATTGTCAAATGATCAACATATGCAATGTTAGGCAGCAGTTCACTATGCCAGTGTAATCTACTTTCCTTTAAACTCATGGACATAATCCAGATGAAGAATGGTGGTGAATGACTGACAGGAAAGATGGAGGTTGCATTTCAAATATGAATAATGAAAAGGATGGATATCAAAATAAGGATAATCTTCCATGGAATTGTCCATTTCATACTACTGAATTTCCATTCTATACAATTTGTATTCACTTTTGCATACTTTGAATTAACTGCAAATGAACATTCGGTGGATATCTCTGGTACACAAAAGGAGCAAATTGGATGGACTACAGCCATGATAAGATTTATTAATTTCATATTCTGATTGAAATAAGTTGTCGCCTTATATCCTGGCCTTAGAAGATGTTAAGACATTATTTTTGCTCATACTCCACCCCTGCCCTGTAAGGGATTGTTTAATTGGCAAGAAGGAGCTCTATGCAGAACTACAACTTTGACATCTGCTCCACTCTTATTTTTCATTCAGTAAGTTCTCGTTCATTCATTCACTCACTGCTTATTGCTCCCCAGCCTGTTTCCTCTGGCATCCCTAGAGACAGCTTAATCTAGAATGCAAAAAGATGTATTGATGCTGTCTCTATACATCTACAAGCTTGTGGTTGCAGCCATAAAGAAACGAGAGAAAGAATTAGCCTGTGTGTTTGTGTGGCTCTGCTTCAGTCAATATTTTGATGCATCTGCTGCCAGCAGTGGTCTGAGGGAATCTACCTAGCATTTAAATTTTGATGGCGAGCTGTTTTGAATAATAAGAGTGCAGCCGGCTGTGAGTCAGTGCATGTGTGTTGACTGAAGGGGGAAAAAAAAATCTAAAAGCTTAATGCCTGCTGAACGCTGAGCTGCAGTGCTTTGCTTTTGCCACCACCACTCCTCCTCCTCCTCCTCCTCTTTCTAGTAGATATTCCAAACTGATTTTTTTTGTCTTGCTCACTGAAGGGGAGGAACAAAAAATATTGTAGCCCCTCACCCAAGTAGCAGTTGCAATGGGTGCTGTAATGGGCACGTTCTCTTCTCTGCAAACCAAACAAAGAAGACCCTCGAGAGGTAAGGACCGTTCCCCCTCCTTCTTTCCCCCAGGTGTTATTAGTGATGTTACCCTTTTCCTTTAGAATCCGCGGGGATTAAAACAAAAAGACCAAAGCATGTGCCACTTGCAACTAACACAGCGAACGCCGATCATTTGGAGGAAATTTGTAGCAAACGATGAAAGCTAGCATGCGTCTCTGTGTGTGTGTGTGTGTGTGTGTGTGTGTGTGTGTGTGTGTGTATGCCCGTTTCTGTGTTAGGAGCTGCAGAAGGAAGAAAGGGTAGTTTCATTGGGGTCATCGTTGTGGTTGTTCGGAAGAGGGAAGGTGTGCCTAAAATGTTGTAAAGCCAGCATACAAACATGTGTAAGGCGGAGAACTAGAGAGGTAGCAAGCTGGGCAGAGCAGTTGCCTCGAGAGACCTGTTTACTCTGGGTCCCATGCTGTGTGGTTCCTGAAGGGTAGCATCAACACAGGAAAAAGGCATTCACCAGCAGCCTTTAAAAAAAAAAAAGAATTAGACGTTACTGTTAATGCTGAAAAAGATGTGTAAGAAATGCTGCCGGTGGATGTCAAATGTTTGCCTTTTTGGAGAGGGAGGGAGAAGGAGTGATAGATTTGCGGAGGAGCGGAAGTGAGAGAGCAGTCAAGCAAGAAGCATTTCAAGCTCTCTCTCACCCCAATCCTTTTTCAAATCCTGAAATTGGCAAGATTTGTATATGTAGCATGCTAATATCCCGTAAGTGTGCACCGTTTAGGAGAGGGTGGGTTTTTTTTTTTAGTACCAATGTTTCCTTAGTGATATTAACCCAGAGTTGAAGAGAATTGGGGAGTCCAAAGTTGGAGGCTCACTAAGGAGTAGAATGAAAGAAAACAAGTTGTACAAGATGGCAGTAGATTTAATTTAATTTTGTTTTGTTTTCAAAATCAACTTTACGCATCTCAAACTGGCTCCAGAAACATCATAATCATAGAGTTGTGGGCAGTTTTTTAAAAGTAAGGTTTCCTTTTATGAGAGAAGAAGATCAGTTCCATAATGGTAGCAATGGAAGAACCAGTTTGTAGACCCACACTCATTGTGGAATGATGGAATAAAGAAGTGTAGTGTAATGAAAGAATGATCACTAAAAAGGTCAGTTTTCCCCAGTCAGAAATCATTTCTTAGATTTTGACTGCCATCCTTCCCACAACTTCCTAAATCCCACTGAAGTCAGTAGGATTTAAGTGGCTTTCAGGTATCCATGGCGTTGCTGCCCATATCTTTTTTCATAGATACTAGTGCAAAGGCTATTGCTAAGAAATACTTATACAATATTACAATACACATGTTAAATCTGTTGAGGTGATAGGAGTACTTTAGAACTTAGCTGAGTTTTATTGAAATAAATGTACTTGGTGTTATGTTTATATATATATTAATTTACTTCATATGATATTAATTTACCGATCTTTGATACTAAAGATCCGAGTTAAAAATAAGTGCAGTTTATTATTCTGCATGCAGGCTACCATTCTGATTTTACCTGAAATAGTGGAAAAGTTATTCAGAGTCACTTTGAGTTTGCAGTTCCCTCTCTCCACCATTTTACAACAGGTGGTCCTGTGGGGAAGGAGAAAACGGCTTGAAATGGCTGGTTATTAGATTATTTATTAATTAAGTCTTATTCATTGAGTTTTATAGATATTTGGCCTAGTGGTGGTGGTGGTTCCCTTTCAGCTGCAAGTATCATCAATAATTTTCCTTAAAGTCTTTATTTAGCAGTGTTTTTGGAGATGCAGTTTTAAGGCTGAAAATAATTCTGGGCTTTTCTGAAATATGGGTAATTATTGTTTCTTGGTTTTTAAGTTTCTAAATAGATATTTTGCTCTGGTCTCTTTGTGAAAGTCAGAATGGAAGATCAATGGTAAGATGAACTCACTAAGACAGTGAGTCAGGATATGTGGTTTTTAATCCCCTTACCTTACATTTTTCTAAAGTGGCCGAGTTACCTTTCCTTGCTCACTGACTTTAAAGAAGTCAAAATGTTATGTGAGCAGGACAGGTCTACCTCTTGTCCTTATCCAAATAGGAGCCATGATGCCTGCCCAGGAAATAAACTGCAGCAGCCTAGTTGTGTTCCCATGTGGCATGGCCCCTCTTTCCATAGGAATAATCATGTAGCAGCTCTACATCCAGTTGTAGGTTACAGTAGAAGTAGGAGACGGAAAGAGCCGTTGCCTGGTTTCCAATACTTTGTTGCAGGAAATCCATGAAGATGATAGGAAGTCACTCCCAGACTTTATGCAAATGGAAGGACTGATGGAGTGAAATGGGGGCTTTTCTTTCAGCAGCCAACAAAATTGAAGCCAATTGGCAGATTGTAGAAATCATCAAGCAGAACAATTTGCATGAACTAAGCAAGTAAGTAGTATCACTCTCTACTTTCAGACTGCTGCCTCACACTCTGGAGAACAACTAATGATGAAATGTTACATGTTAGCTGCAGTTTCCCAGGAAGCCCATGCTGATAAAATATTTCATTTTGTTTCCTGCTGCAAAAATACAAAAACACCAATGAATTATGGCATTCCATAAATTCCTATATCTTCACTTGCTGCCTATGTCAATTATAATTTTCTGGAGACCTTAGCAGCTGATTGACTGTAATGAATGCCAGGTTTCCCTTTTATATGAATAGTAAATGTTGGGAAAGGAAACTACAATCAATTATATTCTTCTTAATCTATATGTGATATCAAGTGCCGTAACACTTGTATGCAGAAAGAGCTTCCCTTAAAAAAAAAAAAGGTCCCCAATTCAATACCCCATTATAGATGATAAACTAGTACGGTGTCTTTGAAGATTTTAAGTTGGAACTGAAACATCCTAAAATTGTTTTGTTGTGAAGAAAAAAGTTCATGGTAAGAATTTACTCCTATCTCCTTAGTTTTCAGAGTAAAAAAATAAAATAAACCCACACAACTTCTTAAACTTTTTTTGTTCAGCCTGTTGCCTATACTATTTTTTCTCTAAAAGTTTTTGCTAAGATTTGCTTTCAGAAGTTTGTGTGTGTAGGTCTACATAGAAACAACTTCTGAAAGCATATATATATATATATATATGACATGCTCTAGGAGCCGGAAGCAGACGCTTGATAACAGGACGCTTGATAACGGTATATAAGTCTACTCTCTATACTTGCCTTTTAACCCTGACGATGTCAAATGTATTTTGACGAAAGCTAGGTTGATTAATTAAATTTTATTCTCTTAAAGCATTCTCTTGGTGATCATTGTTTTAATAGTATGGATATTCCCAAGAGTCATATTTTTACTTTTATTTTTAATACACACACACACAGAGAGAGAGAGAGAGAGAGAAAGAGAGAGACATACACAGATAAGCTACTTTTTAGGTGTTGGATAATAAATGATAAATTGAGCCTCATTGTTACATCTCTGAACAAATTCATTAGTCCAATAGAAATAGACATAACTGTTTATGCATTATTTCCAATTTTTCCTATAATTTATCAGAAAACTATAAATTCTATATTTTTGTAAGTTTTGAGAAGATGTTGTGGCTGGATCATATGAAGCAATAAAATTATCTACATCCAAATATTATTATCTGCTGTCTAATGTAACCATGCTATCCATGTTTTTGTCAACTTATTTACAGTATAGGTCAATAGTTTTGGGTACATAAATGTAACTGCAGACATGACAATTCAAATGTGAATTACAGATGTATAAATTTGGACTTTGATAAAGGCATTTGATAAAGTAGATCACAACTTGCTACTTGATAAGATAGAAAAATGTGGGTTAGACAGCATCACCACCAGATGGCTGGCAGGCTGGCTGACCGACCGGCTGTACTCAGCATGTGTGGTCCTCAATGGAACTGCATCTACATGGAGGGAAGTGAATAGTGGGGTACCCCAGGGCTCTGTTCTGGGCCCAGTGCTCTTCAACATCTTCATCAATGATTTGGATGAGGGGATAGATGGGGAACTCATCAGATTTGCAGACAACACCAAGCTCGCAGGAATAGCCAACACTCCAGAAAATAGGCTTAAGATATAGAAGGATCTTGACAGACTTGAACATTGGGCATAATCTAACAAAATGAAATTCAAGGGTGAAAAAAGTAAGCTTCTACATTTAGGCAAGAAAAACCAAATGCACCGGTATAGTTTAGGACAGACATGTCAAACTCGTGACGTCGCGTAACATATCAGGACGGTTTTCCATTGCCTGCAATGGGGTGGGCGCAGCTTCCGGATGACACGTCCGGCCCATGGGCTGGCACTTTGACACCCCTGGTTTAGGAGGTACTTTGCTCAATAGTAGCAAATAGTAGCAACTGTGAGAGGGATCTTGGAGTCTTAGTGGACAATCACTTAAATATGAGCCAGCAGTATGCTGCAGCTGCCAAAAAAGCCAACACATTCCTAGGCTGCATTAACAGAGGGATAAAATCAAGATCATGTGAAGTGTTAATACTACTTTACAATGCCTTAGTAAAGCCACATTGGAATATTGCATCCAGTTTTGGTCACCATGATGTAAAAAAGATGTTAAGACTCTAGAAAGAGTACAGAGAACAGCAACAAAGATGATTAGGGGACTGGAGGCTAAAACATACAAGGAATGGTTGCTGGGATTGGGTATGTATAGTTTAATGAAGAGAAGGACGAGGGGGGACATGATAGCAGTGTTCCAATATCTCAGGGGTTGCCATAAAGAAGAGGGAATCAAGCTATTCTCCAAAGCACCTGAAGATAAGGCAAGAAGCAATGGATAGAAACTAACCAAAGAGAGAAGCAACCTAGAACTAAGGAGAAACTTCCTGACAGTTAGAACAATTAATCAGTGGAACAACCTGCTTCCAGAAGCTGTGAATGCTCCAACACTGGAAGTATTTAAGAAGAGATTGGACAGCCATTTGTCTGAAATGGTATAGGGTTTCCTGCCTGAGCAGTGGGTTGGACTAGATGACCTCCAAGGTCCCTTCCAATTATTATTATTATTATTATTATTGTAGGTCTAGGCCAGACTAAATAAAACCACATCTGAATTCATGTCTGAAAATTTTCCACAAATTATCAGAACCCAGAAAAGGGACATTTACAATGAGAAGGATTTTATAATGACTTCATGTACTTTGGCTTCCTTCCAAGCCAAATCCTAGCCTAGTTGTCTAATGGAAGCCAAAATATATAGGTATTTATGCCGAAAGGGCCAATGTCTTTTTATGTTTTGGTGGATACACACATTTTATTGTATGTGTGAGATTTAAAAGGCATCCAATTCCCATTTCTTGGCAGGATTCACATATTGTGTAAAATTACTAAATTGTTGGTTTTGGGCTTATTATGACATAGGAATTTATCTATTATAGTTTATCAAATAGCGTTATGTATGAACTATGTCATTATGGCTTATTCAATAAACAAATGTTTAAAGTATCTTTGCTTAGTGTTATATGTAACTGAAGCTTTATCAGAGTACTTGACAAAATTAGCAGTATCACATTGTTAAACACCTTAGAGAGACATTATTTTATATTTATGTATTATATTTGCACATTCATATAGTAATCTGAACTCTTTAAAATCAGTCCCTACTGATGAGACCTCCTCCATAACAGTAAAGTCCCAAATTTCATTTTTATGGAAACAATAAGTATGAATGATACATAGCAATGATTAATTTATGATTCATACTTATGGTTCTGTTAAGTGGCCCTCTGCAATCAAAATTTTTCTGTCATCTTGATAAAATTATGCAGAAATCATTGAACTATGAAACTAAATCTTGGGTACTGTATACTTGTCGGTTGGTTGGTGGACTGATTTTAAATGATGCTCAGTTTAAATTAATGCATGGTTCTGCATAACAAGAAAATGTTGTCAGGTTGCACTTGTCACCATTGCTGTTATAGCATCAGCCTTGTAAAATTGTGCAGTATTTACAATTAGAATTTGTAAATCAGATACTTGACTTTTATGTGACAAACAAGGGGAAACAAAAAGGACTATACTGGCAAGCAGTTGCTGAGTTTGAAGAATGGGATGTTTGTGGAATTTTGACTGAAGGGGATGAATGGAACCAGTCACTGTGATTAGCAGTCTCACCCGTTACTTAGGAAAAAGTTAGAAACAATATTGCTTTTAACTGACATTTAGAGTGTTCGCTAAAATTATTCTTTTTGTTCCCTCCATATCCTGTGTCAAAATAAAATATAACTATGCAGTTATGGTTTCATTTACTATCACTCATTAGGGATCAACACAAGCAAATAGCTTGTCTTGGCCCATTAAGCTCCAAGCCTGACAAACTTAGGGCATTTTCATTAACAATGCACTATAGCAGGGGGCCCCCAACGCCCAGTCTGTGGACCTTCACCGGGCCGTGGCATGCCAGAAACCGGTCCGTGCAAACAAGCGAAACTCCATCCATGGGATGCAGGCAGTACGTGAAACCACCCCTCCTCCGGTCCACAGAAAAACCTTTCTCCATGGAACTGGTCCCTGGTGCTACACTATAGGATCCAGGAGATGCCTAAGAGTTTTATTTTATTTGATTTATATAGTCACCCATCTCACATATGTGACTCCTAGGTGGCTTACCATAAAATAGATAAAACAGACAAAATACATAATATAACAAAGAAAAATACATAGTCATTACGAAATGACTATCCAACATAGTCAAGAGATCGACTTGCCATACAATCAGGACCAGATATAAAATTAATTTCAGGGCCTTGCAAAAGGTCAGCAGGGTCAGGTCAAATCTCAGGAGGAATTATGTTGGGAGTTCGCTGAGATATGAAGTTAATACATTATTTTCCAATAAACAGGCGGTATGGCACAAAATGTTCTCCTCCTGGTCCCTGCCAGCTGACACTCCTTAGCCAGTGGCACCTGGGACATACCCCTCCTGCCAAAGTGGATGGGACTGGTAGAAGAACATGTTTTCTTTAGTTGTTTGGTTTCTTTTGCTGTTGATAAATGCAACAAATGTGTAGTTCAAAGATACATACCTAGGGGAAGTCTTAGAAATAACCTGCTGCTTTCTTTCCTCTCTCCAATATTACCGTATATTGCACCTCTTTTTCATGTCATGACTGACAACAACAAGTAAGCATTATGTGGTTTCGACATTTCCAATGCATAAGTACCTGAATTCAGAGCGGGGGAGATAGAAATGTTTATAGATCTGAATATCCAGTGAACCTCCCTATTTGAGCAATAATTCATATTTTTCCCATAAATAAGAGGGGGAACTGCAATACCAGTTGCACACTCTTATAGTAGTAGTGTTTTGGAACAGCAGTCTGTTAAAAGTGTTATACCAATTACTTTTGATATTTCCTGGAAGCTTTTCCTAATTGTAACTAAATAGCACTTTAAGGACCTAATTTTGATGTTATTGTTCTTCATCCAAGTTTTTATAATTGGCATTCATAGAGTCAGAACGTTTTGATATCCATAAAACCTTTTAGACTGAAGAATATATACATATCCAAAATCAATGAATAAAAGGAATTGAAAGAATCAAATGGATACACTAATAAATTTGGGAATGGTTTTCTAATCAAAGATGTCAAGCATTACTTCTGACTATCACAGTTTTTTCAAAAAGTGTGCAATACACAAGCACCCCAAAACCATGAAATGAATTCTTCAAAGGGTGTCAAACTATCCAGATTAGCAGAGTTTCTGTATCTAATTATTATAGTCTATCTGTATTAAGCATTAACTTTTCAGTCTCATCCATCTTGATGCACGCAGGTGTCCAATAGAGTCATCTAGCTAGAGGCAGTTCACTTGGCCGAAAAGAAAAGAAAAATCAATGTGAAAAGTGTTCCTTATAGTTATACAGTTGGAAAGTCACATTGTAATTTATTGCTTTGTATCAGCTATCAAATATTAAAGCCTGTTGCAAAATATCCAATTTAATAAGTGTCAAAAGTTATCAAATACTGAAATAAAGTGTTAGGAGGCATCAAATAGAGATAACAAACCAACATTTTGCAACTATTTAACCACTCAAATTTCTGGCAGGTTTAATATTTCAAAATTCATAATCATTGTTATTTTTAACATTCATTTCACTACTCTGGAAAGCTTTAAAAATGGAACAGTTGCATGCTTCAAGTCTAATCTTTGTGGCAGAAAAGATAGCATGCATTACAAAAAGCTGTTCCTCCAATATTAGCATCTGTTCTCCAATGATCTGGGGACTGGAAAGCAGAGTTATGGAAACTTTATCATGCTGGATCAATTCTGTGAGGCCATCCAATTGACATACTTAGCAAATGTAATAAAAGTTTCTCAGAGGAGCAGATACCCTTATGAATAACAGAATAATACTAAAGCGTGGTGTGGGTCTTGCTTCTTGCACCTTTTATAAAATGTTTTATTTTTCTGGTAGGGACAACTTTTAGTCATGGCTTTATTTAAGGTTGATAGGGTCTTCCAGGAGTTAATTACTTTGGGCTCAGTCTAGTCTGGAGATTGTCACTGGGCAAGCAGTCATTGCAGGTCTTAGTATATTTAATAGGAAAACTGTTAAGTACAAAAAGAAAACCTGCCACTAGGTAGTGCAAAAGAAACCCATTACCCTATGTGGGGAAAGAAGGCAGCTTTAAGTCAAAAGTGTATAGAACTACACTTTTATAATTAGCATTCTTTTAAATCCAGAGGGAAAGAATGAGACCATCCGAGGAACAGACCTTTGACTGTGCTTCCCTTTTAAGAAGGCTTTCTGTTTGTTTAGAAGCACAATTTGTACTTGTGGGTGGGAATTTTTCTACCCACGGATTAAAAATGTATGAAAAGCAATTACTGGTGGAGTGTTCTAAAGAGGAAGAACTGAGGCAGGAAGGAGAGCACCCAGGAACAAAACTATAGAATGGAAAGAAAAAGAGTCCAGAAAATGGAAGTTATAGGTCAACTAGAAGTGGATTACAAAATGTACTCTGGATAATAGCAGAGGGAGACAGAAATCTGAGCTCCCATCTAGTTGTGGAGACTTTTGCAGGCCTGGTCTGGTAGCTCGAGAGAAATGAAATTCAATTTTGAAACTACCCTTTGTGTTTTCTTATAGAGTTAGATATAAGAGTAGCTCAGTCCTGGTATCAAATTTACTTCAAAACATATGTTTGTTCTCAATAGGAAGAGAAATTGTAATAAGGAGACATCTGCTCATACCTGGTCCTACACAACTTGGATTAGGAAGAAGAATTTTCCAATAGAAAGCATGATATGATTTCCAACAAACTAGATTTTTAAAAACTCAGTGTAGAGAGCAGGCATAAATGCCATATGCAGCAATTCAGGTTCAACCCCCCCTTATTTATTTGTATATAACAATGTTTTATAATGTTAGTGTTTATAACTGAATGGTAGTTTCTCTTCTCAAAATTTCTGATTGCCTTTTCAAATATTTATAGCTTGTATAAAAATCTATAGTCACATTTATCACTGTGTATCTAACTATAGGCAGACTTATTAATCAAGTTGATGTCTTTTTCATTTTAGTAGTTTTTGATAATTGCACTCTGTTTTTATTCTTGTTTGCAACCCAGAGTTCCATCTGATAGATGAGCAGCCATTTACTGTATATTTGTTTAATAAATAAAAATAAATTAATTCATCAATGATGTCTTGCATCAAAGAAAATGAGCTAGAGATACTTTTCTACATTCATACGAATCACGTATAACAGTGAAAAAGGCATGATGTATTGGTACCCAAATTCACATATATCGTAGGAACTCAAATTTAAACACCTGTGGAAAAAATATATTTACTCACAGAATATCATCACTAATCTTCCTCCCTATCCTCGGTATTAAAGCTAATGTATTCCCTGAAATCTCACTGGACAGGTCTTAGAGAAACCTTTCCAACTTGTGCAACCATAGTAAGTCTAATGCAACCTCTACACTTGGAAGAGGAGCAGCAGAACTCTAGCATTCAAAAGAAACAATCTTGAGTCTCAGGCTTCTAGAAATCCAGCATTTGGGACCTTGGACTAAGGCTGAGGGATAGAAGAAAAGGTTGGATCTAAATTTCCTAATCTCCTCCTTCTGTAATTCTCTGCTGTCCCACATCAATATCTCTTTCTGCCCATCACTACTAAGATCCACCCCATTCTCCAATTCCCTATCATTCCTCTAACCCCTTTCTTCCCTCCACAAGGCCTCTCCCATTCTTTCTGCTATCTTGCTAGAAGTTACTTCAGCAGAATGGACCGCAAGGTTTGACTGCAGAAATTGCCCATCTCATCGCTCCATTTCCTGGCCTCCCTGTCTCTATATGCTCATCCCCCATGCCTCACAGCCAAGAGGGACATCCTTATAGGTTCCTTCTTCCCACCAGCATAAAGAATGCCCAGGCAGCTGTCCTCTTCCTCAGGCCTTCCCTGCTGTTGCCAATGTTGCCAGTACATGCTCTGGGTTGCTGCTGTGCTCTGGGTGCTGCTCCAGGTCTAACTGAGTTGAAGTAAACAAAGTATATTACACTAAGTATAATAGTAATAATCATCCAAACTGACTTGCAGAGACCTCTGAGGCCCAATGAAAAGAATCTCCAGATAGATCGGGCTCTAGATTGGAAACAGCTGGTGATGGTAGAGCTGAAGTAACTTGACATTTGATATCCAGCAACACTTAATTGCTCTCAAGCTGGGATACAAGAACTTGCTTTAGTCTTCCTTTTTTAAACATTTAAAAATGCCTTTTTATTGAACAGTTGACAATAGGAACCTATTAAGAAAATTATATGCAAACTATAAAAATATTCACAGCATCATTTAACAATAAAAGTTTGAAAGTATTCATGGTACAGGCAATAACTTTGCTTTAACAATGATGCCAGTAACTGAAATTTTAGAATTTGTTGATTTCAGAAAACTTGAAAAATATAAACTGGACTAATCAATACTGAACGTATGCCCAAAGAAGCTAAATTCCAGAAATTCCAATATAGAAACTTTCAAGTATAGAATATAAATCAGGGAAATATTTAGGATCATTATTCCCCAAATATTCCTGATTATATTTATTTCCAACATCTTATATTATAATTTGAGAAGTTGTAACCTAGGCTATTTCTCCTCTTCCTCCTCCTCCTCCTGATTATTCTTATAATCTTATCTCTTCTCAAGGTAGTTAAGATAAGGACTCCCATTGATTTTTTTTTTAAAAAAGATAATTCATTCCTGAAAATTTGATAGTTCTTAATAATAATTAATTCTATTAGGACTTAGATTACAATATTCAATCAGTGTAGGTGGCATTGGGATAATCCAAGGTATTTCAAACTTCTTTACTTGTTATTTTAATGATATCTCTGGATCCTATTGTATGTAAAAACCTAGTTCTCTAGATGAGGGTCTAATGCTGAGAAAGATGAAAGGAAAGAGAAAAAGCAGATGTCTAGCAACAAGATTCAGTTATGGTAGAATAAGTGCACCACTGAAGACCTGAAAGACTAGGTTAGGGGCGGCTTGTCCCTATTTTTCTGAAAAACTTTGTGGTCACTAAGAGTCAACACCAATCTGATGGCTCATAATCATGTATGCAAAATCATATTAGACTAATTATAGAACAATATTGCAAGCTGATGTTGCCAAATTTCCATGTTCTAATAAGAAAATATTTATTTCTTTATTAACAGTATATGTATACTGCGAACTTCCAAAGAATCTAAACAGTTAACAAAAAAAAAAATCACCATTTGCACAGTACATCAAATATTCTGCACTGCTAAATGTTGAATGATGAATGACATACTGTAGATATTTCATTAAGATTTTAATGGTAACTTGGGATAAGCAGCCATCATTTGGGAAATATAGTGTACAAGATATCTATAAAATGAAGTGGTTTTATATTTTATATATGTGGAAAGACTTGAGCCACAAAGAAGTGCAGAAATTATAGATGAAAAAATGGACTATTGACAACATCAGGGGGGATTCTACCCCATCTTGAATTAAACATATTTGAATAAGTTAATTGACTGAAACAGATAATTGCATAAGAAGACTAACAATGTATTTACTTCCTTAAATGAAACCTTACTTTTTTCAAGATTTTCAACACCAATTGTAGAAATAGGTGAAAAGATGCAACAACAGTAAATATGATGAAACCTGAGCTTTGTTTTTCATATTGTGTCAGTTTAAAACAAAATTATTTAAGAGCTAATACAAAATAATACCTATGATTTCAATAAGATATATTGGGGGATGTGGAATTTAAAAACTGGATCTTGCATATATTTGTTGGAATTGTTACAAGGTAAACGTTTTGGTGGGTGGTATGTATATAATTAGATTTCACTGGTAGCCTGCAGGGCTTTTAAATTCTTTGGAAGTTCTTTTAAATAATTTAACATATTTTGATTCAATTTTTTTAAAAAAAATGCACAGACAAATATAGACTTTCAAAAAATGGCGATTGCAAGACATGTGGAGTTTTATAGATCCTGCTGTTTTTTTAACTGTGTGTGTGTAATTGGATTAAAACAACCCAGTTAACTTGCTATATTGCAGTTTACGAAGCAGTCAGATGCTCTATAGAACCAGCCAAATCTGTAGTCCAGTTGTCAGTATTCTGAATCAGTAGAAGCTTTCAGATATTTTTCAAAGTCAGTCACACATATACAACATTTCTTAAGGACAGTTTTGCTTCTGGAGCATTGTAGTCCAAATGGAATGAACTACATTTATCATAATGCTGTATCCAAACTTGTTGGCAGAAGGAATTGGCATACTAATCTTAGCAGTGCAGGTATTTATTTAGAAAATTTATATTGCCACCTACTTAAACATGGTGACTCAAGGCAGCTTACGACACAGATAAGCACAATATAAAAGAAATGAAAATAAAAGTAGTAAAATAAAAATAATAAAATAATTACTCCCACTCACTCCCACCCCAGCAACAACACTCATTCATACCAGCCATTAAATGGGCTCCATTCCACTCTAGGTTCCTGAGGCCCACTGGCAAAACCACATCTTAAGGCCTTCTGAAAGAGTGTTAGAGTGGGGGCCAGTCTAATTTCCACAGGGATAAAGTTCCAGAGAGAGGGAGCCATCATGGAGAAGGCCCTTCTTCTGGGTCCCATTAGATATATTTCCTTAGGGGACAGGATCTACAACATTCCTTACCTTCCCACTCTAGTGGATTGGATAGATGTGACCGGCAAGAGATGGTCCCTCAGATAACCTGGTTCCAAGCCATGAAGAGTTTTAAAGATGACTATCAGCACCTTGAATTGCACCTGCAAGCAAATCGACAACCAATGCAGATCCTACAGGAGAGGTAATACATATGCACACTGAGGTCTGCACAAAACCATATGGGCCACTGCATTTTGCATCAACTGGAGCTTCTGGATGGTTTTCAAGAGCAGCCCCATGTAGAGCACATTGCAGTAGTCAAGATGGGAGATGACTAGGGCATGAGTGATTGTGAGTAGATATTGTTGGTCCAGGAAAGTGCATAACTGGTGTACAACAAGTTCAGCAATGATCAGGTATAGACCTGATCATTGCTGAACGTGGGAATCTAGACTGAGAGTAAAATTCAGGAGTTCATCCAGATTCATGAGAACTCTGCCAAGGCAGATTAAACCCCTAGTCCCCAATCTTATTTTCAAATGGCCAGAAGCATGCCTGTATTGACTGAGACCTTTTTCAACAAGAAAAATCTGTACCTTTCTGAAAGTAGTTTCAGCCTTTGGTGTTCCCATGATATCAGCAGCATTTGAGAAGGGAGCTCATTTGTTTCCAACTCAGCTGTAGTGTATTGCGACTATCTAAAGTGAGGGGCTTTGTTTTGTGGAGATGCTATGATCTCAATTGGGAAGAATTTTCTCGCTTCTGAATTTCAGATCCTGCAAGGGAAATTTTAGCTTAATGGCTTTGCAGACCTTCTTCAATAGCTTAGACATAATGAGTAGCACAAAAACCAAAGTTTTTAAAAGATTAGGTTACTTTGCTGCCCTTCTCCTCTTCCTTTTCTTTCCTTTTTATTTTATATAGAATGTAGGTGAGGGTATTTTATTGCTATTGCATCTGCAACAGGTTGGGGATAAGCCAATAATTTTTCATTCCTTGTCTTAGCTAGGATAATCAGGGGTTATCTTCAAACTGCCTCTGGGGAAAAGTATGGTATGAAACTGCCCTGCTTTATGGTTCAGATTTGTTTTTGTTCTTGTTGTGTTATTAACACCAAACATGGATTTAAAAATTGAATAGCTTCTATACTTTTAGGTGGAATTGATATAGAGTGATAAGACATTATTATTAGCAGTATAGGCAAATGTGCCAGTAATGTCTACCTTAACAGAACAAGGTGGAATTCTGATTTCATGGAAAGCATAAACTATACTTTTCAGTTCCTTGGCAGCAATAAGAAAAACATTTCCCAAGATAAGCAGCTCTGAGAGGGCAAGTTGCCAGTTTCTGCAAAATTTGTAGCTGCTTCAGCTTGATGGAAGAAATCCATCTCTTTCCCCATGTTATTCAAATTTCTACAGCAAGAGTTTCAAAATCTTCAACCACTTTGCAACCAACAATTGAATCTGAGACTACTAAGACACTGGGAGATTGTGGTTTTTAAAAAATCAGCTTAGATTAGTTACTCTTCAATGTCAGCATAGATTTGGGGTGTAGCACCACAGTCTTGCCTAGTAAAAATATCTTCTTCTTATCATTAACAAGCTGTTTATGGAAGACTTCCTCCCTTCTTTGCTTTTCAATACCACTGATACCAGCTATTGGCTCTAAGTTTACAAAATTATCTGCTATCGTGCTAGATGGATTAAAGAGGTAATAATACTCCATTTAAGTTGTATTTTCTGAAAGACACTAAATCTCATTGGATGCAGATTACACTGACAGATATAACCATAATAAAACAGTAACCAATTAAACTATTGGTTAATAGCAGATGGGACTAAACATTTCAAAGATGAAAACATGCACTGGAGCAAAAAGTTCAGGGAATAAAAGTGCTTAGGAATAAGTATGAGGCAGAATTTTTGGTGGGTTAGTCTGGAAAATGCCTGCCCCCAAGTAGGCCCAAACTCCAAGACCTTCAGAATGGTTTTAGATTTCAGGTAGAAAAATAAAGGAAGTGGTTTTACTATTTTGTTTTGAGATAACAGAAAATGAAGAGATTACTCTGTCATACAGTACAATTCTCTTCATAAATTATTTGTGAGCCTTAGAACTGTGTGTGATCTCTAAAGATATAGTTTGTACATGTGGCATCATAGAAAGAAAGGAACTGACAATTTATTCAACATTTATATTTCTTGCACTTTCACAGGAAATGTTTCATTTCATCAAGCAGAGTTTAACACTGTTTAGATAAACATCAGTTTTCTTTGAATATGTGTAAAATTTATATCTTGGTGGGCAGCACTATCAAACATTTTTGTACATTTTCTAAGAAAGCAACTGTTCAGCTATATAATTAGCAAGGGAACATACGATAGGCTGAAAACGGCAGAATTTTTCCAACCTCTCCATGAGTCTCCTAGCAATCCTTTTTGACAATCTTTAATAGCTATAGCACTTAGACTTATATAATCCTCCATAGTGCTTCATAGCACTTTCTGAGTGGTTTACAATGTCAGCCTATTGCCCCCAACAATCTGGGTCCTGATTTTACTGACCTTGGAAGGATAGAAGACTGAGTCAACCTTGAGCCAGTCAGTATTGAACTCCTGGCTGTGGGCAGAATTTGCCTACAATACTGCATTGTAACCACTGGGCCACCATGGTTTAAGCTTAATCTGTTGTCAAAAGTAGATGAGGAGAAGGTAGATGCTTCATCATCCATGTTAAAAGGAGATAAATGTGTCAGTTAGATCTGTGTGAATAAGTATTTATTTAATTTTAATTAAGGGCCAAAAAGGACATTCAATTTGAGTATCTAAGGGAAAGTTAAAAAAAAATAAGCCAGGTTTATGAATGCCACTTTGAGATTTGGTTTAGCAAAAGATCTGCCCATCAGCTGTAACAGGGAAGCATCAAAATATCTTTGGGGGGGGGCGGTAAAATGGCACGAAAATAGCAGGGATGATAGATGTTTTAGAGTCATTCAGGTTTCAGCAGATCCCTTCAAATGTTCACTATAGTATTTTTTTTTAATGATTTTCCCAATACTCTTTTAAGACATGGATAGCAGGGATGAGGGAAAAACAGCACATCAGCCTTCAAACTGTCCAACAAATTGTGCTGAACTGATGCACAAAATGTCCTAGCAACTAAAAAAAAAAACAAAAAAACCCTTTCAAGTCCTGTTTAGAAAGAAAGCATTTTTCCAGTTGCTGTTCTAAAGCGCCAGCTTGGCATAATGTTGAAGAAGACCATTAACTTGTTCCTCTGGGTGATGGATTTTGCTGCCGATAATCACTAGGTTTTCCAGAATGCTAAGAAAGTTGGTATAGCTGGTAAGTAAACTTGGCCACTTCTGGAAAAGACCACCTCACTGCTGGCTTTAGTTGAGTACCAAGCTAGGCAGGACATATTGTCAATACATACGGAGAGCATTTGGAAGAACAGTCATGGGTTTCCCCTTGATGTTTAGTATAGCTTCGCTGTATCAAATCACTAGGTTTTTATGGGGTGCAAGGAGGATTGGCCAGGACCTGTCATCACTGCCAGGGCTAAGATATGTTAGGCTTATGGGCAGTAATCTGTATTCATTAGTAGTCTCAGTCTCAATCATTTTATTTCAATCATTAACCAGCAAATATTCATTAGCACGCATTTTAAAATCTGGATAGCAAGTGAGATACAGTGCCAAAGAAATAGACTGGCATAGCAAATATGGTATTCATAGCCTTATCTTCCCCAGTTTTAAAAACAGCTAAACTTTTAGGCCAGCATCTAAGTCTTCTTTCATTGTTGAAAACCTGTGCATGCCCAGTTACATAGAATTTTAAATTAGGGTTTGAGCCGAGATTGTGCACCAGTGCATTCTAGACAGGGCAGCACACTTACAGATGAATTACAGGTGAATACAGTTAGGTGTAACCATGAAGGTGCTGGCTTAGAAACCAGGAGACTGTGAATTCTAGTCTTGCCTTAGGCATGAAAGCTGCTGGGTGACATTGAGCCAGTTACTCTCTCAAACTAATTTAGCTCATAGGATTTGTTGTGGAAAAAAACAGGAGAACAAGTAGTACTCTTTGAGTAATTTTATTATTTATAAAAATAATAATAGGATTAAAAAAATCTACCCCTCCCATTATGTGCATGAGTCAGTATGCTGCAGTTTTAGACTAGAAATGGGGAGATCCAGCTATTAGTCCTGTCTCACCCCCCAAGAAACTCACTGGGTGACTTTGGCCTGATTTAGCCTTACTTATTTCACAAGGTTGTGGTGGGAGGAAAATGGCTTTTAAACAAAGCTTAGATATAAGTGATTAGCAAATACAGAGCCTACTACATTACAATAGTTCTGTTCACAAGATTGGCAGAGCAGCTTGAGCAGATGACAAGCCAATTTATTTCATATGTAAAAATGAAGTTGCAACATTATATAACCTTACTATCGAGCAACTTTGCAAACAGCAAAGAAGCCACAGAATCTGCAAAACACCATAAAAGATGTTGAAAGCACCTTGAAATCATCTGATTCAACAACCTGCCTGCTTCAGTCCCTGCTTAAACCCCAAATCTGGTTCATTGGGGTAATTCCATGGAAATGCTGTTAAATCAAAGCATGTTGTTGACATTTTGCAGTTTGACTGTGCCCTGGTCCAGATTTAAAAATGGGAAATGATTTGGAGCACGTCTATGGAGATTCTCAGTTATCCAGGCCATGCTTGTCCCAAAGGTGCTTGTTTTTAAAAAGGCAACTAGACTTTGTTTTTTCTTGAAGTTGAAGTCAAAACTGAAGAAGCTTCTCAGATGAGAAGCGAAATGTCTTCAAGGAAAAATAAAGTCCAGTTGTCCTTTGGAAAAAAAAGCACCTTTGGGATGATTTGGAACATGTAAATGTGGCTACATACACTTACCAAAAGTCTTAAGATATCTGTATTTTTCAGCAGATTGTATAGCTACTGTCATGTGATCTTAAGGTAGGACTTATTTAAGGAGATTGTTTCTACATTATAGAAATACTTTAAAATTTCGTGAGTGACTGTGTGTTGGACATTATTTTCTGTTTGCAAAAACTGAAAATACAGTGGATTAATAGATTCAAGGAGATGCCAACATGTACTAATTTGAATAGGCAACTGGATCACGTTTTTCTTCAATTCAGCATCACTGGTCAGTCCTTTTGCAACTTTGCCCAGCCTAACTATTAGTTTATTTTAATTCTGTGGGTAGAATGGGCAGGGTTTTTTATGTTTTTTAAAATGTTAATAATTCTACAGTTCATTTCTTTCATGTTACTATTACTACTCTTCCTTTCTTACAAAATAATGTAGTTTACAAATCTAGGTTGCCTTGTGGCCTGATTTGATGTATTATTTTCAGAGATGCCCTGGGGAAGATGGGTGATTTTCTTTGATTTTATAAGATTGTCCATGAAAGAATCAAGAGCTTTTTCTTGCTTTTCTCCCCTGTTTTGTATCTTTTTTTAAAGCTTCTCAACTATAAATGTGCTCTATAAACTCTATAAATATGTTACTATGTTTTAAAGCTCTGGAGCCACACTGATGAGAACCAAACAAGGGCTACAAACACTGACTGCAAAAAACACAATAAATTTTGCAACAGCTACACGGAGAACAGCCGTTTTTATCTTACTAGCAGAAAGGGAAGACATTCAAAAGGCTGCTCCTTCACTGATCCTCAGGAGGGTGTCTTTCTTTCCCATCCCATTTACCCTCCAGTGGCCCACACCTCCAACTCTGCACTTCTATTTCTTTCTCTTTGAAATTCTAAGAAAAACATCCGTGGATCAGATGAAGACCTCTGATTGAAACCATTTGTTCAAAAATGGAAAGAAACTGGGCTCCAAAAAAACTCTCCTGGAAGTGTTTCAGTAATGCTGGAAGCATTCACAAAGTGTTGCTGACATTCTTTCCTATAGGGACAACAATGCAGCAAGTCTTCGGCAGCAGCATCTTGAAATTAATTCAATTCCCACTCCCAGTAATCGCACTGGAAAAAAGTGTTTTGGTGTTTTGCACTAAGGACAAAGAGATTAGTCTGAACATAGGGCTAAAGAATTGCACACTCAGTGCAATCTATCACATTTTTATATGGTAGATTTGAGTTTCTTGTAGCTATTCACAGGAAATAATATTGAACTGTAGAATATTAAATATTGTGATAGCATTAGTGTAATTATTGCTGTGCTATTTCCAGACACAGATATGATAAAATTTGAAAGACTTGGAAGGCAGAAGTTAATGTGTTTGATAGTTAACAGTTTTCATCAAAAAGATGAATACACTTCTTTCCATTTGTTTAATTGTGTGATTCAGTTCCTCAGTGCTGACACTTGAAAGTGGTCTTAGCAAATGCAGCTTAATTTATTTTAAGAAAAATAATAGCTGTAATATTTAAAAATAGACAAGCTACTGGGTATGATGTGCACAAAATTAGTGTTATCAACATGTCAGAAACAGGAAATACATGGCCATATGGTAATTGGTGGGGAAATGGCCAAGGCAGAAAGCTTAATCTGCTGTAAGTTCAGTAGCAGAAGGTAGCGAGCAGCAGTTCAAGAATTCTGAAGCTAAATGCAGTTTTGTCTGCACTAATAAAAATACTGGATGCCCAACCACTTGCCCTTTCATTTATGTAGAAATCAGTGACATTGTAGACAGTCAGTGGCCCACCCCAAGCTGCAGTCCTCTTCGTGTGGCCAACCTCAGGTTGCTGCTGACTAGAGAGGGACAGTTTTTGTTTACTGACAATTCATTGCTCTGGTGTAGCTGTTTTTAGCAGCTCTGCAAGTTGGAAAAGCTAGATAATATTTTTTTTCTGGACAAAACTCATTCAAGATAAAAAACTAACACGTTTCCCAAGAGATTCTGCTGGCTAATGCAAAGGGCAAGATAGCATCCCGTCCCCTGCAGTAAAGAAGCTAGCTGAAATGACAGCCGAAAATGGCATTACATTATTCTCACCTGAGAATAGCACATTAGTTCAGGAGGCTCTGGAGGAACTGTCCTCTAATAGAGAGGAATGGTTGGCAGGCTCAAAAGAATAGCTGGGGAGCTGTTGGTGCTGCCTTCAGCATCTGCTGCCTTCAGCTCAACTCTCCATTACTGCCTTAAGGACTACAAAACCAATTTTCAGGAAGCAGCAATTACAGAGGATTTACTGAGCCTTATAGTCTCTTTTATTTGTTTTCAAAGTGTGCTGGATTTTTCTTTAAAGTGCCAACAAATGATTGCTGCTGTTTTACATTACTGTACAGTAGTTTATTATCTATCTGCCTACCTATGTACTACCTTATACTTGTATGAAGGTATAAACAAACAGTAATGTAGGAATATTTCAGTGTCTGCAGTATGTGCGAAAATACCAGGATGAGGACTTCTAACATGGCACAGCAAAAGATTTGGGGAACTGTGGTCTTCAGAATTATTGCAAAGGTCATAATAAAGGTTTCAGTTTAGTATTTCTGGAATTCAAACATAGCCTAGTTGAGAACATGCATATTCCATGAACATCCTGAGTTCATGGAACTGCATGTAACTGCTTATACTTCCAAGATGCTGGCACATAGGTTGGCTTCTTATGTCATCTCTAGGGAACTTGTGGTGAAATATGGCCAGATGAATACACACCCAGGGAAGGATCCCTGAAGGATTTTTCCTGGGCTGTAGCTTTTTCAACTACCAACAAAAAGAACGGACATTCCTTTAGTTTATATGACTCCCCTGGGATAGGGAAAATCCTAGAATTATCTGTCAAGATCCTCCGATATAGCAAAGGTCTGCAAGCAGCTTGAGAAGTGGTGCTTTGAAGCAGCCTATGTGCCAAAAACTGAGGGGCGGAGAAGCAGATGTTTTGGAATTTATTTTTCAAATGGACAGTAAGTTGTGCCTTTCATTTATTAATCATTTTTAAGGAGTATTATTTTTTATAAAGCTAAAAGAGGGTCTCTTTAGCCACAGCCTGTTATTCCTTTTTTGAAGATCTGCACCATTTTGGGGATTTCTTCAGTGTTAAACAAGGAAGAAGGCTGCTAAGGCAAGCCTAAATAAGGAAGTGTGGAGTATCTTTTTTTAAAAAAAAAAGTTGAAGGAGAAAAATAAGGGTAGAAAGTTGTGGTTTTAGTTTATTATTTTTAGTAATTTGCAGCTTGGCCTGCTTTGCTGTGGGCTGCTAAAAATTTTCAATTTTCATGATTCCTGATTGCCCAGCAATTCTTAAGTGATTTACAAAAAAGCTGAAGAAGGAGTTAAGAAGATGGAGGAACAAATTATTAGAGATGTATTTGAAAAATCTTTAAATAAAATCCCTCAGTTTATAGATCAGCTATGCTCCAAGGATTAAAAAAAACTTCTCAAACTACTTCAGAGATGCAAATATGTGTAGAAAGTTACCAAACCACCAAGGCAATTTCACAAGTAGCTGACAATGTAGAGGAGTCAATTGCAATTTTTGAATACAAACCTGACACCTATTCTTACTATGATGATTTAAATATAAACTTCCCAACACAATTGAAAGAAGAGCTCTCAAGAAAAGCTCTCTCACAACTTTTAAAAGGACAGATTTGGGACTTTTTCCTCATGGACATTAACAAGGTTGAGAAATCCTTGAGAAAAAAGAGAAGCTTATACAGTAACTACTTGACAGACATTCCAGAGAAGAAAAAAACTTTATGAAGACAAGCTGGAAGGAGTGACTTAAAGAGAAAGTTAAAGAACAAGATGAATTAGTTTAAAGAGAAGTTTAGAGTTTTAAAAAGGATGTATACAAGAAGAAAAAATTATTCTATGCGGGTAACATGGAAGGAGTGATCTAAATTTAATAGCAAACTTTAAAGTATGCAGGCTAAAAGGAAATTTTTAAAAAAATATATTAGAAAGTTTTGATTTTAGAAATGCTTTTAAAGAAAATTTTAGTTTTTTAAAAAATGGATGAAAAAAAAGTATTTTTCCCTTTAAGGTTAAAGAATCTGAAAAAATACAGTGAATTTTGTTAATATAAATGATGATAGTTTATAAAGACTATTAAGTACAAATAGAAATACAAATTATTTCCACAGTAAGGAAGATAGAGCAGAAATGGTTAAATTGATTGTTTTATTCAAAGGAGAATATATTTAATTGTTTTTTATTTGGATATCACTTCTGGATTTTGTGCTTGTGATAAAAAAATGAAACTTTGCCTTTGGTTTTGCCGATTAGATAGATTTGTTGTTATAGAAATGGCTAGTTATATACTAATGTGTAAAAGTTAAAAGTTAAGGCTGGAATGTTGTTATCTTGTACTAGGCTAAAAAGAATCGGAAGTCAACACTTTTTTTTATTTCTTCCCTTGTACCTCACATTTTCTTTTCCCCTCTCTTTTTCCTTCCCTTAATTTCCTATTTTTATTTTTCTTTATATTTTATATATTGATAAAACAATAAAAGTCATTAAATTAGGTCATTTCTAGGGATACTAGCTTGCATAGAGTGGTGTCAGCATCATTGATAAAATTGGACTTTGATTTAATTTTTGATATACTAGCCAGAATATGCCAAAACTCACTGGTTCTGTCCTTACAATTAACAAGAAATGTAATGTGGCGCAGTATAACCAAGATTAGTAACCTACTTTACACATTATGCATATTACTAAAAAAATAATATGTGTAAATCTTAACTGGCTAAAGTAACATATAGAACATGGTGATTTAGAACATAATATATAGAACAAAAATAAAATTATTGAATTAAATGAAATAAATAGAATATATTTTTTAAAAAACGAATTCAAATAATATATGAAGTAGTGTATGAGTATGGTGGTAGGAAAGATAGTTCACAAGTATGAACATTTATAGAGAGGTATAGTGAATAGTGTTACATGACTAGAGTTAGGTTTACTTTTTATTTTCTCTTATTTCCTGTGTTTAATTTATTTTGCTCATAACCTCTTACTGTTTTGCTGCGCTTTTCACAACACTGCTTACCCCAAAAGGCAATAGCATGATGAGTATGTAGGTAGGTGGATAACCAGGATTTGTGACTAACTGAAGCTTTTGGTTTAGAAACTGAACAAAAAGCATCATCAATCTGCATTTCCCTTTGGATGTCCATTGTCCCTGGATACATAAGTAGCATAACAAACTAGAATACATGAAGACTGTCTTTGCAGCTCTGTGTATGATTGTGAAAGGGAAAATACTGTCAGAATCTGAGTAGATTCTTGAGAGAAAGGAGAAGCAGAGCCATTGGCATTGGAGAACTACAGCATGTCCTGCAGATGCTTTGAGCTGCCCCAGCAATCCTGCTCTTGACTGATAGCTACTTGAACGAGAGCTTTTGCTCTTCTTTGCACCCAGATGCAGACATACATGCCTTTATTAAGGTCTTCTGGTCTCCAGAGAATTTGGCTGGGTTTCAAAAGTGGGAGACTGATTTGTTTGAAGTGGATGTGGTACTTGAAGGGCCAGGGCCCCTTTTTTTGGAGCTCCCCTTATCCTAGGGCAGGAGTAGGCAACCTTGGCTCTTTTATGACTCGTGGACTTCAACTCCCAGAATTCCTGAACCAGCATGGCTGGCTCAGGAATTCTGGGAGTTGAGGTCCACGAGTCATAAAAGAGCCAAGGTTGCCTGCCCCTGTCCTAGGGAGCTCAGTTGGTACTCCTGCCTTTCTGCAGGACATAACTCAGAGGCTTGTAACATAAACATTGTATGTGATGCTACCACCTGCTTGCCAATTTACTCATTCAAAAACATGACCTGGTGTTCCATTTTCAGGACCACAGGCTGCTTCTCTTAGTCTGGAGGACTGTCACATTGCAGCCTGGTTCCCTTTCCCCTATGCCATCTCAAGAAAATCTTCCCATTATTTTTCAAACCTGGCAAATATTTGAATAATTAAAAGCCCCTCTACTTCTCTGTGACACTAAAATAACCCAAGTGATATTTTTCTCACTGTGAAGATTGCAAAGGCGGGGAAGAGTCATGCCGCTGCCTGAGGGAATTCAGTAGGATGGGAAGGTGGAAAATGTAGCTATGAGACGGGGGAAAGTGCTCCAAGAAGTTAGGCTTTTTCTCCTCTCAATGATATCCATTCACATCTGTTTACCAGCCTGGGAAATGGTACAATGGACTGAGCTACGTAAGGTGGATTGAAGTATTCATGATTAGTCATTAATAGATCCTGATGGAAAAAAGCAGCAGGTGTTTTTGATAGGGCTCTGACAGATCCTTCAAAGAGTGGTTTTCTGAACCACCTGCAGTTTCCTGAATAGATTAATTGTTCCTTCATATCAGCTCCTTCCCTTTCCCTTATTAATATTATTTGTTCTCTTGTTTTATTCTTTAGCTTCAACCAAAATGAACTGACTGTTTGATAAGCTGAAAACAAAAACAAAATTGGGCATTTTCTGGACTTTACTAAGTCATGAGTGTTTCTAAAATGTTTGCTGAATCGATGACTTCCTTTACTATTTACTTGTGTGTGTGTGTATATATATATATATGCTGGAAAATTTGCATAAAAATACGACTCCTGGGCATGTCTATGGTACAAATAAAATACGAACACCAGGAGAGTATAAATATAAAAATATACTTTACTAAAAGCTGCCAAGCTTTCGTTTGGAAACTCCAAACATCATCAGGGCTAAGGAGCCAGTAAACAATGATGACTTAAATGGGTTTTGCCGGCATCTGCACCCGGCTCATGGACCGCGTCACCGGTCCCGGCCGGTTAATTAGTGTTCCAGATGTTTCTTTATTACTCTCCTTACGCTTCCTTCCATTGATAGAGGAGAAACAGATGCCCCCAGGGTGGAGAATGAAAACAAAAAGGGGAGGAGGGTCAGTGCTATGGAAGGAAATAAGGATAAAGGGGTGGTGGAGGAGATGAATACCAGTAATGAGATAGTGGAAGGAATGATCCGGAAGAACCATATATATATATATAACCATATATATATATATTAACAATTACACTAAAAATATGATCCCTGGGTATATCCATATTTAAAACCAAACAAATAAATGTGAGCACCAGGGAGTGCTAAAAAATTTAATAAAATTTAGTAAAATGTCAATAAAATTACAATAAAACCAATAAAACGCCTAGCTTTCGTCAGCAACTGCTGACATCATCAGGGCTCAAAATGCCGGTCAGTAGGAGAGTGGGTGTGGCAATAAAGCAAAAAAAGAGGGGGGACGTTCCATCAAACCCCGAATTTGGCAAAGAGAAAACACCCGATGACAGTTACACAAGCAAGAAATGCAAGAAATGCAAGAAAGCAATTATTGCTAATAAGAAACCGGCAACCGGGAAACAGCCTATTCCATCAGGCCCAATGACAAGATCTAGGAGCCGGGTGCAGACTCTGGCCAATCTATAAAGAGGACTCTCCTATGACTGGCATTTTGAGCCCTGATGATGTCAGCAATTGCTGACGAAAGCTAGGCGTTTTATTGGTTTTATTGTAATTTTATTGACATTTTACTAAATTTTATTAATTTTTTTAGCACTCCCTGGTGCTCACATTTATTTGTTTGGTTTTAAATATATATATATATATAGTATTTGGGAACTCAAGGTATCCTAGTCTAACATTATGTCTTTGGCATTTTGCAAAAAAAAAAAAAAAAAAAAAATCCATTCCTTTATTCCCTACACTTGTCTTCACATGTAAAAGATTGGGAAAGCAGGTATACAGTGTTGAAAAGAAAGAGCTATTTATGTTCTTTTTTAAAGCAATGAACATATGCATAATTGCTGTAGTTTTGGTATTGATTTGCTTATTTGCATTTCAATATCCACATGCTTTCTGGTGGGGGAAATGACAATGGCAATATGATTATCTTTTCTAGCTACTTTGGTTATATTCACAATAGAAAGTACATTCCAACTTTCTAGAGCAAATGCACCATCTGCATTTGTTACTTTCTTAAAATACACAAAGTGATGGATTGTTGCAGCAACTGTTTGCAGGTAGCTTTTATGCTATTCCTTTACCCTTCTGAAAAATAATTTCCTTATTCCATTTGTTTGACATGTCACCAACATCTAGAATTCACAAACAGCTAAAACATGAATAGTTAATACAGCAAATAAACTGTTTAGCGTGTTATTAACAGATGCCTGCTTTCACATAGTATTTAAACCCAAACATTTGAATAGAGCATATCTGATGCCTCAGTGTTTGATTTAGAACATTTGCTTTTAACAGTTTTCATTACCATTTTTGCATAAGTATTTTCATTCAGTTCAACTGCCTGTTGCTTCATTTCTGTTTTAGTCCCGTATCTTCCTTTACTAATTTCCTAAGTCTCCCTTTTGAAGTGCTACTTTTTTTTAAGTGTATCTATCTGCTCCAAGTTAGAATCCCAAAACTTAACCTGTTTAAATTTTGGAGGGGTGACCTAAATGAGCATTTTAGCTGTTTGTTCTACAGCTGAATTCAGAAAACAAGATGGATGAGGTGAATACCTATCTAAGGATGGTATCAACAGCTGACAAGTTGTACATAGTCAAAAATGGGGGGAGTTTATGACTGGAAAGGATAAATGGGTTAGAAGTTTGAAGAAGCAGGAAATTGGCAAACAGGTAAGGGAAACAGAAAAGCGAACATAAGTAACAAGCATGTAAACTCAAGTTACAGTACATTTCAAATTGACCAATTTGTTCAAACCGCTTTTTTCTTTTGACATATAATGCTGAATGTCTGAAATTGCAAAACTCTAGAAAATAGCATACCCCGATCAAGGAACCAACAAATTAAATAAACAAGCTAACAGGCTAATCAGGGAACCATGAAGACCCACTCCCGCCAACACTGGCAGGGCAAGCCACTAGTATAAAAAATGAGAGCAAACCCCACACCCTTCTTGCATTGATGATGTTACCTAGTTTGGTAATAAAACAAGAACACAACCAAGCTCAGAGAACACCAAAACCCCCACAGTTCAACCCTGAGTTACAAACATTCTTTTCTATTAAAACTAGAAAAGCGGAAGCAGTCTCAAGTGAGCTTCCATGGTAAGGTAGAACGCAAGTCTGTAGAACAGCGGTTCTCAACCTATGGGTCGCGACACCATTTGGGGTCGATCGACCTCTTTTGTGGGGTCGCCAAACGTGGCGATCCGCCATTTTGTCCCCTCCGGGGGCGCGCGGCGCCTCCGGGGGGGCGGTGCCGCACACGCGCGCCGCGCGTGGGGGCGGCAGCGCGCCTCTGGGGGGCGCCACCGCACATGCGCGCCGCGTGTGGGGGCGGCGGCGTGCCTCCGGGGGCGCCACCGCGCATGCACACCGCGCGTGGGGGCGGCGCCGCGCCTCCGGGGGTGGCGCCGCGCATGCGCGCTGCGTGCGGGGGCCCCGCCCCCATGCGTGCCGCGGGCGGGGGCCCCGCCCCCATGCGCGCCGCATGCGGGGGTGGCGCCGCGCATGCGCGCCGCACACGGGGGGGCGCCGCGCATGCGCGCCGCACACGGGGGCCCGCCCCCATGCGCGGCCGCTCCGCGCATGCGCACAACGTTTGTGTGACGGGGGTCGCCGTCACACAAACGTTGAGAACCGCTGCTGTAGAAGGTGCTGTCCTAACATCACCAAGATATTTTGATGTATAAAATATTTAGGTGCTTTCCTTCAGACATCAGGAGTAATCTACTGTAGGACAGTAATAGTTTATCAGCTTTATACTTTGAAACTCCAGATCTTCTGATAAGGCTGAAATATAATCAGCCTGAAATCTGAAAAAAGAGAGATGTTATTTCATTGCAACAACTTTTAGGATATTTCTGTAGCTAAAGCAGCATTTAGAAAGCAAAGCAATTTGCAAATATAGCATGTCTCTGAATTGTCCACCTGGTTTGTACTTTCATGTTCATTTCAATCATTCTGGATATCATAGCAGTCTGTTTATATTCATTCTCTTCAATATAGGTTTTTTACTCTACTGGTACTAATGTATTCATTGCCATCTCAGTTGTTATTGTTTGTCTTTGAAAGAAACTTTTATCTTTGAAAGCAGGAAAAGCTCTTATTAAATGTCATTTCTTCCTACAAAGTTTGCATAATCTTCATCAAAGACACAGTTGGCTTCTTAAAAGAAAAGGCGATAATAGCTGTGCTCCTTACATTTGAGGATTTCTTATATAGATTGTTTTATGCCTAGACTCATATCTGAATTTGTCCATCTGTGAAAGTTTGTCATAGGTTTAACTTTGAGAGGTTATGAGTCAGAGGCAGGTTAATATACAAATTCCTTTCAAGTGAGAATATTGTTAGAAAAATATTTACAACTCAAAAGAGTTTAATTTTTTTATATGAAAATATTCCTGAGAATAGTTCACACAAGAATATACAACAAAATTGAAGAGCATCTAGTTAACACACAATTTGGTTTCAGAAACAATCTTGGTACACGACATGTGCTATTCAGCATTCAAGTTCTTGTACAGCATTGTAGAGATGTCAATCACAGTGTTTACATGTGCTTCACTGATTTTGAAAAAGCTTTTGATAAAATAAGACACAGCAAACTATTAGAAATCCTGAAACAAGGTGGACTGGATGACAAAGACATCCAAATGATAAAGAATCTGTATTGGCGTCAGGTAGCAAATGTGAGACTAGGCCAAAAATACTCAACTGATGCAGAAATAAGAAGAGGGGTCAGGCAGGGATGTATTCTGTCTCAGCTGTTGTTCAATATTGACTGAGTCAATCTTCAACGAGGCATTGGAGAACATCAATGCTGGCATCAAAGTAAATGGTGGTTGGATCAACAACTTAAGATATGCTGATGATACAATTCCACTTGCCAGTAAGCACGAAGACCTTCAGCTCCTCATCAACAGAGTCACAGAAATATTTGAAAAATATGGCTTGAAGCTTAACACCTCAAAAAACAAGATCATGGTCGTCAGCAAACAACCCGTTAATTTACTACCAATAAATTCAGAAGGAATACCACTAGAAAAAGTAGAAAGGATCACGTACCTCGGTTCTAATTTACATGAAAGCTGGGACATGACCACTGAAGTAAAGACAAGGATGGAGAAAGCCCGAACAGCATTCTTCAAAATGAAAAAGGTCTTCTGCAGTCACGACATAAGCCTAAGACTGAAAATCAGGCTTGTCTGATGCTATATTTTTTCTATCCTGCTCTATGGAATAGAGAGTTGGTCTCTGACAGAAGGCCACCTGAAGAGACTAGAAGCATTTGAAATGTGGATTTACAGGTGGCTGTTACATATAAGCTGGGCTGACAAGATCAGAAATGAGGTGATAAGCCGCCTGGGAAAGCCAAGGGAAATCATCAAAACAATTAAAAAACAAAAATTAGAATATTTCGGACATGTGATATGACACCCAGAAAAATGTGGCATACTCCATTTAATCCTCCAGGGAAAGATTGAAGGCAAACGACGTCCAGGCAGAAGAAGAAGATCATGGCTTCATAATCTAAGGGACTGGTTTGGACAAAACTCAGCAGCACTTTTTCTTGCAGCTGCTGATAAAAACAGGATCGCCAACATGATCACCAATGTCCGATAACGGATATGGCACAACAACAACAAGAAGAATATGTTTAGAAGTTGTTGTAATTCTTTAATTTCTAACATGCATTTTTATAGATAGTCCTTGTTTAGAAATTGCCTTGGACAGTAAAGCTTTGTAGTTATTACAGAGATAAAAAAGCTTTGTAAACAATGCCTGCATTTACAGTCTTTCCAGGATCTGTCTCTCAGTAACCTATGCACCATTACAGTCAGTTAATACACACTGTCCTGTGCCCAACCCATTTTTTTTCTTTTTTCTCAGAGTGGAGAGATTGCTTAAAAACTATCTCTTTCTGAGTTGCTTTTCTCCATAGTGCAAGGCTTTCCTAAATATTGCTAATTGCATGTTAACAATTTCAATTTTATGACCTTAATTAGTTGATTAGAACCCTCCCTGGCAGCTGCTGCTTGAAATTGACAATATCTTAATCAGTTTCACACTAAAGCATTCCTTTCCATGTGAATTCCCTATTGTGTGCCTGCCTACTCTCTTATAAACCCTTCCTCTCCAATGAATATAAATGTAAACCTCCTTGTTGATTATCCCAGCATCAAAGTGAACATTTCAAAGAGCAGAGGAGAAGGGAAAAGCACAGTTGTGGTCGTGTAATTTTTCACATAACCACCTCTTTGTTTGGTGACTGAATTGCCAATCCCAATTGCAGTGACTAAATTATGACTATTTCAAAAAACTTTCTTTTTTCTCTCTGAAGACATTTCACTTCTCATCCAAAAAAAATTCTCAAAAGCAGAAGAAGCTTCTTGGATGAGAAGTGAAACGTCTTCAAAGACAAAAAAGAAAGTCCAGTTGCCTCATGAAAAATCACCTTTGGGACACATGGGCTTTAGCTATTAGGATCTGAGCAGCACAAAAAAATAGTGGACTTCCTATTGCTCTCTTCTCTTTCACTGCAATCTTCTTTCTTATTTGTTCATCTCTAACATCTTTCATTCTCTACTTTCTTTTTGAACAATACCATCATCACAAACTTCTCTTCAAACAGACCTTTGAAAAGATCCAGTTTTCCAGAAAGAATAATGGTGCATTAAAGGGAATGTGGATGCAGGGAAGGGGTATGAGTATTTTAGTCACATTGTTCCACATTTTTTCTCCAAAACATAAGCTGTTTTACCCCCCTCCCCCATTTCCAATAGACTTTGTGCAGCTGAGTTTTGCTAGCATCAGCCTAAATGCTTCTTTTGCACAGCCTGACTGTGAAGAAAAAAGAGCTACTTCTCTGACCTGAAAAACTCATTATGAAATGTATAGCCTTGAATATTTCATTGCATTTGCTTATGCATATTTGTAGCCTCCTTTTGAAGGCTTAGAGGACAATATATAAAATAAAATGGAACAAAAATGTAAGTGCTTATAAATGACAATATTCAAACCCTCATAATAGAATTAAAAAAATACTTATCCATGTAGCTATCTCTCTGCTAAAGAGCAGCAATGCAAAACATGTTCTGTGAACATTAAAGGTTGAAAGAAATGGGCAACTGTTTCAAAAAAGACATTAAGGAGATAGGATGTCACTGAGATCTTTAAATACTGAAAGAATTATCATAGAAACTTATCTATGGAGATTCTCAGTCATCCAGATCATGGTTGTCACAAAGGTGCTTTTTCAGGAGGCAACTGGAGTTTTGCTTCTCATCCAAGAAGCTTCTTCAGCTCTGACTGGATGGTGGGGAATGGAAGGATTTATATTCCTTGCAGACAACTGATCATTTACATTCTTTTAGAGCAGGGGTCCTCAAGCTTGGCAACTTTAAGACTTGTGGACTTCAACTCCCAGAATTCCTCAGCCAGGATCCCTGTTTTAGAGAGTCCTTGAGGCCACTTGGAGGTTTATCTGTGTCCTCAGGGTCACCTGCGTCATTGAGAAGTTGGAGCTGTGCTTTCTGCAAGATGTTTTCTGCCCTGTGTTCCTTCACTGTTGAACACGGGCTCAGATTGTTGGGGATGACTCTGTATTGTCTGCATCTCACACTGAAGCACAAATGGTTCTTGTAGTCTGTAATTTTTCTAGAAATTCATTCATACTCCTGCATCATTTGAAGGGTGTACATGCCAAAGTACATAGCTAAATGTCTATGGAGATTCTCAATCATCCACAGAAATCAAAGAAACTTGTTTTTGATTGCTTTAGAGCAGCCTTTCTCCAATCTAATACCTTTTGGATCTATTTTTCTATAAAGCAAGCCATATTGGCTGCGAATCATGGGAGTTGAAATTAAACAACACTTGAGGGCCCTATGTGAAGTCAAAATGTTTTAGTGGAAGGAATGGAAGCGATAGATGCAAATTTAATGGAAAGAGAAGCTTTTTAATTGATGGTTATTTGACAATAGTACTAAATTGCCTTGGGCATCTTTCAATTCATTTTTACTGCAATGTTTAATTAAAGGTTAGATGGCATTTCTATATTTCAATATTTCTATGCCAAGTAGATATTGCTTTGAATGTCTTTCCAATTTTTGAGTCTCTCCTCACTTATTTGGCAGCCTTCAGGGCAGCCTTTCAGAAGCTGTTTTCAAAGCCTTTTCAAGTTTGCCTGGCACACTAGCTATGTCAAGTTCTGTGAAGCATTTAGAAAACATACAGATGCAATATCTGTCCCCACCTGATCCCATCTCCCTTCTTCCAAACAGCTGGAGATCTTCTGGGAAACTTGTGGACCACAGTCCCAACACATCTGGGAATTGCCAGGTGGGAAAAGCTGCTTTATCATAAGCTCACACAATTATTCTATTCTTATTCTATCTCATATATCTCGCTAGAAAAATAGGCGATGGAGCTATGAGTAATACAGCACATAACTGCCCTGAAAACATTATAATTTAGATACTTGAGAAAATATATGGAATATCAGAATATTGATTTCTATTAAATAGAAGTCAGATCAAGAGGACGATGGAAGCAAACGATAACCAAGATTTGGCTGTAAGATATAGTGCATAGCAGAATATTTCAATGGAACTGAAGAATTTATTCTCATTGTAGTGATTTCATGAAATATATGTATTTACATTCCATTAGCATACTAATCTGATAGTTGAGCCCATAATAAAAGCAGGAAAAAGTTAAACATTTATTATTCATTTGCAATTCAATTTGTAGTCTGATCTTAATTATTAAATTATTAAAATTTGTTATCTTCTGTGGGATAACAAATTGAACATATTATTGTTCAATCCCCAAACCAATTTCCCTGGTCTATACTTTTTCGTTGCATCAAAATAATTTGATTCTGGTTTAGCTGCACATACAGAGAAAAATTTCTTAAAAAGCTGATTTCCATCAAGCCGTATTTTATCCTCTAGATTCAGTGTTGCCTACCACCAGATTTCCCATATGGACTTCAGCTTCCAGAATTATTCAGCCTGTATGGCTATTGAAGTTTTTTTTTCTGGGATTTGAAGTTCCCAGATCTGAAAGATGCTCAAATTGGGAAAGATTGCCCAGGACTAATGTTCAGATAAGATCTAATCTAGCCATATTTGGAGCTGCTCAGCTACTACTGAGTTGGGCCATTCTCTTTTTTCATTTAGCATTTATTTTCTGGAATGAAATAGAATGAATTCTCAAGGTCATATCCAGTGCTTTTTTTCTTAAAAAAAAAATGGTGCCGGACCCGCTTTGCCTACCCTACAAGGTTCCATCCAAAAAAGGTGCTGGAACTCCGTTCTGGGCGTTCTATGAGAAAAAAAGCCCTGGTCATTTCTATTATACCAGTTATGCTTGCTATCTGTTGTAATACACAGAAGTACTCATCAAGTTTAAAAAAATGTAATTTTTGAGAAGAGCAAAATCCCTACTATTTAGAAAAATGGCAGTGTTCAAATTTCATCCTGTATAGTATTAACAACACACATTTTGAAGTTCTTCTCTGGTTAGCTTGTACAGAACATTTGGCACGGAGAAGATTTATCTTTTCATTTCCTATTCATCCCTTTCAGCTCTTTCAGCCTGTCTGCCTGAGTTATCTGTCTGAGGAAGAGAGATTGATTAAAGCAATTGTTTCACAGCTCTACACAAGCTCATTTAAGCAATAATCTAAAAGCCATATGAATGAAAACAAAAAAGTCATCTAAGAATGAACAACACAGACGTAATTTATTTTTCTTCTTCAGAATCAAATCTTCTTCCCTGTAGGTATCATGACAGTTGTTCCACGCACTTTTCGTCTTCGTGTGTGACTCTCCGGTTCAACACTTCTCTACTTGCTGTTGATGAAAAGCAATGGAGGAATCTGAATTCTGTGAAACTGATTCCTGAATGAATTATTGAGAGATATCTTTCCCCCTTCCTAGGTTTAATGTTAAACATGTTTCCCTTTTCCAAAAGCCTATTGGAGAAAGTAAAGTTATCATTCAAATTTATACATTTCTATATATAAAAGCATGAAAACAAAATCCTAAGGATTTGTCTATGCATTAATACATTCAGTATCTTTCTGCATGAAACCCTGGTTGTTCAAATCTGACTTGTTTTCCCAACAACTTCCAGATTTCTACCTTCAACATTATACAGGTACACTTATGGGAAAATATGCCTGCAAATGAGGACTAAAAGGGCATTGTTAACTTCTAGTTTAATTTTAATGCTTTTATTCCCAACCAGATAGGAGCGTAATGTGAGTCTTAAATAATAGAGCTTAAAGTTACATTTTATATTTATGTTGTTGATTGAGAAGGCATTAAATGTATTTATTTGCAGAAAGTTTTTTTGTTTCCCACAAAACCATATTAATAAGTTGTTAGGTAAAACAATATAGTCAACTCTTCTTAAGAGGCAAAAAAAATCCATATTTATAATTTGGCTGAATCAAATATTTCATAATTATTTCCAAATTAAATGTTTGCAATTTCAGCATGGGAAGAAATGGCAGAAAATAGATGAACTAGTTGCCTTTAAATAACATTAAGACTTATATGCTGCTAGAAACTGTCTTTGTTTGGGAAGATGTAAAATACCTTTGTGGTGAGAGTTTATAGTGAGTAAAATAGTAGATAAGCAGGATTTATTTCTTACCATACTATAAGCAGAATTTGATCTATGGCCAATATTCTAAGGAAAGGCTAGTGGCTACTTTTAAGAGCATTCATTTCTTTATAAACAGTGTATAAGTAATCATCAGGCACAAAACCCAGGAGCCAAGGTAGAGTTCATCAAAAGCACTGTGAGTTTATTACATGCAGGCTGTATAAGAATCTGATTTACTTATGGTAGGCGGGGCTGAACATAAGTCTCTTTCAAGCATGTATCAACTCCAGTCTTCTGATGCATTTGATCCCGCCCTCAGGCTCAGCCTGGTCATCTCCTATAGTAATTTGGTCATGATGTTCAGGAACATTACTGTCTGTCTTCAAAAGTTACAGTTTTATGCCCATTTATTTCATTTGCTTGTTTCGGAGTTAGTGAGTGCAGTTTGGTTGAATCAAATTTATTATGTTCATAGCTACCATTCTGTGCCCTGGTGATATACTTCACTGAACACAGTTGGACTTTTTTCTGAATAAGCATGCAGAAGATGGCACTTGGAAAGATTTTGTATTTGTTTTCTGCACTAGGAACCAGCAGAGAAGCTTATTAACCTCAATAGAACATTGTAAATCGAATGATACCTTAGAAGTCCTCCAATTCATCTGAGCAATGAGAGAGAGAACTGCCAACTGAGAGAACAAGTAGGCATCTGCCTTAATTTCTATCCTCTGTGGAAATATTCATGTGTTATACTTAACCAGAGAGCTGTCCTGTATTTGAAATTTGCTCTCTTTGAAAGGTCGTTCAGTCCAAATCTGGTTTTAATATAGTCATAACAAGGAGAAATATCTGATTTTTTGTCAAGAAACTAACATATAGTAGTCCCTTGGGTTGGAAGAAGACATATTGTTATGCAGTTCGTCTGTGGATTCAAAGATTGTTTTGCAATCCCTGTCTAGAGAATTGAAAAGAGAAGAATTGAAGATGGGACAATTGTCATTACCTAACCATAGATATATCCATGATCGTCATCTTAAGAAGAAAGTGAACCTGGGCTCTCTTCAAGAATACAGGCACCTGTACTCACAGTGACAATGGTCTGGAGTTGGACCCCCATCGTCTCCTTATTTATCCTTATAAGCCAGGGAGGATAGGAATCTAACCCACAGGTGGCATAGTTCATATTATCAAGGACTTTCTGTACTTCCTTAGGATCAGCTTATCAGTAAGGATTGCAAAATGTCATCCTTGGCATCTCTGTTCACTAGCTTTCAGCTCTAAGTGAACATGAATGATTTTATCTGCACATGCTCAGCTATCTTTTTACAGTGACCCATTCTTCAGGCCCATTCTACCCTAAAAATAGTCTGCCTCATCTTAAAAATCAGGCTGCTAGCATCATTTTCCAAACAATTACATTTTTCGCTAGACTTTCACTGCTACAGTAGGATTAACAGAATATGAATACTTAGTCATCAGCCTGGGATCATTTGGAGGGCAAAGAAAAATTTCATGGCATGTAATTTTCAGTTGTAATTACATATATTTCCTATTGTTTTACTATCATAATTTTAGCATAACAAAAGTTTAAATTAGGTTTTTACCTTAGGTTTAAAAGAGATTGTAATTATATTAGGATCCTCTAGGCTATCAAACCCAATTAGTCTGACATTTTCCATTAACTATATAGATGGTCAAAGATGAAACTTGAGATAACTTCTATAAATATATTTACTAGGGAGTACACCCTAAGGAGTCCTGCTGGATATAATTATAAATAAATAAATAATTTTTTGAAAGTTGCCAGAATTTCTGCATCAGAACTTGCCAATAAAACATGACTATAGAACTCATTAACCTATTTCCAACTATATTGAAGTATAAATTTGGATAAACCTGATATTAAAGTGTTGTCTAATTCTCAATTTAATATTGATTAGATAATTCAGATATCTGTGGACTTTCTAGTCATCCAGGTCATGGTTGTCCCAAAGGTGCTTTAAAAAGGCAACTGAACTTTCTTGATTTTTCTTGAAGACATTTTACTTCTCACCCAAAAAGCTTCTTCAGTTCTAACTAATTAGTTGAGAATGGAAAAGATTTTTATCCTTTCAGCCAGTCATTAACACTCAAAGACTGTCAGAGTACTAACACTGGCTGAGGAATTCTGGGAGTTGAAGTCCACCAGTCATAAAAGGGACAAGTTTGAAGACCCCTGATATAGGCTATATGCAGCCTTATAACCCCTTTTAAGTTTAGCCTTTATTGAAAACAGAAGATAGAAGTACCCAATTTAAAAAGGTGACCAGGAATAGTTGCACAAATTGTTCAATTGGTTTGTCCACTGTTACTATTCTCATGTTGTCAAAGAATATCTTAACTGACAACATGTTGCTATACAAAATAAATTTCACTTAATAGCAATGCACTGTTTGGATTTGATATCCCATGCTGTTGCAATATGGGAATTCCATTTGTCTGGTAAAGCGTAAGGTTGAAGCACAGAGATACAATTTGTTATTTTTCACATACTTATTTTTCTGCTATTTCTTGATGTCTAGGTATAGATTTTGTAAGTTAACCCAAGTGCCAGTCAATATTGAAAACACTACATACTATTTTATTTTTTTAAAGTATCATCACATATGTATTGTTGCCCATCTCACGTGATATTTGTCTGTCTGTTAAGTCCTACTATTTCAGTAGGACCTTTAAGTAAGCAGATTGGTCATTCTTTATACAGCTTTAGATATGTTGGGACTACAAATCTCAGAATCCTTGGCTAGAGTGTGGTGGGTTGTGAACGGTTAGAGCACTTGTCACAATGTATTTGAAGGGCTGCCAAAGTAATAGTAACGTACTCAGAATACAGAGTAACAAGAAATACGGCTAGCAAATTGTTACTTGATTTATAGCATTGCCTATAAAGGAATGGCAGGTACGACTGATGAAGATGCCAGCAGAGTGCAATAGAATGTCAGCAGAAGATAGACTTCATTGGAACCGGTTAGTTAAGAAGACTGCTAGATCCATGCTTCATACTGAGGAGGGCAGAAGGAGAAAATATCCTGATGTTTTAGGACTGATTATCTGAAGCTTCTGATTGTAAGGAGCTTGTTTGCTTAGGCAGATAATCATTTCTCTACAAATATTTTATTTCTAACATTTGTAATTCTTTTTTATTGTACAATCCCTTACTTGAACTTGAGATATCATATCAGTCTAATCCAGTGGTTCTCAACCTTTTTAATGCCGCGACCCCCAACCGGTCATAAGTCGAGGACTTTCCCTGCCTGGGAGCACCGTGCATGCGTGGTGCTGCCCCCTGCGCCGGCTGAAGCATAGCAGAATGGACTTTTGGCGGGCTTAGGAGGGCAGAGACAGCCTGGACAATTCCTATTGGCTTTTGAAAGCCAATAGAATTAGACTCTATTCAAGAGAGTCTATTCTATTGGCTTTCAAAAGCCAATAGAATAAAAGGGAGTAGGCAGCTAAGGAAAAGGGGAAAAAATGGCGGACTGTGTTGTTTGGTGAACCCCGTGAAATGGTCATTCAACCCCAAATGGGGTGCCAACCCACAGGTTGAGAACCGCTAGTCTAATCAGATAACCCAAGCAGAGACTTCTTGATCAAGTAGCACTTTATTTGATCAAATTAAGCAGCTGGGTGGTAGACCATCTGGAATGCTGGCAGAGTTTTGTTCAGAAGTGCCACACCTTGGAAAGTTAGTAGCATTGCTTTATAAACTTTGTTAGCCAATGAAAATCAGCTGACAGAGCCATTACATCACAAGGAAGATATCAATCATTCCTGTACACTCCCTTATTCCCCTCTTTCAGTATATCCCATTCATGTACATGATCCTCAAGGCTGCATGAGATTTCCTTGGTACAAAAGCTGATTACAGAAGGAAGAAAGCAACAGTTAGACTAAACAATTTCCCTTTGTTCCAGTTAACCCTTCAGTACCATTGTTAAAGATGAACACCAGGACAGACTTCTTTCAAGTACACCTGTTCACAGTATTTTGCAGTCAAAGAAATGGGGATTTCCATATACATTTGGGGTAGCTTTTCTAAATATAATTCTGGTCCTTTGTAATTTCATCGCTACAAAGGGACACCATTATACCAAAATTCAACTAAGAGGAATTGATTTAAGCAATAGATAAGCACAAAGAAAATGTCTTTAACCTGGATTTTTATAGTTTTACATAATTGTAAGTCTGCTAGATTTCTGTATTAAACTTTAATCTCAAATACATCACTCTTAGTTAACTGTGAAATGGATGTATATTTTCTTAGAATTGAATATTGATATATTTGGTTTAGAATCAGAAGTGTAATAAGAATGCAAATTTAGTCTGTGATAGACAATTCAATTTATTTTCTAGGAAATTGACCAACACTGTTTATTTGTGGTTTCCTTAAATTAAAATCTGAGAATTGGGTAACTTGGTTAGAGTTGGGCAAATTTCTAGCAGCATCTCCCTCTTAGATGTTGTACTTTTCCCCATGTAAGATCCAAAGCAGTCCTTCCAAGTTAAGAATGAAGTCCTATTCTGAAATCCTCTAAGCATCTTTGTAGCCATGCAAACTGGGCAAGAGTTTCAAAATATGAATATGAGCCATAAATAAAATAGCTTGAAGTATGGTATTTAATAACATCCTATAAATCCTATAAACATGTGCTACAAAGGGGATTGTTAAATTCTCCTATAATGTAACGTAGTTTAGAGTTGTTTATTTTATGAGATTGTCAAAAATGTCTGTTGTGTGATTTTATTTCAGTGTTTTTGTAGTGTGTGTGTGTGTGTGTGTGTGTGTGCATGTGTGTGCTTGCATCCATGCCTGTGTGTCAGTGTTGACTCCTTGGAACAGTCCCTGAAGTTTTCTTGGCAAGATTTTAAAAGTGGTTTGCCATTGCCTGCTTCTTAAGGAGGCCAGCAAAGCAAATACATATTATTGTTCTTTATACCAGACTGGGTTGTGATGTACTCTATATCCACACAAAGTGGTAAATATTTTATTATGCTCTATACCACATTAGTTGAAGGTAATAGTGATGGTGAGGCTATAAAGAATCTATCCAAAAGCACTGCAGCAAACAGCAGAAACTTTCTGTCCTTCAGAATGTAGTAGAGCTTACACTCAGTCAAAAAGCAGTGGTCAGAAATATAGAAAGGCTCTGACTGAGCAGATGTACTTTTTATGCAGAAGGTCATTCTTGGTTTTCTGACCTTTCTGGGCAGTGATAGGAAACGTACCTTAACTGGAGACTATGGGCACATCAATGGCCTGTCCATCATCCAATTTAATGCATGTATATAGACCCTAAATCAGGTCCCCAACCTTTTGGAAACCAGGGACTGGTTCCGTGGAGAAAGATTTTTCCACAGACCGGAGAGTACATGGTTTTATGTGCTGCCTGTATTCCACAAATGGGGCTTTGCTTCTTTGTGCAGACCAGTTGCTGGCATGCCACGGCCCGGTACTGGTCCTTGGACCGGGGTTTGGGGACCCCTGCCCTAAATAATGCTACAGTCCTGTCTATGTGAGCCATTGTTTTCCTGTGAGACATTAGTGATGGTTTCTTCATTTTTTTCAATGAGTTATTCAAGCTCTTCTGAGTGAAATAAGATGGGAAAATGAAACTCAGCCTCCTTTGGGTGGGGGAATACTCATTGCTTTGCTGTTCTTAGAAAATTAACACGTGATTGTGGCCTACCATTAATCATCTTTCTTGAAAACTTTCTGTGTGACCTGGAACAATTCATTAAGGGATGAGAAAGACAAAATATCATAAAATATTTTCTATTTTATTGACAGTAAAGTAAAAGTGTACACAAGCCAACTGTTAAGTCCTTTTTTTAAGATAAAGCCTTAAGCTAAACTGTAAATCAGCCCTGAAGGCAAAAAACAGAAGAGAGACCAAAAAAGGAAAAAAGAAAAAGCAAGAAAAACTGTTAGGTGATTAAACTGTTAGAAATATTTTACCTTTCACATGTAGTCAGTCACTGTACACACACCCACACACATCAGTTGTGTAATGAAACATAATGGTTACCGCCTGCAGTAAGTACTTGGTGCGCGACCACACGACCAATCACAAGCTGAGCAGTGCCACAAGCCGAGCAGCGCCATCACAAGCAGCGCGGATGAAGTACGCATGCATCAGACTCGAAACACAAGCAGCCCGCATGCACCGTTTTAATGATTTTGCCGCCGACCTGCTACGCTCGACAAGGCGATTCAGGTCCATGTGGGCCAAACATCAAATTTTCAAAAGTTACTTTTAAAACTTGGAAAATCCATCAAAAAAAAGGTGCCGGAAGTCCATTCCAGTGTGTTCTATGACAAAAAAAGCACTGACTATGCTTATGATCTTAATTCTTTCTTTTGCTTTACAAACCTGCAAAGGTTGTGAATGCAATGACTGGTGGCAAGTTACTTTTTCATCACTGTCATAATGCAAATGGTCACTAAACAAATCATTCTCTAAACAAGAACTATGTACACAAGTATTATTTGCAGATATTAAATGTAAATGTATGACTTTATAGAGTACAAGCAATCATGAGTTATGTCCTTATGAATATACAAAATAGCATTATTATAATCTTCTTCCAGAAATATAAACCTTTTTTTTTTTGCTTTCAAGTCGCAAGTTACTTTATAGGTGGCATAAACAATTTATAGTAACTTGGACAGAAACTTATGCTGCTTATGAAGAAGAAAATTAGTAGAGAATCTAGGGATTATGAATGCTCAGGAACACGGCATGCATAATTTAAACAGCACTTTAATATGCCCAATGGTAAAGTAAGTAATATAACCTTGTGAAACGATCTTATATAATATTGGTAGTGAACATAAGTTATTGAGATTTGAAATGTAGAAAGGAAATGTAGAGGGCATATATGTGTTGCTCCTGAAATAATAGGGAATTTAAAGCCTTGGTATATGCTGTATTTGAATCAGTCATAATGTACAGAGGTAAAGGAATACAGAGATATCCTTCGAGAAGGATTGTGTGGGTGGTCATGTAAATACCAATTTGGCCCTGACAAAGATGAGGGGAGGGAAAGAAAATCAATATAACATCACTTTAGTTTTCTATGACATAAGAGAGAAAGAGAGAAACTCTGTCAGGCTTTCAAGATTCTGTTACTATAATCTACAACAACAAACTAGACTTCCAATAGTTCTTATGGTATCTTTTTCTTCACATTGATTTAAAACCTCCCATATTTTAGCCTTCATTTAAAGCATCTCATACTTTAATTATAAATTTATAATCCTAAAGTAATTTGAGAATGAGCTCTGGCAATTTCTTTTTTATGAAAACACTGTATCAACAGGACTTTGGATCTGTTCAAGATAGGTATATTATTAGGTGAGTAAGGTAAGGCTACCTACAATCAATGGTAAAATGGAATGGTTTTCTATCCATTGGCATCTTACTGTCTTTCAATTTTGCGTATTTTTTTTTCTAAAAGAAAAGGAGACACTTAAATGCTAGAAGTGTGTAGATTAGATGTAATCGTTGATATGATATTTCACATGAGAAATTTAGGAAGCTGACTGCATTGCTGTGATGCTGTCCCTTGCCTCAGATTAAACTTATTTTACTTCTTCCATATCATTTCTCATAGAATCAAAATGATCCATCCATTAGAACTATCATGGTTTTGTTACAGATTTTGAAAAACTACAAAGTTATACAGTACCAACCTTTAAGAAAATTCAGTACCTTATTTCTAACTGGTTGCACATCTTCAGCTTTGCAAGCAGTTAGTGCCATCTCAAGAAATGGAATATTAAGAGCACAACTAGATTATCCTGAAGGATAGTTAATGGGAATTGAGAGTCATAAAATCCACACTTTTGTCTTTTGAAGTATATGCTGAATGGATTCGTGTATTCTGTTTGAATGTAACTTTTATTTCCCAGCCAAAAGAATTTTTTCCGTTTCACTGTGGAATTGAAGTCTATAGGAAGCAGATACTAATAATTAGGAATGTAAGGGTCATTTTAAATACATGTTGGTATAGCAATCACTGAGCTTTTGTCTTCCAAGTTGACTTTCCTGCTAATTATTAAAACAAATTCACACAATGCATTTGTTGTTGAACTTGGCTCCCCAATGTATGCTTTTTTTCCTGTAAAAAAATAGTATGCATTTTCTAAAATTGAAAAGCACTTTGAGGTGGACACTAATAGATGTTGTGAATTATATACTTCTCTGTGCCATAATAATTTTGGCAAGTGATAGCACTTCATTTGAAAAGAAATTAGTAATTTATTTTATATCCCAGCTGATCATCTTTAGCCACAGCTACTTGGAATGTCATAAGAGCAGATCTGGATATGAAGATTCCTTAAAATCATTTTAAGCATCAATTCTGCAGATATGATTATTAAATATTGAATGTAGAAAAGTAGTGAAGTAAGTTATGTTATGGGATGTTTCTTGGACTGACCATGTGGATTATTTTAACCATCAGGAAAATCAGAGCAAATACAGATTGTGTAGTTTTTAATCTGTATTGCTGCATTTCCTGAGAAAATTGTGCATGGGCACCTTCTGAACATAGGAGTGATGCAAGTATGAAGGTCTTCTTAAAAGTTGGGTATTTGTGGACACTGAAGCAGACTCAGAGATTGTGTTTCTTCCATATCTCTAATTCCCATCCAAACTTCAGCTAGATACAAATGCTCTTCCAATTCAAATGCCTGATGATGGAAAAGACAGTGATCATTCCTGAATATATCCTCCTTCTCTGGGGATTGTATCTTCAAAATGTATATGCCATTTATTCCTCCTTGCTTTACTGAAAACCAGATACTCTGCCATATCTAGACTATTAGTGATGACAAACATTGGATGTGGAAAAGTAGGATCTGTACTGCAGTCCCTGCTTGTTTAGTCATAATAAGGTGACCAACTTTTTTACAATGAAAAGGTGGACACAAATAAATTGAAGAAAAAATATTGTAAATAAAAGAAACATTTTATTCATTGCAACAATAATACAGAATACACTATAATATGATAAATGCATAATAAAAAAAACCCCACCCATGGTGCACCCGGCCTTGGCACCCTCGTCTTGCGATGGCGAAGTGGCTGAGGATGCAGCAGGGCGGCGGCTGGGCTGGGGGTGGCGGGGACCCCCAACGATGCTGCAATGGCTGCCACTGGAGCTGCTGCCTCCCGTCCTCCCCCTCCCTGCCCGTTTGGCTGAGGATGCAGCAGCCAGGCTGCGGGCGGCAGGTAACCCCGACGATGCTGCAGTGGCTGCCGCCATGCTGCCACTGCCACCGGAGCCACTGCCTCCTGTCCTGCTTCTCCTCCCTGCCAATTCGGCTGAGGACGTAGTGGGGGTGGTGGCCAGGCCGGGAGTGAGGGGACCCCCGATGATGCTGCAGTGGCCGCTGGTGTGCCACCGCCACTGCCACCAGAGCTGCTGCCTCCCGTCCTGCTCCCCCTCCCCACCTGTTTGGCTGAGGACACGATGGGGGCGGCAGCTGGGCTGGGGGTGGCGTCTGGGCCAGGGGCGGCGGGGAATCCTGTTAATGCTGCAGCGGCCACCGCCAGACTGCCGCCACCGGAGCTGCTGCCTCCCGTCCTACTCCCCCTACCCGTCCATTCGGCGCCATCTGCCTTTTGTTCTCTCTCTCCTCACCTGGAGAGAGAGGAAGAGAGAGAAAAAGAAAGAGAGAGAGAGGAAAGAGAGAAAGAGAGGAAAGAGAGAGAGGAAAGAGAGAAAGAGGAAAGAGAGAGAAAGAGAGAGTAAAGAGAGAGAAAGAGAGGAAAGAGAAAGAGGAAAGAGAGAGAAAGAGAGAGAGGAAAGAGAAAGAGGAAAGAGAAAGAGAGAAAAAGAAAGAGAGGAAAGAGAGAAAGGAAAGAAAAAAGAGAGGAAAGAGAGAGAGGGAGAGGAAAGAGAAAGGAAAGAGAGAGCGAGAGAAAGAGACCCTTTTGACATCTAAAATGAAGATAACACTGCATATATCCTTTTTTACTTTTTTTTATATATACACACACAAACACACATATATACATACATACATACATACATGCATACGTACATACATTCATAATATATACATTAAAGGTAAAAAAGGATATATGCAATGTTATCTTCATTTTAGATATCAAAAGGCTTTTGCGGCTCCCAGTGTTTTGTTTTCGGTGGGAAATGTGTCCAAGTGGCTCTTTGAGTGTTTTGGGTTGCCTACCCCTGAACTAGGAGATGGTGTAGTTGGGTAGCAGGGAGGGGTGCAAAGTTCCTGCCAATTCGCCTTCACTGCAGACAACTTACATGTGCAAAGTTTGCTGGCCGGGTGTTTTGGCGCACTCATAAAAAAACCCCACCCATGGTGCACCCGGCCTTGGCGCCCTCTTGCAATGGCGAAGTGGCTGAGGATGCAGCGGGGCCGGCAGCTGGACCGGGGGTGGCAGGGACCCCCGACGATGCTGCAATGGCCACCACTGGAGCCGCTGCCTCCCGTCCTGCTCCCCCTCCCTGCCCGTTTGGCTGAGGATGCGGCAGCCAGGCTGAGGGCAGCAGGGAACCCCGATGATGCTGCAGTGGCTGCCACCGTGCTGCCACCACCACCGGAGCCACTGCCTCCCGTCCTGCTCCTCCTCCCCGCCCGTTTGGCTGAGGACGTGGCGGGGCGGTGGCCAGGCTGGGGGTGAGGGGACCCCCGATGATGCTGCAGTGGCCGCTGGCATGCCACCGCCACTGCCACCAGAGCTGCTGTTTCCCGTCCTGCTCCCCCTCCCCACCTGTTTGGCTGAGGACGCGATGGGGGCGGCGGCTGGGCTGGGGGCGGCGGCAGGGTCAGGGGCGGCGGCCGGGCCAGGGGCGGCGGGGAATCCTGTTAATGCTGCAGCGGCCACCGCCAGACTGCCGCCACCGGAGCTGCTGCCTCCCGTCCTACTCCCCCTACCCATCCATTCGGTGCCGTCTGCCTTTTGTTCTCTCTCTCCTCACCTGGAGAGAGAGGGAGAGAGAGAAAAAGAGAGAGAGAGAGAGGAAAGAGAGGAAAGAGAGAGAGGAAAGAGAGGAAAGAGAGAGAGGAAAGAGAGAAAGAGGAAAGAGAAAGAAAGAGAAAGAGAAAGAAACAGAGGAAAGAGAGAAAGAGGAAAGAGAAAGAGGAAAGAGAGAAAGAGGAAAGAGAAAGAGAGAGAGAAAAAGAAAGAGAGGAAAGAGAGAAAGAGGAAAGAAAAAAGAGAGGAAAGAGAGAGGGAGAGGAAAGAGAAAGGAAAGAGAGAGAGAGAGAGAGACCCTTTTGACATCTAAAATGAAGATAGCACTGCATATATCCTTTTTTACTTTTATTTTATATATACACACACAAACACATATATATATACATACATACATACATGCATACATACATACATTCATAATATATATATTAAAGGTAAAAAAGGATATATGCAATGTTATCTTCATTTTAGATATCAAAAGGCTTTTGCAGCTCCCAGTGTTTTGTTTTCGGTGGGAAACGTGTCCAAGTGGCTCTTTGAATGTTTTGGGTTGCCTACCCCTGAAGTAGGAGATGGTGTAGTTGGGTAGCAGGGAGGGGTGCAAAGTTCCTGCCAATTCGCCTTCACTGCAGACAACTTACATGTGCAAAGTTTGCTGGCCGGGTGTTTTGGCGTGCTCAGCAGCAATTCCTATTGGCTTTCGGAAGCCAATAGGGGGAGTAGCACAGCTCATGCAAAAGTTGAAAAAAAATAATCAAAAAAAGGTGCCGGAATGCCGTTCTGAGCGTTCTATGAGAAAAGAAAGCCCTGCAGATTAGTCTTCAAATATCAAAAAGGAGGACATGTAGGAGGACACTTTTCGAGGGAGGACAGAACTTACAAAAGGAGGATGGTTGGTCACCTTAGCCATAGGTCCACCCTTCTGGCCTAAATGTTGAAACAGGGCAAAGTGATATAGAACACATGTATATATGGTTAATGTATATCCTACAGCAGTGGCCCCCAACCTTTTGGGCACCAGGGACTGGTTCCGTGGATAAAGGTTTTTCTGCAGACTGGAGGGGATGTGGTTTCACGTGGTGCCTGCATCCTGTGGGATGGGTTTTGCTTGTTTGTGCAGCCCAGTTGCTGGCATGTCACGGATTGGTACCAGTCCACAGATCAGGGGGTTGGGGACCCCTGTCCTAGAGAAACAGATGAGGATTGATTGATAGACAGACTAGACCAAATGAGCTGGGCAATATTCTATTTTTTTCCCCACTGAGATAGATACATGATTGTAAGAAAAGAAAAATACTCCCCAATATAATAGTTTAACCCAGGGATGTCAAACTGCCGGCCCACGGGCCGGATGTGTCATGCTAAAACCATGCCCACCCCAGATCCGGCAATGGATAAAAAGTTGAGATACATTGTGACTTGTCACATAACATGGTGAGTTTGACACCCCTGGTTTAACAAGTCTGCATTATGAAGTTACATAGCTCTAGCATCAAAACATTTTCACAAGGAACAGAAAAATAACATAGCAGATTATTTTTTATAAAATTAGGCACTGATAATATATGTAAGGATTTTCTTTAGGATTGCTGTCTGAAAAGGTGTCCAGAGAGTTATGCAATATTTACCAATTCATGACAGTGTTAAGTAACAGGACTGGGATGCATATGACAAGTGACAAGCAAATTGTTTGGTTGAGAATTAATTAGGTGAAAAGGCAGTAGTATTAATGGATTGCTACTATGTGTTTGTGTGTGAAAGAGAGAGAGAGAGAGAGAGAGAGAGAAGGGGGGAGAGAAATTGAGGGAGAGAGAGAGAGAGAGAGAGAGAGAGAGAGAGAGAGAGAGAGCAGCAGCATAAGAAGTCATTGGATTTCAGCTTTGATTTGAGGTTGATCAATATTTTTATACTGTTCAATGTTTGGTTTTTACTTAAATACCTTAGCATAAATATATATTTTATAAGCAGGGCTTTTAACTTTTAATGAAGCCCACTAAATTAATTGTCTAAACCAATTAAACAATGAGAAAGCTTTTGTGGGAAGTTGCTTGGCTATAGGTAGCCAACACAGGGCATTTTTATCTCCTTCTTAACAGGACCTCTGTGAATTGCAGAGATCTTTTCATCTGTTGTGCTACTATTTTCTTTGCAAATCATTTCCCAAAATTACAGACTAAACTCCTCTCTTGACCTTTATGCCTATGACAGCCTGAGGGGACCTGACAAATAAATATCAGGAGTATTACAAAAAAATAAAATAATTGCCTACGAAGGCCATTTCATTTTGCTTTTGCTTTGCTTTGCTTTCAATTAGAAATCTAACCTCATTTCCATCCTTATATTTTACAATCAACATAAGCAGACATTCTCTAGACTGAATGGCTCAAAATTGAATCAAAATGAGAGAGGAGCTAATTATTGTGTAGCATAGTTCTGTTCCTTAGATACCTGGTTTTCTTGAGCTGCAATGGCTTCACTATATGAGAGTCAAAAATAATTTCTCTCAACCTTGCTACCATGCTCAGTCTTCCCAACTCAATGGATATATACCCTTAATTACCTGCTATTAAATGAAATTGCTTTTATTTTTACATCTGAATATTTTCCATTCCAGATAGGTAGCTAAGAACATATAGTATTGCTTTCTTTTTAGAAATAGAGATTTTTCACCTCAGAATTCCATTTTCTTACTTGAAATATGGAAAGCCCAAGGGTATTCGTATGTGAATGGGAAACGTTATCAGCTGGAAAGACATGAATTAGCATCTGTGTGTACAGATTTTAATTTGTGGATGTAATGCGAGCATTTATCATTATTAAAAAAAATGTCATAGCAGAAACCTTTCTCAAAATGCTTATATTAAAATGTCAGAACAAAATCAAACATTAGTAAAAACAATAAATGGAACAACTGATCCCGCATGTTCTTAGACTCACTCTTGGTGGAAAACAAAACAACAAAACGAAAGTAGGAAAGCATCTTGTGATGTCTTAAATAATACCATTTGTGTCATTGCATGAGTTTTTGTAGAACTTATTTTACTGCAACAGATGCATTGGGCAGAGCCCTCTCAGAAAAAGGAGGACTTTGGTGAAAAGATGTGGATCAGGGGTGTCAAACTCACAACGCCACGTGATATGTCATGACGTATCGCAACTTTTTTTCCATTGCCAGCAATGGGGTGGGCACAGTTTTGCCATGACGCATCTGGCCCGCAGACCAGCAGTTTGACATCCCTGATGTAGATAGTATCTGGGTCTATATAAAGTATATAATTTGTGTATTTCAGGATGCTTTTATTCAGGCTCCCATTTCCTCTGCCTTTTAAAACATTTGGCTTTTTCAAATATTAAAGCCAATTCAGGGCTTCAAAACAAAGGAGATCTTTGTCCTACTGATACTTTTACTCAAGGGCAACATGAAATGAAAGAACTGCTGGTTCTTCTGCTGTAGAAGCTGGGTGAAAAAAATAATGTCTCTGCTTTTTTTCAGTTGTCTACATGTGATAGAGAATTGTGTTTCATCGGAATTGGTTGTATTTCGCCTACTCTGCCTTGTTTTGGCCTCTCTTGCTGGGTTCTGTACAATTTTCTCTCACCTGATGAATAGATCAAAGGTCTGTTTTGACTAAATGGCATTTAGGTTTTAATGGTATTGTTTTGGGATATCAGTAGATATTCTTCAGTGAGACTAAGTAATGAAACTAGAATTGACACAATCACTGCAGCTACAAGATAAACTAATTTATTTAGCTCAAATTATTATAGATTTTATTTCAGTCCATTGGGACTTTTTAGAAAATGCATTTCTTCCCTCCCCCTGGAAATTTGTTGAATTTATTGACTTTGACTTATTTTCAACTAGCTTATTATGTAAGCAACTCTCTACCAGCTAATATGCCAAAGATGCGCATTGAGCATTAATAGTTGCTAGAAAAGAAATTATCAGTCAGATTTGGTTACATATTTCCTTGCAAAGAAAACTATTCCCTAGTATGAAGAAGATCTTTATGGTAACAAATGGGATGCATGCAAATTTTCAACAAAGATTTCATTGAAGGAATGAGCATATTTATCATAGCTCATCATTAGATATTTCACAATAGAATTAATAAATCTAAATAATTATCAAAGAAATAGAGACAAAATATCCCAACTATTGTATAAAATTTGCTACCAATCTAATTAGTAGCAATTGATTACCCTTTTGTAACTGATACCGTTTTGGAATTAATATCCCATCCTGAATAAAGCAAGTTTGCAACATTTGTAATATTGCATATTAATATTCATTAAAGAATAGAATATTTGTCTTCAATTTTAAAAAGCCATTATTAGTTTTCCAGAAAGAGTAATAACTGAACTTGACAGTTAACAGCCTTCAAAAAAGTTGACAAAATGAAATACTGTGACATTGAAATAGAAATACTTATTTACCACACAGGAATGCCAACCCTTAATATTAATAGCTGAAGTTAACAATAAATTGGTTATGGATTACTTTCTGCCTTTGATTCTTTTAAAAAATCTGAACACTTCTATATTAGTCTGTGGCAATTTCTTTCAAAGCTCATTTTGCCCATATCGCTGAAGTGAGAAGTCCAAGGACAAAGTAGAATATAGATAAAAACAACAATAATGCATTTTAGACACTACCAATGCAATGCAATGCAATAAAATTATTTTAGTATTTTTCTTTACTTTCTAATCTTTATCCCACTTAAATCATCCTGTTCAGAATATTAACATAACTTTCATAAAAAAAACTCTTAATTTTCCCTTTTGTTAGGGTGGATATGGTGCAAAGCAGTGGAAAGAGATTAAACAACATTTCTTTGGAACAAATGTACTTCAGGGTCTCTTTTTCCTTTTCTTCAGTAAATATAGTCTATTTAAAAGCATTGTTCTACTTTTAGGTTTGTTCCATCAATTTCTGTATGAATTTATAAGGTTTTTTTAAAAAACAAATCACGGAAAACTGTATTTATGCTTTTCTTTAATATGTGTATTTCATGAGCAGCTTTGAATTTTGAATTCATGCAAAATTAAGAAAAAAGTTGATTTTTAGTGCATAATAGTTTTCAGTGTTTTTAAAGTAAAACTCATGTAGCTGGCCAAGGAATACTTTTTGAACAATGGTACAGAACTTTTATATGAACATTGGATATAAGATAAAATACAAAATACGTCTTTAAACTGTCTTGTATCTCTGAATTACGAAGCTTACTAAGTATTGAAAAGAGTGGGGCCCATAGGATTATGGCCATAAATCTGAAGCCATAAATAGACTATAAACATGAAGGGAAAATATTGTTTGATTGAGCCCATTGTCATAACAGCATAGAATTAGAGAATTGAAAGGAACTGGGATTAACTTGGTGCACCTCCAGATCAGCTAGACAATTGCTGTCTCCTCACTTATCACATTAAAACAGAAATCTGTAGGGACAAAATCTCATGTTGTGGTTCTGCTATTGATAATTTCAACCTGAAACAAGCATTGCTCATACATTGGCATATATTAGATTTTAAATTAACACCCAAGATAGAAAGAAAGATCATGAAAATATATAGTTTTAGCTGGAGGGATATGGTTTATATGAATATAGGAAGAACATTCTTGCTTTTTATAGTTTTTAAACAGCTTCTCTAGACAGATTTAGCACACTATGCCTTAAAATAAATAACAAATAGGAGATTGTCATTTAGTGCATTGTATTGACATTGTGTTCAGAGTACAGTATATGAGCAGTTGTGAAAGGCAGACAGAAAAACGCCTGTTCCTTTGGTTAAGAGGTTAAATGGCATTTGCAATATATATTCATTTATGAGGCAGGTATTAGAACGGTCAAACAGGACAGGCTTTTCCATTATGTAGAGTGAGTTGGCTGCCTGAGCATTAAACATGAGAAGACAGCAATGAAGTCTTAGAGGACAAAGAATTTGATGCTTCCTGAATCTTCTCAGCAATCTTGTGAATTTCACATGTGGTCGTGGTCACAGTATTGGATAAGCAACATTCCTTGAAACATAATTTCTCTGTATGTGAATTGAAGGAAGGATTTCATTTTAATCTTCACTTCAGGCAGAAAAATGTCTTGTGTTGGTCTTTACTCCAAGGATGGTAAGCATCTCTCCCTCTACCATGTATAAAACTTCATGACTATTGGGTAAAACAGATGAGTCTGTTTTCAAGCATCTGATGAATAAATCCAACATCCTTTAAATACTTCGGCAAGTCAAACTGTGCTTCAGATATAAAGCCTTCAAATTGCATAGAACTTTCTAAAATGGAGGGCAGCCCACAAAGATAGTTGTGATGGAATACGTATGAAGAATTCAAAAAAAGAAATATATATATAAAAAAACCTCTCCTAGTGAGCTAGAAACTCAAATAGATCTTCACATCCCCTTTCACTATATAGTCCTATAGCACCTGCAATGGCTTACTAATGGACGCAAGGAATTTTAAAATGCTTTCTCTGAGAAGGGGAGGGAGATTGCAGCTCTGGAGAAGAGACCTCAATATGATGTTCTGTCTGTCTTATCACCACAGTTTACTAAGGCTAATATTCTTGAAATCAGGAAAATGTATAGTTGAAAAAGACCTCAAGGGATTGAGCAAACCAAGACTGAGGATTCTATGAGCTCTTCTGCCTTGCTTCTAGAAGGATAGCCGCTATTTTGAATTCAAACTCATCTTCTGATAATTACATGGATGGACCTATGACATCTTCAACAGCTTGAATATCATTTGCCGTCATTTGTTTTTGGAACATTTGCTTTGACTTTCCTCTCTGGTCTACAGCCTATAGATTCATTAGTACAGATTCATCCATACAGATTTTTTAAGATCACAGCCAAAGCTGGCTAGATGCTGACTTACTGTATATATTAACCATATTAATTAGTTCGACATGTGGCATGCTGTTTTCTCTTTCTTGGTTTTAGGCTGCTTGGCATGTTGGAGCAGCCCAATGCACATTCAGAATTGCTTTGCTTGATTATTCTATTATTCTGAAGCTAAAACATCTTTTAGATTACCTCCTCGGGTTTTTTTAATTGGGGTATAAACCTCTGCTGAGAGTCTATGCTTGTCACTTTCAAAATCTCCTCAAAAATATTCTAGTGTTCCCCCCCCCTTCTTAATTTTGTGAGCTCTGTTTCATTCAATTTATGTAATTGTATTCATCCAGATAAGAGTAGATTTTCTAAAGAATTGATTAAGTATAAAAAAACTCTGAGTTTTAAGAGAATCTATTAATTACTGTAAGTAAATTGAGTTGAAAAAATTATCTCTTACTTGGTGTAAAACATATGACATTGTTTCTGGATAATTGTGTGCAGAAATTCAGTGGGTGATATTTAAAAAAATGGCATCACTTTATTAAACTTTTTGGAAAAATCAATAAATCAGTTTCATACATATAATACATATACATACATATATATATATATATATATATATATATATATATATATACACATACATGTACATATACCTACATTACATAATTCCCTTCCTAAGTAGATTAAATGCAAAGCTCAGAAAAGGAGTATGAAGAAATACTGAAGAAGTTAAAGATATGAAATCACAAAAAGAATAGGAAATATTGCTATCTAGTTTACATTGATACCATTAATCAATTCACATTAATTTCAGATCAGTATTTCTTTTTGTTTCATTCTATAGAAATTATTTGATTTCTTACCTGCATGCAAAAGTATACATATATTCACATTCCGAAGCAGCACACTTCTAATGTCACCTCAAGGTTTTCTTATGCATTTATTCATGAATACATGGAAAAACAAAGGATATATCACATATCCTTGTCTTACTCCCTATTCATTGTTGAACAATTCATTAAGCATTGTCCCTATTTTCACCCAAGTTTTATTTACATCACATACCATTCTTACTGCATTCAGCAACTTTCAGTTCCATATTCCATGCAAACATCCCATAATTCAAGCCCCTTCACTTTCTCTCATGGACTAGCTTAAGAGCAAAAATAACATGGTGTTCTAAGTAGATGTAGATAAACAGTTGGTGTATGTAGCTTTATAAACACATAGAGTGGGTGGGTGTGATTTTTTGTAAGTGACTAGTTGTGTGCATGGAGATTGTGTGTACCGTGGTCTGTCATTAAGGACCTTTCATTGGTTTTTACTTTTGCTTTTTACTTTCATTATTTTTACTTTTGCTTCTTTGTCACATTTTTTTTTGAGAATCAGTACCCTGCTAATTTTTACTGACACCAGAATATGATCTCAATTCATTACACAGAAAATTATGTGGAAAAGGAGAAAGAAAGAGCAACTAAAACAGAATTCCTTAATAATGAACAAGGCATTAGTAGAACTTTTTCAACCAAGTCAATTTCTTGTGATTGTATCATAGCTGCTGCATAGCCTATTCTTCAATTTACCACAAGAATAAATGTATCACTTATAATGGGTATGAATGGAGCTTCCTTAATTCCATAGAATAGATACAGGTGAATAATTTAATGCAAAAGATGAACAACAATAAAAAAAGTTTTACATTTATTTGCTCTTTGCAAAGAAAAGCAAAGAGAAAAGAAAGGAGAAAATCTCAAAAAAATATCACTTTTGTATGGATGTATAGCTATAATAGAACTAGTAGGTATGTGAATTATTAGGATTTAAGTCAACATACTTGATAGTGGGAGAGGAAGGGAAATTAATTGTATAAACTAGCGAATAAAGCCCACATTTCTAGTTATAGATTGCAAAAAGGTCATGACTAATTTTTTTCAGTAAATATTAAGTAATCGATAGATAAGAGAGTAGTTACATAAGCATGCTAATCATACATAAATGGGCAGCTCATAGGATTTTTTTCCAGACTTTTTTTCAACACAGTTTTATTCTGTTTAGAACCATGACTGGCTAAGCTTTACGTGCCCTTGACATCTCATTTAAAATGGCATTTACATAGGGCTTGAGGGCTTAGTTTAGATCTGCATTTATGGTTTCCAATTGAAGCTGGAGCTTGTGAATCAGTTGTCTAAACAGTCCATGATGCTTGAGAAATAAATATTGCCTCCTCTTCTTGTCCACAAAGAATTTGAAAGATTTATGCAAGTGTGTGCAATTCTGCAGAAATACCTGACGTCAACAGTAGATAAAGCAAATACTGACATCCCCGTGACTTCTTCAACGTTTACATGTAACCCTTCTGAGACATACTATAGAAGACGCATTTCAGCCTTCGTAACTTTATTCATAAACAATAAGCAATTCCCCAAATAACTCCAATTAGATTAATTATCACTGTGCTTACTATTTAATATCATGGAACTGTAGATTGAAAATTAGAACCTTAAAAAGGTTTTCCTAATAGGAGACAAAATTGCATATTAGCCTTCCCCAACTCGGTATCTTATCCAAGGTGTTAGACTAAAGGTCCTTGAATTTCCAGGTAGTGTGATCAATTAAATTATTTCAGAAATCAATATGATTTTATAGTATATAGGCACTTTATCAAAACTTACACAGTCATAGAGCAATCATGGAAGAACTTAAGTGGTAGCTTTCTTGATGAAGGAAGACCAAGCTCTTCAAGACGTTGGGTGCATAATAATACTATTGACCTCAACAATAATGTTTTTAACCTAATATCTTATGAACTCCACTATAAATAGTCTGTATAACTCTTCAATTCCTTAGATTTATGCTGAGTTTGATTCTCTTTTGGAGATCAAGGAAATGTCAGGGCATCTTCTAATTCTGTTATTTGTCAATTAGATCTGTTTGCAGGTTACCCTATAAGAGCTTACAAGATTAGTAACACTTATTCTGCAGGAAGCAGAATTTCCAACCATCTTAAAGATAGTTCGTTCCTTATTTAAAATGCAACCCTGTGAGCGACAGAATAGCTAAGCTAATGTTGAAGATCAGGATTTTCTGTGCTTCTCTTCCATTCCAGAATTGGCAGGAAATAATTGAATTGTTTGAAGCTCTCAAATTCAAGATTACTCTGAGTGGCATACAATTCGCAGCTTTGTAAAATCAGATTAATAATAAATAGCAGAAGAATACAAAAAGTAACCATTCTACTTAATCATAAGACCAAAGCATGAAGAAATGAAAATAATGGGAATAATACAGTCAATAATATTAATTCAGTTACATTCTTTACCAAAGACAACAGTCTTAAAATTCTGCCACCTGTGGCCTAATAAAGCAGTCATACTTTAGTGAGCTTTTTGTAAAAGCCATCCTAATCTTGCTAACCCTATAATACCGGTTTATTCTACATTTACAATGGATGTGATATGCTGATGTCCATACAGTTTTAACAGGCAATATTCTAAGGCTTGTGATTGGTTAAAATTTTAGACTTTTCCTCATCCAGCCCATGAAAAGCCTTCTCTAACTGGCATGCAGACAGCTGGTGTACACTCCATGCATTACATTTTTCCCCTTTTATTTATCATTGACCAATTAAAGTTTGTTTGTTAATTCTTAAAACATAACCCCAAAGTGCTTTTTTGTCAATATTCAGCATTTCTCCTAATAGCTTTATCATCTGTTCGATCAGCTCTTCTTCCTTATCCTCAAATTTGTTCTGAGATCTTGACAAGTAAGATATCTTTTCCATTTCCAGTGTTATCACTGCATCTTCTAATTTTTCATTTGTCTGTATATGTCTGTTAATTCCTTCCTTTAGGTCCTCCATCTTTGGATCCATTTCTTCTAATTTTCCTTCTGTTTTCTGGGTTACTAGTTCCTTCTTTGTAGTCATTGTCTGAATTTGTAAGTTTAGATTAGAAAATTGTTTTTTTTATCTCATTTGCATAATTTTTAGTTTTATCGTGTAATAAAACAATTGTCTCTTGGATTGATTTCAACATAGAAAGAATTTCTATATTTCAGGACAACTACGTCAAGATGGAAAAAGAGAGAGATGATTTGTTAGCACTTTAAAAAAAAATGGCGACTGGATGCCCTCTTTCATTCCAAATAATATGTATAATAACAGAGGGAGATCCATTTGATGATTTGACACATGAAGATGGAAGGCGAGCTGGCAAAGACAGAAAACTAGAATAAGAGTGAAGAAAATTGGGGTTTTGACTTATTAGTGAAGATTAAAGGAGAATATACTTTAATAGAAAGATGTATATTTTGAATTCTAAATATTGTTATGAACTGAAATAAAGAAAATTTTGAGTATTTAAAACTCGAAAATATAAATATTAAAAGTTAAAAGAGTTTCTTTCTGAGAAAACTTGAGAAAAAGAAATAAGGAGCCAGGATTTCCCTGGGAGCAGCTGCCATTGGGAAGGGAATTTCCAACTGCCAAGTTTAAAGCTGAATTCTTTCAATTATACTTCCAACTACAGCTGCTAATTCAAGTTTAACACTTGTCAAATCTAATGAATTTCAGACTTTCATGTTTGGTAAATTGGTAGTCAACTGTCCCATTTTAAAAAAGGGAAAAAAATTGGCTGCAGATATTGAGTTCCAGTTTCCTTTGCAGCCAAAACAGGATGGAGGGACAATCAAATACTAAAGGGTGGTCCCACAAAAACTGGCAGAACCAAATTGAACCACTGGTTTCCTGACACAGAGGATATAATTTAAAGGCCCCCAACATGACTTATACATCCCATCCCACAAGACATGGGATAATAGCGAAAATATTATTTCTAGAATATAATATCTTAACACTTTCTTAGGATGTCTCAGTGAGGAATGTCATTGATATATGAGTGAAAGATGTGGACATATACTCAGGAAATCAGAAAATAGTAGGCTGGCCTGGTGCTGGACAGGGCAAGGAGCCTGTGAGCTTTAGAGCAAACAAATGTTCTAGATCCTTTTTAGTCTGACTTTCTGCAATAGCTTCAGTATTGCAGCACAAACAAGTGCCTGTATATCACTTCAGACATCGTAAAGCTTTCCATAGTAAGTTGACACTAACATATTTTTTTTAAAAAGAAACAGAAGTGGCTCATAACTAAATATTGATGGATATTATCTGGAAACTAGATTGGCTTAAGATTTGCAACACAGTTGTTTGGGATGTATACATCTCTCATTTATATCATGTGGAATATTTCATATTCTGTTATAACTACAGAAAGTCAGATCGTCGTATTAAACACAAAGTGATTTTAATTTCTACTCATCGTGCAACTGGATCATTTAATTTTGTGTTGGTAAGAATAGCAAGAGCACTGTGCAATAGTAGGCTTTACAGGCTTCTCTAAAGTTGTGTAGCTTGCTCTCATTTAACTGGTGATATTGTTAATTAGATCTTCCACTCAGTTATTCCTGAGGGATCTGTGCCCTCTAGATATTGTTGAACTTTGTTATTAGCAACATATCTAGTTAACATGGTTTATGCTAGGATTTATGATTCAAGAAATTCTTTGTTGTTAAAATAGATTTCTCAGTGTTCAACTAGGCCAGGGGTAATAATATGTGGCTTTGTCCTTTGGGGTTTTTTTTAATTCACATTTTTTTTTCTTAATGTTTTTGTTTAGCTTTGATCTGTCTCTGTTCAATATTTTTCTTTTGGAGTTTGGCTTTTAATATTTTGAATAAAATAAAATAAATTGTTTAAAAAAAGAAAAATTGGAGTTCTCAGGTGTCCTACCCCTCTAAGAACTCCTGCCTTTTTACTGTAAATATGAATATGGATATTCAATTCACTTATATCAAGCTCTAAACCAGTGGTTCTCAACCTTTTTAATGCCGCGACCCCCAACCGATTGTAAGTCAAGGACTACTCAACCGGTCGTAAGTCAAGGACTACTCAACTGGTGCAACACCGTTTGCAGAATGGGACTTTTGGCGGGCTCAGCAGGGCAGAGACAATCTGGACAATTCCTATTGGCTTTTGAAAGCCAATAGAATTAGACTCTATTCAAGAGAGTTTATTTTATTGGCTTTCAAAAGCCAATGGAATAAAAGGGAGTAGCACAGCTAAGGAAAAGGGGAAAAAACGGACTGCGTTGTTTGGCGACCCCCATGAAATGGTCGTTCGACCCCAAATGGGGTCCCGACCCACAGGTTGAGAACCACTGCTCTAAACCCAGACACTTTAAGAAGATAATCCCCTCACTTCCTGTCTGCTGCACTATTCACTATTCAGTGACTATGAAAAATGAAAACAGAAAGATTTTCACAAGCACCCTTTGAGAATGATTTGTGAATGTTAGAGAAAGTGTGTTACGTTATGAATAAACCAAGAGACAACTGGACTTTCTTGTTTTTCTTGAAAACGTTTTGCTTCTCATCAAAGAAGCTTCTTCAGCTCTGAATGGATGGTGGGGAATGGCAGGATTTATACTCCTTGAAAACAGCTGGTCATTTGTATTCTTTTAGCATAGTAGATAATTTTTAGAAAATCCTGGAGGCTTATCTGTGTCATCAGGGTCACCTGAGTAATGCAAATGGATGTGGAGCCTTCTTGGAACTGTTGAAAGGACTGTGTTGTAAACTGGAGATAAATGATGTCGTATCCCTCCCTCTCTGTTGAGAGAGGGCTGTTCAGTTTTGACATAGATGGGCTCTTTGACTCCTCTTTCAAACCAGTGGTCATCTCTGTCTATAATGTGGACTTTGCTGTCTTTGAAAGAGTGGCTTTTGTTTTTTAAATGCAGATGGACTCTGAATGAACTTGTGGCACATTTTTATAGCAAAATTTATTGCAGAAAGTAGATGAGCAAGGAGCTTCCTATCTTCTTTCTGTGCCATTGAATTTGCATTGACTTTATTATGAACTTGATTAAAGAGAGGCAGTTATAATCTGTGCTGTGTGCAATATATTTAATATTTTCTGAGTGGGAATATGATGATTTGGTAATACTGAGTTTCAGTAATCAGATTATCAAGTTACAATTTTTAGCATTTCAAGAGAGTTGAAGAGACTTTATGACAGGAAAGAAAACTGAGAAGTTTCTAAATTTAAGGAGTAATTGAAATGGAGGCATTTTGATTGATATTGAAGAGGGAGCTACAACTTTCTAGAATAAAAGGTGCCTGAGTATTCTAGAATTTCTAAGCATTTATACTTTCTAGGTTCAGAAATACATGTGATTTCCAGAGTTAGAGCTGCTTCTTCAGCATGCCTAGAAACTCTTGAACATGCTAGGAGAAGCTGATAGCTTGAGATGTACATGTGGGCTGTGGTAAGTTTTGAAAATCTGGAGTACACAAAAGTCTTTGCCCTAAATGAAGAAAGAATAGGATATTGAGAGTGCTAGCAGTGACAAAGAAAAATAAAATGAGCTTTATGGCTGCATTTAGTTAATTCACAATCTTGTTCCTCATTAAAAAAACCTGTCATCTTCCAAATATATTGGAACAATTTATTTAGAACGCCCAAGTTCAGAAAGTTGAATTACAAATAACTATAGCATTTCATTACATACTCTTTGCTGTGGACAGGGAGTGGTTCTTGTAAATGAAGAGGCAGGATGTTCCAGAAGCTAGAATTTAAAAAAAGCTGGAAATGAGATTTCTATCAACTGTCAATAACCTGCCATTGTCACATTTGCCACAGGTCTATCAACTGATAATATTTTGAACTGGGTCTCATATAAAATGGCACTTATAACTACCTAGTGTTCTTGTTCCAATTCTACTATCTTTGCCAACAATAATAAAGTCATTTTGTTGCATACATTAACCTAAGAGGGATTCCATGGTGACCTTCCTTAATACAAGTGAAATTTTCTACCTGGACCATTTGCTGCTGGGAAATGCATATAAAGATTATAATCAATATCTCTGGTTCTACCAACAACAATAATGTAGAATAGATATAGAACTTTAAACTATACTATACTTTCTGAGTTCTCAAAGAGCAACTTAAATTGGCTTGTAATTCCTTCTTGATTTGACAAATATATGAAAATGAGTTCAAAATATATCTGGAGGACTACCTCTTGTTTCTGCATTGGACATTTTCTTGCTTTGTTTTCTCTCTGCGATAATAATGACTATGACACAGTGGTTTCTATATTTATACGAACCTAGCTGATCAAAGATTGGTACCACTAGCCTATTTTATATACACTGCAACTTGCCTGAATTTAAAACTCTACCCCTTTCTCATAGCTTCTGGTGGTGTCCCCATACCTACAAGTGGTAAATATATAGAGATCACCTTCTTCTGCTTGAATTCCATTTGACCAAAAGGCCATGCAAAGGATGCCCCCCTTGCTTGTTCTGCCACTATCATCTTCTATGCTTTTTCTCAACTTTGCCATTTAGACTATAGCTCTGATAATCTCCCGTCTAAATGCAAACAGTTCTGTTGCTGCTTAACATCTGAATTCAGACAAGATTGTCCTGGTATTGTTTCCCACAAAGGTGAACAGTACATATAGTATCCTAAATTAAAGGCAAAAATAATATTTGTAAAATGTAAGAGACCCATATTGAAGAACCTACACTTCCTGTTTAAAAAGATAGAAAGCGGTAGGAAAAATCCATACAGATTTATGAAAATGTATATTCCTTTGTAGAAGGCAAATTATTCCCTCCCACCTCTTAATTTAGGGATCAGTAACTGAAGAGCACAACATGGAACTATTGCAGAATTATAATTCCCAGAATTTTTCACCATTAAAACACTGATAATTCTGAGCATTTTAGGAAAGCAGCATTTTCCCCACTTCCATTTAGCTGGAAGTGATCTACAAATTAATTACTGAATATAGTTGATGAGCAGATAGCAGGCATCAGAAGTATTTTCCCAGGAGAAAACATTGGAGGATTTTTCTAATCCTGATTCAATATTTTTCTTATCCCTTTCCCCATGGGAATAATTCTAAACCTACTCTCCCATGATTGAAGGAGTAATATCAAGTGCTTGAAAACTGAAAATAAATGCCTGTGGGGAAAAAGAGATAATTGATTTCAGAATTAAGTTCAAAGAGATTGCACAAGGTTTAGACACCGCAGAGATTTATTACCTCTGTTGTCAGACATATCAGTCAGTCATTGTTTGACCTGAGACAAATAAGAAGTGTAACTTTGATAAGGGTCTAGTTGCAAAGGGATATGTTGATACAGAGAGCTATATTCCAAAATCAGATGACAGTCATTGGGAAGAGCTGAGCATAAAATCAAATGTTAATTATCTAAGACAAAGTATCTTTTGTTTATAATAGATAACTATGTTACTTAAGCTACAGTTTCCCTCAACCAGAAAATAATGTTTAGTTCAGGAGCTGGGTCTGCACAGTATACAGAGCTTGATTGTGGCACTTCAAAAATCAAATTGGAATCTGCATCAAAAAGCGTTGCTCTAATTGTTTTCGGATGCAATCTGAAAAATGCTGCCAGAAAGTCGGTATGAGTCACTTTGCAGACAGAATATCATTCATAGCAGATTTTGGCAGAGAACTTGGCACAAGTGGGTGGCTGAAGATTATTAACTGTATTGTTGTCTCTTTTAGTGCCATCTCTGTACTTGGCGTACACAAGCATTTGCAGGGGCAATCATAATTTCAATAATATAAAATATAATTAGAGTCTTAAGAAATACGTGTCAACATTTTCCAACTCTTCTGCCATCATACTGGCTAAATCGAAGTATGTTAGCATTACCAGTTTCTTGTGGATGAAATATTTGGCTGTGAGCAGGAGTAATATTTGTTTCCTGCACACACATTTTGAAGATGTCTCTGTCTCTCTCTCTCTCTCTCCCCCCCCCCTATCTCTCTCAGATGGGGAAGGAGATTAACATGAAATTGTAATTATTTAACTTACAATAAGACCTGTTTAGCCAAAAGAAAAGCAAGTATTGATAAAGGTATTTGGCCCTAGGAATGCAATGGTGCCTGAGTGTTAAATCTGATCTGCATGTTATTCATGACTCGTGACACCATGGAAGCAGACTATGGCAGCCTTCTGACTAGCCAATATAATTTACCCCCAGATCTGGTCTTCACCAGGTGTCTCTTAAATAAACAGTATTTCCAATTGCAGAGCAATCAAAATAAGCTGATTATATATTAAAAATCTGTAGTGTGCATTGAAAGGGAGGCAACAGGAATCTGACTCTAGTCCACTCTGCCTTATTGACTACATAGACTACAGAAGTAAAAGGATTTACAATATGAATTTCCAATGGATATTCATAGACACTTAAAAAGCATTACTTGACAGATTGGGGCCATCTTCACTGTTCTTGAAAATTTAAGTATAGCTGAACTTTGTTAGTACTTGGATTGGAGTCCACTAGGAAAATCTCAAGGCTAAGATTAGATTGAGAAGATAAGATCATATTCTGGAAAAGGTCAGTAGCAAATCACTTCTATAGTGTGCAGAACAGAACATTTTGATTAAAAGGACATCATTTTTTACTGGTAGGAATCATACCGTACATTTGAATCAAATTAGAAATCTAGAAAAACAGAGCAGCACTTCTTGTTGTTGTTCCTATTATTTCACGGATCACTTTAATAGCCTTTCCCAACTTGATACTATTCACATAGGTTGGGCTTGTCATCCCATCCCATATCATGCTGATTCACACATCTGATGTCAAAAAATAATATGTCCAGACACCCAAAATTTAGAGATTTACACACCTGGAGACCAGCAGGCTCGAGAGGCATAATAGGACACGCAGTCAGTAAATATTTATATTAAATTACTTATTGAATACTGATATTAAGTACTTCTGTCCATTGATTACACCAAATGTTCATTTTGGTTCTCTCAGGTTGTAGAATGGGAAAATGGGAGTCTGACAAGCTCAATTGACCAGCTTCTTATTTCTGAAAGCCTGTCAGTTTTGTAAAACGGTCACACCTTACATGCTGCATTTCTAGAATTTAAATCTTAAAAATCAATGTGGAAGGTAAATGCACAGACTAGTTGAATACTGAATCCTTGCTGAGGAGAGACTGTAATATACCATGGAAGGAATATTCTGAATGGCATGAAATTACTCGTAGATTGTCAAGACATTATGTGGAACAAAAAAATGCACTTAAGATACTGATGTGGCATAGTTTGGATCAAAGCAGGATAATTACTATTTAAATTGTCCTATATTCAAAGAAGTGAGTAGAAACACACCCTGGTCTCAACCATTGGTATCAAGACTGTAAGGAAGCTGCATTCCCTGCATATTGTAAGAAGAGGGACACCCCACTATTCTCCCAACCCAGAATACATCTATTCCATAATAGTTTTTTCCTGACAGCAGAGCAATGCAACCAGAGAGTTGAAGGGCAAGATGTTAAAGCCTCATTCATTGACTGTAATAACTCTGGCCTCAGAATTATTGACCAGTGTAGGAAAAAACACAAATTATATTTTAGTAAGAGCTATGTATAAAACTTAGCACATTCATCCTTTCTCTTTCTGGATTTGTTGAACTGGTCTCTCTCAATTCTCTTTTCTCTTCTTTGCATTTAATCCTTATAGACTGTGAGCCTCAATTCTCCCCTCCCTTTAGTTTAGCCCCTTTGGGAGACATTAAGATGGAGAGATACAGATTATTCAGACCTATTACAGCTTGTTTCAGGAACAGATATGGAACCAAGACAATATTGATCTCATTGGTGGGTGACTTTAGGAAAGCAGATTAGGAGTAAGGCAGCCTGCCCGATGATGCTTGATCACTCAATTTTGATACTGTTCATCATAGTATACTTCCTTTGCATTGCCTCTAAGGCTTGAGAGGAAGTCACTGTTTTGCAGTGGTTATCCTTCTTCCTAAAAGAGTAATTCCATTTGGTTGTGGTAGGAGTGAGAGATTGAGCCATAGGAATCTCACTTAGGGTTTTTGCAGAATTTATGCTCTCCCCATTCCTATTTAACAACCACACAAAGAAAGGTTATCTGTTGACATGGGGTTCAGGTATCACCAGTAGGTTGATGATATTCAGTTTTGCATCTTGATCAAAATGCTGCTCCAGTATATGGAGCCTGTTAAGGTCTGGATGAAAATAAATAAATTTAGGATTAATTCCAAGACTAAAGGTTCAAAACCCATCTTTAATTTTGTATCTGAAATTTATTTTTATGCTTCATCACCTGACTTTGATTCTCGGATCATGAAATAATACTGTCTAAACTTGTTCCTCTTCCTTTTTTCTTCTTTTAAGCAACCATAATGTCATCTGTGTTTTGGCATCAATATTTGTTATTTTCAGTCTAAATTTAGGAACCATTAAAATCACACCGTGTAATGTATCTGGAACAGTGCACAATTCTGTCTCAATTAAGTTTCTTGTCCCATCTAAAAAAGGATCCCAGATTGTTCATTATTGTTGCTTTGGTGAGACCAAGTAATAGACTTCATGTAGGATCTGAATTTCCTGAAGTTCTCAGCTGGAAAATGGGATGCAATTTCATTTGGTCCTAAGGTTGAAAAAACCACTGGAAAGCAAAAAAAATTTAGGATCTCTCTTCAAAAGTAACTGCTGGAACTGAAAGAAAATTTTACTGCCTCAGCAAGAATTTAGATGGAAAATTAAAACAGTATTGATTTGAAGTGCAATGGATGCCTTGACATTTCCATTGATTGAACAGAAAACCAATTTAAAGCAGAAGAGCAATTCACATTTTGCCAGGGTAGTTCATGAATTATAAATCAAGTATGTCAAGTATGTCAATAGCAGCTCTCTCTCACACACACGCTTAAACATCAAATCAAGATTTGTTTGTTTAGTAATTTGGAACATGAATCAACACTGATAGATAAGTTAAGAGAATGGAACTACATTTCCTACTTCCTTTAGTGGTGTTAATGGAGAGATAATTCTAACTCAGTAAAATTATCCTGCTTCTTTTACGCAATACCTTCCATGACTCAATGAAAACAGCCAGTGATGTGCACAAAAGGATATTACATTGTTTCTATGATTCTGAACCATTGTCAGCAAAAATCATGGCATTTGGGGGGGGGGGGCGTAGGGAATATGAATGCAGAATATTTCATTATATAGTCTATCATAATAGCTCTGATGATTATTAAATATTTTCTTTGTGAATTTTTGAGACCAATTATAGAGCTATAATATTGTACCTCTGCTATTCATAGAGAAACCAATTGTTAGAAGTCATAACTTATTACTTCTGTGTCACACAGTATATGATTATAAGATTTATTAGGTGCATCCATATTGCATATTGTGTTTATTTATAACATGATAGAATCATTACCATATTACAGGAATGAGCTGAAGGTTGTCTATACTGAGTGTCATCACTCTCACTGCGGGTTAATACAAAGATGGAGGTGTTGGTATTTTTTTGTAGAAGGTTCTTAACTGCTTTGTTTACTGTTGAAAGAAATAAAAACAGATAGATTCAACTGAAAACTGTTCAAATTACTGGTGAAACAATTGGCTGCTAAATGCTTTGAAAATAAAGAGAATAGGAATCCTAAGTATAACCCAGCATCAGGGGTTCCAAACTCGCAATGTCATGTGACATGTTGTGACTAATAATAATAATAATAATAATAATAATAATGTTGGAAGGGACCTTGGAGGTCATCGAGTCCAGCCACCTGCTCAGGCAGGAAACCCTACACCATTTTGGACAAATGGCTGTCCAGTCTCTTCTTAAAAACTTCCAGTGTTGGAGCATTCACCGCTTCTGGAGGCAGGTTGTTCCACTGGTTAATTGTTCTAACTGTCAGCAAGTTTTTCCTTAGTTCTAGGTTGCTTCACTCCTTGATTAGTTTCCACCCATTGCTTCTTGTCCTGCCTTCAGGTGCCTTGGAGAATAGCTTCTTTGTGGCAGCCCCTGAGATATTGGAACACTGCTATCATGTCCCCCCTAGTCCTTCTCTTCATTAAGGACTTTTTTTTCATTGCCGGCAATGGGGTGGGCATGGTTTCACCATGACGCATCCGGCCCGCGGGCCGGCAGTTTGACACTCCTGCCCTACATAATAAATTAATTTGCAAAAAACTAATGGGATTTGAATCTAGAAACATGTATGGAAGCCTTACGATAGGCACGGCATAGTTAAATCAACAGCTATCACCATCAGGGGAACCTACCAAATTTCAATATTGCCCACATGTGTTCTTCCATTTTGCCCTCAACCTTGTCCCCAAGATGTCTAATGTGGCCCTTGGTTTGCAACCCATCCAGCCAGTTTCTGACAAGCAAAGTCAATTGGGGAAGTTGGATTTGTTTAATGACTGCAGTAAAAATGGTTGTAAAATCAGGTTTTGTCATGTGATGACTTGTTTAATTACCATATTGCTTAGTAATCAAAATTACAATTCCAATTATGGCCATATGTCAAGGACTCCTTGTACCTTTCATTCTGCCGGTAATCATCCTATCCACGTAGGTAACTGACATTGTCAAGAAATGTGACCTTTTCTGCAATATGCAGTTTATGCCATGCAGCATCATGGCACAGTCTCTTGTGTGAGAATAAATTTACTATCTGGATAATTGCTTTTAAGAAAAAAAATACTACAGTAAAAAATTTTAGTGTTAATTTCTAGAGCTACGGTTTGCTCATTGGCACGTGGACTGACTTGTGCTGGAACAAAGGCTATATCTTAAAGCAACTGAATGACAAGAGTTGACTTCAGAACTCAGAATTTTCTAAAAATTATTGCCATCTCACTAGAAAACCTTTTTCTGTGGATGTCTGAAAAGATTAGCATTAAAATGCCAGTAAGATTTATAGGGCTGTTGTAGAGCAAGGTATCACTTTTTAATTGTTCTTTAGTTTAAGATTTTCAAGATTTGATGGCAAATTAATTACTTCCCTGCATTATTTGTTTAATTTAGTCTGTAATAAATTGCATTCCTTAAAGCCTTAACTTCTGAAGATGCTTAACTATTAGCTGATTCAAGCAGAAAATGTTTTCCAGTGAGAAGTTTTTAACTTTCCTTTGCTTTCCTTTGCTTTGCTTTCCTTTCCTTTCCTTTCCTTTCCTTCCCTTCCCTTCCCTTCCCTTTCCTTTCCTTTCTTTTCCTTTTCTTTCCTTGTCTTTGCTATCTTCCTCTTTAGAATTTTTAGTTGATTTGGAGTACAGTCATTATTAATGGGAGGGGAATTCCATCTCATATTTTTTATCAAAAATTAACTCGCCCTCCCCCCCTTCTAGAATTAATAGAACAGCACAATGAATAGCATCAAATATAGCTTCATAAGGGAAATATTTCACTTTTATAAAATCCTTTAGGTGTCCAGAGAATTAATTTGGAAATATTTAGGGATTCTACTATGAGTTAAAATCCATAGAAATAATCACTCTCATTCAACTGAACTCACTTTTTTTCTACTGGCTTTGAAATACTGTTGAGAATAATTTATCTACCATATTTCTTGTATAATCTCTCCTTGCTTTGAATAAGTTAATGCTACAATCATTCACTAAGCTTTTTTTGTGACAAGCTAAGAATAATTTTACATACAGTATTGTTATCTTTTCACCCAAGGAATTACTTTCCTGAGACTGTGTTCTTTAAGTACTCTGCAAGTTCATATGACTTTGCTATCTAAATTATTTTTAATCTTCTGAAAATGTTTTCTTAAACTGTGGGTTACTTAAAGGGCTTGGCATTGCTGGAAAAAAACTGTCTCCGATAGCAAAAATCAGAAGTCTGGTAGCATCTTTCTGTGATAAATTTTTATTAAAAAGTGAACTTTTTTATATATATGATGCAATGAGCTGCTGTTCACAAAAGCCTTTGACTTTTAAATAAAATTCTGCCAGTTGGAAGAATTCTGATTAGAGAATTTGGGAGATTGTTTTTAAATGGTATAAGTTAGTTTTTCAGTCTCTTCATGACCATATTCTTCCTTTTTCAGTTCTAAATTTTAAAATAAGTATAATCTAGCATGAAGTATAAAAATTCAGGATGCCCTTCCGAAATATATTTCCTAAAATTATAGGCAGAGATAAATATATAGGTCTAAGTTTGAAACACTTGGTTGAGCTGAATATCATATTCTTCAGTCATGTCCACATTGCAGGCCAGTGGGAGTTATTTGGCAGCATTAACAGGTTTATAGTCATGTAAATTGTGAGCAGTTTGTCACTGTGCTGACTAATAATTGATTAGATTTATTTTTAGATTCAACTTGAGCAACCAACTTTTTGAAAACTCAGCATTTAACTTAGTGAGACTTGAGACATGGGGATAGCTTTCCTTCAGACTTAATTAAAGCTTCTCTGCTGAGGTATGTTTTAGCTCTCTTAAGAAGCATTTGGACAGGTTTAATTCCAGGTCATCTGTATATTATTGCAATAATTTTGTGGAGTCAAAGGATTAGTAATGAGATTAGGACAAAACAACTACTTTATAAGCAAGATTACATTTTCAGTAGTATCCATAATAACTGTACTATAAACAAAAATCAACTGGGTATGAACTGTTCCATTAATGTAATTTAGAAGAGCCATGACTGCATTTGTTTTTTTTTTTTTTTATTTCCTTGTGAATGTAAACTACTGTGAATGAATAAAGGGCAAAGAGAATATTTGCAGCTCAAGTTTGAGTCAGGGATCTTTGGTGCTCTCTGAGCTTGGTGGTTTTCTTGCAGATGTTTCATTACCAACTAGCACTGATGATGCTACCAAGTTTGGAAATGTAATGTCTGCAAGAAAACCACCAAGCTCAGAGAGCACAAAGGACTCCACAGATCCAACTTTACCATTAGTCAAAGTGATATACAGTAATTGTTTCAGGTATCTCTACATTGTGAAAAGGTGACACATTGCTTGCTTGTTGAATATTATTGTCAGGAAAAGATAAAGATATTTATTGGGTGCTCTGATTCAGTCGTCAAAATAAGTTGGATAGCCTTAGATCAGGCATGTCAAACTGCCAGCTTACGGGCTGGAAGCGTCACTCCAAAACCACACCCACCCCATTGCCAGCAATGGGGAAAAAGTTGTGATATGTCACGTGTGATGTCACGTGACATCAGGAGTTTGACATGCCTGCCTTAGATACTTGGATCTACTGAGAATTGCATTATTGGTTTTGTAAAATAACAAAGTTACTACCACCATGTAGTAATAATTTTAACAGTATTGATTAATAAAAAAATGACCAATAAAATTTAACCTAGAATTCCACATGCCATACAATTTTCAGGAGCTTAATTCAAGTGAGTATCATCTTTTTTTTTTATTGAAAATTTTTTAAAAGTTTTACAAAACAACAAAAAATAAAACCCTCCCCCAAACCCTCCCAAACCACCCCCCTCCATCCCCCCCCGAGCTTCCCAGAGCTGAATATAGGCTTAATTAAAATTTTAAGAATTCTAAAAAAAATTAATCAACTTATAAGGTAATTAACAATAAAATATATATAACAATAAAAACATATACATTAAAAAAATACTTAGAAAAGAAAGAAAAAGAAAGAAAAAAGAAATAAAGGAAAAGAAAAGAAAGAAAGAATACAATCTATAAAATATCAAATTTAAATACAAGTTATAAAAAAGCTAAATGGTATTTTTTTATAGCCAATTTATATTGTATGAAATTTATCCATTTTCCCATACGGCAAAAAATTTCTCTTGTGATTGCTCCTTTAAAAAAGCCGAAATCTTTGCCATTTCCGCCAGATAAGAAACTTTAAAAAACCACTCTTGCAAGGTAGGCAAAGATTCCTTCTTCCAATATTGCCCTACTAACAGCCTTGCGGCTGTAATTAAATTTAACATCAATATAATCTCTTTAGTATCACAATCAGTAACAATACCTAACAAAAATAATTGTGGGATAAATTTTACCCTCCTTCTAAAAATTCTTTGAATATTCCACCATATCTTAATCCAAAAAGCTTTTATATTTTTACACAACCACCAGATATGATAGTAGGTAGCATCCAAACATCCACATCTCCAACATTTAGGCTGTAAGTCAGGATACATACGAGACATTTTTTGTGGACCAAGGTGCCATCTATAAAACATTTTATAAAAATTCTCCCTTAAGTTCTGGGCTTGCGTAAATTTAACATTTCTCACCCAGATAATTTCCCAGGTATCCAATAGAACTGGTTCACCAAAATTTTGTGCCCATTTAACCATACAATCTTTGATTAATTCTGATTCTGAATCCAGTTCCACTAAAACCCCGTAAATTCTCTTAATATGAGTTCGCCTTTGATCTTTTACTTGTTTAAAGAGATTCTCATCTTCTCTAAGCAAGCCTACATTGCTATCCATCTTCCATCTATCCACTATTTGTCTATATTGAAACCATGAATAGGTAATATTTTCATATACTAAATCTTCCAAAGATTTTAACTGCCAATTTTGACCATCCCATTTGAGTAATTGTGTATAAGAAACCCTATCCATTTTAACTCCTCTCCTTATCCCCTCTATCGCATGCCCGGGTATAGCCCATAATGGTATTTTAAAGTCACTTTTATAATATTTCCTCCAAACCGGAAGTAGAGGAATCCTTATAATATGAGATTTAAAAACCCGATCCACTTTTTTATTAAAAATTAAATAGGCATGCCATCCAAAAAGTAAATCCCAACCCTCCAAATGGAGTATTTCTACATTTGTCAAGTTTACCCAATTACTAATTAATGTTAAAACCACAACATCATAATATAATTTCAAATTCGGTACATTGAGTCCACCTCTCTCACCGAAGTCCTGCAAAATTTTGAGCTTTACCCTTGGTTTCTTCCCTGCCCAAATAAATTTATTAATACCTTTCTGCCATTCATTTAAATTAACCTCATTCTTTAAAATGGGTAGCATTTGAAACAAGAAAAGAAATTTTGGTAAAACATTCATTTTAATCACTGCAATTCTTCCCATAAGAGATAACTGTAACTTCTCCCAATTCTTCAAGTCTTTCTGTACCCTGACCCACAGCCTTTCATAATTATATTTATACAATTTTGCATTAGAAACAGACAGAGTGACCCCCAAATATTTTATCTTATCAACAACCTCTAAGTCAGTCAATCTGCTTATCCAGATTGGTCATATTTTTAGGTAGTATTTTAGTCTTATTATTATTAATTTTAAAACCCGAAACCCGTCCATATTGATAAATCAATTGTAATAACTTTACTGCAGAATAGGTAGGTTGAGACAAAGTAACCACCAAGTCATCTGCAAAAGCTCTTAACTTATATTCTTTTTTGTTTACTTCTATTCCTTTTATTTCCTGCGACTCTCGAATTTTAATCAACAAAATTTCCAATGTTAAATCAAACAATAACGGTGACAATGGACATCCCTGTCTTGTACCTTTTTCTATTGCAAAAACCTCTGACAAACCCCCATTAACAATAATTTGTGCTGTTTGTTTTTGATATATAGAACCAAAAGCTTGTAATATTTTTTCACCAAAATTCATCTCCTCAATTACTCTTAGCATAAACTGCCAATTCAATTGGTAAAAAGCTTTTTCAGCATCTAAAAATATCAGCCCAGCAGAAATTTGGTTATTTTTATCTAAATATTCTAATAAATTAATAACTTGTCTAACATTATTTTTCATATACCTACCAGTTATAAAACCTGATTGATCCTTATGTATAAGCTGATGCAAAACCCTCATAAGCCTATTCGCTAAAATTTTTGTAAAAATCTTATAATCTACATTTAAGAGGGATATAGGCCTATAATTCTTTGGTAAGGTAAGATCTTGATCCTCTTTTGGAATCAAGGATATAAAAGCGCTGCGCCATGACGGAGGAATCTCTGAACCCTGTAATATGTTATTAAAAAGCTCACATAAAGGTTGGGTCATCTCTTCTACTAAAGTTTTGTAATAAATAGATGTCAAACCATCCGTACCTGGCGCTTTATCTAGTTTTAATTGTTTAATAACTGTCACAATTTCCTCATTAGTAATTAAATCATTAATTTCTTGTTTCTGATCTTCTGTTAATTTAGGAAAATTAGCCTCACTTAAATAATTATTTATATCTAAAATTTGTACATTAGTACTCTTATATAGTTTTTGATAATAATCTAAAAAGGATTTCTTAATCAACTCCTTCTGATAAACTAATTTACCATTATAATTTATTTTATCTATAGTTCTCTGTCTCTGTTTCTTTCTTAATTGATAGGCCAACCATCTCCCTGGTTTATTAGCATTACAAAATGTATTTTGTTTCATAAACAGTAAGTTAGTTGCAGTTTGATCAGCCATCAGCATGTTAAATTGTGTTTTTAACAACTTTATAGATTCTTTAATCTTTTCATTTGTAGGATTTAGAATCAGAGATTTTTCTTTTAATTTAATCTCATCTTCCAATTCCTTACGTTTCTGGATCTGCTTTTGTCTATGGACATTATTCATTTTTATCAGAATCCCACGCATAAAAGCTTTACCTGCATCCCATACCATTGATATTGATGTTCCCTTATGCATATTTAAAGCAAAATAATCCTTTAAACACTCCTTTAATTTTTGAACATTCCTTTCTTGTCGAAATAAGTTCTCATTCAGCCTCCAGGATCTCCTCTCCTCTTTTTCATGAACTAGTTCCATCCAGACTGGATTATGATCCATCAATGACCTAGGAAAGATTTTTACATTCTTTACCCTATTATATAAATCAGTTGTAATCAGGAAAAAGTCAAGTCTTGAAAAAGATTGATGTCTATCTGAGAAGAAGGTAAAGTCTCTCTCCTCTTGGTTACGTTCATGCCAGTAGTCCCTCAGCTCCCAGTCCTCTTTCAGATCAAAAAAAGCTTTGGGTAATTTAGCCTGTTTAAAAAAAATGGAAGAACCTTTTTTGTCCCTTTGTGTATCTAAAACACCATTCCAATCTCCCATTAATATCACAGATCTATAGTCCAACGAAATTATTTTCTGATGTAACAGTCTGTAAAATTGTTCCTGTTGTTGGTTTGGTGCATACAGTCCCACTATAAGTATTTTCTTACCATATAAACCCAGTTCAACCATAATGTATCTTCCTTGAAGATCTGATTCTACCAGACAAACTGGTAGATTTTGCTTAACATAAATAACCACACCCCCTTTTTTCCCAAGGGCAGGAGATACAAAGTGAGATCCCAAACGAGCATTGACTAAATATTTTTGATCTTTAAGTTGAATATGAGTTTCCTGCAAACAAATAATGTCATTATTATGTTGCTTTAAATAGTAAAAGATTTTCTTTCTTTTCTGGGGGGAGTTAAGGCCGTTAACATTCCAGGTCAGGAACTTTGCCATCTCCCTTAACCAAAAGCCTGGAGAAGACTGCCTGAAGCTCTGCCATTGAGGAATGTGTTGCAGAACTCTTGGATCTTGCTCCTCCCACCGGCATTGAGACACTTTCATGAGAAGATTCTTTAACTTCTTTCTTCTGTTGTTCTTTTTCCTTACGTCTATATGCTGCACGAGTCATTCTTTGCTCTTTAACCTCTGTTTGGCGCAGCCATTCCACCTGTGATTTTCCAGCAACCATCAAACCTAATCCTTCAGACTGCTGTTCCACCTCCTTGCCACCCAGAACTTTCTGAGTCATAGATAAAGATGAGCCTGCTCCCAGGACCGTATTATAAAACTCTTTGGCTTTAACAACTGTATTAAGTCTGTAACGTGTCCCCGCATGGCTCAAAACAATACCCATCGGGATCTCCCATCTGAATGGCATCAATCTTGTTTTAAGCTCATTAGCTAGAAATCAAAGTCTTTTCTATTTCTTAAAATTTTAGATGGGATTTCCTTTAAAATGATAACATCTTGGGCAGCAATCTGGAATCTCTTGTTATAAAAAGCTTGTATAATTTCTTTACGCAGAGATCTCTTTGCAAAGTAGATCACCACATCTCTTGGCAGGTTCTTTTGTTTCGCAATCCAGGAATTAACTCTTTAAATTTTTTCCACTTCTCTACGTAATCCATCTTTATCCCTATTCAGAACAAGAGCTAGATCATTAATCACCATCTCCATCAGATCTTGATTCATGTCTTCTTTAAGACCCCTAATTCTCAAAGCATATTCCATTTGCCTATACTGAGACATAAGAATATCCTCTTGGGAGATTTCCATCTTTTTTTCCATATCTTGAAATTTGTCCTCAAGGAGGTCTACTTTTTCTGCAACCTCTTCCACTCTGGAATCCAACTTCACAACCACAGAAGCCAAACCTGATAAAGCTGTAACTATGTCTTGCCTCAAAATAATATTATTCTCCACTAAAAGCTCCTTCATTTCCTCTTTAGTTTCAGATTTATTCTGTTCAAATAGATCCTTCATTTCCTCTTTGCTTTCAGACTTGCTCTGTTCAAGAAGTTGCTTCATTTCCTCCCTGATTTGAGATACAGCATTTCCCATTATATCTTTAATGTCTTGTGCAGATAAACCTGGCAAGGGAGGAGAAGGTGGAGGTGTAACCTTAGGTTGCAGCACTGGTAGTGTAGCTTTAAGTTGTTGTTGTACGGTTGCAATTGCAGGAGAGGAAACCACCTTAGAAACTATAGAAGCTGGTTGTCTCTTTGAAGCCATTTTTTGAAAATCTTATTCTCTCTTTCTTTCTTCTTAAAAAAAATAAAAATACTAAAATCCTTAAAATTAAAAAAGAAAAACCAGGGAGAGTGCAAGAAAAGAACTTCAAAACCTCCAAAACACTTTAAAAGAAAAAGAAAACTTAAAAGAAAAAAGGACTGTGCTGTCCATACATTTCATTTAAGTCCGTTCTTTCTTTCCGAAAAAAAGCACTTTCAAAACGCCATCTTACTTTCACTCTCAATCTCCACCACAAAAAAAAAACATAAACTAAAAGAGAAATAAAAAGAAATAAAACTCTACACTCTAAGTAAAATCCTTTAAACAGTTATGTCCGCTTTAAAAGTCACTCACCAGAAAACTTTAAGCGCGGAGATGGTAGCGGCGTTTCACTTTGTTTCCGAAGAAACAAAGACAGCTGGGAGGCGGAGAAAGCACGAACTCTGAGGGAACACTCTTTCTACCACCCCAAAAAAGAAATCCAGGGGGGGTTAAGAGGTTCTACCTCTATTCGTGTGGTCTCTACCCCTTCCCTTCGCCCGGGAAGGGGATTTCGAGCCGCGGGCCAGCTGGTGTGCACTGTGCTCCGCAGATCTAACGCCGTCCCAGGAGGATGGCTACAGAGTAGCCGCCATCATCGTCGCTGCCCACCGGAAGCTCCCGAGTATCATCTTTTTGTAATCATCTTTGTTTTAGGCTTTAAATAAAAAAAAAAAACGTGATCAGGTATAGCTCTTACAAGTGGTGGTTAGAAACACCAGGTTCATTTTTTTTCCTATAAAGTTAATCAAATAAATTAATTTCTCCTGCAAGGTTGAGAGGGTCCTAGTTCCAGAATAACTCCAATCTGCTGAATCTGCCATGCTTTCCACCTCAGCTAGCTATCAAACACAAAGAAAATATCCAAAAGATACAAAGAAAGAATTAGAAGAAGCTCTGCAAAATAGCTAGGTATTGTATCTGGTATTTCTATAGATCAGAAGCATCATGACACAAGTACCTAATTCACATCATTTGTGAGATGATGTCATGAGGGCACCAAATATCATTTTGATAAATCGAGACATCTTGAAAACTGTTTGAAGAGAAAAAAATCTGATGGAAATTTTTCAAAAACTTAATATTATAAGAATCTCATCTTCAATAATTAAGTTACATATACGTGAAACTGCTGAGAGTATTCATTCTGAGCTGTAACAGTTCTAATCTAAATTGATAAGATACAGCAGTAATTCTCAAACATTTTGATCTTAGAAACCCTTTATTTTCTTTCTTTGCATTTACTGATTTGTTTATTCATTGTTTGGTTTGTTTTAAGCAAACATCATAACAGGTGCAGCAAGGACCCTGATAAGCTCAAGAGATGTGTCTAAATAATCAAAAAGCAAGATGTCTCAAAATCTAGCTTGTCTTACAAATCTATTCTTATAATGTTATTTTGATTATTTAGAAAGAAGAGATTACAGAAAATCATCATTTAAGCAGAAAACAACTCTTGGGCCATCCATGAGGATATATCTGCCCAAATAATTTTGTTTGTGTTTGTGTGTGTGTACTATTTTTTGTATATCACTATATATTTATTGTATATATTTATTGTGCATCAATAAAATCAATTGACTTATGGTACTTATAGCAGAGATGAAAATAAAATCTAAATCTCTGCATGCATATTGTGACATATGATAGTACTGATAAAGAATATATGCCAAATTATTAACTTAAATATCAGTTGCACGCACCAAAATCTTCCGTTGACTTATAGTAATGAAAGCAATGTGTATCTTCATAAAATCAAGAACAATCCAGTGCCCTACAAAGGTTGTGGATTATAATTTTTCATATGACTGATCCCAGAACACCAACACCAAATTTTCAGACTTTGTTTTAAATGATTGTCAGTGGTTCCGCTTTCTTTAAAATGATTTGAATGAGAACAGTTCAGTGACAGTATGGAAAAGTATAAAACTCTAAGTGTCAGCCAGTGAAAACTCAATTTGGAAGAGTTTTTTCTCAGTGTCCTACAGGCAAAAGTCTAAAATAGGATAATCCAAGTAGTTCCTGCTTGAAGCTAATGCTCTCTGACAAGAAATCTACTGTGACAGCTTCCTGTGTCCCAGAAGTACACAAGTGTGGCCACTTTTAACCTGCAAATTGAACCTACCTGGGCCTTTGACACATTTGTGAAATGTACTTTCATGTTGGGCCATTGCATTATAATAGAAGATGTAAATTGCTGCTTAGATGTAAACCAGATGAACTCTCATCATTATTGTTAAAAATAAAATCTATCTCTTGACTATTAGAGGATAAGTTTCTAAAATACTTTCCAATCTTTGATTTATAAATTTGTCTATTAAAGAGTGCATTTTACGGGCTTCCAATTTGTACAGTAGTGCAGCAGCTGATAGATCGCAGAGCTCCACATCCTACAGCTGATTTTTTCCTGTTAGCAGACCCTAAATGGGCCTAAAGTCTCCCCTGAGAAGCGACAAAGAAGGAGGGGAGCCTTGCTGACCAGGAAGAGATGGCAGTCAATCCGGTCATTTGTGGAAAGCCCTCCAGAAACCAGCAGAAGAAAGGTTAGCTTCACTCCAGAGTCTAGCCCAAGCTACAAGCAGCTAAAATCAAAAAGCACTAATTTAAGCTTGATCGTAAACAACATGTTTGGAAATGAGTAAGAATATTGATTCTCTCTCTTCTACTTGATAATTAATTTCCTGGGGAAAAAACCTGAAGAAGCAAAAATCCTCCAAAAGTGAGAAGAAAGGGGACCGTAGCCCCACCCTCCCACAGAAGGAAGCGGCAAATTAAACTTTTATGGAGGACAGAAATATATTGAAATGAAATGAATATAAGACTGAAATATGGATAAGTTTGAAATTGGTGGAGTTTGTTAAGATTTTCTTTTCAAAAGATTACTGATGAAAACAGAAGAAAGTAATTGCTTGTTTTGAAAACTGAAAAACAAACTAGTGCTGACATCTAGTGGTGGATGAAAATATACAACTGTAGTTGCTCTAATACTGGAATTGGCAGAAAGCCCAGAAAAAGATAACTTGTTTTTGTGACCTTCAATGTCTTAACTAATCAGAGAACAGCTGTAACAAAGAAAAGAAAACATTTTGGGCTACCTACAAGGCAAGAACAATAAACCTTAGGGAAAAAATTGACCTTCCTTGATTATAAATACTTATTGAACTGTGACTCTAAAGCTGTTTGCAGAGAAAGGAAAACTTTGATTTTTAGCCACCATGGAACATCAGATATCTGCAGAAAGAACCTATCAAGAAAAAACAAATACTTTCCAGGAGGAAGTGTATGCTATGTTGCAACTAATTCAAACGACAATGATTTCAAACCATGAGAAGATTAAAAACAACTTTGAAAATATAAATGAACACATCTTCAATTTAACCTTACAACAAAAAATTCACAGAAAATAAAAATAGAGAGCAATCAGATAAAGCAGATAACTGAACATAAACCAGAGGAAAGTGATTTAAAGATGGAACCCAACAATGGAAGGAATTATGATTTAACCCAGGTGGAGAAAACCTTGCAGGAAATATCAGACATGGAAAAGATAACCTACACTTCAAGATTGCAAAATAAGTCTGAGGACAAGAAAAAAGATTTGACAAAATGGATTATAGGGCTGTCAGGAGAACTTGGAGAACTTGGGAGACAAAAAATGATAAGAGAAATTAAGAGAGAAAGAAAGAAAAAAATTTTCAATGAATACGAAGGGGCGAAACCTCCCACAAAAACATCTTACTCAATTTGTCTCTTGTATTTACAACAACATATACAAGACTATGGGAAGACTTTTTGGTCTGGTGGAGCATACATATTAGGAAAGATATTTGGCAAAAAAGGGCTAAAGTTAGAATTAAGAAATAAGATGATGGGATTTATCAGATGACTATATAAACACTTGTTTGAATATGATTAAAAAATAGAAAAATTCTGGATATAAAAATATTTTAGTTTAAGAGGGATGGACCCCTCAAGTAACATAGTATTTTTTTAATGTTATGAGAAATATAAAAATGTTGGGTTGGTTTATATGAGGGAAATGTTTTAGATACTTAAATGTAATTGATTTTGAGAAAATCTCAATTGATAAAACTGTTCTGAATAGATTTAAAAGATTAGATGATTGGATTTATTAGATGGAATATTTAAAGATTAAACATAACTAAGTCAGAATATCAGCAAATAGCCCGAGCCTCCAAAGATGAAGTGAGGAAAGCCAAGGCTCAAAATGAACTAAGGCTTGCAATCAAAGTCAAAAATAATAAAAAAGCTTCTTTCAACATGTAAAAAAACAAGAAAAAAGTGGCTGACTGGCCGTACTCAGCATGTGGTCCTCAACGGAACCGCATCTACATGGAGGGAAGTGTATAGTGGGGTGCCCCAGGGCTCTGTTCTGGGCCCAGTGCTCTTCAACATCTTCATCAACGATTTGGATGAGGGGATAGATGGGGAACTCATCAAATTTGCAGACGACACCAAGCTGGCAGGAATAGCCAACATTCCAGAAGACAGGCTTAAGATACAGAAGGATCTGGACGGACTTGAACGCTGAGCGCTATCTAACAAAATGAAATTCAATGGTGAAAAAAGCAAGGTTCTACATTTAGGCAAGAAAAACCAAATGCACAGATATATTATAGGGGGTACCTTGCTCAATAGTAGTAAGTGTGAGAGGGACCTTGGAGTCCTAGTGGATAATCACCTAAATATGAGCCAGCAGTGTGCCGCAGCTGCCAAAAAGGCCAACACAGTGCTAGGCTGCATTAACAGATGGATAGAATCAAGATTACGTGAAGTATTAATACCACTTTACAATGCCTTGGTAAGGCCACACTTGGAATACTGTATCCAGTTTTGGTCACTGCAATGTAAAAAAGATATTGAGACTCTAGAAAGAGTACAGAGAAGAGCAACAAAGATGATTAGGAGACTGGAGACTAAAGCATATAAGGAACGGCTGCTGGAATTGAGTATGTCTAGTTTAATGAAGAGAAGGATGAGGGGGGACATGATAGCAATGTTCCAATATCTCAGGGGCTGCCACAAAGAAAAAGGTGTCAAGCTATTTTCCAAGGTGCCTGAAGGCAGGACAAGAAGCAACGGGTGGAAACTAAGCAAGGAGAGAAGCAACCTAAAACTAAGGAGAAACTTCCTGACAGTTAGAACAATTAACCAGTGGAACAACCTGCCTCCAGAAGTGGTGAATGTTCCAACACTGAAGGTTTTTAAGAAGAGACTTGACAGGGGTTGGACTAGATGACCTCAAAGGTCCCTTCCAACATTATTATTATTATTATTATTATTATTATTATTATTATTAGTAGTAGTAGTAGTAGTAGTAGTAGTAGTAGTAGTAGTTTGAATATGGTTAAAAAGAATAGAAAAAATTTGGATATAAATGTATCTTAGCTTAGAAGGAGATGTTTCTCAAGTAGCATACTATTTCCTTCCTTTTTTTCTTCTCTCTTTTTTAAGATATGAGAAATGTAAAATTGTTGGGATGGCTTGTATGAGGAAAGATTTAAATACTTAACTGTAATCAACTCTGAGAAAATCTTAACTGGTAAAAATGTTTTGAACATTGCAGGGAAAACAAATCTAAATAAGAACTTTGAAAACAGGATCTATAATGAGGTAACTAAGATGATCAATTATAAAAGAAGCTTTATATTGATGTGGTTGTTAAATACTAGAAAAATGTTTATATTCAATTGTTATCTATCAAAATACTAAGAAATGTACTAATTCAAGGTTGGTAAAAGAGAATATTATTGGAAGAAGAGAAAATCAAAGAAAACTACTATGTGGACTATGGAATTATAGAAATTAATTGTTATTGATTGTTTTTAGATATAAACCCAGACAACACACTATTTACCAAATATTAAGGTGACTATGTTAAAAAAAATCAATAAAATATATTTAAAAAGAGTGCATTTTACAATTAAGAGCTTAATCCCAGTATGATATTGTCTGCAGAGTTTCTGCATTCTTAATTTGTATTCCCTTAATTTATGAATCTGAACAATGCAAGCCAGCGCTCTGTTATTTTTATAATAATCTTATTAAAGTTGATGTGTGCAAATATAAAGACTAAGAAAAATATATAAACTAGAAAAAAAGAAAGAAAAGTGCAAAGAGATAAAAGTTAAAAAAAAAAGGATATATAAAGCAAGGACTCCCTCCTTTTTCCAGAGAAGTTACTTAAATAACTTATTACCTTTTCCAATATTTAAATTAAAAAAAATCTTCTCATATCTCATCTCTTTTTAATAAGCACATTATAAAAATTCATCATTCAGTCCTAATCAATCGATTTAAGAGCTACCAGAAATAGTAATATATGCTGAATATTTTAACTTTAATCAAATAAATCAATTTTATATTTCAACTTATCACTTTTTCTAAGAAATAAAACAAAACAAAACAAAAAAACCTTCTAAGTCTTATCATTCAGTCCTGGACCAAAAAATAACCCCCCAAAAATTTCTTTTACTGGCTATCAGAAACCACAACAGAACTATTTTAAACCCGTTGAATAAATCTGCATTGCTTTTAAAAAGCTTGCTCTTCAATCAAGTTAAAAAGTGTCCAAAAACTGATTTCTTATAATTTTCTTTGTCTTCTCTCAGAAACAGCTTTAGTAGTTTCACATGTCCTTTTGTTAAATCCAAGATAAGAAAGCTTTCTATTCTTCTTCTGATTTATTTTTACCTGTCTCCTTTAGTTATTAAAACATCAGCCACTGTCATTTGTAAATTCATTGTGATATATTTATCCATGTCACTTTTGAAGTCTAGTATTTTTTAATCCATTTTCAAATCCACAATATTTTTTCCATATCAGAATTGAAGTCTGGCATTTTTTAAAAAAACATTTTCAAATCCACATTCAACTCCTCCTCAGCCTCTGCTTTACCCACTAAAATCTGTAGCTTCTTTTAAATCCATTTTATAGTGTCAGAGAATGTTGAAAATAATTTCGGAGAAAGTAAGGCTGAGTACCAACCAGCTTTAATGTATACGATAGTCTAATAATATTGCACCATTATGTTATCATTCATAGTAATTGTCAGTCCTTTCTGGTTCTCCCTAATCACACTTTAAAATCCTCTCATATCATGTTTATTTCCCAAACAACAAAACTTTCCCATGGGATGATTTCTTACAATTAATTTGAAAAACTTGATATGTATTTTTATAAAATTTTAAATAATGGATGAGAAATGTTATTTTAAGAGTGTCTGGCCCCTTCTAGTCCTTCTGGTCCTCTTTTTGCTGTTTATCATAGATTTTAGAAAATTCTTTTTATTAAAATTACATGAAACTTCTTTCATCCGGGGGGATGCAGTGGCCTAGTAGTTAAGATGGTAGGCTTATCGACCAGAAGGTTACCAGTTCAAGACCCAACTATCACAGGACAGGGTGAACCTGCCAACCTAGTAATTTGAAAGCATGCACATGCAAGTAGATAAATAGGTAACATTTTGGTGGGAAGGTAACAATGTTACATGTTGGCCACATGACCACGGAAGCATCTTGGAACAATGCTGGCTTCCTTGGCTAGGAATCAGAGATGAGCACTGTCCCCTAGAGTCAGACACAGCCAGACAATGGAAAATATTTACCTTTTTTTTCATCTAGGGTAGAAGGAATTCTGTCAGTGAAACGAAACTACTCTTACTACTCTTGCCTTTCAGGAGATTCTTACTGTAACATTCAAAGAGCAATAATAAGAAATTTTCTAAAGTAGTTAAGAAAGAAAGTGGGTAAATCCAGTGTCCAAATGATGGCAACATTAATTTGCTGAAGCATAGATTAGAAGGAATCTCTCTGATGAGTGATTGTAGCTAAGTATTTTACTAAATTTCACTGGTGACATACTTAAATAAATATATGCAGATGTGGTGGATTGACCACCTCAAGGTGGGACTCCTAAGGCCTTTCCACAGGATTTTAACTTTGAATCCACTTATAGTCTTGAAGAGTGGAAGCTAGTTGCTTGCACCACCAACTCTTTCCACCACATTTCCTTTCTGAGCCTTTCTCTGTAGAGGAGGAAATTCTTTTCTCTTGACTTCTTGGCTTCTGTGATGAGTAGACTGGCTAGCTTGTGAGGTAGGCTATGTTCCTTGTCAAAATGAGAGTGCCAGTTCAGAGGATAATACAAGGTAAAGATTGTGTAGTTTCAGGTTCAGTTGTTAATTGAGAACTGAAAGCAAGGACAAACTGAAAGAAAACACTTATTAATTCTGCAGCTTCTAGTCACAATTTTTTTCCTTGTCTGGAAAAAACAGACAACAAATATCTCTCCCTCTCTCTCCCTCTCCCTCTCTCTCTCTCTCTCTCTCACACACACACACACACACACACACACGCACAAGTTTCAAGATGAATCCATAATATGAATGAAGAAAAATATTTTAAATCATATTTAGCACTACTTTTCCTTCAATAGTTATTCTCTTCTGGTAGGCAAGAACCAAGTTCCCTTGAGACAAAGAGAAATTTCCCTACTCCTAATTTGTTCTCAGAGTTTGAATTTCTTAGCCTTAACTGGTCTCTGAAATGGGACCTTCTCAAAAAAGGAAAAGGAGCAGAAAGAAAACCTTTTTTGTCAAAATTATTCTTATCCCAATGGATTAATTCAAAATATTTCATGGGAATGATCATTTTTCTTTGCCTATTCTCCGATAGATAAAAGGCACTATTTGGGACTTTTTGTCTGGTGAACTGCATGTATCCATTTATTCATGGAGTGTTTATATGGACTCCAATTTAAATGGCTGTATTCAAGATTATAGTCTTTCAGTGGTTATTTGCATCAAAACTACTCATAAATCTGTATGACTTGCAACAGACAATATTTTAATTCCCATATCTCTGACAGCACATTTCATTTTCTTTGCTAATCCATAACAAAAATCACCAGCTCTAATATATACACAGATTTGAAATAACTCTTGTTTACATTTGAAATGTTAAAATTGAATGTTGTGAAACATATCTATTTACAGTCCCAAGATTACAGTCACAAAAATTCATCTCTGAGTTGGCTTTTAGAAAGTGGATAAAGTCAGAAAGCATTCATACTTCTGCAATTGTGCTTTTGGAATTAGTAATTACTTATAAAACATAAAAATTACTTTTATAAAATTAGTAATCTTTATAAAACCTTAGTAAGACCACACTTGGAATACTGCATCCAGTTTTGGTCACCACATTTAAAAAAGATGTTGAGATTTTGAAAAAGTTCAGATGATTAGGATGGAGACATAAACATAAGAACAGTAGCAGGATTTGAGAATGGCCAGTCTAGAAGGCCTCGGGACGACATAATAGCAGTATTCCAGTATTTGAGGGGCTACCACAAAGAAGAGGGAATCAACTTATTTTCCAAAGCACCACAAGGCAAGATAAGAAATAATGGATGGAAACTAATCAAGGAGAGAAGCAACCTGGAATTAAGGAGAAACTTCCTAACAGTGAGAACAATTAAACAGTGGAACAGCTTGCTTTCAGAAGTTGTGGGTGCTTCATCGGTGGAGGTTTTTAAGAAGAGACTGGACAGCCACTTGTTTGAAATGGTATAGGGTCTCCTGCTTGAACAAGGGGTTGGACTAGAAGACCTCCAAGGTCCCTTCCAGCTCTTGGGAATCAGAAGGCATTTTTGAAAATGATAAATTTTATGATTTGAAAGGAACAGTAAATACCAAGAATACATATTTTCAGGAATTTCAGGAAATAAATATAAAGATGTATCTATAAATATCCATTAGCATATATCATTGTGTAATCAAAATGCATGAAAAATATATTTATGAAGATATATTATAGAAATATGGATATTAGACATTAGGAATAACTATAATTTATGTGAATATAAATGCAATGTCTACTGGAATATATTAAGTACAAAACTTTAGATATTAGAGAAATATATGAATGCCAATGATGGAGGTAATAAAATGTTATTTGTTAGAAGGAACAAAATGATAGAAAAAATTGTTCAACACTAATTTAGACTTTATATAGGTCTGTACAAAACAGCTAACAAATGCTGGTTGTCTCGTGATTGGAAATATTTACCACAATAAAAATGTTCTTTATTGCATCAGCTGTGTTTGTCATTCCAAATGGGAGAACAGGATGGTTTGCTAACCCCAGTCCTATTCAATATATTATTCATTTGCATTTTGTCATGTCCTCCCAGTAAAGAGTCATGTGATAAAGGAAAGAGTGTACATCAGGTACTGATTGGACAGCTCTCTCTTTGACCTTCGTTGCTTGAATACTCGGAAGAATGGAATGGAATGGAATGGAACGGAACGGAACGGAACAGAATAGAATAGAATAGAGCTGGCAGGGACCTTTGAGGTCTTCTAGTCCAGCCCCCTGCTCAAGCATCTCAGACAAATGACTGTCTAGTCTCTTCTTAAAAATCTTCAGTGATGGAGCACCCATGATTTCTGGAGGCAAGTTGTTCCACTGGTTAATTGTCCTCACTGTCAGGAAGTTTCTCCTTTATTCCAAGTTGCTTCTCTTTTTGATCAGTTTCCAACCATTGTTTCTCATCATTCTCTCTGGTGCTTTGGTGAATAACGTGATCCCCTCTGCCTTGTGGCAGCCCCTCAAATACCAGAATACTGCTATCATGTCTTCCCTATTTCTTCTTTTCTTTAAAGTAGCAAAACCCAAGTCCCGCAGCCATTCTTCATATATTTTAGTCTCCAGGCCTTTGATTATCTTAGTTGCTCTTCTCTGATTTTTTTCTAAACTCTCAACATGTTTTTTTTTTTGTGGTATGGTGACCAAAATTGGCTGCAGTACTTCAGATGTGGTCTTACTCGGGTTTTATAAAGTGGTACTAGTACTTCGTGTGATCTTGATTCTATGCCTCTGTTTATACAATCCAGGATTGTATTAGCTTTTTTGGCTGCTGCTACACACTACTGGCTCATAGTCAAGTGATCGGCCACTAGGACTCCAAGGTCCCTCTCACAGTTACTGTTTTAAAGCCAGATCCCGCCCAATCTGTACTTGTACCTTTGATTTTTCCTGCCTAAATGTAAAACTTTGTTTGTATCTGCATACAATCATTCAAGGAATCATCTTTGCTGAAAACTGTGTGCTCCTGGCACACAAAGACAATTATCTAAAGTTGATGGTGAACAAATTCTCAGATTCACAGGAGAATTGCTTTTCAGTGTGACTATTGGTCAGAACAAGAATGAAATACTTTATTAGTCAAATACCAAACCAGTAGAATGAAAATTCATTCTTGACAACATCCAGCCAACAAATGTAAACAGCTTGCTATACTCGGGAAGCATCATTTCTTTTGATTGATAGGTCCTTAGACAAAGAAATTGGCTCTAAGGTAAGCAAGGCCATTCAGGGACTGAGACAGATGTGTACTAGAGTGCTCAACCAATACAATTTCTGTATCTCCACAAAATTGAAAATCTACACAGCTGATATTATTCCTCATCTCCTATATGGACTCTACTGAACTGGGGGGGAAATCACATACTTGCTCTCTGTTCCACCCTCTGTATTTGTTGGGAAGACCATTTGTTTAATCTGTAGGGCACATGGATTCCACCAGCATTGAACCCCTTATCAGAGCCCAGATAAGTGAATGGCTTACGTCATCAGAATAGATGACCACCATATTTCTTGCCAGTTGCTCTATAATATACTGGAATCTGGAAAGAGACCACACAGATGCTATGGAGATGCTGTAAAAGAAATCTTTTGCCATTATGACACCCAAAACAAGGGAACTAGAAGCTGTGGCTGCTGACAGAAACCTCTGGTGAGCCCAGTGCTCTGAAGACCAGTGCCAACAGAAGCTGATAGAAAATTGTGAACAGCATTACAGAATAACACCCAAAATTTACTACACCAATGGATTTTTATTGCCCCCATTGTTCTAGATTCTGTGCCTCCAGACTGAGACTGCAGAGCCCCCTCATGTCCACAGATGAACTGCACAACAAAGTGTCTTCTTTAAACCTGAAGCATTGCCACAGCAATGTTTCAGCAGCATGTTTCATTGGTGGTTTAATTATTCCTCAAATATTTGTCCCTTTTTTAAGTTATTAATATTTTTATATCATAATAGATGATGTATTAGAAAGATTTTTCTTCTATGGCTCAGTGGGGAAAAATAAACATACAGTGGGGGGGAAAGAGTGAGCGAGAAAGTGATAATCTCCTGGAAAAACAAAATATTTCATTTTGTCTTGTAAAAAGTATTGCTTTCAATACCCTGAGGTGTTCTTTATAATTTATAACTTATTTTGGAGCTTTTCCTCTGAGTACAAGTGTTTTTATTTTCTTTGTGCAATCAATCCGTAATTGATCTCACAGTAATATTCTGTTTTCTCTTTCTAGAGAAGAAATACTTTAATGTGTCAAAGTAGTCTGTGTACAACTCTACATAGCTTATAGAATGTATTCATTACTTTAAAAAGAAAACAAAAACATTTTTATGCATCATGTTTGTGTTTTCACATCAACTAGTCACTAGTAAATAGGTATTACTATGCCCAATTTTAATGTTTCTTTATTAGACTTCAGCAACCTGGCATCATCCTATATTTTATGGGAAATTATTGTTAATTATGTTTTTAAGTTAAGTGCTATTCATTACAGTTTAAAAGATATTTTTATTTTAAAAAATTGCAAGAGGCGATACATGCCATTACGAATCAACCACATGAAGAATAAATGTTGAGCATGTACCAAGAATGCACATTTCTTTTGTTATTCACTCTTACTTATATTGTGCAAACCTATCTTGTGAGATCTATGCTTTCCAACTTCTCAGTTCCCAAGAGAAGAGATCATGAAGGGACTGTTCCATTGCTCGAGAATCTCCCACAAATTTAGGTGAAGAAGCATAAGATGTAAGAAAGGCTGCAGAACAAGGAGTAAACGTGGAATAAAAATGTATGCTGATTGCCATCTTTCAGAATTGGAGTAACTTTTTATTACTTTATTATTTTTATTTTTTATTAATTTTAATAATAATAATAAAGTTGGTGGGGACCTTGGAGGTCATGAAGTCCAACCCCCTGCTAGGCAGGTAACCCCATACCATTTCGGACAAATTATTTCATTTTTTTTATATATCCTGTAAGCTATCTTCAGTTGCCATGTGCGAATAGGCAGAAATATAAAATTTCTAAATAAATTAATAAACAAACTCACTCTCCAAGAAATGTTGAGCAACTTCAGAATTATGCTGAGAATGTGATAGGGTAAGAGAAATATTTCCCCTCCCCCACTTTTATTAGAACACATTTTTACAGAATTGAGTTCAGTTTCTCGATAATATATCCACAAAAAAGTTTTGCTGGAGAACATACAAACAAGGAATTGATCCCAAATACTTATTGAACAGAAACAATTTCTTCCATTAGGTTTTCTAATTTGTCATCTTTTAAATGCATTGGTCTACAACTCTCAGAATCCTAAATCATGCTGTTTAGGGAGATTGGGAGTTCAACCAAAACTTTGGAATTGTACTAGGTCAGTGGTTCTCAACCTTTTTAATGCCGCAACCCCCAACCGGTCGTAAGTCGAGGACTACTCAACTGGTGCAGCATCGTTTGCAGAATGGGACTTTTGGCGGGCTCAGCAGGACAGAGACAGCCTGGACAATTCCTATTGGCTTTTGAAAGCCAATAGAATTAGACTCTATTCAAGAGAGTCTATTCTATTGGCTTTCAAAAGCCAATAGAATAAAAGGGAGTAGCACAGCTAAGGAAAAGGGGGGGAAAATGGCGGACTGCGTTGTTTGACGACCCCCGTGAAATGGTCGTTCGACCCCAAATTGGGTCTCGATCCACAGGTTGAGAACCACTGTACTAGGTAGTCTCCCTCCCCCTCTCTGTCTCCTTCTCCCTCTCTCCCTCCCTCCATCCATATATCACCTATGACTGAGACATGGTGCTCTGACTCCCTCTCACAGGCCTAATGTAAATACTGTCCTTCCCTCCCAATAAAACCTTATTTTGATGGGAACTATCCAGCAGCAATAATCTGTGAAAAAGAAGGATGGGCTTGAAGTTACCATGCTAGTATATGCAAAGTAAACATGAACAATCCTAGTGCAGATAGAATGTCTTCAAAAATTACTGCTGTTGTACTTTTAAGTTTGATACCTAATAACTGAGTGGTTGATTGAAGCTCTGACACGAATTTTAATTTAAAGATAAAATGAATGTACATGTATACATTTGTGGCATTATTCAGCAGAATTTTTAATTATTCGGTGTGCTGCTTGAACCCTAGCTTAATTATACATAGCGATATATTTCAACTTTGTACAAGCTCAGGTGAGCATTGCACCCTTAGAGATGTGTGAAATCCAATCATGTCATTCAAGGCCAAAAGGAACCAATAGCAGTTTTGTTTAACTTAGATTTTCTGGTCTGCCTTCCAGTAAACTAAGAAGATGAGTATAATCATCATTCTTTCTTATTTTGACAAGTAGCCTAGCTTATAACTTAAATATAAGATCATATGCTGTTCAGGAAATTGTAAACACAGAACAGATTTTTCAATGCTAAATTAACCTAAACATACCAAGCTCAGCAGAATGCCAAGCAAGTCAGTGAATCTTTTGGTAATGAATTATTTTGGTAATAAAAGAACAACAGTCTCCACATTCCAAAAATAATACTATAAAGCCAATAGCGCTTGCCATACTGAATGGAATGTTGTTTTAGCTTCTGAGGTAGGATTTGGTTTGAGCATCTGTTATTGAACTCAAAAGCTTGTGTTGCCTGGATACTTTGAGTCAAACATTTGATTGGATGAGAGAAATTCATTTATTTGAACGCTGACGGCAAATGTCAGAGCTCTTCTTAGCTTGCTTGTCTTCATTCTGGTTTGTCCTTTAAGTAGAGAATCTCAACTGATGCTCAAGATGACATATTATTTCAGATGTCTTACTTTGAGGGGATAGTTTAAATAAAAGAAAATTTATCTGAGAAAATATTCCGTTATAGCCTTAGAATTGTGTGTACTTTAAAAATCTATTCAATAATCTCCCCTCTTTTTACTTTTGGTGTAGACTTTCAAATTGAAATTTCTGATGAATATTTACAATATTTACCAGTTGTTAGATATTGATCAGGATAAATTTGAGTTCAAAAATAAAATAAAGGCTTCAACCAACAAAAAAGTATTATAGTACTAAGCTGCATTAATTATCTTCACACACATTGTGTAAATGCATGTTCTGTTCATAGAAGTAATATATTTGATGCCCAAATGATTGCACTTTAGGATGGCTGTCCTCTCAATCATTCATAGTAACCTTAGGCTTATTCCTAAATGCTGCTCAGGACTTGGTAGGAAATGAAGTCTTGATAAGAGGAGCAAATCAAAATGTAACTGTCTCTGTAAATAAATCATTGTCAAGGAAATCCAATCTGACTTCCAACAAAGAAACTTATCTAAAATTAAGGATGTTCTGAAAAGGACAATTATGGTAAAGTTGGGAAAGTTAGCTTTTTTTGGGGGGGGAACACAAGAAAAATACTAATTCAACTTAAATGTATACTATTTGGAAAATTGTCAAATGCAAGAGTTAACTAGTATCATTTATGGAAAGTGTCAAGATAGCTTTTAGAAAAAAGACTCTTTTCTCAGTCTCAGCTGGAATGTTATTGCCTTCCCTGAGAAAAAGGCAGTTGTGTAAACATTGGAAAAATATTCAAATTCAAGGCCACCAAACACTGCAGAAGGTTACTCTTAAGGAAAGAACTGTGGATTTGAACCTCTGCAGGTATAAAAAGGCACTTGGATATTCACACTGACTGATATAAGATGCTATTGTGAATTTATAAATTACAAAATTAAACTGAAATACTATTGCAGTATAAAAAAAATAACGCATGACTGCCATTTATTAACAGACTCTCACAGAACTGAGATGGGGATGAATTAATTATTCTCAGCAATTTATTTTTAAGAAAAGAGCCACCCTCCATCCTTAGGATTCTTTTAAAAATGCAATTATATTCTGTCTCCTATTTGATGTAGAAAGGTTTTTCAACTTGTATCAGTCTATACACTTGCACTCATTAGACTCTAGTCACCTATTCTTTGCCTACTCTGTACTATATCCTAATGGAATTCACTTTTCTTTTAGTGCAAAGAAAGCTCCCACAGAGATCAAAAGAGGGAAGCAAAAAGCTATTTTGCAGTAGAAAAATACCTGTCTTGGATTTTGCTGTAAAACATGTTAACTTGGATATATTTTCTCATCCTTCTCCATGTCTCAGCCTGTATATGTAAAGCAAGAGTTTGTATGCAGTGCTCAATTCCTTGGGATATCTTTGTGAGGAAGAAAGCTTCTGTTGCAAAGTAAAAGCTGACATTTTTAATCTGAAGTTTCAGTGTGAGTGTGAGGCCATCTAGATAAAACACTGTGACTTGGAACTAACTTATGAATGCAAAACAGTTGGGTCTCCTACACTAGCTTATTTATGCTTGCAGAATGCTGCTTGTGCTTTTATAGATGATACATGATGCTTTTAGTTATTACATGATGCTTTTACAGAAACCTAGGAATTGATGGTCTCAGTCTTTTTCCAAGCTAAGAGCTATCTCCTCTTCTTTAAAAACAAAAACAAAAAACATCTCTTTCAATTACTGCATTGGTTGTCTCTTGGTTGATTGATCATACATTTGAAAATGAGATAAGAGAAATAAACATAATTCCCCTTCTCACGGGGTAGAGCTACTTCTATAATGAATAGAAAGAAGAAGCTTCAGAGGTAAGTGAGAGAATTACTGAGAAACATAAGTGCAGTTACTTTTTTAGAAGCTTCTTTCTATTATTATATTCTTTTTGGAACGATAGAATTTACTTAAATGAATATATTAGTGAATAATTGAAACTATCTTGATATGGAATATGAAAATTTTGTTGAATTTGAAATCTTGGTGGCTGATTCTCATTAAATAAAAATTACTCGGTGTGAACATTTTGAAAAACTAACTTTTAAAGTTTTTTTTTAATTTTTCGATGGAAATGTGTTACCAAATATCCTCTATTTCAAACATGTATCATTCATCCAATAATTTTAGCTCCTCTTTTGGTTTTTGTAATGTTTTTTTTCTTTCTTTTAAAGTATTTTTCTGTTGTTGTTTTTTTTTTTTTGTTATGTGCAACTCTTATATTTTTCCTTTTACGATAGTTCTTTAAAGACTTTGGCCTAATTCACAAAGATGCTTTTTTTCAACTGGGCTCAAGTTGGAAAAAAGTACCTTTGGAACAACCATGACCTGAATGATTGAGAATATTCATAGACAATTGGCCCAGCTCAATAGATTTTTTTTAATTCACTGACTTGTGAAAATATTGAGGGGAGCGCCACATGCAGGGTATTATTGTTATTGTTGTTGCTTTTACATATAACATCTTTAATCATCTCATGTAATGTAAAATGCCTTAACTTTAACTTCAAAAAGCTGAAGTTACTTTTTTATTTAAAATGTATTTTCCACATGTTGGTCAAACAAATACACGAACATTTGAAATCATCTAGGCCTGTTATTATGTTTTTAAAATTTGCAATGAAAATAGTAATTTATGATCAATAAATATACTTTTTGCAACTGCAGCAATTATACCTTCTAATATTTATATTCTGTTTATTAATTAGATTTGCCTTACTCTTGACTCTTCAGAGCAGAGCCTAACATTGTGAATAGGGTGATGCCTTGAAGTTGTAACTAGGACTCATTTTGGTCTGTATAATCTAGTACAGTGGTGGTGAACCTATGGCACGTCTGCCAGAGGCGGCATTCAGGGCCCTCTCCGTGGGCACGTGCGCCGTTGCCCCAGCCCTAGGCCTTCAGCTGATTTTTATAAAACCTTTTCGCTTTAGGCCTCCGCCATCGTGTGCAAAACAAAAAAAAGGTTCAATCAATCAGTCAATTTCAACTCGCAGGGAAAAAAAAGATCTTGAAAAGTTGGAATTGATTGATTGAACTTTTTAGTCCCACCCAGTCTGCTGTTACCACTGCAGCCATGCCCACCCAGTGGCCACACCCACCTAATGGGCCACACCCATCCGACACCCGATGATGCATAAGTGGGTTTTGGGTTGCGGTTTGGGCACTCGGTCTCTAAAAGGTTCGCCATCACTGATCTAGTATCTCTCTCTGTCTGCAGGCAGGATCCAAAATTCATTTGGCTCCTTTGAGTGGCATGTAGGAATGCGATAAGCTAAAGACAGGAGGTGGTGCACACCTCATTGTGGCAGAACATGTTTCCTGCATACTTGAAGAAGGCTGTGATACACCCAATCCTTAAGAAGCATTTTGTGGACCTCTCCCTCTCTCTCTCTCTCTCTCTCTCTCTCTCTCTCTCTCTCTCTCTCTCTCTCTCTCTCTCTCTCACACACACACACACACACACACACACACACACACACACACACATATCTTTTGGGGAAAAAGTTTGTTCAGAGAGCAGTAGGAAGGCAACATCTGACCAACCCAGAAGAAAGAATTACCTGGAACATTTCTACATTTCTATGTCAATATTCAGCCATTTGTGCTGAATGTATTGCTTGCACAGGTTGATGAGCTTTGTCAGAACACAGATGCTGTGTGCAGTGTAGACCACTGCAATATACTGCAATACATCTCTGAAGGTCACTCTGAAGCTGCTTCAATACAGAATGTGGCAGCCTGACTGGAAATTGGTATCATTCACCAGGAATATATTATATCACTGCCTACAGCCTTGCACTGATTGCCAATAAACTTCTGAATGCAGTTTAAGCTACTTGTTTTTGCTAAACTAGCAGTTAATTTTGTCTATACTCTAAATTATATCCACTAAATCACATAAAACAGATATTATGAGCAAAAGAAATGGTCTGTTAAATTATTGGCTTTTGATTGAATCAGCTACCTCTAAGCAATATTAGTCATACAATCAAGGATGTTTAGGGTAAAATGTACCCCTATTGTTACTTCTATAATCAGCTTTCTAGTTATATGTTAAGGCTACCAAGAAAAAAGTTAACAAGTTTTAATATCTTTTCAGAAATTACATAGGAACAAATTGGTTGGTTACTTGCACCTATATTTCTTTAGGAAACAATATGAGAACAGGAAAAGATCCAGGCCCTAATGGCAATATAGCTCTGTAATTGGAATAAATGCTTTATCACTGGTTTGGCTCAGACATTGTCCAGATTAACAAGGTCCTTACCAGATGGTGAACTAAGGCAATCTGACAAAAAATGGGCTACTAGACAAGCTATACATGGATGAGACAACTTGGAATTAATAGAATGCTATTACAACATTAGACCTAATGAGAGAGGATATATGAAACATATGAGAGAACTATGGATGGACAGAAGACCTATATCCACACTAATTTAGGAACAGTTTGTTTATTTTATTTTATTTTATTTATGAGACTTATATACCGCTTTAAGTGCAAGCACTCTCTAAGCGGTGTACGCCAGTAAGCAATGTATATATATATTTACATTGCCCCCAACAATCTGGGTCCTCATTTTACCTACCCCGGAAGGATGGAAGGCTGAGTCAACCTTGAGCCGGTGAGATCTGAACCACTGACCTGCTGAACACAGTCAGCTAAAGTGGCCTGCAGTACTGCACTCTAACTGCTGCGCCACCTCGGCTCTTACCTAACTTTTCAACATAGTGAAGAAGAAGCTGCTGTCTCAACACATTACATCTCTGACTCAAAAGACCCAGAAGAATAACTAGGTGTGTAGCCAATACCTTATCTAGAACATCACTGCCAATTCCCCCATTACAAAGCCCAACAACTGATGTGAGACATAAGATCATGGATAAACTAGTTAGTGGAAACCCTCAAGATTCATTATCAAGGTTCATTGGAGAACTACTATCAGATAGTACGCTAGAAGATGCCAATAGAGTGCTCACAACAATTCTTATTATCATCATAATTCAAACCAATCAATTGGTATACGCTACAGCTGCTATAATCCTGGAGAATCTACAGTGGAATAAACCTTGTAACTTCAACAGTAATTTTCCCTCCTCTCTTATCCTTTAGGTTTAGGATGATCAGAGCTACATATATATGCTGTTTTGAGTTGAGAATCAGTAAAGTGCTTTCTCAAATGCTAGATCTTTAACAACACTTAGCATTGCAACATTGTTGCACAAATCTGGACATCTACCAGATGACAGCAAATTATTAATTGCCATTTAGTGATTGTCAGGTTAATAGCTGGTTGGGAATTTACACTGTTTGAAAGAATATACCGTGAAGAACTGAAGAGCTAGGTCTTCCACAAGTACAGTAACCAATGGAAGGTGATTCTCTGCTGAACAAGCTACCAAACCACAAGATTTTAGTCCTTTCAATTGCATGTACAGTATTAAGCCAACTACAGATTAGTTTCTAGACTTTGCACTCTGCAGATCAGCCAGTCAGACAACCTGTTGGATTTTTCAATCACGGACAAAAAAGTTGAAATTTCTGATAATGTTACAATCAAAGGTTAGCAAATCTTTAAATGTATTAAATTGATATCAACCAATATAAAGCTAAAATAGATTAATCCAAAAACTAATTTTTTGAGTCTATTGGATTCCCCAAAACATATATTTGAAACAAATATCAGATATTCTTTGTTGACGATGTGAAAAAATTAAGGGATCACTGAGCCATGTGATTTAATCTTGAGAAGTATTGGTATCATTTTGGATTAGGATTTCAGGGTCCATAAGTAAATTAATAGGGAAATCATTAAATATTAAAGACATTAATGTGATGAGGAATTATATCAAATTTTTCAAATCTGTTACTGTGACATTTTAGTTGTACTGGACATTGGACAGGAGGGGAAGAGGGAATTATTCTGAGTGGAATAAGTGGAAAAGTAAAATTATTCCAGACATTAAAGTTTGGCATTTGAAAAAGGCATTATTTGACCAATCAAAATGGTGTACTCTTTTTTTGTTATAGATTTCACAATATTTTAAAATATCAGTGTAGTAATTTTATGTGCTTAAAATTATTTTTCATAATTGTTTGATAGTACTAAAAATTTTATTTATTTATTTCATCAGTAGCAGTAAGCTACCTATGATGTGAAGTTTCCAATATGAAAACCATTTACCAGCAAATGGTACATGGCTGTTATTCATACTGGTTTAGTCTGCTGTGTAGATTAAACAATCAAACCCTGTTTAGCATCCAACCATATTGCTGGCAAGGCCACTGAATTTTGCACTACAGAAGGAAGTATGTATATATGGATTTTCTTTTAACACTTTTTTAAAAAAATCTGTCACAGGTTTTGCTCATTGGATGTAAGCCAAGGATATGTTAAAAATTGTTTAAGCTTTCATGTAATTACATGCAGATACTCAACTGGAATTAATTATTTTTCAATCACAGATGAAAAAGTTGGAATTTCTGATAATGTTACAATCAAAGTTTACAAATCTTTAAATATATTAAATTGATATCAACAGATTTAAAGGTAAAATAGATTCATCCAAAAATCATTTTTAGAGTCAAATTTTTACTTTGAAAAATTATTTATTCAGTTCAGTGGGTGCTATCAATATATCTTGCCAATATTCTGACACCTTTGTGCATTTCGTTGCCAATTCCTGCCCCAATCTCTTATTTTGTTGTCTTCATATTCCAGATGGGAGAAAAAGGCATCCGACTTGCTCTAGGTCATAAAATTTGCCTTTCGGTAATGGAGTATAAATAATAAAACAAACTAATTTGGAGTGCCTACACCTGAGCTGTGATTATCATAATTATTTATTGTTTGGCAAGTCTAGAGGGAATGTCACACGGGAAATGTCAGTAGAAGGCTGAGACTTCAGCACTGCAGGTGTAATCATTGTGAATTTTCTGTTTGCATATATGTGACAGTGCAGTGGCAAAGATTTTATCATTTAGGTGGATTCATTTTATGTGTGCAGCAAAATACCATTTTGCCTTTGAGATGTTTTTATGGATGACAATCATGTCATTCCTTACATGACCACCCAAACCAAAAGTTGTATTCTGGCATGATGGTAGAAGAAATGTTTCCTGTTAGATTTATGAAAGCAAAGTAAGGACTGGCAGAGAGTTAACTGTATTTTTGCACTCAATTACACGCATGCAAATACTACCCAGAATCTCATGATGAAGCAAATCTATTCAAATGCTCCACCCAAAACTCAGGGTCATGGTGGATAAAGTAAATTTCCTTTTAGAAGAATTGCTCATTCCCTTCTTTCAGAAGACTGCAGAATATGATAAATATTATAGCACATAAAAACCTAGATGAATTAGAGCTGTTGATGCCTTCGGTATTGTTGTATTTCATGCTAATAAATAAAAAGAACAGCAAGCATATTTCTTTAGGCTGTTCTTCTGGGAAATTATCTGGAAAGAGAAAATTTAATGCTGCCACTCTGTTTCAACTCTCTAAACAAATCCATGACATATTGGGATCCCTGAGGAAAAAATAATAAGACTTTTCTTTATTTTACTTTAAAAGTAGTAAGCATACTTGTTTTGCAAGAGCTGGCACTATAACTCCAGAAAGCTGGCTTTTCAAAGCTGGGATGAATGTGTCATAAACATGGGTGGTGGTGTGATGCTTGTTTTCTCCTTTTGCTCTGGATAACTGTTATTGGGAATATTGGCAGGTGAGCATACACAATGACCTGTGACCTGTCTTTTCCCCATCTTTCACAGACTTTTTTATTAGATTTTTCTGATGTTCAACTTGACTATAATAATAAGTAAGTTGCACTACAAAAAAAGAGAGAGGAGAGATGTATTGTGTTAGAGTCATAGTATAAATGGAGCTAAACAAGCTTAAACAGTGTTTGGTCTTTAATAATAGCATTCATTTACCTTTCTTTTCTTTTTTTTCTTAGGGAAAAGTCAGCATGAATGCCTGAATTGGCCTTAATTGCCATAGTCTAGATCACCATCTCCCAATCTATTATTTACATCATAAAAAAACAAACAAACATTGACATGCAAATTGCCAGTGCAGGGCCATGAATTTAGATCAGAGTAGCAGCAGGGGAGCCCTCCAGACTAAGATTCGTTCAGACTGCAATCCCCAGATTTCAAATAGGAAAAATAATGTCTGTAGCTGTGTGCTGTGGATAGGAGACTTAAAACGAAAGGTGCAGTTTTTGTTAAAATAAACTACTTGAAAGAAGAACAAGGCCTGCTGCTTTAAATAGAATAGAACAGAACAGTACAGAACAGAACAGAACAGAACAGAATAGAATAGAATAGAATAGAGCTGGAAGGAACCTTGGAGGTCTTTTAGTCCAGCCCCCTGCTCAAGGAGGAGGACCTATACCATCTCAGACAGGTAACTGTCTTCTTGTTGTTGTTAGTTGTGAAGTCATGTCCAACCCATCACAACCCCATGGACAACATTCCTCCAGGCTGTCTAGTCTCTTCTTAAAAATCTCCAGTGTTCCACTGGTTAATTGTCCTCACTGTCAAGAAGTTTCTCCTTAATGTCAGGTTTTTTCTCTCTTTGATCAGTTTCCAACCATTGTTTCTCATCCTTCCCTCTGGTGCTCTGGTGAATAACGTGACCCCCCTCTTCCTTGTGGTAGTCCCTCAGATATTGGAATACTGTTATCATGTCTCTCTTATTTCTTCTTTTCTTTAGACTAGCCAAACCCAAGTCCCACAGCTGTTCTTCGTTATGTTTTAGTCTCCAGGCCTTTGATCATCTTAGCTGGTCCTCTCTGAATTTTTTCCAAACCCTCAATATCTTTTTTGTGATATGGTGACCAAAATTGGCTGCAGTATTCCAGATGTGGTCTTACTAGGGCTTTATAAAGCGGTACTAATACCTTGTGTGATCTTGATTCTATGCCTCTGTTTATACAATCCAGGATTGTATTAGCTTTTTTGGTTGCTGCTGCACACTGCTGGCTCATAGTCAAGTGATCGTCCACTAGGACTCCAAGATCCCTCTCACAATTACTATTTTTAAGCCAGGTCTTGCCCAATCCTTGTACCTTTGATTTTTTCTGCCTAAATGTAAAACTTTGCTTTTCTCCACATTGAAACTCATTTTGTTGGATAGGGCCCATTGTTCAAGTTTGTCAAGATCTTTTTGGATCCTGTGTTTGTCTTCTGGGGTGTTGGCTTTTCCTGTCTGTTTGGTGTCATCTGCAAATTTGATGAGTTCCCCTTCAATTCCGTCATCTAAGTCATTTATGAAGACATTGAAGAGTACTGGGCCTAAGACAGAACCTTGTGGTACCCCATTGCTTACTTCTCTCCATATGGAGGTAGTGCCATTGAGGACTACTCATTGAGTACAGTTTGCCAGCCAGCTATAGATCTTTCTGGTGGTGATGTTGTCTATTTCACTTTTTTTCTAGCTTACCAAGGAGTAGGTTATGGTCTACTTTATCAAATGCCTTACAGAAATCTAAGTATTCTACGTCCATAGCATTTCACTGGTATACTAGTTTAATCACAAATAAGAAATAAGCTAAAGAGCTCACAGCTGAATGTTATGAGAATGAAGATGTTCATGAACCTTTTCATTCTCAAAAATTATTTCAATAGTTCAGATTTTAATTCTGAAATAAAATAAAAAACTAAATCCACATTAAATACAAAAGGGTAAAATAAGAAAGGTGTTCCAAGTCAAAAAGCATATTTTCCTCTATTTTATGCACTTGCTGTTCTGTTGTATCAGAATGACACCCAGATTCCAAGCTCCTTTCAGTTTGAAAAGATAAAACAATTCTTGGAACCAGAAAGAAGCTAAAAATGTTTGGTGCAGACCAAACAAAACAAATATAATATGATGTGAACATTCTGTAACACTCAGAAGGCAGCATTTCAACCAGATGCCATTTTCAAATATTTTTGAAAGCCTAGCTCCCAGCAAGTACTTTACAGGAATATTTATGGCAAGCACTGATTTCATCCAGCGCAAAACTTTAAAAAACAAACAAACACGAAGCTCCTTGCAACCTGTAGATCTAACAGAAACATAAGTTCACAGAAGCAACCTCTAGCTATGTACTTCCTAAGCGATAGTGATCAATATTCTGGTTATTTTCTTTTGCAGCTTAGTTGAGTTTAGGAATAAACTAAAATCAGAAACTTGTGAATTATTTACAAACTAAAAGTGCATATTTATCTGTAAATTGCACAAAAATAATGCTAATGTACTAAACTGCTGATATAAATATCTAGAAATATCTTGCATAACTTGTGATTTCTAATGCATCCCCTAATTTCTAAGATTTATTAATTCCTAAATACTTCATGAATTATTATTGTCATCAGTAAACCTAATATTTACATTAGATTTTGCAAGAACTAAATCTATTACTAATCTTGAACCTACAGACAGAGAGAGGAAGAATGAGAGAGAAAAAAAAATATTCATTCATTCTGACCTTGCAACACCGAGGAATACTACATCGCTGGATTTAAGTCATTTTTAAAAAGTTCCGTTATATGACATTAGAGAAGTTAGGATCTCAAAATGAAATAGAGTTATCATAAGTTTCCTCCTAGGGAATTTTCGAATATTATCAAGTATTTTCCCTCAGTACTGCTTCTTTATATTCCTCATCTTAAAACTGATTCTAATGGCACACCAATCTTCAAGACAAAATATACATTGGCTCAGCTTAATTTGTATCATTGAATTATTTTATCATGCTACATAGTCAGTGGCTTGGGGGCTGAGAATACTCTGACACAATCTGTGTTCTCAGTGTCAGAAAGAAACACTAAATTATTAGCATTATCTTCATGCAGGCTGGCCCACAGAATCCCTACTGTGTAACATATAACAGATAATTGTAAGGTCCAGATGAATGCAGTTTATTATCTGCAAGTAACAAGCAAGGAGAATTGACGTCATACTTTCACACCTGCAAATCTTTTTATCACCATCTAAGGATTTTTAGGTATGAATTAGACAATAATAGACAAGAGTTTGTTTTTAAATAATTTCACATGTTGAATATTCTGTGCTGAATCTCTTGGAAACAAGCTCCTGTCTTTCTTTCTTCCTTCTCTTAGTTCCCTCTGTGACATCTTCATCTTCATTATAATGGCAGCATAAAGAATATCTTAAGAACCTTATCCTATCCTTTAGAATTATTCAGATTATGATGCTGGTTGTTAGTGGTCTCTATACACTTATTTGAAGGACACTGCTCAAAGTGTTAAAGCTCTGTGTCAATCAAAACTTGTTCTGGCCACATGATCTGACCCTCCATATGTATGGACATACGACATTTCCACTAGATTTATGGCACTGTAAGCCATCCAGAGTTGCTTGATAGTGAAATGGACAGCAGCATACAAATTTAAATTGCTTGTGAGAAGGAGGCATCTGAAAAGTCTCCTTTATATGCACTTAAACTAAAGGCACAATCATGTGGAGCCACTAATGCTAAAAAATAAACAGAGATGGGATGTATGGGTTCTATATTATATTTCCAACAAAATGGGGAAAGTATTTCAGGAACAGAGATGTCTGAAGGACATGCATTTATTCACAAATAATATTATCCTCCTATCCACTCTATCACCACATCTGGTACCAATCAATATTTTCCTGGCCTGCCTCCTTCTCATAAGCAATTTGAATTTGCGTTCCATCTCACTATCGAGCAACTGGATGGCTTACAATGCCATAAATAACAGAATAAAACAACTACAGGATTAAAACATTGAGCAATAAAAGGTAAAACATTAAAATTAAAAGCAGATAAAAAGAATTAATGTGTAGACAGAGAGGAGATAGGACCTTCTAATAATCTACTGGTTGTCTGAGCATATCAAGCAAGGTATTTATATAAAATATGCAGAATTCACTTCCTACCTGGGAATGTGTTCTGGGTAGGAATAGATGAGGTCCCATGGATCCTGGGGATGATCCAGATGAATAATAGAGCATAATGAGAGAATGAGTCCCTGAAGGTTCAAGAGATACAACTATTGTGGCTGATTCCTTCAGATTTCTGATTCTAGGACAAAGACTGGCTGACTGCTAAATCCATTCTTCTAAACAGGGTTGTATAAATGTACTTGAAATCAAACAAAATCCTGTGTTGGGATGGTGTGAATAATTCAGGAGTGGAGAATTTCTACCAAAACTAATTAATTTAAAGCTCCCATTATGGTTCATTCCAAGGTGGCTGGTCACCATTGTATATATTAGAGAGATGACATCGTCCCCTTTTAAGAGCTGTGGTGGTACAGTGGTTAAAATGCAGGCTAACTCTGCCAACTGGCAGCAGTTCAATCCTGACAAACTCTAGGTTGACAAAGCCTTCCATCCTTCCGAGGTTGGTAAAATGAGGACCCAGATTGTTGGGGGCAATATGCAGACTCTGTAAACTGCTTAGAGAGGGCTGTAAAGCAGTGTGAAGTGGTATATAAGTCTAAGTACTATTGCTATTTAATTTTTTCATTCTTATTGCAAAGAAATTACTGAATGGTTATTGTTATATTTTAAAAAAATATTATTTGCTAATTATTGTCATGCTTTCTTCCATTTTTTCTTTATATGGCTACATACAAAGTATCCCTCCCTCTATTTTTTCTGACAAGAATCTTGTGAAAAGATGGATAAACTTTATACAGTATAAGTATGATATTAAAAGATATTATTTAGCTTTTGAATAATTTATGTTTAAAGTTTAAACTTTAAGACAATAAGTATTTTTATTATATATATATATATTGGACTTTTTTATTACTTAAGTTTAAATGTTTTGTATTTTTTAGTTCTTGTTAACCCTGTGTTCAGCTCTGGGAAGAGGGGGGAGGGTTTTTTGGGAGGGTTGGGAGGGAGTGGGAGAGGGATATTATTGTAAAATTGTAAAACTTTTAAAAAAAAAGAATCTTGTGAGAGGCTACTGGTGAAAAAATGTGATTGGTCCAAAGTTCACCCAATTTATAGGTAGTCCTCGAGTTATAAATGTAATGGAGACTGCCAATTACATTTGTAACCCAAGGATTTGTAGGAGTGAATCATGTAACTTGATCACGATCACTCCCTGCTTTTGCCCCTACATTTGCTAATCAAATGCATGGGTTGTTAAGTGCACATGAGATATCTCAGGGTGGGGAAGGCTGTGGGGGGGACTAGTGCTTCCAACTACCCAAGACCTCCCCTGACCCACTGAGATATCTCTTGTTTCCCCCTCCCCCCCATCCTGCCTGACTGGGTCACTTATCTTGTGTATGCTCTTGATGATCAAGGGAGCTGTCTCCTCTCCAGCCTGTCTGCTCTGGTTTTGCCTTGAGCAAAGGTTTGCTGAGGCCTGTAGGGACAACAGACTGCATCCCTATAAGCTCTGGTTGTCTTTGCAAAAAGCCTTTGCCACCAATAATGAGGTCAGGAGGGGTGCGTGCATCCCTCCGGGCCTCCATTCTCAACAGCAAAGGCTTTTTGCAAAGATGGCAAAAGGCTTTGCAAACAGTTCGGCATCTTAACCATTACACCAGGAACGAATTCTTAAATGTTAGTATTTATTACTGAACTCTGAATAGTCAAAAGTAAACACTACTAAAAGAATTTATTGCCATGTTTGCAGAGTTATATGGGCTTGTAATTGTTTCATTTCTTGGAAGAATTCATAAGAATCTAGTGGATTTTCCCCCTAGTGTTTTTAAAATAAATTTAATAAACTTTCGAACTGAAACATATTAACTTAATAAACAATATTTATTGATGCCATTTCACCCCACTTAAGGGAAAGATATTTTAATATAATTTGTTTGTTAGTCCATAAAATAATGGATGTTATTCCATCAATTCATTAAACTTTGTGCAGCAATATTGACAGCCTTTGAAAGAACTAGAGGCTAGAGGCTACTTTTCAATTAGAAGTAAGAGAATATTTTTCTAGAGAGTTTTCAGTGATAATTCTTCAGATTTTAAAGCTATTTATTATGGGGTCCCATGTCAAAGGCTGCACTCTGAATTGTGCTTGGAAATCAGTTAGCATTCAATGCAGTACCTGCATAGCTGCATTGGATAGTAAGGGATTATGGTAGTTTTACCCACCAAAAGGCTTTGTACCAGTTGTGTCTGTTATACTGTATATGATGCTGGAGAGCTATCAACACATGCTAACTGACATAGATAAATAAAATAAAAGGAACAATAATCAATATAATACAATAGCACTGAGCTGTGATTAAAAAGAACATGCAAAATCATGCAAACCAAACTCATCTAACACCCAGGCCTGAGGAATGAAGGAGCAGCCAAATGTATAGGACCTTACAGGATACCAACAGATTTGGAGCTTCATAGATCCTGGGAATGAATGGTGTTCATCTAGGGAAGGTGCTGTGGCAGAAAAGATCCCATTATGTGACACTGTCTCAGAGAGGGACCTGGAGGATACTGCTCTCTAAGGTCTGGTGGGACAGGCAAATGCAACAAGAGAGAAGTAGTCCAGCAAATAACTCAATCCCATTAAGCTTTTGTAAATGATTACTCGCACCTTGAATTTTACCCCAAAGCCTACTGGAAACCAATGCAGTTTGCTAAGCAGTGGGGACAGGTGGGCATACCATGATGCCCCTTAATCTGCCTGTGTTACTGCATTCTGAAACTGTTGAAACTTCAAAAGGTAGCTATATGTGGAACATATTGCAGTGGTCCAAACAGGAGGTGACTAAGGCAATAGGGACCATCAAGGGTAGCTACATGTGGAACATATTGCAGTGGTCCAAACAGGAGGTGACTAAGGCAATAGGGACCATCAACAGGGCTTCCAGCTCCAGAGGGAGCTATAATTGAAGCAGCAGCCGAAACTGGGTAAAAGCTTCTTTGACGTGGCTTCTTTGCTTCTCTAGCAGCAGCCATGAATCTAGAAGGAGCCCTAAGAAACCACAAGATGTAGACCTGATTTTTTTATGAGAAATACTACCTGATGCAAAATTATATCTAGAGCAGATAAGGAGCCTGATGGTTTCTAGACAAACAACGTTTCTGTCTTGCAGGGATTCAATTTCAGTTTGTTTCTTCCCATTCAGTCTATCATAGCTTGTGGATGCCAATCAATAGTTTCCTAGCCTGGGGCAGTTATGTATATTAATGATTCCTTTCTTTCCCAATCAATAGATTATTTTTCCCAGATCTTTATGTAAATGTTAAAAGACAAAGGAGAGGTATTTTAAATTGTAATTTGAAACAAAGAAGAGGTTCGGTTTTGATTCCCTGTTGCTACTTTCAGAAGTGACTGGTTTAGGAAGGATCAGGACTATTGTAAAATAATGTTCCCTCCTACCAACCCTCACAGGTAGTTCAGAAGAATTTCATGGTCAGTTATATAGAAGGTTCGAAAAGGTCTGGATGGGACAAGTCCAGATGAATCAGGATTCTTAGGACCTAAATCCTGACTGAAGGAAATTCAGATCTGCTTTCTACTTGGATTAGACACTTAGACATAATACTTATATTGTTACTGAAAATGTAATGGAATTTCAGAAACCTATTAATACTACCACTAGTAATGATGGGAGAAAGGAAGCTAGGCAACCATCTACCAGATCTTGGCCAATAATTGAAATTCTGAATAAGGTGTTCACAAAATGGGATAGATATGACAATCAGAAACATACTGTTGTTCATGCTCACAGGATCATTGAAGCACGATTGAGTTTTTTGTCTGTTTTCTAAACTGACAGGTTGTTTGCTTGTGGCATAATTGAACATGCTGTGCTGCATTGCAATTTCTTATAGGTTTTTTGAAAACGTGTATCAGAATATAGTATCTGTATTCTGAAGTATCTTTCTTGCAGTTACTTGAAATATGGAAAAATGTCTTAATACAAAAAACATATAGAAGTTGTATCCTTGCAGTTTATCTAATTCCATTTTTTGGTTAATTATATAATGTTTAACCCTGATATATTTCCTAATTGCAGATAATTATCAATTTTTTTAAAGACAAAGTGTTTTGCAAGAACATTAATAATGCACTTCTAAGAAGCCTTTATTTTAGTCAGTCTGCTGTCCATAAAGTATTCTCAGAATTTTTTGTTGGGCATGCAAAGTGGTTCCTATGCATGTTTAGATTTATGTAGCTGTACGTATGTAATGGCATTTCATTACATTTAGACACTAGTTCATGTATGTCCAATAGATATGTGGTTAAAAGTCTACTTCCACACAATTTTAGATGAAGTATTTTCTTCAGTACATCATGCCATGAGATATACAAGATTTTTGAGATTGTGATTTATTACAGGTTTATGTGACTGAAATCAAACCATTGAGGAGATGATGAGAAAAGAGAATAATTGTAGTTCAGCATTAAACTGTAGAGGGGGAGAAGGAGGAGGGGAGGAGGATATCGAGTTGAACAATGAAAATGACTTCAAGCAAACAATCAAGCTCAAAGAGCACCAAGAACTTCACAATTTAAAAGTGCTTATTATTACTTTGTGGTATATGCCACAAAAAAGTGAAATCAAAGGTCTCAGGTCAAAGTTGGGAAAAAGAAATAAGGAAAAATTTCTTTCCTATAAAACAAATCACAGCTAAATATGCACCAGAAGAACAATTTTCAAATGTCTGTATGATTTCTGCAGGCTTTCTTTGCACTCCTCCAGACTTTAATCTTTCTCTGTAATTGCTTGGGTTAAATGTGATGCTATGTTTTTTTTTTCTCCTCCTTACCCCAGTAAGGAGGAGAAAAGAAGCAGAAAAGGGCAGTCTTCTGTGATAGCAAGCCCGTTCTGAAATCATTTAATCTGTTGTCTTGTCTCAAAATAAAGTTTCTCCACAAAAGTTTCTTTTTCTTTTTTTGTACTTTTGGATAAAATAAGCAGGAAAGGCATTTGCCTGCTCTTCTCAGAATTTTGGAGTAAATATCTCTGTCAAAAATTTTAAAATTTCCTGAACAGGAGTTTTTTTTTTTTTTAAAAAAAAAATAAAGAACAAAATGTTTCTGAAGGAATGCTATGCCTCCTTTCTTATTTGAGGAGTAGTCTGCAGGCTGCAGTAGAAAATTAAGAAGGAAAACATAAAGACTATCAAGCATCCATTTATTTTGAAAACAAGATCCAACAGTTCTGAATGCATCAATCCGGGGAGAATATTAAATGAGGAGAATTTTTAAAACACCACTTCTAAATGAAGAGGTTAAAACATGGCAAATGAGTAATAGCAACTTGGTAGCAATGAACTTTGTCACAGCAAAAAGTGCCAATAGTTTAAATCAATGATATAGAAAAGATGTTATGTGCTTGGTATAACTTAGAATGTAAATCCTGTTTGACAGCCTTCAATCACAAATGCAGACATTCAGAAATCTATCAAAATAATAAGCCTTTTTCTACATACATAATCGTTTATATTTTCTCAAATATAAAACATAGTTGCTAGAATAGGGAAAACATTCTATACATTTCAGCATCTTTTTCTAGTATGCTTTTCTAATTGTTGAATTCTCACCTCTAGGAAATTTAGCCAGCAGACCAATAATGGAGTTTAAAGATAGATGCAGTTACCACAATTTCTTTTTTAGAGGAAGAAATGAAAGTGAGACATTCAGAAGAACATTATGTACATTGTAATGCATATAACATTGGCCTCAGGCAAGGTCCCTGAGGAACCTTCTGATGAAAAAGACAAGCAGAAACCTATGATTCATCTCAAGCAAAAGGATTTACATATCTTTTTGTAGGGGCCTAATTCAGAGGTCTGTTTGTTTTTACCTTCTTGTCATTTAAACATTAAGATTCTTGACATTTAGATAATAAGCCAAGTGTAGAAAATATCTTTGGAGTTAAGGGTAGATGAAGAAGAATATGTCTTTATGAACATAACATTTAAAATTAATTACTGGACCAAGAGATTAGATGTGCTATCAGCTGCCAGCTGTCCCCAGACATTTGCTCATGATAAAATGAGATGGTCTGATTGAATAGGAAAATGTAGCTATAATAGAAAAACATGACTAGAATATTTATAAATATAAATTCAATCTAGTTTTAGATTGATGCAGAGTATACTGTTCATTTATACGTGCAAATGCCCATTAGGACAATTTGCAAATTCATATTAAATTTGTGTTCATAAGGTATCGTCTAATTAAAAAATAAAAAAATAAAAAGCCACTACTGTGTATGGGAGTAAGGGGGAAATAAGTTCAATAATCCTACTGGAAGTTAAGAGGAAAAATACGCACACTTACAGTATACTACAATCTGTGAGCACCTATTTATTTTGTAAAAATAAAGTGTATGGTTATAGTCAGCTGAGCGCTCCCACTGACTAAATGGCATCTGTTTGTGACAGGAGAAAGAGGGAAAAGGTTCAGGGTGGAAGGAGGGGAGAGATGTGTTTGTGCAAATCTTAAGTAAAGATTCCTTCCTGTCAAAGTTGACTCTTAGCGTCTTGCTGCCTTCAGCAAGGATTAAATTAAAACGCCTCCAAGGTCCCTTCCAGCCCTATGACTCTATGATGCATGGCAAGTTTCTAGTACCCAATAGGTACTAATCATATCCAAACCTCTTCAGATCTTCAGGATCAGCCAAGATTAACCAGTGTCAAAAAAAAATGGATTTGCTAGTGGGGCTTTGGTGACATTGGATGAATCAAAGAGAACTTTAAAAAGGCCATCTATTATCCAAAATAGTGATTATGCCATCCAATCTTGATTGTTCCTCTTCAGCCACAAAGAAAGTAGAGCAAGGAAAGTGTCTGTCATGGCACAGAATTTTGTATGAACCCAAAATAATAAAAAAAACCAATATGGGAAGTGATATTTGGGAATAAATATTGGCTAATTATATTTTTGCTTAATAAATTAACCTTGAAATAAATATTTTATTTTTGAGGCAAGAACATCTGAATTGGCCCCTGACTGATAATTTAGCAGAACTGTTCTCTGATACATGAAAACTAACAATCATTACTTGTAATAATTTGTACTATGGTTTACATGTGTATTATTTTCCCCATTTGAATAACACCATATTTGTGTGTAAAACTATTACTGAATTAATTTTTAGATTTAATTAAAGTTTATTATCCAGATAAATCAATTTTATTATTTAGAGAGCCCAGACTAATATTTATTTAATAATCTCTATGGAGATTATTCTCTATTTTATTCTGTATGGTACAGGAATATTCCCTTAAATTGTAATCATACAATAAGAAGCATTTGTTTAAAGGTTCAAAGAAATTGAATATTGTTTGTTCCTGATTTTTTTTTTTAAGCAGAGCAATAAGACAGACGTTTCTCTGTGCTGAGTGACTTGTGACATTCAACATGGGGAAATGAGATTTTCATCAATGTGTTACTTGGGAAATTAGAAAACTACACCATGAATTCATATATTTCATCTACAGTACAAAGTTAGCATTTCTATATAGCTGAGGCTTTCTAGATACACACAACAATAACGACAACAACAAAATACAATCAGAAGCCAACAAAACCTCTCAAAACTATTAATATCCAGAATAAAACCTAAGTGTATTGATAAGCTGTCTCCATCTGATAAGAATGGAGCCACCTGCCTCAACATCTGATGAAGTCATTTTAACTTTCTTTAATGAAACTTTATATTGATGCAGAAAAACTGACTAACTAGATCACCAGCACATCTTGCAGCATTCTCTCTGAAAAATTTTAGCTGAACTGGCTTGGAGCCTATTTAATTACCATGGTGGACTGAACTTTTGCATCTGGCCTGAATGCTGCAGCATTTTTTTTTTAATATCCTTAAAAATAATTTAACTCCTTTTCAACAACAGCACCTGCTTGTACATATTAAAAGATTGAGAAGCGGGATTCAATACAATCCTACATGTGTATACAGAAGATTACCGTGGAGCAGCAAGCAAAACCTTTGTGCTGGTTTGTATTGAAAAGTGTTCTTTAAGGTGAACCAAAGTTAGCCCTAAGAAATAAAGAGCAAACAAAGCATTTAATTATTCAGAGCAGATACTGTGAACTTCATAGGCAAATGCATGGAAACCTGGAGTAAAAAATATATGAAAGTCAATATTTTAATGAGCAGAGGAAAAGCATATATGATTATTCATTAAGTTAGCAAAATATAAACCTCAAACGCAGTTGCATTTACAACATAATCCAGGTACTTGCCTTTCATAAGGTAGTTCTATGTGAGCTACATCTCATACTGAGAAATGGGAATATAAACTTCTTGTGAGGTAGTCCAGATAAAAAATACAACAGAAGTACTATCTCTAACTTTACTGTAAATTTACCTTACCAGAAGCTTTCAAGTCAAAGTACATATCTCCTCCACCTCATCTTTAGAGCCCAAGAAACTAAGAAGGGTCCCCTCCAAGACATTTACTATATCTACATTCCTTCTGTGGGCTCAGCTGCTACTTCTCTGACTGTTGCCTAGTCTTTGGCTCTTCCTTCTGTGTCCAAAAGTTATTCCCACATTTCAATACACTTCTTCTTACTACCAGAATTATTTCATTCATGCATTGATAACATTATTTCGGATAAAGCAATTCAAATGCAATAATAAAAATGGATTAAAATAGTATTTATTTTTTAAAAAACAATGTCATTTAAAGGTCGTGTTTGAGGGAAATAGAATCCATCCAATATTTCTACAGAGAATGCCAGGCTGAAGCAATAGGAATGTAACAGCATCTCAAAGATGTAATGATACTTATTTCATGAATTTCAGTGTGGAGACCATTGCAGAGTGCAGGTACCACTATAGCAAAGCCTTGTAAGTTACCACAGAATGGCATTCTGCCTATTTCACACATGCAGCCAGACTTTTTTCAAAAATCTTAGTGGCTGCCTTGTCAGGTCTCTTATTCAGAACTTCATCTCTCATAAGCAAAATTTTGAAGTTGATTCAGCATCTAATTAGCAACCAGCACACTTTTTTTCAGCAGAAATGTAGAGTTTGCATCAAGGCCAGCTGCCTTATTTAGCAACCTGCATTCTGTAACAGCTGGAGCTTCTGGATCGAGCTGAAGAATATCCCCATATCAGCATATTTCATAATTTAAAATTAAGGGTACCAGAGTACAAACAATAGCTAGTCTATCTCTGTCAAGAAAAAGGAATAACCATTATAACAACTAATAGACACTTGCAGCCACAGAAATTCCTTGAGTCACTAATAGAAATGATGAACCTAGGAACATGCCCAAATTACAATTACCTATTCTTTCTAGGAAAGTGCCACACTATTAGGAATGAGCAAACTTCCATATTTGTTTACCCAGGAACTCAAAAAGTTTCTGTTTTGTCAGAATTCTATCTCAATTGATTGCCCTTTCTCATACTAACATTAGGTCTAGACAGTATTGCAAAATGTTCATAACTTCTCTGCTTCAGATCTTATGGAGAGCTAGAGATAAGTGTATGAATGACACTTATCGCCTCAATGTCTGCTCTAAGAAATTTTATATAGAAGCTAAATAGTGCAGTGAAGATTCTTTTAAACACTATAACTGCCAGAGTTAAGCTATATAATATTATTTACTGAAATATCTCTGTATTCTGAGTGTGTGAAACTGTGTGAACATGCCTGCAGTAACAATGAATTTTAGAACTGCCTGTGGCATACAGATCAAACTGTGTGCAACTGATTGCCCTTACCATTAGCAAGGAATGCTCCATGTGGCATAAATATGACTAAGTTTCACATATTGCCCCAAAACTTTTCTTGATTGATCCAAGACATGATAGATGACAGCTATCAATATTTAGAAACCCATGGTGGCAGTCAGGACACATGGAGCATATTGTGGCTTGTAATGTAAGACAAAAAAATGAATTAAGAGAAATAATGAATTAAGCATGAATTAAGTAATGCAATGAAACAAAGAAAAATCAATAGCTGTGTGCCTCTGCAACTAAGTGAATTAGGAAGGATGCAGTAGATCTGAATGAAGATGATGTAGTCTTATGAAGTGGAATAGATGTTTATAGACAAAGACATGAAAGTGCAATCATAAATGAAGGGAATAAAATGTATATTAAATATGAACTGGTACCATCTTTGTGTGTGCAATTGAAGGTAAGAATCTGAAGTTGGTAAATATGTAACTGGTGAACAGCAGTAAAGAAAAGAAAAAAACAAACAGATATGAGATGCAGGGAGAAATTTGCTGAATGTGTTACAGAACAAAGATTATTTGATAGCCTGGATGAATGGAGGGAAGGAAGGATGGGAATATGATGGACTATAAAAAAGTTACTGGGCAATTCAGATATCCAAGAATGAAGGAGAATGATTACCAGCCTATGATATTATTAACTGAATTTGTTTGCTTCCCATCTTGCCAAGGGGCAACTCTGGATGGCTTACAACATTAAAAGCTGTAAAACCATAAATATATGATAACAATAAAAATACAAGTTATGATTAAAAGATAGGAGGGAGTAGGTTGTGCATGGGGGAGGTGCATTGGTCCATTGGCCACCTCCAATGTGGTTCATGGGACATTACTCCCCCATTGGGGCCCCAGGCTAATTGGCAGAACCAGATGTTCAGGACCTTAAGGAAGATCAGGGGGCAAGATGTTCCAAAAGGCTGGTGCCACAGCAGAGGAGGCTTTTCTCCTGGACCCTACCAACTGGAATTCCTTGATTGACCGGCTCTGCATGAATAATTTGTTAGGGAAAAAAATAATATTTTGAGTGCATTGCTTGAGTGTTATTCATTTCTACAAGTGGCAAAAGAATGAATATAAATTTAAAAGCACAATGAAAGTTTGCCCCACTACCATTTGCAAGCAGACAAAACTTCCAGTCTCCATCATTTCTCCGTCCAGGTGAAAAGTGTGTCTGTCCTGGTAAGCCTTGTAAGCTGTTGTGACTGTGGGCAAGCAGATGGTGGGAGGGAGTGGATGGCCACAAAATAAGCCATCCCCTGAAAATAAGATCTAATGGATATTTTGGTCCAAAAAAATGTAAGGCCCAGTCTTATTTTTGGGGAAACATGGTATATGACAGCTACAAATATGGATGAACAGTAATGTAATAAAAACTGTGATAATAATAATAATAATAATAATAGTAATAAAGTTGGAAAGGACCTTGGAGGTCATCTAGTCCAACCCCCTGCTCAGGCAGGAAACCCTATACCATTTCAGACAAATGGCTGTCCATTTGACAAAGAAATGAAATGAACCTTTATACATAAATGATAAAAAATAGAGCAAGAACAAGATTTGTGTATCTTGGAAAATAATGCTAATGAGAACCTAGAAGAGAGATATTTTAAGTTGTACAAATTCTGCTACATCTAGCTTGTAATTAATTGTATGCTATGTAGTAGTTGCCTTTTTTTCTCCTAAATCAACAACACAAACAACCACTATTTCCTGTCCACTTTTTAGATGCTATATAGTGTATGATTTTAGGTACGCCCCCATGTAATCATTATTTTTTTCCGAGCTGAATGATCCTGACATAGCTGAATGATCACTTTCATTTTATTCTATGGCCTGCCCAGCTCTCTTATGTCATTTTTAAATTTAATTACCAGAACTATACACAGTTCTTTAGATGCAGGTAGATAATAGATCTCTATAAAAGCATTACAACATTGACACATTTATTATCAGTCCCTTTCATAATGATCTCAAGCAGGGAATTTGTGTTTTTCATAGCTTCTACACATTAAATTGACATTATCATATTGAGATCCACTGTGATCCCATCATCTTTTTATTGGGTAATTCTTAAATGCTTAGACTCCTATCAATGTTCAGTAGATATATAAAATTAGAGTGGATTCTTCCAATGTGCATTCCTTTATTCAAATATTTATCCATAAAGCATAATATTAGAGCTACTTTCCAGCAGGTGCTTCATGAGTCTCTCAAATCACACATTTTACATATGCATTTAGAGCAGGCATGTCAAACTGCCGGCCCACAAACCGAATGTGTCACACCGAAACCGCATCCACTCCATTGCCAGCAATGGGGGAAAAGTCGTGATATGTTGCGTTTGACATGCCTGATTTAAAGTACTTAAATCAATATTGTTTTTAGGATGTAGAAAGTAGCTATGTGAACCTGGGGAAAAAAATACAACAGTTTTGAAATTTTATAGTTAGATGTTGCATTTGTGACCCCAGGTGTCTTGATGTATATTCTTGGAATCTCATCTGAAGCATTTCATAGCCCTTTTTTTCATTATTAACTTGGTTAATAAAAGGAGTGGAATGGTGCATCATTGGTTAAGACACTGAACTTGGCTGGAAATCCAGTAGCTCAGATTTGAGACTTGAGCTCCACTCAACAGGGTGAGCTCCTGTACTTGCCCAGCTCCTGCCAAATTAATAATTCGAAAGCATACAAATGCGAATAGATAAATAGGTATCATTTTGGTAGGAAGGTAACAGCGTTCCGTGATGTCATGCTGGCCACATGATTGCAGAAATGTCTTCAGCCAGCATGGGCTCAATGGCCTTGAAATGGAGATGAGCACCGTTCACTATTGTTGGCAATGACCAGCGGAGTAAAATCCATAGGACTCTTTACCTTTATAAAAAGGTATACTAATGAAATCATAATAAGGCCTTTCAGAAACTTGACTTAAATGTTGTTATTTAACATATTATTTAACTTGAGATCATGTCAATTGTTCGAAGTGTATAGCAGGACATTTTTTTTAACTGTCACTTGTTGAGTTCATGTATATCTCCATTTACAATAAGCTGTGTTTATAACCTTGACATTTGAATCAGGATATTTTTTGAAAACTGACAACTGCCCGGACATGTCCCTGCAGTTTCTTGGCAAGTTTTTTTTGGAAATGATTTGCCATTGCCCTTCCTAGGGCTGAGAGAGAGTGACTGCCCCAAGGTCACCCAATTGGCTAGGTGCTTAAGGTAAAGCTAAAATGCACAGTTTCTAGCCTGGTGCTTTAACCAGGACATCAAAGTGGCTCTCTGCTAGGCTTTGTGAGTTGCTGTTTCTCTTTTCTCCCTTTCAGAACTAGCTATACTTGTTTTCAGATCTTGATTGATTTTGGTGCATTAACTCCATGCAGGGAAAATTAAATCAATGTCTAAAATCATTATCGGTTAATCAGATTATCTCATATTTATCTGACTGGTAGAAATTTTTTTGACTCTGCAGCATGCAACATTCTACAAGGATCTACAAAATTGTATGAGGCCTGAAGGACCCTAATTTCTGAAGTGGTCATAAAGTTAGCCTTTTTAAAAACATCCTTGGCAGAACCTAAGGCTTAGAAAGACTGCATTTAGCTAGATCATGTAACACAATTTTCTACCAAGGAAATCACCATGCACCTGTTCCTGTGATGAACATAATTCAACCATCCTTTCTGTGATTGCAAATCTCAAAGATCATGGGGTTCTTCAGCAGAATTCATAATTACAAATGAAACTTGGCTATTAACTCATGGAGCAATGTGTTAGCTCTTTCTTGAATATGCAATTAGTATGCCCTGAGAGCATAATAGATCTCCAGCTGTTTCTCTAAGCTTTCAACTTCAGATGATAAATGACCACTGTTATCAGGGATACAGACAGATAGCACACAGTGGCAATCTAAATCTGATTTGAGGCAGCTGCTGTGGGAAGTCTTCCAAAAAGATGGACTATGTGTACATTGACTTAAGTGGGTTCCACGAATCCAGCATTCCAAAACTGAATGGACTCAGGGTTGAGGGCAGTCCCTTAAAGATCAGGATAAACAACTAGAATACCTTGGAGCTGATCACTTATTCGGTAAAAAGAAGCACATGTTGCTCTTACTGAATATAATGGATTACTGCAGTGAAAATGAGTGCTAAAATGTGGATTTTCATGCATGTTGCATTTTTCCAAAGAAACAAACAAAAACCTGACTGGCTGAAGTAGAAAATTAAAATGCTTCTTAATTCTAAAACATTTCACCATTAAAATACAGTTTTAAAGATATGATTGTTCTATAAATATAAAATTATTGCCCTTGGATATTGAGAGATTTAGTTGAGCTAGAAGCTGAAATAAGGCCAACTATAATTTGTTTTAAGATTAACTTGATATTTCTTTAAGTTTATTCTTCACTTTATTAAAGCTGTTCAAGCTGCTGATTTGTAAGTAATTGCTCTTCAAGAATTGCCATATTTTAAAAAGTCAATTCATATTTACAAGCATGCCAATTTATTTCAAAATGTATAGTTTATATAACCATATATGTTATGTATCAACATATCATTTTATTCTAGATATAATTATACATTTCTTAGACCTAATTATAATTACTCTCAGACGATCTTATATGTAGGATTGCAGGATCAGAAAATAAATTGAACAATTACTTTTGAGCAGACAATACATTAATGTGTAGGGCATGGGGATAGTGAATAATAATTAGTATTAAAAAGACAAATGTATAACTTTTGTTGAAGTATTTTCACAGCCACCTGTTTTATTAGGATCATCTGTTTTTAGATAAATATTTTGCTTCCACTATAAAGACAACTTCCTGAAAACTAGGAATGATTCATCGTACACATGTCCTCTGAGTTTTTATTACCATTATTCTGGTCAGCATGCTGACATTCAATAATTATTGTTCACTGACCTTAAAACTAGAATTATCTTTTCACATTAGTTTAAATGTTCAGCTAATACACATTGTCAAAAACATTTTGTTCATCATTTTAGTGTTCTGTTTTCATGAAACTTTTCATTTCTCCTGTATCTTGAGGTCATTCTTTTTTAAGGTTGTAGACACTGACATTTCATCCATAATAATTCAGAAGTGCTCTATTTGATTTAGTATGCCTTTTAGGGCAAAGAAAAGTGTCATACATGAATAAATATTTGTTTCTGCTTATTTAAATATGGCAGGCATGTCAAACTCGCAACATCATGTGATGTCGCGTGATGTATCACAACTTTTTCCCCATTGCTGGCAATGAGATGTGTGCGGTTTCATTGTGATGCATTCGGCCCATGGGCTGGCAGTTTGACATGCCTGAAATGTGGGAAACAAACAAGGTAAATGTCTGGAAATAACTAACTAGAAAAGTTAAATATATTTTGAAGCTCAGAATCATCAAAAGCTGTATCCATCAGATTGTTTAATTACATATGCAAAACCAATATATAGATCCAGGCTGTTGTAGTGTTGATCATTTCTGCATTTATTTATTAGAAAGAAGAAGCAGGCAGAGTCCATTAGAATGGGAAAACTATTAAAGCAAACATTGTTCCCTCTATGAATGAGAAGGCTTATGGTCATAGCAACTTCAATATTTGAATACTATAGTATAGTATATTTATATAAATATAATATACATATTTCAATATTTATATTGAAAAATGGATTTTTTTCTTTTACATGTTATTTTTCACATTTCAGCCTGTCATTATTTTTTACCCACGTGCAAAGTATAATGAAGCACTAAAGTGGTTTTTTTTTTTTTTAAAAAAAAAAAATCTATTTGTAGGAAAGTGTGAAAGTTTTTGCAGATGCACTGTATGTGGGTTGCTACTTCACCACACTGAATCTAGAATTCATTTTGAATTTAATTCAGTAAACTAATCTAGGTCTGAGACAGCTGGTGCAGAAATCATTACATCCCATATTAATGAAGACCATTAAAATAAAATGCCTTCCTTTGGGTACACGTTCCTGCTGGACATATGTCCAGAGCACATGGCAAATTCTTTTACTTGTTTTTATTCTTTATTATTATTAATAAATAGGTCATTTAGTCCTTTCTACAGGGATATCTAGTACTGTGAGCTGCCTAGATGGGTTTTGTAGAAATCGAATAACTGAAAAAAAATAAGATATAGATGGTGCTGCTATAAATATTCTGGAAATTTTATGAAGGTACAGTACTAGAATATTTCCAGCTTTCTTTTGCTCAGTTCTGCTTTGGAAGATCACCCTCATCCATGCTTCTTGGGAGTTTATTAATGAATGAGGGGAGGAAAGGAAGGCTCATTATGGATATAACACCTTCCTTAGTATTTCCTATGACAGCATTGGTCTTGGATTTCGGAGACTACCGTTCTGATTCTGCAAAAAATGTAGCATTGTCTTGTCTTTCCTTAACTCAGCCTCAATACTTGTTCCCCGTCTGCAGAAAGGACCACAGAATTCCACTGACATTCACTCTTACAGCAATCTTTTAAGGCAGCATCTGCTATATTCCTAAACACTTATGTAGAGCCTGATGCTGAAACTTTAAAATTGTAACAATACAAAAATAAAAATGGCAATGTTTCTTCTGAAGTTAAGCCAAACAGGGAATTGCAGAGATCCCAATAGTGATCTATTTTCTGAAGATCCTGGTATGGGACAGCATCCATTACAATAACATCTTGACCTAACATACCCTTTAGTCTGCTAAATTCTTCAAAGCTATTTCTTCCAACACTTCTTGCTTGTGTAGAGTTGCCAATCTGGGCATCTCAACCTTCTAATTCCTTTCTCAGATGAGATTTTTTTTTTGAGTTAGTGCCAAATGCTGCATTTCTATAGCTTTCAAACAACTGCCAACTCTGTGCCATCTGTTAGGCTCCATGACGGTATGTTTTAGGTGGTGAGAAACAGTGAAATATTGTAACTACTTCAGATGTCTGAGTGCTTAAATTTTTACAAAGGGTTAGCAGGTTTAATTTGGAGTCTCCTTGGAAGAACTTAAATGTTAACAAGAGATTGAAACCAATCAGAAGTTGGCAATGTAGCAATCAAGCTTCTTGCCTCATCTAAATTTAAAAGTGGAAAACTGAAGTGGTAGAAATCTTTATTTACAAGCCCCACTAACATTCTTTCAAAATAAAAAAGTGGATAGCTGCAGCCTAGTTCTAGATTTAAATGCATACCTCCACATATAGGAAAAAAGGCAATTTAAACTTTGAACTAAAAAGATCAAGAAATACATAGACAGACTCCAGGAAATGGCTAAACTAGCATTGTCTGAAAGGCTCCATTGTAGCCTTAAAATGTTAACTTTAATTATTAAATGTAAAGGTTATCGATAATTGGATTAAACTATAATTAGAGTTATCTTTGCTAGGCATTGAGAAGATAATGCAGTAAGAAGCAGTTCATTTTAAATTGAATAGCTTTACAATAATTATTCTCCATATTTTTATCACTTCCTTTTTTATCAGGCTAGAATTAGAATTTGGAGGATATATTTAAGGGGCTGCAGATTATGGAACTCTGCCTCTAAATAAATATAAATATATGTACTGTATAAATATATGGTACAAATACTTATTATACCTTCTACCACAAGGCAGTGGTAATGTTCAGATTACACTTACTTTTGTACATTTTAATAGCCACTAGAGCTGTGCAATGTTTTGAAAGGATGCTTCTCTTTGATGTAGGATTGTATGAAGCACTCCTGCAAATTTGCTTTGGTTTTTTTTTTTTTTTAGTAACTTTATTAAAGTTTACAACTTACAAGAATACAAACTAAAAAAAAAAAGAATAAAGAGGAAAAAAGTAAAAGGTGCAGAAAATAAAAATAAAAAAGTGGCCTCTACTACAACTGCTTTTTTGCCCACCCATGTTTAGGTGAACCTGTAGGTCACAGGTACAAAGTAAATCTGATGCAAAATGTAATTATAATCATTTTTGGATTATAATGTTATATATTGATTGTTTACTATTCAAAATGTGGTGGTTGTTTCTTTATAGAATTAAATTTTAGTCTGGCATTTAGTACTGATTTAACTTATTGCTGCTTATTATAGTTTTGTCAGTGATTAGTTCTGTTAACCAAGTACATTCAGATCCAGTTCCAAAGAGATAATTATATGTGTCTTAGTTTTGTTTTAAAAGGTCCTATTTTTATACTAATGTTCTTCCTTTTTTATTCTTTAAAAATATTAAATTCCTCCCTAAGTGGGAGGAGCAAGAGAAGTAAAGTAAAACTGCCACATTTGGTCAAACAACTTTGCTGTACTTGAGCTGCTGGATAAAAGCACTTTGTTGAAGAAAATGGCATTGCTTCCATGATGCACGGCCCTTCCTCAAGACAAAATTGTGTCACCCTCAAGAGTAGTTTCTTGATTCATCATACTAATGATAATTTCATGACATTTCTGTGTAGTGGCTGTAAACAAGTTACACTGAATATAATGCAAACATGAAACAAAAAACGGATAGAACGGGGAACAGCTGTACTTAAGATTTCTGGGGGGAAAATTCTTTCCATCTTTCTTTTTTCAATGACAGCTCCAGATACAGTTTCAAAAATCAGTCTGGCTGCGATGTGTCTTGAGTCATTTTGTACCAAATGACATTGATTAAAGCCTTGTTAAATGGATAAATAGCAGTTGGTAAACCTAAAGCTTTTCTAAAATATAGCAAAACATTTTTAAAAATTAAATCCATATTTAACCAGTGAACAAAGTTTTATGAGAATCAAGCTGTCAAAGTTGAACACCTTTGTTTTGTTTTTTTTTTTTTTTAGGACAAGCACAGATACATATTTTGGCTGTCAAAATCTGTCTGTTTTCCCATGAAGAAGAAAGTTTATATGCTTTGTGCACATTTGAATGACAGGAAGATCTGAGCTTTATAAAGCATAAACAATCACAACAGATTTCAGGCAAGCCTAACCACTGACGAACACATGTCAAATGAAACAAAAAGGTTTGGAATGAGGTTTAGCCCACTGAATGCGTAATGAAATAACCCTTCAAAAATAACACATGTCATGAAACTACACATACAAGGAAGTAAAAGCCAAGTCCGTAGGGCTGCCATATTTAGAACCATGATGTCAAGACTGAACAAATAAGGAAGGAGGTGGAAGTATCATTTTTAATCTATGAAATAAAGAAAGGGATTTGATTAGCTTGAAAAGAGAAAACTGAAAAGAGAATATCTTACCCTCTTTGAGTATGGAAGGGATATTCTATAAAAAGAAGGGAACGATCTTCTCTCTGTTGTTTCAGAATGCAGAACAATAATGGGAGAATAATGAAGTCAATATTCTAGAAGGCAGCTACTGAATGAATGCTAACAAAAATCTTTCCAAGAGCAACAGCATTAGGACTCATTAAATCATAAGGAGAATGAGTTACCCATCCCTAGATGTGTTCAAGCCAGATAGATCTCTATAGCAGATGCTACAATAGAGGAGCAAATTAGACCTAATGGTCCAAATGGTTCATTAAACTAAAAGATTCAAGGATTCTATTACTTAGCTCTTTGACTGTAACACTTTGTCTAGCATTGTAGTTACACTTTCCAAAATATGTTCAGTTTTGCCTGAACCATAGTTAAAACACTCAGAAGCACAGCTCAGTGCCCCAACGAAATTTATCTAATTCAGTATAGCCACCAGCAATGCCCATGTCTATTAGCCAACTAAATTAGCAGCCATATTTCTTCAAAGCTGTTAAAATAGGAGGATGATATGAAAAGAATTTTGTGAAGAAATGCTGTCTTCATGGTTTATGAATTACAGATTATTTGTTGTTCACACAGTGTGGTCAGAAATTATCAAAGCAAAAGGCTGATTAGCACACCAAGAAATAGAATCGAAAGGGCTAACTCTGTCTTTATTGATCTCTCACCCACTGTCAATTCCATCAATCATTGTATCCTTCTGGAGTGACTCTGAATGTTGAGAGTTGGTGGCACCATTTTGTGCTGGTCTTGTTCCTGCTTCTGAGATAGATTCCAGTTAGTGTTGATAAGGGAGGAGAAGTGCAGCCTGTATCCCCTATTATTTGCGATGCCACAGGCTTGGTTGTTTCTCCTTTCCTGTGTAACATGAATATGAGGAGAGGTCATCTGTTAGTCTGAGATAAGAATTTCATGAGAAACAAATGGGGATTTTTTACACCATATTTTTCTCTCAAATGGTTTCATATTTATCCATAGCAGACCAAATGCATTAGTTTCACTGGAAATATTATTCATATTGCAGTAGTGAAATAGCAGTGACCATAGAAGGGATCTCTATTTTCTTCACTTAACAAAATAAATTGTAAAATTGAACAATTTTGACATACCAGCTATAAATGACTCCTCAGAATTTTCTCCTTCCTTCTTTAAACAACTTCCTCAACTTTTCTTCATAAGTTTTTTTCTTACAGGCCTCTCATCTTTCCAGGGTGAAGGAGAAATGCCTGTAGTCTACTATGGCATACCACTTAAGTTATTAGAATAAGGCTGGGGAGATCCAGATTCAAATCCATTCTCCCTTACAGAAGCTTATTGGGTAAATTTTGGGCAGTTTTGTATTCATAGCCCAATCTTTCTCATAAGATTGTTTTTGGTTATAGACAGACAGACAGAATGAGATGTGCAATACTTTGAACTTAACAGAATATGGAATACAAATCTAATCAATTAATAAATAATTGGATAGATCAGTTTGTTTGATTTTCTCTGGATAGGTTCTATCTTGTCAATGTCTTTCAAAAGTGTTGATATATTGCTTGTTCACATCAACATCTGCCAAGTTGCAACTTTCATAGTAACTTCTCAGATCCAATTGAGGCAACCACATAAGTAGTCCATTATACTACCAGGAAGATGTTGGGACAATTATAAAAACTGAACTGTAGACAGCTAGGTAAATTATGAAGGATAGGAAGGAGAAATACTCCTAGTTCAGTATGTACTTAGCATGTAGAAGATACATATGTACTTTCTATAACTTTAAGACTTAGAATTCTTTATCTATGTTTCTTTTCTGGGTCTACATGAAAACTCAAATGTACTTCTACATTTATTTCTCCTAATGTATACATTTTTTGCATGCATTTCCTTAGCATAACCTTTTTTTTTAATATACATTTTATTGGTTTTTTAAATTTTAACATCAAAGTGCTCAGGAAAACTGTGGTGGAAGGGTAATCAATCATAACAAAGCAAGTCATATATACTGTATATAACTAAAATTAATAACTTAAAAAATAAAAATTCCCCCCTCTATTTCCTCACATGATATAACAAATTTAGTTTAATCTATTTCTTCTTAAAATTCAATCAGTCCACAGAAGCATCCCTACTATTACATCTACATAAATCACGCCTGCTTTTAAGCTCCACTAATTTCAATTAAAATATTCCAATTGATCTTAAACAAATATATTAATAAAATTTTGGGTATCCCTTCTACAACACACATTATATTCCAAGAGTAACATTCTAATATTTTCATATACTGTATATTCCATCTCTTAATTTAATACATCATTAATTAATACCCTTTCTTCTCTTATCATAGATCTCTCTAATTCTTCTGCTATTACAAAATAGTTTTCTATATAAACAGAGTAAAAAAACAAAAAAGAATCATTTCGATCTGTTAAGTAAAATTTAACTCTCAACCAAATTAACTATCGTATCTAAACATATTATTACACCAATTATTATCTTACTGCTTTCATTTACTCAATTAGATTGTCCAATCAGTCCAAATTTCTAAAGCCTTTTTGACCCAATAATTAAAATTTTTAAATCTAACTCTGCCTTTTTTTCTATACCAAGCTGGTTTCCATAATGTCGCTTCTATGTCATCAAATCTCAGTATTTGAATACTAATGTTTATCAACAAATTGATCTGATCAAATATCTCTTCCCCTTCTTCCAGTGTCGTATACCCAATATAGTCCATTTTATTCCATATTATAATTTCAGCTTGCTTATCCAGGTTGTCATAACTTTCAATCGATTGCATCTGGCTGTCAATTTCTGTTAATTTTGGCAATGGGAGAACTTCACTTATAGTCATTTTTTGATCTTCAAAATTTTCCATTTGTACATAGACTTGTGAAATATCCTCCTCTGTAGTAGTTAGTTGATTTATAGAGTAGTTATTTAAGGTCTCAATCTGGGATTTTGGGTCCAGAATTTTTCTAAAGTTCAGTTGATCAGTGAGTTCTTCCATCTCAAATTGTGTACACTGTTGCATATAAGCTTCTTCTTGGCCTGTAGATTGGTCTTTTAAAATTTGGGGCTCAGCTTGTGATTCTAGAAGATGGTCTTTAGTTTTTCTCCATAACTTCATCTCCTCTGTCATTTCCAATATTTTTTCCAATATCAGCTCATAATCCAGTCCAGAATTCAATTGATCAGTAACTTCTTCTTCCATCTCAGGTTGTGTATACTGTTGCATATAGGCTTCTTCTTGGCCTATAGATTGATCTTTTAAAATATGAGGCTCAGCTTCTGGCCCTGCAAAACAACCTTTAGTCTCTCTCCATAACTTCATCTCCTCTGTCATTTCCAATACCTTTTCCAATATCAGCCCATAGTAAAGCTGTGGGCAAAGGTCCTCCATTTCCACAGCAAAAAAGTCTTTTAAAGTTTTTATGGAAACTATATTAAAAGTCCATATACATCCGCCTCCACAATTTTCAAATCACAAACATAACCCACAGCTGTTTCCAAGCCTTTATCTTTTCTTCTTATTAATTCCTGAAGTAGTGTTCTCCAAGTACTATTTTCACCACAAAATGTCCTCAGTAAGCTATAAAATGCTTTTTCTTTACATGTTAAAAGCCTTTATCTCATTAATCATGACAACGAGAGAGACAGAAAAGAGCAAATATGTTCAGTATAGTGAGTAAAATAATGCTCTAAATTAGGAATCCTTCCAGGGATGCCCAATATCCAAAAGATTCAAAATAAGTGCTATTCTTCAGTTTTGTTTAAAGTATTATTATTATTTTTTCCCCCAAGCAGACAGAAGCTGCTTTCTTAAAACAGGGAAGTCATCCAAAAAGCAAACTCTTTGCAGGAAAAATAGTTCAAGATGGAGAGAGGGAGGAAAGGACTCGCCTGGATTCACCATGGTGGTTCTTTATGCTTAGATGATTTTCTGACTTCAGCTAGCACAGTGAAGTGATCGGCCATTTTACTGACCGATCTTCTCCATCGGCCCTACGGAGTTAGCTCAGACTGTAGGGGGAGCCTCCGCTCCACCGCAGCTGAGCAAAAGCCTCCTTGACAGTGGTTGCTCCTCCAGGGCGATTTAGGACCCGCATAAGAGTCTACCGATAGAGAGAAAGCAGCCAACAAAGAGCGACGAGCTCTTTGTATGGCTGAAAGTGCCGTGATCCGGAAGCAGAAGTCTGCATAACCTTTGATATTTCATGTGCCCCAGCACGTGCCTGTTTAGATAAAACAGCTTGACAAACATTAGGTTGGAAATTTGGTTTGTTTCTATTACTGTAAAATGCAAATAAGGCACATTTTATGGGACCATTGTCAAGTGGGCCATCACTTACTTTCTCATAAATAAAACAATTTCAGGTAGGAAACTGAACAGATGCTTACCAAATTAAATTATCTCTAAACTCATTCTTAAGCAGTCTGAATCATTCATTCATTACCATCAAACAGATAATATAGGAAAGAAGTTAATAGATTTAAGTGAAACACCCATTCATCAAAGAAAATTCTTTCACTCAGCTCCTTAAAGCTACAACATACTAAGATGGACATTTTATGTTAAGCATTTTTTAAATAAATGCCATGCCAGGCATAACAAGACAGTCTGACATTAGAGAAATAATGGAAAAATCAATCACTACAATGAACATGGTAGAACAAATGCTGTGTTTTCAAACATCTACCACTGTGGCCTTTTCACAGGTTTTCACAGTTATGTTTCTTTTATTTGCAAACTACATTAAAGATTGTACCAAGGGAATGGGAATTACTTAACATTTTTTTTCTAGCTGTTCCATACTGGGATATTGAATTTATTTCAGTGACTTTGACTTGTCAATGTATTCTGCCTTGTATATGCATTCATACTACCCTGATATTCCTCTGGAGAGTCAATGCCTTTACAAAAGGCATTTCTGAATGCAAATCACTGTGGCCATAGATTTAATTAATTCAAGTCCAGTGGTAGAAAATGCTACATACAGTAAATAATATGTTTATTTATGTGAATTATTCCTCTTTAACATTCACTCAAATGAAATTCTGGTATTATTAGTTATGGGTAATAACTTTAGAAGAGAATTATTAATTCATGTAAATAAATCTAATACCTTATTTGTTTATTCCACATTGCTGCTTCAGTCAGTTTTGACTTTAAATCACATTAATACTAAAAGAAAAAAAATCAGCTTCAGATTTGCCCATCTAAATCTCAGTAACTGTAGGAGATGATCAGCCTGAGGGAGGGGTAAAATGCATCATCAATCATGAGTCCCTGCATGCCCACAAGAGAGTCCAGCCCACCTTGAATTACTTTGTTAACTCTTCCTCATTTTTCTTGACCTAGTAGCTCAGATTCTTATAGAGAGCTTAAGCTTGCAATAAATCTTTATACTCATTTGAACTGCCTGAATCTCCTGATTTTCCCTATACTTGACAGTAATATATGCATGATCTATATTCTCATCTACAACCAAATCATGTATGATACTATTCTTTTTTTAATATATTTTATTGATTTTTTTACAATAACAATCTTTAGTGCTTGGTAAACAACATGTTGTCTGGGTGCATATATTTAAAAATAATCAATAATTATTATTTTCTATAGTTCCATAATCAATATATTGATTAATGATATATTGCTTTGATCTTCTCTTCTTCCAGTAGTATTCTCCTTTTGTCAATATTAAACAAATATAGTTCTTAATATTTTCAATACATACAAAGTTGGATATAAACATTTTTCTTGTATTTGTACAAATAACAGTAACATCAGCATCTAACAGTGATGGCAAACCTTTTAGAGTCCGAGGGCCCAAACTGCAACCCAAAACCCACTTATGCATCATCGGGTGCCGGGTGGGTGTGGCCCATTGGCTGGGTGTGGCCAATTGGGTGGGTATGGCCCATTGGGTGGGCGTGGCTGCAGTGGTAATGGCAGACTGGATGGGACTAAAAAGTTCCATCAATACCAACTTTGCAAGATCTTTTTTTCCCTGCGAGAAGTTGAAATTGATTGATTGATTGAACCTTTTTTTTTTTTGCACATGGTGGCGGAGGCCTAAAGTGAAAAGGTTTTATAAAACCCAGCTGAAGGCCTAGGACTGGGGCGACGGCGCGCGTGCCCATAGAGAGGGCTCTGAGTGCCGCCTCTGGCACCCGTGCCATAGGTTTGCCACCACTGGCATATAACATCTTTTCTGATCAGCTTATGTTTCAATTGTATTAATAAAAGTCATCTTGTTAAGTCACTATATGTCTTGTTTTCAAGATTTTTATTTAAGTTTAATTTCCCCTCTGTAATCAAACCATTCTTATCAGTCTTAATTTTCTCAAAGTTAATTACCTTTAAATATCCAAACTTTCCATTCACATAACACCATCCCAATATTTTTACATTTCATATATTATAAAAAAAATATTGTAGTACTTGTATATCTTGTCCCTCTGAATGTAGGTCCCCTTTATTTCCATAATTTATCTATTATTTTAACCATATTCAAACAAGTGTTTAATCATATAGTATTCCATCTGATAAGTCGAATCAAATCTCTTGAATCTAACTCTAACCTTCTTTTGCCAAGTAGCTTTCCAAGTCAATGTGTTCATCTTGCCAGGGGATTATTCCTGTATTTTTGTAAATTCTGTTGGGAATAGAAAAGACAAGTTAAGGAAAACATACATTTTTTGTCTCCCAAACTCAGATGATTTTCCTGGCTACTGTATAATCCATTTTGCTGGATCTTCTTTTCTATTTTCAAGTTTTTTTTGAAGCCCTGAAAGATAAGATACCTTTTCCAATTGCATTGTTATGGCAAAATCTTGCAAGTTTTCTTTTGTTTGTATTAAGCTATGCTTCTCTTCATCTGTAGCTTTGCTCTTTCAGTCACTGTCCTCTGGTTTGTGTTCTGCTATCTGGTTGTTTGTTCATTCTTTGTTGTTGGTTTCTGAGAGATTTTTAATTGTAAGTTTAGGTTAAAGATGTGCTCATTTTTGTCGGCAAAATTGTTTTTAATCTCATCATGATTTGACACCATTGTCATTTGAATCTCTCACAGCATTGCATACTTTTCCTCCTGGAAAATATTTGCCTTGTCTTGAAGTATTGCCCTGCAGATCTCTGATATTCCAGGCTGGGGCCTTCAGAAGGAGATATAAGTGTGGTTTCCTGCCACTTTTAGATAGGTATGCAACATCAATTTTATCTCTCCCCTCCATATATTCTTTCACTGGTACCATAGTCTCTATGATTAGCCTTGATAAACCAGCCAATCTTAAAATCCAAACAACCAAATCTTATATAGTTCTTATCTTTATATATGGTTTTTATAATCCAGTCTGTTTCCAATTGTCAAAGCACCACTGAAAGCAATATTTTACAACAGTTCTTATATTCAGGGTTCTTACAATTATCAGCCAGCCAAAACTGCAATTGAGAATGTTTAACCATCCAGTAAATTCCCCCCTAGAAGATTAATCAAAAGTCAAGGTTTTTCTTTCTCTGCAAACAATGCTTGATCTTAGAAATCACAGCTCAGTAAGTGCTTATAATCCCAGAAAGTCAGCAGTTTTTAAAACAAATATAGTTCTCAATCTGTAGTAGGTGGCCCAGTGTATTTTCTTTGCTCTGTTCCTAGCTTTCTCTATTTGGCTAGAAGTCACTGAGGTTCAAAGTTGTTTTTTATTTCTGGGCATCTTGCCAATTTCTGAGTGAATGCAGCTGTGATTCTATCCCCCACTAGATGTCAGTAGCTATTCATTTTCCAACTTTTAAGACAAAGAATTATTTTTTTATAATTTCATCAATACTCTTTCAGATGTGAAATCCTTAATGGTTTTCATAATTTTCAGATTTATCCAGACTATAGTATTATTAACTTCATTTCAATATATATCTGTCCCCCATAAAAATTTAATCGCCACTACCATCTATGGGAGGATAGGGATGCGATGCCTTCCCTTCTCACTTTCAGAGGATTTTTTTCTTCTTGGGGATCTTTTCCAGGAAATCAGTTACAAGATAGAAGAGAGAAGATCAATAGTCTTATCCAGTTCCAAGCACGCACTTCACAGTTGTTCTAGTTAGTGATTTTGGACTTCAGCTTCTGGTAGCTTGGGCTAGTCACTGATGTGCAGCTAGCCTTTCTCCTGTCGGGTTGGAGGGCTTCCCCGGTTCAAATGGATCAACCGCCGTCTTTCTATGATCCATGGAGGGGGGCTCCTTCATCGCCTCTACGGGGCGACTTAGACCCATTTAGGGTCCCTGGTAGGGCAAAACCAGCTGTGTGGTGTGGAGTTCCGCAGTCCCTCGGCCATGCGCTATGGCACAAAACCGGAAGTCCCTGTATACTATTCTTCTTCCAAATAAATTTGTATTCAATAGCATCAGCAAAGATATTTAGCAATCTAGATAGCTGGTTTCAAGTTGAGACCAAAAGGTCGGAAATTGTAGGAAAAGAGCAGGCAGAGCTGGAGGGCAAAGTTAAATGTGTCATCAGTTTAAAATCTTTTATGTCACCACAAATGATCCAAATCTAGCCCCCCCTTGAATTCTGTTGACCGTTATCTAGCACCAGTTTAGTGCTAACCATTAGCTGATTAGATTCTTGTGTATAGGATTGAATAAATCTTCTGTGCTGCAGCTTAACATACATATATGATTCTTTGCACCTGAAAAACACAGTATTGACCTCAAGGTATCATAATAGTATAAATTAAGTATATTTTGTATTATTTAGGATAACACAAATTAGAAATATGTTTATGCTTACTGGACATCTCAATAAATGTTAATAAAGCATTGGCTGTTAACTTGATTATGTTGAGGTAAAAAATGGTGAGAGGACATTTATTCATATGATATAAGCTTGTCTTATTTTTGCCTCCATTTGTTTTTGTACCAATTATATAATAATAACATAGTTTTACAAAAATTAGTGTGGTTTAAAAAACTTGGAACTTATTACAATAAGAATAATTATAAATCTATTGAATGTGATGGTGTAGCAAAAGAAGAGATCACTTTTAATTGTTCTAAAGGGTAATTACAATTTACAATTGTGGGTTTATGAGCTATCTGTAAAGTAATATAGTGAAATGACTGATCAATATTACTCTAAATGAAAATGTTTTAATCTACTCATTTAAAAATTACGGTGATTTTTTACCTCCTATATATTAAACAATATCTTTTAGCTGTTCTTTTTTCTTATCTTGCCTCTACTTCTTTTTATGTTTTTTTCTTTTTCTTTCTTTCTCTCTCTCTTTTTTGTATAGTAGAGAAATAAGAGAATAAGAATGTTACTTAAGACACAAACAAACCACATTACAATATTAGATGCAGAGATATAAACCTTGCAACTGTTTGAAATGCAAAGTCTTCATTTTTTTGGTTGCCACCCAAGTGACCCTTTTCACTTGATTATTTCTATCTTCTTGTTTCTTTATTAAGAATATGAAATTTGAAGATTTCTTCAGGAACTGGAAACAAATTGCTTAAGATTTAAAAAAAATCCTGGAGAAATGTATTAGGGTTTGATTCTTAAAAAACCCTTTTCCATTTTAGTCTCTTCAATCATCTGTGATATCATCACCTCCTTTATTGTTCTGGCAATTAGAAAGGACATAACTTGAGACTGAGGAGAAAAGAGGAAGGGGGAGGAGAAGTGGAGAGAAAGTAAAACTGGTTGTACCAACTGGTATTTGAAACAACAGCATTTACAGCCACATATCAAACTAGAGAATATGATAGTAATATGGTGATCTCATGCTCAGAGACAGTATGATATCATGAGCTAGATGCTGAGGAGGAACTAAAAGGATAGTAACTTTTATTCCCTTCTTGAAGCTAAGATCCTGAAGTGACTTAGTCTGGTTTATCAGAGCTGTTCAGATGCTGCATTCAAAATATGCAGTCTGGAGTTTCTTTTTTTTAACCAAATATTTGTTGGACTGTGATTTCCTCTCTTCTCTTATTCAGCTGAAAGATTTAAGAAAGTTGACTGTCATTTCAGTTCCGTATCCACAATGCCTGTTGATCTAACTGTAGATTTTTAGGGGGAATGTTTTGTTTTACTTCATTACCTGAACCTATTGATCTTTTCAGGCAATTTCACCATTATTGTAGCAAAGTTGTGTCATAATAAGTGCTTGGCAAGTTCTATGAAGAACCAGTTTAGAATCTTGGGCTAAATAACTCTTTACCAGAGGACTATTGAGTAGTAGATAATCTGGTCTAGGAGTCCCTTGTGGGTTTTACTCTGCTAGTCATTGCTGACTGTAGGGGAGTGTGTTCATCTCTGTTTCAAGGCCATTGAATCAATACTGTCTGAAAACATTTCTACAATGTTTTGAGGTAAAAAATGACATCACGGAGTGCTGTTACCTTCCCACTGAAGTGGTACTTATTTATCTACTTTCATTTGCATGCTTTTGAATTCCTAGGTTGGCAGGAGCTGGGGCGAGGATGGGAGCTTACCCCATCGTGTGGCACTCAGGCTTTTCCAGTCTTAAACTGCTGAGCCATTGCGCCTCCCAATCTATTGGCATAAATTTGCTCTTCTAGACTTATAGACGCTGCCTTTGTAACTTTGCAGGAAAAGTTTCCAAGCAGTATTTGAAGAAGAGAAAGAAACTAAATGAATTTTCCTTTGCTATAAAATACATTTGATATAGGGAAATGTCAAATTAAATTGGGTCAGTGTTTCTTTCAGATGCCATGTCAGACTGTAAAATGACCTAATCTTGAGGTGTAATATTTTTAATACGCTTCTCTCTAGCTGTACTTTGACAATGGATCAGGTAGTCAGACAGTATTACCTAGGAGCAAGCTTTAGTTTGGTCACCTTCTGAAACACATTTCATCACTTCTGTCATGAGATCCAGCTGATTAAGTTCTCACTGGTCCATCATTACCTCCTCTCTCACTTCCCTACTTTCACAATTTCTCTTGTTGTCAGAAAACCACTTTTTACTCTTTATAAATTAAAAAATATTTCAAGGCTGAACTCCCGTCTCTTTGGCAACGGTTTTTCTGTGCAAGTATGTTTGGGGAAAAAAATACATCTAGCTAATGATTTCAATGAGTTACATAGTAAACAACATCTGAAGGTCAAACACAACAACAACTGAACTTATTCTAAAAGCAAAGGAATTTTTAGAAACGTTTAAATGGAAATTGGAAAAAAATGCAAATGGAAATGACAAAGAGATCCAGCTCTCTGGACTCTGAACAGCTACAACAAGAACCTGAGAGAAACACCATATTAAGCATTACAGGTTATGACTTTTGGGATAAATGTGGATTATAAATGCCTAATGTGGAATATAAATGGAGTAAACATTCCTCAGAAAAGAAGAAAATTATTTCACCATTTTAAAAAGTTGAACCGAGATATAGTCCATTTGCAAGAAACACACATTAGGAAAAAAACGATACCAGTAGTCCTTGATTTATGGCTATTCAAGTTAAAAGAAAGATTTAAGGTAGATAATAGGACATTTGGAACTGAACAGCAGAACACAGAATTTGAATTGAACTATGAAAAAAAAGGTGAACATGTAATTGCTAAAATGTATAAACTTTTATTGAAATTTGAAATGGAAAAACAACAAGAAAAAGACTATGATAAAATGGGCTAAGAACTTTGGACACAGTATATTGGGGAACAATGGAGATATATGTGGTTAAAATGATTGAAATTTATATTATGTTATAACCTAAAATATTTTTTAACAAATGATACACTGTCAGTATATAACTTCAGAAAAAAATGTCTAGAATTATTAAGGTACTTTTCATTTATGTTGGAAATATACACAGTGTGAAAGGTCATTTTATCATGCCTGGTGGTCTTTTAAAAAAGCCAGAAATTTGAGTTCAAATACATATAATGACACAAAGAATTTTAAAGATCAACATTCAATTGCAACGGTGGCAAAAGGGGGAGTGAGTCTGTGCAATGCCCAACTACTCAAGCGTCCCAGTGGCCAAGAGGCCACGGCCCATAGGTTGGGGACCTCTGCTTTAATGTACTGTTTAGTAGGGCAGTATCAAGTCTCACAGCAAGATCCATTTTGATTTAAGACTGTTTCATACAAGGCTTTCCTATTGAACAGAAGCCACACAGCAAAGTGAAATTGTCCATTTTTATATTTTGACTGAAGGCGTTGATTTTCCATGTCAGAGGCCTTCTTGGCTCCATTAATCAGAGTTGGGGCTGTTCCACAAAGCAAGGAAAGTAGTGTTTTCCATAGCTCTAAGGATGCAGTTACTGTATATGGAACATTGTGGTCTTAGGAATTCCTTGATCTAGTTTCAATCCCTTGTCATCTTTGTCTCTCAAGTTCTGAAGTATATCCTGTGCCTCAATTCTGCATTTAATACCCCCCCCTCTCTCCCTCCCTCCCTCCCTCCCTCCCTCTCTCTCTCTCTCTCTCTCTCTCCATCTATCAATCTTTTATCATCTATCTTTCTACCTGTCTAACTCTGTCGGTCAGTCTGTCTGTCTATCATCTATTATTTATCTGTCTGTCTCTTTGTCTGTCTGTCTATCATCTATCTGCTGTATCTGTCATGACAACCGTTGTCTTTTCTCTTTGGCTGATAAAGAAAGATCTTCATTTCCTTGAAATTTAATATATTGCTCCATCTGACCATAATTGCCCTTAAAGCAATGAGTCTTCCTGCTTCCTCATTTGTCAAATTCTCAGCATTAAATTCTTAAGTTATAATTAAAGTGAATAAGGAAATTGTTCTGCATAGAAGAGCCTCATTATTCCAAGCTGATTAATGCTACTTCAGACTCCACATTGAGAATGGAAGCTATAGAATTTAAGAGGCAGCAGTGGCTTTTCTGTGAAATTTTCTGCCAATCTTTTATGTTCAATGAGGGAATATAGTTTAGCATTCAGTCACTAAGGAAGGCTTAAGCCATCTGATTTAGACAAACAATGCTCCATTTAATTCCCTAGATTTGAATTGGGGGGAAGGTTTTTTTTGTTGTTTTTTTTAAAAAGACATTTGTGAAGAAACTAATTACTCTTGGTAGTTATGAGTTGCAGTTATTTTCTAGGTGGATTCATCTAGCTTTGAGCAGAAAACGCTGTAGGGCTTATGGGAAAGTGGGTGGTATGGTTTGTTAATCAAGATACATTCATATAAAATCATATTATCCTATGACTTTGGAAAAGAACCTTGAAGGTTTCAACTTTTTAAAGCATTTCATATTTGCTTAAGATGTTTAAAAGGTTACTTCCTATAGATAAAGAAGTGTTGATGGCTAAGGTGGCACAAAATATCAAACTTCTGAAATGGGGAAAAAAAACAAAGGAATTGAATTACATTTCTTGGACATAGGTAACCCTCTTTAGGCAAATTGCTTATCCTTATATAGGCCAATATTCTGCCTAATGCAGCTTCCAAAATCTTTGCTAAAAGTGTTTGTACACACCTATGCTATGGCATCCAGATTCTGTTTTTATATGAGAAAAAATATCATATAGAAATAAAATAGATCAAGGTCCTACATATTATAGAGGACCTGGGAATCAGTGAGTCCCACAAGTCACTCTGAATGGAAAGTGGTCATTTTCCCTCCATTGGAACTGCTTCCCAAATGCATGCTTTAATTTTGCCACCTGCTTTTCATAGAACATGTATCAATTATGCACGCAGTAAACTATTTCCATCCTTGATTGCAATACTTCTATTTGCTAAATTCTTTCATTATCAATAACCTCAGTTATGCCTATGAAGCTATTAATGATTAATCATGCCCAAAGAGCAATGATGGAGCCTATCATGAATAGTACAAATAAGGACCTTTTTCCTTCTCAACAATCACTTTTGCATTTAGCAGCAATTCTCTCTTTTATATATATTTAAATTAACCATTGTTAATACGCAAATTTACAGTAGATAATTACTCCAAAATGGGACAATAGAGTCACCCTTGGGTTCTATTTAGAAAATTGGAAATGAAGGGTGATTAATGCATTGGTACTATAAGCTTTCCTTTCTTACAGTCTGAAGATTGTCTTCTTTTGGCCAACTGTTCCTGTATTCTTGTTTATTAGTACTGGAGCATCTTCAGAGAAATTCAAGGACAGACAATATTACATGTTAACTTCAGCATCAACACACTATGGTACTTCTGTTTTTCTTTAATTATTTCCACAAAATTAGGCATACCTTCTAAACCTCACCCAGCAGATTTAATACAGGAAGATAAAAATAAATGCTCATCTGTGGAACAATTTTCCCAAACATCTTTTCTTCCTTTAAATATGGTAGCACTGTCTTTGGTAAAAATGGGGAACCCATTGACTGCTTATATTCTATAGCCTTCTACTTAGTCCCTTCTGAGAGGAAAATTGTTCTGCTTTTTGCCGCTTCAAAACATCCAATAACCCCTCTGCTGAAGTCCAGTATCAAAATGGCTGCAGGCATCTGTAAATTGAAACAAAATAAATTATATTCCTACAATACCCATCCCCTTGCAAGAAGATGAAGTACAAATGATCACCATCTGAGCCCTCTAGAGCCATCTCTGCCATGCAGATTCAAATTAATGCCATGCCTGATTCAAATTAATGCCATGCCTGATTCAAATTAATCTCGACTCCTAGTGACTTTATGGATAGGTGTTATTTTATGTATTTATTTATCTATGTACTGTGTTTAATATAGCCCATTGCTTGGCAACAGTAAGAAATAGTTACTACTGCCTACTTCTGGATTTTTTTAAAGTTTCTCATTTAGCATGCGGCCTTCAAATTTCTTAATGTTCTCCCACTCCAGCTCTAACCACATCTACCCTCTTAGCCTTCTCAAGATGACCCACTTGCTATGACTGCTATCAAAGGGTCAAAAGCAATTGAAGGATCCAAGCTGCAGGTCCAAGTGCTTCTAGGAAAAATAGCTAGTTGCCAACCAACACAGTGAATAGGAGTCCTCTATATTTGCAGAAGAAATTCAACAAGATGCTGAAAAATTGGAGGTTTTTCTGTGAGGAGATGATTGTGGAGGAGTCCTTGAGAAAAGTGAAAGGGATTTTTTTAAAATACTCATCTATCCATTGAAGGAAGTCAGGTTCCCTCATGTCAGCCTTGAAGAATGCTGCATCCATATTTAGTTATGGTGTGGAGTGAGCTATAAGTATCCATTTCTTTCAACCATGTTACTTGTTCACTGTTCTCAGACACAGATGCATCACTATGTCCTACTGATCTGTCCTAAATTGCAATTGTTTGCCTATTTGCTTGACCCGAATACAGTGATGTAATGCAGTCTGGATTCCATTTTTATATTTTATTAGTTTATCAGAATATAAAATACAAAAATACAAAGAAAATGAAAATAATGAGAAATAGGGGAGGAAAGGGGGAAAGGAAAAAATGTAGGATAAAAGGGAAAAGATAAAGAAAACCATTGACTCCCGACTCAGTAATAACATACAACTTTTTACTTTTACATAATAATATATACTAGCTGTTCTGTAAAAACCTATCTAGTCAGCAAAACCCAAAATCAAAGTTTCATTTTTTTCTCCACCTCAATCCCAAAGTCCAAAACCAGTTTTCAAGTAGAAACAAAATTAATTGTAATCTTTTCTTTACTTGTACCAATTGTTTTTGCCATCTTGGCTAACACCATCAACGTTTGCAGCATTTGTCCATTGTAGGAATCCTTCCATAATGCAGTCTGGATTCCCAGGGGGAGGGAATGCATTCCAGAGTAATAAATGGCAACTCAGTTCAGATAGTTTGTGTGAGAGAAAGAGGGTGAAGGTAGCCCCTCCCTAATAACTCCTAAAATATATGCTTCCTGTAGATATGGTAGTAGTCTGCTTCAGTTTGGCAGGACTCTGTCTGTAGGACATCTGCAGATGTAAAGACATCTGCTTGGAAGAATCACTATGTCTCTTTCTTGGTTTTTGGAGTCTGGCAAACACCTAGGTAATATGGTATAATCTAAATCATGCTTTCATAATGGAAAAATGATGTCATCCTTCTCCACATCTGAAAGTAGCAAGAAGTTAGGAGTGTAGGATATATGACACCACTTTCCAACTCCTCAACTGATTGCCCTGTAATATCTGCCACCATTGTACCTATGTAGCTCTGCCCAAGGTTGAGATGGACTTTGCTGTGCTACATAATTAGAGGTGCCAGGAGTTTTCTTCAAGCAAAATACATATTCTATAACTGATTTAAAAACAGAAACGATCCCATATTTTTATATGTGAAACCAAATAAATTCTGGAGAGGAAGATTATTTAATGTAACAATTTCTAATAACACAGTTTTGGTTCCTTTAGTAGACCTCGTTGAAAGAGAACAGTGTGGCCAAAATTCAGAAGGGGGTCACGTCACATTTTTTTATGCTAACAAATTTTATTAAAAGACATAAGCTCTCATTGGTTACAGTTCATTTCACCAGGGCTAAGGGGGGAAAGCCATTTTTAATAAAATCTGTTAGTCTGAAAAGGTGCTACCAAACTCCTACTGATTTTTAGTTGAGAGCACTGGTTATTTATGTTTATTTTGATCACAGTTTGGCAGATATAGTATGTTTCATATTATTTGTATGGCACAAAAGGGGAGTTGAAATCCTTGTCTTCCCTTGAATAAGATGAACAATCAATATACCAATGTTATACCACCTGCCATGAACACCAGTTGTGTTATTAACAAGTGAATGTTACAACAGAGAATCCATATCGATGGATATCTTTAGACTTTACATGCTGTGGCCTTCTAAAGGGCTGAAATGTTTTCCTCAAATCTCCTACTGTTTTGATTTAAACTGGGAAAAAAACGGGGTTTCAGGCAGAGCGCTGCTCTGCTCTATCCAAGTATGCTGACAACAGGGCTTGGAAAGAGAATTTTTAAGAATTCACTGTGCTGGAAGTTAAATCTGCCTGAATTAAGTGCAAATTGATGAAACTTTACAACATGACAACTTATATTAGTCTTCAGTTTTCCCTACAAGGGTTAGTATTAAATTATCATATAAAAGCAATGGTAAAGTTTTGCCCGAAAATCTCACACAAAGAAATATTTATTTATAGTGCATTTTAGTCAAATAAAATGTGATTTGGAATGAACATGTGCCAACATGTAAAAACATTGCAGAGATAACACAGCACACTTGATTTACACTAGTCCTGACATCTAGGTTTGTGGGCCACTCTCACTCCTATTTTGCCCATTGAATCCATATTGCTGCACAACCCTAGTGGTTTTAAAGAATAAAAGGCCCCATTTTTTAAACTTTGAAAAGAATAATTGTTCTTTGAACTGTAGTAGAAATGAAAGACTTCAGAAACTATGAATCCTAATATAACATGGTTTATGGCTTTTGGAAGGTCAAATTTTCATCAGATCATTTTTCCCCCTCAGAATTTTTTTACTTGAGTTCCCAAATAGCTTTTCTCAAGATGATTTTATACACAACTCCATGCCACCCCATCGCCTTTCACTAGAGGACAGAAGGAAATAAATCAACTCCACTGTCAGGCCTCTGATTAAGTTATTCAAAAGCTGAAATGATTTTGTTTAATAGATACTTCTCATCACTACATATAGACAATTGAATAATTTCTAATTATGAAGCTATGTTATTATTTGGTATTCAGTGAAAAAGATTAGAATACAGCATCTTGACATCTGTGGCTTTTTGAGCAATATTTCTTCAGAAATGAAGCCAATCTGTTTCCTCTTACTTTTGAATGTTTTTGTTGTGGCACCTGCCCTCTGGCATCTGCCAATGATTCTACAAAGGATGCCGTAAGCCCTTGAAATCCACTTTGTTGTCAGGCATGGGGTAGGTTCGTGGTGGCAAACTTATGGCACGTGTGCCACAGGTGGCACGCAGAGCCCTCTCTGTGGGCACGCGCGCCATTGCCCCAGTCCTAGGCCTTCAGCTGGGTTTTATAAAATCTTTTTGCTTTAGGCCTCCGCCGCCATGTGCCAAAAAAGAGGTTCAATCAATCAATTTCAACTTCTCACGGGGAAAAAAAAGATCTCACAAAGTTGGAATTGATTGATTGAATTTTTTAGTCCCACCCAGTCTGCCGTTACCACTGCAACCACACCCACTCAATGGGCCATGCCCACCCAATTGACCTCAGCCACCCAATGGGCCACGCCCATCCGGCACCCGACGATACATAAATTGGTTTTGGGTTGCAGTTTGGCACTCGTCTCTAAAAGATTTGCCATCACTGGGGTAGGTTGTTTGTTGAGGAGTCCCTGGTGGGGTATTTGTATACGGAGAGTGCAGGATATAATAACAGCTGGACAATATTTAGGGTAACACAGGGGAGATAATATTTTGGAGGCCTGCTTAAATATTTCCATTTGTTTAGGGAGAAAAATAGGCCCCAAGTGATATTCCTTGCCCAACTCTCAGAGTCAAAAAAAAGCATTAATACCGTGGCAATGGAACTTTCCCCTCCTACTACCATTTTATTTCTTCACAGTTGCCCAGGAGAGATTTGTCACCCTCTCAGAAATGGCCCTCTTTATTCCAAACTTAGTTGTGATTAAGATGACATGGAACAATATTTTGAAATCACTTCTAATATAGCTGTAATTCAAATGCTGTAGTCAGTATTCTACCTTGTTATTTTGTGGGAAGGAAAAAAATAAAGAAAAAAATAAAGTGTAAAGGATAAAAAAGAAAAATCTGAAGGATTACTTGACTTAAAAGTTAGAGCCAAATTTTTCATTCTAAACCTTGCAGGAAATTGAACAGATGATGAACAGATGATTACATATGTGGCTTTGGTTGCTTTAAATAAAAAGCTAAAGCATGTTTTGTTGAATAAGACACAATAGGCTGGATGTATATCCATAATGCCAAGTGATCAGTTGTGGTTGTATTCCATAATGCTTGAGATCTAGGTTTTGTTTTTGTTTTTAAAGGAATGACAATTGCCTTGGGCCATACACATGGAAAGATCTGTAACTGAAGTACAATTTGGCATTTGAAATGTTCAGATGGATTGATATTTTCCCTTCAATCAAAAAAAAAAAAACTAATTAGTTGCAATGTAATGACAAGAATTACTTCAGTTATTCAGGTTTCCTCACATGCTCACCATTGTACACTATTGATTTCAAAGGAGAACAAACAACAGTGAAAAAAAGTTACACTGATGTGGAATGGAGTGTGACAAAAGGGTGTATGTAGTGTGAGAGAACCTCCAATTTCATTGATTCATTCAACACACTGAATCAAAGCCAAAGAAACCACACTATAACTTATAAATAAAGCGGTACTATGGCATGCTTTGAAAAGCGTGAATTCCCTGCTAGCTGAGGGCTGTGCAATGAAATACAGACTTACTTTCACTGTTCTACTGCTTCCCACTCTGTCTAGAAATAAAATGCCTTGGCTTTGTTTCAGAGTGGAATAGATTGTGTGGCATATAACAGGATGGCTTTCAATGTGTTGAATGAGGTATACTTTAAGGCAGCTCTGCCTTTACTCCTGGGAGTGGAAATAGAGCCAGAATGTATGCTGCTTGAAGCTGTGGTTAATCTTATCTATTCAAAAGCTAACTTCCAATGCCAGTATATTTTAGGAGACACAGGAGAGAATCACCTCATGAGATTGGACAACCATTTGTTTGAAATAGGGCTTCCTGCCTAAGCAGGGGGTTGGACTAGAAGACCTCCAAGGTCCCTTCCAACTCTTTTATTCTATTTTGTTCTGTTCTATATTCCATTATATTCCATACCGTTAAATGGAAAATTTACAACTGGATATATTTTTTATAAAGTGAGGACAATGATAATGTGAGGTTTTATAAAGTGAGGACAATATATTTCAGGTTTAATTCAAATTACATTGATATTCATATAATAGTATCAACAATTTCATGCAGTGTATTCGCCAAATTTGGATAGTAAAAAGTAACTAGCACAGAAAGGTAAAAAAATGGCTATGCTTCATTTTACATTAACCTTTCCTACAAAACAACAACATAATTTTTAAATTAGCTATATGCTTCATGATTGAAATAAAAGATTGATAGATTGAGTATCATCAAGCTGTTGTAGGCCACCCGGAGTAAATTTTGGTGAGAGAAGAGGCTATATAAATTAGATGAATGAATGAATAAAAGTTCATTCTTAGTGATCACATAGAAAATTATTTCCTTCAATGTCACTGTTTAGATCTCTTTAAGTGGTGCATTCATTGCTCTATACAGTTGTCCCAAGAGGTTCTCCATCAAACCATTAAATATATCCTACACATAGTGTTATTGTGCCCTTGAATGTTAAGCCAGTAACGGTACACTTTTTGGGCTCAGCATGTCAAAAATTCAGAAACTGCTTAACTTGACTCTGCTGGTATGTCATATACAAGCTCCCTTTCTGAACAAAAGAGAAACAAGTCATTTCTATTTTTTTTATTTTTTTAAAAAAAATACAATACAATCATGTGCATATGATGTACACATCACTTACCTTGAGGTGGTATTTTCTTTCTGTTGGCAGGGCCCTGTGGCCTACTTGAGGCAGCTCTGAGTCATATGAGGTCAAAGTCATTCTTGAAGTGACTTTGGAAAATGATTTTCCACAGCCTCTGCAGACTTCAAAAACCATGTGAAAGCATGTTGTATTCTCACATGATTTTCAGAGACCCTGCTGGCCACAGAGTTTCTTCACATGACTTCTGGAAGATCCAGAGGCTATGTGAGAGCATACCTTATTCTCACACAGCCTTCGCAACAACTGAAAATCATGCAAGAATGGATGTGCTTTCAAAAATAATTGTTGTCAGATCTTGGTAAATGTTGGCATTTCACCCAAAACATTGTGGCATGTCTCCTTTGACGTGCATATCATAAGTTCACCATCACTATGTTAAGCTATCAACACTTGACATGATTCTGGTGTGCTAGATGAGGTTACTCATTGGGAATCGATCAGAATGGAGAGAGTCATTATACTCTCTGTGGTTTTTTCCCCTAACATCTAAAGCATTTTTGAAGGCATACGCAAGTCACATCAACAAACACACCTGAGACAAACAGAAAAACACCCAGACTGCAGCCACTCCCCCCCCCAAAAAAGAAGGTGAGTGTTAGTAATAGGAGATTCTATCGTCAAAGGAACGGAATCATCCATCTGCAGACCGGACATACAATCCAGGGAGGTATATTGTCTCCCTGGAGCAAAAATCAAAGATGTGGCTGAGAACCTAATCAAAATAATTAGGCCTACAAATTGCTACCCTTTCCTCCTTCTCCACATTGGAATGAACGACACAACAAAGAACCTGAGTTCAAGTAATTCCCGAGTTACAAGCATTCACTTAACGCTTGTTCAGAGTTACATGATGAGCACCCCCTAGTGCTTACAAGCAAGTACTGAAGTTATGAATATTGCAGCACGATTGCAATCGTTTGCCTTTACGAGTGACTGCAGTGGCTCTGCAACATTCACCCTGGTTATTTCCTCCCTCCCCACCCCGCCCTGGGTCTCCCTAGGCACCAGGTCTTCAATACTCACCCTGTGAAGATTGAGATCCTTTGCTTTCTTGGCTGCTCCAGGCCTTCGGTGCATTTGCAGAGAATGGAGGCCTAAAGTAACACAAAATCATGTGAGATCAGTGGAACAAGATCACATGCTATTGATCTCACATGATCTCATGGTACTTTAAGCCTCTGTTCTCTGCAACAGAGAATGGAACCAAAGCTGGGGGATGCTTCCATGTGCCTCTGGAGGCTGGATCGGGGCTCCAGAGGCCTTTTCCAGACTGCTGCGGCCCGGATCTAAGGCCAAGGGAGGCTTCTGACCCCCCCCCCGAGGCCGGGGGGCACGAAAGCATTCCCTAGCCTCAAATCTGGGTGGCAGCAGCCTAGAAAAGTCCTCTGGAGCCCGGATTGGGCTATGAAGGATGCACAGAAGCATTCCCCAGCTTCAAATCCCGGCTGCACTGCCCTGGAAAAGGCCTCTGGAGCCCAGATCTTCAATATCTTCATAAATGACTTAGATGAGGGAATTGAAGGAAAACTCATCAAATTTGCAGATGACATCAAACTGGCAGAAGTATCCAACACCCCAGAAGACAGACTCAGGATACAAAAAGATCTTGACAAACTTGAACAATGGGCTTTATCCAACAAAATGAGTTTCAATGTGGAGAAAAGCATAGTTTACATTTAGGCAGGAAAAATCAAAGGTACAAGTACAGGTTGGGTGAGACCTGGCTTAAAACAGTAACTGTGAGAGGGTCCTTGGAGTCCTAGTGGACGATCAATTGACCATGAGCCAGCAGTGTGCAGCAACAGAAAAAAAACTAATACAATCCTGGGTTGTATAAACAGAGGCATAGAATCAAGATCACACAAAGTATTAGTACCGCTTTATAAAACCCTAGTAAGACCACACCTGAAATACTGCAGCCAATTTTGGTCACCATATCACAGTGATGGTGAACTTTTTAGAGACCGAGTGCCCAAACCGCAACCCAAAACCCACTTATTTATCACAAAGTGCCATCAGCATTGTGATGCCCTCAGGGTGGGTGGGTGGGCATGGCCCACTGGATGGGTGTGGCTGTGGTGGTCATAGAAGACTGAGTGGGCATGGCCACCTCGATGTTGCTCATGGGAGGGATGCCTGTGGGGGCTGGGCAGGGCAGGGTTGGGGGAGATCCAGGGGATCTCTGGCGGGTAGGTACCAAGGTGCATGAGGGAAATGCGCTCTACCCACAGGCCAAGGGCAAGACCCTTGAGGGGGCTGAGGAGATGAGATGGAGTAGGCATGTCCGGCGGTCCACATCACATGCTTCCCTGACTCTGTGTGCTGCTGGTGCGCTGTTGCTGGAGGGATGGTCCGGTATTCACAGTGGGCTACACAGTCTCTGCTGCTGGATGCTCTCGGCCCCCATGTACTCACTACGGGTGGAGTGCATTCCCCAAATGCACGCTCACATAGGTCCATTAGGCTACCACCCAGAGCTGTAGACATGCCCAGCATAAAGATTGTAGAGCATGCCCATGCCCAGCAGACAAAAGGCACCCCGAGTAGGGAAAGCCAGATCCCTATCAGTGTCATGGCCGCCCAGGCCCAGCAGAGATGAGGGGAGGCACACAATTATAGCTGGGACTGAGGGGCCATGGCGCAGATGGGGATCCAGCTTTCTCTGTTTGGAGTGGTCTTTGGCTTGCTGGGCATAGGCATGCTCTACCACCTCTACTCGAGCTTGCTAGCTGGCCACTTCGCCTCCTTTGTGCTGGGTAGGGCTGATGCTCTGGGTGGCAGCAGCGGCTTAATGGACCAGTGTGAGATGCTGGTGGCAGCAGCGTGCTTGCCCACAGAGAGTGCTCTGAGTGCTGCCTCTGGCATGCATGCTATAGGTTTGCGACCACTGCTATATCACAAGATGTTGAGACTTTGGAAAAATTCAGAGAAGAGCAACTAAGATGATCAAAGGCCTGGAGACTAAAACATATGAAGAATGGTACGGGATTTGGGTTTGGCTAGTCTAAAGAAAAGTAGGGGACACATGATAACAGTGTTCCAGTATTTGAGGGGCTGCCACAATGAAGAGGGGCTAAAACTATTCTCCAAAGCACCAGAGGGCAGGAGAAGAAACAATGGTTGGAAACTGATCAAAGAAAGAAGCAACCTGGAATTAAGGAGAAACTTCCTGACAGTGAGGACAATTAACCAGTGGAACAGTTTACCTCCAGAAATTGTGGGCGCTCCATGGGATTGTCTTTTGTTTTTTCCCTTTTATTCTTATTTCTCTTTCACTTTACAAACACACTAGAAGGGTGGGTAGGTCAGAAAGCAACGTACTGAGCTGGTGTTGAATTTAGGTTCAGTTTGATTTTCTGATTCATAATGTCATCAATTAACAGTACAGGAACATTTGACATTAACATTTTGATATTCCTTTAACATACTATTCCAGCTATATTTTAACTGTAACTATGTCAGTACTAATATCAATTTCTAGCTTTGATTGGGACATGAGTAATGACTTGGAAAGCTTTTGGTGTATGCAGAAGGTTGGCAAATATGATACTTCAATCTATTTACTAGTTTAAACGTTTGAGTCAGCTTTCAAGTAACTTTGTTATGGTACATTAGTAGTCAGAACATAAACATCCCTAGTCTTGTGTAATTTTTCATGCAAAGCCAAACTTTTAGAATTGTTCTATGTGTTGCATGAATAAGGGAACAGAGCAGCCCTGTTAGTATTCTAAAATTGCATTGATATGCAGTAGCTGCTGTTTGGAAGGACAGTAATTTTTCCAATATTACGTTTGCTTAACTTGTTGTATGGACTACAAATTATTGCATAGTGGCTTATTGAAACCTGAATCTTGACTAATTTATTCACATGTTTTTCCAAAATGGCTTATGCTTTGAGCAAACACTTGATTAGTAACCCTGAGTGCAGCAAAAATGTTATGAAGTTAGGATACAGAAAATATGTTGATTCAAGGGGGCAATTTCTTTCAATCAAAGCACATATTTTTATAGCATCAGAACTGCTCTGCATGCAAATGAAATATGCATGTGGTTTTAAAATATACACTTTCCATATAAAATTCTTTTTTTTGTTTCAACCAAATTGGATAAAAGTTAGAGAAGATATCTCCACTGGCACAGTGTAAGATTAGCATAGTAGACATTGCTAGATCACTCTATCCCCTGTAATATGCTGTACTTTCAGGTGCCACGTTGTCATTAGATTATTTCAAATGTTTCCCTGGAAAATGATTATTCAATCATTTAATCTATAATATGAGAATATAACAGATGTGCAACAAGATTTCTAAGATCACTGCAGATCTGACTGAACTAAGTAATATTTGCACTCCAATAAGTCTGTTGAGAATTATAGTTTAATACGTTAGGAATATAAAGCTATAATATAAATGAGAATATGTTGAGAAAGAACAACCTGCATTGCATTTATTACATTTATAACTATTTTCAAAATCTACCACAACACTGCAAAATTTGATCCTAATTTATTACTTTTGAGAATTGTATTCAAACATCCTTAGAAAACAGTATGATCATCATTATCTTCTACACATGCTGTTGATGTGCAATGTATCCTGCATGGAGAGCTGTCAGTATGCTTTCCAATGCAACAATTTAGATCAATAGTTTGAGTAGGACCCAATTACAAGAGGTATAATTCAGAAACTGCAGGCCACTTAGATGTTAACTGAATTGTGATTTCCTGTGCATTAGAAAAATGTCAGTAATTAAACATGATATATAGACAATGCACTGTGAATACCAAACTCCTGAACTTAATCACACATTTGTTCCCTTAATGAATTACTGGGAGTACTACAAATATATTTTTCAACTTTTGTGAAATTAAGCAGAGTTAGTTCACACAATAATATGTCTGTGACTATCCTTGGATATGATCATACCAGTACCTGCAAGTATATTGGGAAATTACCTTGAAGCAGTTTCTATATCACAAAGACTTTTCAAGGCCGTCAAAATGGTAATAATTTATTTTTATTAGATTTGTTTTATCTCACATTTATTACTTCATAAGTAATAAAGGCAATGAACATTTACAATATTCCTTCCTCCTCTTATTTTCCCCACAAGATCATAAAGAGATATAGTCCATGTTATCAGCTTAGTACTTTGATGATAGTGAGAAATCAAAGCGGAATGGTGTCTTTTTAAGATCCAGAATAATCATTTATAATCACTTATCAGACCAATCTAATATGCTTCTTCAAAGAACATAAGTTCCAACTCATATAAACTATTTTTGAGAACTTTGCTATATCTATCTCTATACTAATGAGCAATAATTTTTCAACCAAGGTACTTCAGATGAGCTAGATAACAGAATGCATCCACATTCCAAGACCCATGACTTCCATTGTCAAATTTATAAAATACTTTATGACACAAAAATTATTATAAATTATTTTTTTGACATTTTTACTTTCCAGATGCTGTTTTGGTCATCTGTGCTAGGCATTCTGGACACATACTTACAAGGTACCAAAATACTTTCAAGGTACCAAGTTGATTGCTTTTATTTAAAAAAAAATTGATCAGAACTGTTGAATTTCCAAATTTCAGTTGTAAATGAACCAAACCATATATCCACTTCCCAGATTTTTCCTCCTATGCCAATGTTTAAATTCCTGGACATGGAGAAAGAGGCAGTGAGATATATTATATTCTATATAAACAGGCAGGTGGGAAGTAGACTTGGGATTAAAAGGCTATAGTCCACCCAATTACTGCATTCTTCCCCTAAGAAATAAAATACCAAAAGATAACATGGCATATTTATCCCATCAGGATTACCATATGTTATTAAAAAGGATTTTTGAATTCAGAATGAAAGAAAAGCTGGTAGTTGGTAATAATATACACTCTGAGAAAAATAATTAAAAAAGCAGAAGTGCAATATATTAGAACTGATATTTACAATAAAAAACTAATTAATTGCAGCATCTATGAAAATAAAACCTTCTCAGTGAAAATGTATTTGAAGTACTGCTGGATTGTGCTCAAGTATGAAATGGCTAGATAAACAATAGGTTTATTTTATGATTCAAAATTTTCTGGACCACAATTTATATAGAACAAAGTTTCTTTTATTAAAATAAGCTTACCAAAGATAATAAAATACATTCCCACTCCAGTTACAAAAATACTGAAAATAACTGCGGACCAGAATGAAATCAGAAAATAAAGTTAAGAACTTGAAACTCAGCTTGATTCCTGATGACCATCTGATTTCTTGATATTTCTATGGAAATATAAAAATGATATCTCCATGTTTGCGAATTCCTGATTGTCTCTCTTGAGGCGATCGCTCAAGTAACTACAGGTAGTCTTCAACTTTTGAGATTTGGGGCCCAAAATTTCCATTGCTAAGCAAGACAGTGGTTAAGTGAGTTTTATGCCATTGACTTTGCTTGTCAGAGGGTCACAAAAGATGATTACATAACCCCGGAACACTGCAACTGTCATAAATGCATGAGGGTTGCCAGTGCTTTTTTTGAAAAAAAAAAAAGTGCCGGAACTCATGCACAGCTCCGGCTCCAATTGAAAGCCCTTTACAGAGCTGGGGGGGGGGAGAAACCGCTTTAGGGAACTTCAGAGGAGCAGATCACATGAACAGCATCAGCTGACGGATGCCATTGCTGCGGCTTTTGAGAGGATGCTTGTTCGGAGACAGCATGTCTTCTGCCACCTCGTCCTCCTCCGCCTCTGATGACACAGAGGCTTCCTCCAGACCCAGAGTGACCAAGGCGGTGATGGCCTGTTCCCTCAAAGAGATTAGCTCCAGGAGTCAGTCCTGATCCCTGGTGGCCAACATGGGGATGAGGACAGGCGGCAGCGGCAGTAAGGACAGGCAGCAGCGGCAGGGGGAGCCCCATGAACCAAGGCAGAGAAGAGGGTCTGCTTTCAGGGCTGTGGAAGTGTTTCCGGGTTGACCTTTGATGCTCCCAATTTCCATGGACAGCTTCCTTTCACCGAGCCAGAGCTTTATTCACTCTGGCAGCTTAGAAGAAGCCGGTTCTTCCATTCAAAAAATGGTACCAGAATACCATTCTGTGCGTTCTATGACAAAAAAAAGCACCAAGGATTGCCAAGCTTCCAAATTTTGATCATGTGATCATGGGGATGCTGCAATGGTTGTGAAAAACGGTCATAGGTCACCTTTTTCAATGCTGTTGTAACTTTGAATAGCTGCTAAACAAATGGTTGTAAGTCAAGGAGGTCTGCAGGTCTTATTCTATATAGGATTTTATAAGTACCAAGCAGAATTTTGAATCATTCTCAGAGGCAAATTAACAACCATTGAAGCTTGTGAAACCCACACCATTACAGCCTCGTGTAGAGTGCATTACTCTAATCATGCCACGAGATTACCAGGGCATGAGTGATTCTGAAGGGCCTCCCAATCAAGGAAATACCAAATGAAACTGTGCAAAGGCCTTTCTGGCCACAGCTGTCATTTGCTCATCAAGTAGGAGCTGTGAGTCCAGGAACAACCCCTGATTGCATACTCCTCTCGAATGGGGAAGTGCAACCCCATAAAAGGTCAGAGACAGAATGTCCCTAGAACTGGACAGCCACATGATTTTTGGTAGGAAAGAGTTGGAGATGGTTCTCCTTTATCTGCATAGTTCTCCCTTATCTGCATAGCCTCCAGCCATGCTTTGCCAAATGCCTTATGAAATCTAAGTAAATTATATCCACAGCATTTCTCTGGTCCACTAATTTTGTCATCTGGTCAAAGAAGCAATAAGATTTGTTCCATTAACAATAAAGACCTATCTGCACCACTGCTTATATGCTATTTATTGAAAAGGTGAATGTTGAACTGCAACAGATGAAACGATACAAGCCTTATTTTATTTTATTTTATTTTTCTTGTGTTGTCTATTTTGACAACATGTTCATGGTTTATAGTTCTGGTTAACACTGAATTGAGAACAACTTCCATTGACAGGGTAAAAGTGATTTTACAAAAACAACATTTTTGCATAATTCATAATATTAAGTTGTTAAATGAAAAAGTTACCTAGGTGCTTGTTATTGTAGAGATAAAACAATAGCTTCCCTTGTCAACTGCTTCCATTACTTGTCAATCAGAGATCTACAGTATGAACTGTGAATACTGAAGGCTATTGAATGATATATTAGTACCTATTGTAGACAATAATTCCTCCACTCTCCTGGAAATTTCTCACATTGCCCAATCTTAATCTCAACAAATCTTAGGTTTTCCAGTTAGAATTATTATGGAATCCTGGGTGCCCTCTGACCTTATTGTTTGCTTACAAGATTTTTATTATTTAACTAGTTAGTATCTTCTGGTGTAGGACTGGGATTTCTTATATACAGTAGCTTGCCCTGCCATTGTTGATGGGATTGTTGTTTTCTCCTTGATTGATTACTGCTTGTTTATCTTAATACAAAGGAGAATTCTATGGGGTTCTGAATTTATGTAATATACAATGTCCATCAAATTTCCCTTACTTTCTATCATATCAGTGTTGACCTAAACAAAACTCAACAAATAGTCCTATTTTATTTGACCATTGATCTGGGTATAACAGGATCTACTGTCAACTCTACAATGAACCTGGCTGCAGCCATTTTGCTTGTTCTAGGTTGCCACAAGAATGAGTCTCCATCACTTACCAAATAAGTGTAATTAGCCTCAAATAAATTTATCTGTATTCATATCAAATCCAGTTACATGATGCATCTCCATTCTTCATCATTATCCAAATCCTGAAATTTAACCTTATCTACCACCTGAAAATGTTATTTCAGTGAATGAAATTTAATATATTTTTCCTTTAAATGTTCATCTCTTTTTATAAAAAAAAATCTCACCTAGGTAATACTCAGGGTTTTAAAACTATCTTCATTCATACTCACAATAAAAAAAATTGAATGATTAAATAAGTGAGAAGCTTTGGGCTTTGATATTTCACTTTAAACTTGTCTTCAAATTGAATTAAGTAGCCTCCAAACAAGTTAGAGTTTTTTCCACTGAAATCAAAATCCAAATTAAAATCTGTGGTTGATACATGAAAGCTGTGTAAAAAAAATTGGAATCAAGAATGAAGTACCCTGTGCCCTAACACATATTTGATATAGAGGGATTCATTTGCATTCTGTAAACTTTAGCAGGATTTTAGATTTGATCTTCTTATAACATACTTGTTATACATACATATAATATGAGTTTAGGAGGGAGAATTTCAATTTCTTTTGAACTGATCATTGAAAAAATATCTTTCCCTCAGTTCCTATATCCTGAAATGAAATTTTCCAGATGTTTATAGGAAGTTAGTAACACTGGATTGCCATCTAGTGTTCATAGAGAGGATATAGAAATAGAGATAGAAATATGACTTTTCTGTTCCAAGAAAAGGAAACGCCAACAGCATGCATCTGACTATTAATATTTAAGGACAAAGAACAGGAAAAATTTAGCAGATGAAATAAGGAATATAAGTAGTCTGATTGGAAGAGAAACGCTATAAAATTAAATGCCTGACAACATGGATATATGTCCACAGAGACATTTAGAAAATTACAGATATGTAAGATATTTTTTAAAAAAATGAATTGGGTTGCAGATTTTAGAAAGAGCACTTATAGTTTATTTAAGGAGAGTACAACAGACAGTTGAGATGAATTTCTCCATGACCGTACCAAATTTAAACAAAACTAAACAGTTGTATAAACATATTGTTTCGCTTCTTAAAAAAAGACACAGTGATTTCTAATTGAAGATAGATAAAGCCTTGCATCTAACAATTTTTAAAATGTTAGCCTTTATATTTCAGAAGTATTCAGTCTGTAAAGCGTACAATATATTAACAAGTCATGGAAAAACAGTACCAGCATATTCTAACCTGTATCTTCTACTTATGGGGAAATAATGCATTCAGGAAAATTTGATTTTATTACTGATTTTATACCATGAGTGCACATTTTTTTTTGTTTTAAAAACAATCTTGTGGTATGGTAACAGACTTTGTTATGGGTAAGTATTGGACTATAGATAATCAGTCAATTATAAATTCTTTATGATCTTTATAGAGATTTTATTTTGATATGACCGCCTCCCAAAACTTGCATACTTGGGAGAGAAAGGTATCAAAAAGGCAACCAATAATGGTACTTGAGTGACAATGTAACTATGAAAATGCCATCAATGACTTACTAGCAACAAATAACTGACACAAGTTCATCTTGAAGGCATTTGTGTAACTACATCATCACACATTGGTTGTTGTTAGCATCCCAAGAGTTTGCTGCAGATGCTGCTATGTGCTGGGAGTGCAGTTCCTGTCTAATAACTGGGCTAATGATGAATATTGCAAATTGTAGTTCCAATATTTCTCAGTGATAAAGTGGAATGCTGCCCTTAAGTTTGTAAAAAATCTTTGATCAGAATGTCTCTCACTGGAATGATACTATTTGAATTCACCCATTTAAAAAGGGAGGAAAAACAGTATGGCTTCAGCACATCAGACAGATAATTAGAGAATAAAAGTAATTTTACTGAATATCAGGTATGCAAACTTTCAGAGAGCCATATTTGACATGTTCCTTTCCTCAAGTACCATTTGGCAGTTTTTGAAGGTCTATAAGAGTAATAATAATAATAATAATAATAATAATAATAATAATAATAATGCAGCGGCATGACAAAGTAGCAACAATGATGCATTGGAAGATCTGCAAAAAATATCATTTGCCTGTAAGCAAAAACTGGTGGGATCATAAAATAGAGAAAATCATAGAAAATGATAAGATTAAACTGCTCTGGGACTTCAGAATTCAAACAGACAAGCACTTGCAACATAACACCCCAGACTTAACAATTGTCGATAAGAAAAACAAAAAAGTCTGGATAGTGGACATGGAAGTGCCTGGAGACAGCAGAATAGACGAGAAAGAACTGGAGAAGATAACAAAATACAAAGACCTACAAATAGAAATAGAAAGACTGTGGCAAAAGCAAGCAAGGGTAGTACCAATAGTAATAGGCTCCTTGGGTGCAATCCCAAAACAACTGGAGCACCACTTGAACACTATTGGCATTGACAAATTCGCTATTAGTCAATTGCAAAAGGCGGCCTTACTAGGGACTGCTTCCATCCTGCGACGATACCTGTAATACCATCAAACATCCACATCTACTTATCCTAGGTCCTGGGTAAGGATTCGATAGATAGACAAAATGCCAAATCCAGTCTGAACATCTGGCTGACTGTGCGATGATCCATAATAATAATAATAAAGTTGGAAGGGACCCTGGAGGTCATCTGGTCCAACCGCCTGCTCATGCAGGAAACCCTACACTATTTCAGACAAATGGCCGTCCAATCTCTTCTTAAAAACTTCCAGTGTTGGAGCATTCACCGCTTCTGGAGGCAGGTTGTTCCACTGGTTAATTGTTCTAACTGTCAGGAAGTTTCTCCTTAGTTCTAGGTTGCTTCTCTCCTTGATTAGTTTCTATCCGTTGCTTCTTGTCCTGCCTTCAGGTGCCTTGGAAAATAGCTTGACTTCGTCTTCTTTGTGGCAGCCCCTGAGATACTGGAACACTGCTATCATGTCCCCCCTCGTCCTTCTCTTCATTAAACTAGACATACCCAATTCCAGTAGCCGTTCCTTATGCCATGATCACAAATACATGTACAAGAAATACAGCGTATTTTTAGAATATTTAGAATTTTTTTGTAAACAATTGCCATTGTGACTGTAATATATATTATACCACTATCCACCACTCTAAAAATGTACAGACCTCTGTAGAAACTCTAGATCAGAGTTCCCCAACCTTTCTGGCTTGGCAGCCTGGAAGGGAGGAGTAGGGAAATGTCCGGGCACCTGGCCTGCCAGAGCATGTGCAAATGGGCATAATGGCGCCAGTGTGCACACACATTCACAAGTGGGCTGCGTGCACCCATTGTGCATGCACTGATACCCGTGCACATGCGCAAACAGGCCACTGGCATTCATGTGACGCTGGCCATGGTTCTAGTGTCCCCGTGCTCACGCGGCAGTGCTACCGCAAGTGGGGCAGGGCTCACCAGCTATTCCTGGGGCCCAGTGCCCAACAGGCACAGCCCAGTGCTGGGCCATGGACCATAGGTTGGGGAACCCTACTCTAAATCATGAATTTATTTTTGAAGTTCCACATGTTCTGAATTATATCTGCCAGCTTCCTTCAATGTCATCCAAAATGATCTGTGCCTGAAATTACTGTCAAATTCATAGCTGAGGTAAGGTTTGAATAATGACCTGATCACATTCCTGTAGTGGGGGGGAGGGAAGATAACTTAAAATTACTCAGAAGAGACCATGCTTAATGAAGAAGTTTCACTTGAATTTTTTGTATGTCAAAAGATCATATAAAGAATCATGGGATTACTCATCACATGTACTGGCCACTTTAAAGATTGTGAAGGAGTCACCCTACATGTATGTGCAGTCAATGTACGATGTACACAGAACAACTTCATGTCAGGAGGAAACCTGACGAGGAAAGAATCTTTCCTTTCATTATGGAAACTTTCCTTTCTTATTCACATGCCCAAATGCATATAGAAGTTCCTTCCTACAAGGGTGGAGTTATGAAGACTTAATATTTGGTCCCTGACCAGTTCTTATAAGATATGAGTTGATTCAAGTATATTCCACAGGTGATAAGAAAAGAATTTCAGCATCAACTATTAAGCCATATTTACTTATACATGTTTTTTCATTTTTCAGCTCTTATTTATGTGATAGCATTTTCTATTATTTACTAGCAGTCATTTAGTTAGTGAAAATAATAATTTACTATTTTCATGTCTCTTGAATTACTCAGGGAGTGTAATGTTTAATGGTCTTCAGGATTATAGCGATCATAAGTGTAAATTACTTTGGATAAAGAATAATTTTCCACTTACAAGCTTTATGTATTCCTTCCTCTTCCCCCTCTCATCCAAGCCATTAGTCCCAAATGAATGCTGTGCCAACTCCTTGTAATTAAAAGGGGGGGGGGAATCAGCTGCAGTTGAGTAACTTTTCTTGAACAAAATAGGGCATTAAGGAACATTTAGCTGCTTTACTTAGTAGAAAACATCTTGTGCTTCTCCATGGAGTATTTACCATTTTTTGTATGAGATTCTTCTCCATAGATCATTTAATGAAAATGTTTGCCAGGTATCCTTTATGAATAATAAACAGGCCTAGGGTAAGGATAAACTGAGGTGTTCTGTCAATGGCTAATGCATGCCAAATTGATATCTTGCCATTCCTGCAAAGATACCAGGAGAGTCCTTTTAATCTCAAAATTGATGAGTCAGATTAGATTAAAGAGCTAGCTAAATCATCCAGTAAAATTCATGGATGGTTGTAATTGCTGGAGTTAGTCTCTTATTTCTTCTTAATACCTCAAGAAGTTAAACACCTGAGACCTTTCCTCTGCATATCCATGCACATGCATGGGAAGGAAACATAGTTCAATCATGAAATTCAGTTTTTTTGCTTTCCTAGGATCAGGTTTATCCTCTGACACTTCCAGATATAAGTAATTTCAAATAGTAAGACTATTTCTGGAAAGGCATGGACTGTCAGAGTATTTAGCGTCCTTCAAATTATATTAAAGTCCCATTATCTATCATTGTTGGGCATTCTGAATAAAGGCTGATAGAAGTTAACGTTCAAAAGCATCAGGAGAGGCACAGATTTTCCCTCCATGAAATAGACAGTGTTGGGCTAGATAGCTGAAACACAATATAAAACATTCTGTTTGAGGGGTCCTTGGTGCTCTCTGAGCTTGCTTGTTTTCTTGCAGCCTTTACATTATCCTAACTAGGTAACATCATCAGTGCTAGTAAGGAGTGCTGTTTGCTGTCAGTTTATATCAGTGGTGGCGAATCTATGGCACGGGTGCCAGAGGCGGCACTCGGAGCCCTCTCTGTGGGCACATTTGCCATTGCCCAAGCCTTGCCTCCCCCCACACCCCCTCCTCACCAGCCGCCCCCCTGAAGGAGAGTTGTCCCCGAGCATGGCCCACGTGGAGCAGCACAGCCAAGGACACGCACAGTTGATGGTGTGGGCAGAGGGCGTGGCTGCCATGGCACTGCTGGGCTGCCTGGGTGATCTGTGGAGGGCCCTGGAGGCGATGAGTGGCCCTGTGGGCAGGCGGAGTGGGGCAGGGCAGGGGGTGGAGCAGGGGCAGGGCCAGTTTTTGGGCACTCGGTCTCTAAAAGGTTCGCCATCACTGGTGTATATTCTGGTGTTTTGCCTGTCTGTGTGGGTCTTAGGGATTCTTTGCTTGGGCTGTTTACTAATGGATATTTGGCAGTTTCTTGATTGGGGTATTGCTTACTTGATTGCATTCTATATTTGTAAATACAAAGGCCCCATTATATTACAGGCTGCTACAGGATGCATCAGAGTATTTATTTTAAATTACTGATATACCATCTTATCCTAATGAGAACAGCTTTCCCCCTCATTTAGGCAGAGGGGACATACTACAACCCTGTCAGCCAAGAAACCCCACCTGCTTGGCCTTCTGAAAGGGCCTGAAAACCTGGCTCTGCCAACTGGCTTTGGGCCTCAATGGGAACATCCCATGCTGCAGGCAGTAGCAAAAAAATCCCACCTCCACCTTATTTTGTTTTATTGGGTTCTATCTTACCCAATTTTTGTTAACTTTTAATGTTTGGTGTTTTAACAAATTAACCTTTTAAAGTTTTACATTTCTGCTTTTATGCAATTGTAACATCTCCCCCCCCCCCGAGTTCTTGGTTACTGATATGGGCAAGCATATAAAGTTAATAAATATTGTTACATAATTATATTTCTCAATATAATTTCAACCAGAATCACAATCTTCCTTACAGTTTTGAAATAGTAACAACATAAAGATGTGGTAAATTTATTATTAATTTATGATTATTAAGTACATAAAAGACATGTTGCCTTCAGCAATGTGTAGGAGTAGTGAATCGGCCATTAATGTACACTGTGAAAACAGAACTGTTGCAACATTACTGTTGAAATTTGTGAACTAATAGAGGATGAGATAATCATAATTCTTTCCCCTACAGCCATGGTGGCGAACCTATGGCACGCGTGCCACAGGTGGCACGCAGAGCCCTCTCTGTGGTCACGTGCACTGTCGCCCCAGTCCTAGGCCTTCAGCTGGGTTTTATAAAATCTTTTCGCTTTAGGCCTCTGCTGCCGTGTACAGAAAAAAAGGTTCAATCAATCAATCAATCAATCAATTTCAACTTCTCATGGGAAAAAAAAATCTCACAAAGTTGGAATTGATTGATTGAACTTTTTAGTCCCACCCAGTCTGCTGTTACTAACACAGCCATGGCCACCCAATTGGTCACACCCACTCAATGGGTCACACCCACCCAATGGGCCACGCTCACCTGGCACCCGACGATACATAAATGGGTTTTGGGTTACAGTTTGGGCACTCAATCTCTAAAAGGTTTACCATCACTGTCCTACAGTATTAGAAGAAGAAAAAAATAACAGTTGTAAGCACCCAACTGTAGAATGATGTTGAGAAAAATATTTTAAGCTAAAAACAATGTAACCATGAGGAAAATAATTGTCTTATTACTTATTTATCCATTTCTATTTTATGTCTCACATCTAGATACAATATACTCTTCATTTATCCAACAAAAAATAGTTGTTTGTTTGTGGTGTGAACATGGGGGAGGGAGGCATCATTGTACATCATTTGATAAGAAGAACCAAGTAGAATTTTTTTTAAAAAAAATGAGCAAAAGGTGAAATGGCTTGTAGATATTACTGCTGAAAAATATGGGTGGTTTTGTTTGTCTGATGGGCTAGTTATCTCTTGCCTTTGTTGCCCTTTCCATGTAGTTTTTTTCCTATTTCATAGAGTCAGTTTGGTCTAAAGCAGCCATTCTCAACCTGTGAGTTGTGATCCCTTTGGGGGTCGAACGACCCTTTCACAGGGGTCGCCTAAGACCATCGGAAAACATATATTTCCGATGGTCTTAGGAACCGAGACACCGCTCCTCTAGCCATCTCCAGGCGGATAAAAACAACACAGAGAATGGTAAGACTTAAAGCATCAAAGGAGCAACTCCCTGCCTCTCAGGTAGAGCTAGCAAGAGCCAACGACTCAGCCCACCTTCTCCCAGCCTTTTCACCAATCAGAAGCCGCGGCCTGGACATTGGCATCCGTGACGTATCTTCCCAGGGAATCTATGAAGCTGGTGGAGCTGCTCCAGATCGCACTTGCGTGCAGTCGCTCTCACCTCAGTGGAAGAGGGGAGAAGGGCTGGTGGGGAGTTGAGGGGGGGTGAGGCAGGAGGAGGAGGAGGAAGGAGGGAGGGAGGGAAGGAGAGAGGGAAGGAAGGAAGGGTTGTTAGCTGTGGAATCAGCATGCCGGAGGGCTTTGCCCTGGGTTGGGTTCATTTTGTATTTTGATTCCCTCCCTTTTGGAGGGAGGAATGGACATTTTATGATCTGGGAAAAAAAATCTGGTGTCTGTGAATAAAAGCACCGGCGATCATCGTTTCTTTCCGCCAGCTCGCCTTGATGCATTCAGTGCAATTTCTTTTTTAAATAGATTGTATTTTTGGATTGTATTTTTTTAAAAAAACCCCGGAAAGCGCATTCTTAGAGCAAGGCCAGACTTGGTACCTCTCTCTCTCTCTCTCTCTCCTCCCCCCGCACCCCCCCAATCCCCAGGTATTTTTATTTTTGGTTGGCAAAATCGGATCCACAGCTGCTAAAATGAATAGTGGCTTGTGAGGGAAGGTGCTGCTGTGGGCAGCAGAAGACAGGCTGGTGCATCCAAGGTGTTGTTCACTCGCTTGCCTCCTTTCTGTTGAAACCCCCCCCCCCGGTCTAGATTGGAGTTGCTGCTTTGCTCGGGCATGAGCCAGGATGGCCATTCGTGGGGTTGGTCTCTTCCCTTACGTGGGGGGGGTTGCAAGCACCTTAATTGAGTCTCCCCACCCCCATCTGTGGGATTTTCCTTGGGGTTACTAGGAGCTGCGCTTAAACTCAGAATTACTTGGCTGAAAGAAAGAGAAGGAAGTTGGAGCGGATGAGAAAGCTAGCCTGCCAGCCTGAATTGCGAGCTTCCCTTTGCCTTTTTCTCATGAATTGGGAGCAAGCCAACCTCGGGATTTTCCCTCCTCCCACCTTTAAATGGCTTCCTTTTATTCTGCCTCCCACCTGGTCAGGATCCAAAGGTGAGGCTCCAATTGGGGAAGTGTATACTCCACTGCCAGAAATTGTTAGGAAAAAGGAAAAGCATTGAGAGAGGGACTTGTCAGAAAATATTTAGATGAGAATCAAGTACTCTCAGTGGAAGGTGAAAATGTTGGAAGGAGGGCATGAAATAGCTGGAATCTGGGACAGCTGTAAAGTCGTATCCTTCTGTTTTGGGAAACTTCCATGAAAAAGTAGTCACGTTTCATCTACAAAATGTTACAAGGGTTCTGATTTTTTATTTATAACCCTTTTCCTTTCTTCCATTCTCTTGCTGCTTTTCCTTCAATTGGTCATGTGATCAAAATGTAGATACTTGGCAACTGGCCTGTATTTATGATGGTTGCAGTGTCCCAGGGTCATGTGATTATTTTTAGTTATCTTTTGACAAGCAAAGTCAATGGGGAAGCCAGATTCATTTAACAACTGTGTTCCTAACTTAATAACTTAATTGATTCCTAACTTAATAACTTAAGTGATTCACTTAAGAACTGCAGCAAGAAAGGTCGTAAAATGGGTGTAACTCACTTAACAACTGCCTTGCTTAGCAACAGAAATGTTGGGCTCAGTCGTGGTTGTAAGTTGAGGACTACCTGTAGTTGTGGAATTCCTTTTGTTGGGTGGTTCTATCTTCTAGAGTCTACTCTAGAGTCTGATCCTGCATATCAGATATTTACATTATGATTCATAACATTAGCAAAATTACAGTTATGAAGTAGCAACGAAAATAATTTTATGGTTGGGGGTCACCACAACATGAAGAACTGTATTAAAGGGTCATGGCATTAGGAAGGTTGAGAACCACTGGTCTAAAGGTTAAAACACAAGGAAAGCAGAAGACTGTGAGTTCAAGTCCTGTCTTAGCCATGAAAGCCCAACCCAGGGGAGGGGAATTTTGCAGAGGAGAATGTATATGTATTCTCTAATTTTGTTCCTGAGAATAGTTTGAGTATGACAGAAAATTGTTTCTGTGTGTAGATAAGGATCAATTCACTTCGTAGTATAAGCCTAACTGGTTTATAGGCAGCAGGATTTAGAGGATTATATTTAGACAATTAAAATTGGCCAAATGGTGGTTGCAATAAAAGCCCCACTATTTTTTATTGTTCAGATCACAGTATGGATTACAAAAAGAGGTGGGACTTGCATTTTAATGCTCTGGCAGTCTAGCTGGATATTCCTCTATGCTCAATTCAGGCTTGTTTCCTTCAGTAAAATATAGCATGTACAGGAAAGTTGATCTACTTTACTAACAGGGGGAAAAAACCAGTCTTCTGCCTCCCTATACAACCTTATATCATGAAAGATATATTTTACTTTATTTTTTATCCTCCAGGGTTATAGCATCTCTCTTGCTCTTTGCTTTTAAGAGAGATTGCCTCTGATTAATTTGGCTATTACAAACTCCCTACTAGCTGGAATTTTATGCAAATCTGAATGTAGCTATCCATAGTAGTCTGCACTTCTCTAAATTTTGCAGTGCCGTTTTTAGCTAAAACCTCACTTAAGGTTCATTAGGAAAGCACGTTTATATGAAAGTTTAAAAATACATCTTTTGAGAGGAAATGCCTTTTTAAAATACTATTTAAATGTAAATGTTAACATATTCATTCAAAAATGCAGTAGAGGCATAAGGCATAAGATGAATAGGAAATTATATACATACACATATACATATACATAAACACACACACACACACACACACACACACACACACACACACACATCCTAAATGACTGTGAAAATCCGAATCCTGGCCATATCTGTTCAATAATATACAATCCTTGAACTCCGGGAAGAATATAAATCAGCTGTTTATTGTTAAAAAAATTTAAAACAATAAAAGCAACTATTTTTAATACTAAAATAAACTTAGCTTTCGCTGATCCACTGCCAGCGTCTTCAGAGTAAAGTGTTGGGGGTGGAGAGAACTCTTATAAGCCTTGCTAACCTAGTTTCTTACTCATTGACCATGTGATAGGGCCATTCGTCCTGACTGACCGTAATTGCCTTAATTGTCCCCTTGTTTGCACTCCAATTCCACAACTTCTCTCCCTCCCCTCCTTGTCCATCTTCTCCTTCCTGGTGTTCTTACCGTTGGTATGCCTTTTAGCCGCTCCCCCGCGCTCACTTTTGGCCGTGCATCCAGATCCGGTATCCCAGGTGCCCTTCCGCTGCTGTTCCCCTCTCTTCCATTCCATTTGTCTGCCCGTTGCTCCTGTCTTCTACTGGTTATCATCATGAATCCTATTCCCTCTAATTCCCGTCATGTCTGGGTGTGTGTGCATGCAGTCCTGCCCCGTCCCTTTGTCCCATCTGTCTGCAATCAGCTGGGCTGCCTGCCGGCTTGCCTCCAAACCCACCCCCTCCCATCCCCACCAACCCCACCCTTCCCAATCCACTACTGCTCCCCCTTTCTTACCCTGCTGATTCATCCGCTGTTTTTGCCTTTCACTGTCTGTCCCTCTGGGCCCTATTTCCTCTGATCTTTCTTCGTGTTTGGGTGTGTGCACATACAGCCACATCCTATCTTTCTGCCTTATCTGCCTGTGCTCAACCAGGCTGCCTGCTGCCTCACTCTCCTCCTTGTCTGTCTTGTCCTTCTTGGTGCCATTGCTGTTAATGTGCCCTCCATCTCTCTCCCCATGATCGTTTTGGGCCGTATGGCTGGGTCCGGTCTTATCGCTGCCTTATTCCTGCCGCTTCCCTCCTGATTTATATTCCTTCTGGAGTTCAAGGATTGTATATTATTGAATATATATATATATATATATATATATATATATATATATATATATATATATATATATATGTTTTCTGAGGTTTTCGCGGGTATTTGTATGTAGGTCTTTGGTTGTTCGGGTTTTCTCCCACGTAAAATTGGAAGTGTCTTGGCGACGTTTCGACGAAGTCCCATTCGTCATCTTCAGGCTGGTGTTTTCAGCTTCGTGCTTTGAGCAGCAATGCAGAATCATATGATTAGGTTTGTAATCTTATTTCTATGGAATCCATTGGATGTTAGTACATTGGTGAGAGTGTGTAGTTCAGGTTTTAGGTGTTGTTCGTCAGCTAAGCGTTTTGTTCTGGAGATGAGTGTCTTGGCTACAGAGTTGATCTCTGCTGGGTGGTGGTGTGAGAGAGCGTGCAGATAGCGGTTTGTGTGTGTTTTCTTCTGGTAGATGGTGAGAAATCCAATGGCTCCCTAGGACACACCATCTACCAGAAGAAAACACACACAAACCGCTATCTGCACGCTCTCTCACACCACCACCCAGCACAGATCAACTCTGTAGCCAAGACACTCATCTCCAGAACAAAACGCTTAGCTGACGAACAACACCTAAAACCCGAACTACACACTCTCACCAATGTACTAACATCCAATGGATTCCATAGAAATAAGATTACAAACCTAATCCAAAAAGAAACCCCCACTAAAATCCAAGACAAAGAACAAGAAAACGGCAAAGCCCTCCTCCCATACATAAAAGGCACCACAGACAGAATCAGTAAGATCCTCCATAAACACAACATCAAAACAGCATTCTGCACAAACAGAAAAATATCCACCATCCTTAGAAACCCCAAAGATAAAATTGAATTAGAAAATCAAGGAGTATACGAAATCCCATGCACCACTTGTCCCACCACATACATCGGACAAACCAACAGAAGAATAAGTGCACGCATTGAAGAACATAAGAACTCAGTCAAAAAAGAGGAACCAACATCTTCCCTGGTCCAACACCTTAAAGCCACAGGACATGAAATTGACTTTAAAAATACCAGAACCATTGCCAAAAGTGAACATTTTAATAACAGAATAATCAGAGAAGCCATCGAGATAGAAAAACGCCCACACAGCATGAACAAGCGAGATGATACCTCCCACCTACCAGCCATTTGGAAACCCGACCTTATTGACAAACGACTCCCTAACACAACAAATGATACCAGACCCACACTCACAAAAACCACACAGGAGGTCACCACCACACATCCACGCAAAAAACAAACCCAAAGCCACACCGATGACGAGGCACGACCACAAACCAGAAGCCAGACCACAGCTGCATCATTAGCCACTTTAAACCCCTCCAATCCATACATGAAGCAAACTGACACCCTCCATGAAGAGGAGGCACGACCACGAACGCGAAGCCAAAAAATAGCAAGGCAGCCCAAAATCTTAAACCCCTCTGCAACTCAGACTAACCTGAGCACAACCAAACAGAACACTCCCCCAGCCAATCAGAGCACAGCCAAGCCCCTAACCATTCAGAACACACCTCCACCCAATCAGAACACAGCCAAGCTCCCACCCAATCAGTTCATACCCCCACTGGCAGTTAAAAGGAAGAAACAGCTAAGACCACACATTGCTGCTCAAAGCACGAAGCTGAAAACACCAGCCTGAAGATGACGAATGGGACTTCGTCGAAACGTCGCCAAGACACTTCCAATTTTACGCGGGAGAAAACCCGAACAACCAAAGACCTACATATATATATATATATATATATATATATATATATATATATATATATATACACATACACACACACACACACACACACACACACACACACATATACACACACATATATACACACACACATATACACAGAGAGAGAGAGAGTTCAACATGAGCTCTTGTATAGATTACTGATGGAGGCAGAATCATATGCATACAGGGCTTTGGGGATTTGTTTATTAAATTGTGGAGGAAGAATATGAGTCTTTCTGATACATGATAGGAAAGTTCTAGAGGAATGTGAACATGATTTATTGGCATCTTGAGCTTTAACAAGCAGCAGAGGGCAGCATTAGACTTCATGTTTTATAGCGAGTGATAGTCTCATGAAAGGACTGCAGTTTATATCTGCTGTACCTGCTTGAGCTATTAAATTAGTGAAACTTGTAAATAGGTTTAGCTGTTGATGCTGTAATAAATTTCTCTAGCAGAAATAGCAATCTTATTACTCTGGAATGGTTCAAAAAAGAAAATAGTCCAGTTCTCAAGCAGAGAGAGGAGAGAAAAGAAAGACTGAAATAAGGTTTTGTAAAAGTTACTAAGCAGCTTTGGGTGGCAGACCTGTTTTCATGAACTCTTTCTTTAGTTTTCAGCCCACTGTAATCCTCTCATCACTGGTTTGTATTAAGAAAATAACTAATGAAATGAATTAATGGGGAATGGTAAAATAGCCCCAGATCCTTTTTATACCAAATTCTTCAAAAATAATTTTTGATCATATATTCATTAGGCTCACATTTGTCAAAAACATTTTTTCATGTAGGCATAATATACTGTAAATGGTAAATATTGTAAACCTTTGCAACAAGGAAGAAATTCAGCCATTCAGATTAAGAGAACTTAATCTCTTAGGGGGGTTGCATTTGCTATACAAGGGATAGGAATTTTGTATACAGGGGATTTTGAAACATTCTGGTTTGATACACCTTCAATTATAAATGATTTTTTTCTCTATCACCACCTCCCAGAAATAAAACAAAATTAAATTACCTACTGGCAAGAAGTAATTTATTAACCATCAATCATTTATCAAGTATTGCCTTGATTGACAGGTAGTTTTGACAGATGGCTAGATTAATGGGTTTAGCTACCTTTCAAACACCCTCTAGGCTTTCATTCTCACTTTGCATGTACCAGCCGGAAATGAGTTTGGTTAATCGAGATGAGATGACTTTGGTTCCCAGCTACTCACTTCCTCATCATTACATGCTTGATCAGGCAAAGATGGACCAGGTTTGGACAGGTTTTCTGCTTTGACTTCGCCAGTTTTATCATCTTTTAAACAAACAGTGAATCCTTCTCACTTACAATGGCCTACAGTTTGATCATTCTTTCCTTATGCCCTCCACATTAAAAAGAAATAATAATAAAGGCAGAAAGAGCAATCAGGCACTTTAAAGAACCCACCCATAGATATCATAGATGTCCACCCAAGAGAACATTTAATGGAGTCTTAGTTCCAGAACTAATCTTGATAGTATGTCATTTCTGGACTGTCTCTAGACAGCAAAAATTTGAAGATAGTTGAATGTCTTTCCAAAATGCAGAAGAAGGTGAGGGCACAACTCTCTCCTTATTTCAGGAGTGATAATGTCGTAAAAAAAATGTAAGAGATGTTTGGAAACCATCAGAATTTCCTAAATCAAGGAACCTTTCCTACTTAAAGCCTTGTAGGTTGTAAGTCTATGACAAAGAAGAATTTGTTACCACAGGCTTTCTGGACTGTGATTGTAAATGGGGTCAGAACCATCTGTATCTGTTTCCTCATCTCTGACCATTACTGTTGGCCAATTGAGAATCTAGCTGCTGTTAATTTATAATCAAAGAAATGTGCTCAAAGTCTTTTCTAGTCATAATCTGACCATTTTTGACCATACATTTAATGTTTGTTTAAAGGGGAAGCATATCTATAAATGTTTTTCCATGTAAACTATATTTTCTTTGATTTGCCCATTCTGCACTTACCACAGTGTACATTTTGCTGAATCATTTCTGAGAGAAGAGCTGAATAGGATTTTGGCTTGGCTGCACATTAATTTAACTCTGAATAACTGTAGAATTTACCTATAGAAGTAAGTGCATTTGTGGCATCATCTTTTTATCTTCCTCCGATATGGATTTTCTGGCAAGATTATCTTGCAGGCCAACACTCTGTTCCCCTCATTGTATCAGCCTGGAGGGACATGCAGCATATTGACATACACTTAAGAGTGTTGTAAAAATGTTTAAATGCTTTACTAAGGTGCAGAGAACAAAGAAATGGAAATTAATGGCTTATAATGCTACACAGTCCTATCAAATTAGTCTACTGATCTATAAGATTTAAATCTCTACCTGATAATCTAACCATCTAATTTTTGCCTCAGAGATACAATTAAAAAGGGAAATATAATGGGGATGTATGTTTATTTGCTGTAGTTATATACATTTACCCTGCCACAAGCCCAATACCATATATGGTCTGCCATTAAGCTAGGGGAGTGGTGGCGAACTTATGGCACGCATGCCAGAGGTGGGGCACAGAGCCCTCTCTGTGGGCATGTGTGCCGTTGCCCCATCCCCACCTCCCCCTGTGGCCCCCTCCTCACCAGCAGCGCCCCGGTGGAGATTCGCCCCCGGATGTGGCCCACACAGAGCAAAGACATGGCAGCCGGGCAGCAGGGACAAGACTCTGCCCTCATGCCCCATTGCGCACAATTGGTGCTGCAGGGCATGGGTGGAGGGTGTGGCCACCATGGTGCTGCTGGGCCATTGGGTGATGTGCTGCAGCAGGGCATGGAGGTGGTGGGTGGCCCTGTGGTGGGGTGGAGCGCACAGTGGGGGGGTTGAATGGGGGGCAGAGCGTGGATGTGGTGGAGATGGGGTGAGGCAGGGGGTGGGTTTTGGGCACTCGGTCTCTAAAATTTTCACCATCACTGAGCTAGGGGATAATCCCTGGAACCCCTTCAAAAATTGTCATTGCACAAATAATTTGTCATTCGGCAGAATGAATGGATAGCTGTCTGGATGAATGCGACTCTCAGTTGAAAAATGCTTTTGTCTCATGGCAGTATGAAATATGCAATATGGAGACTGAGGCACTATGCTAAAAGAAAATTCAGGTTTGTGTAGTGTATGTGAGATATTATTACTAGTAGGGCTTGAGCTTAAGCATTATGACAGTTTCAGTTGTATTGAAACAGAGTGGCTACAGACCGATATCTCTAAATATCTGATGGGTTTAGTTGCAAGTGGCATCATGACAATAATAATCTTGCATTATACGATGGCTTTATTCAAAAATATTTGATTACTGAAATCCCAGGGATTTACTTCAAATATATAAGGCATGTTGGTTAAATATTTTCTCCTGTCTCTTCTGCTTTATACTGAAATGTTTAATTGCTTTGAAACTGATGATATAGAAATGCAATATTGAAGGACAGTTGAGTCATCTTTTTATAGATATAATGAAAAATTCATTTCCTGCTCAAGAATATCAATTTCATGGTAACAGATAGATGAACTTTTCCCTGGCTTTTCAAAATTCAGAAGAACAAAAATTAAAATGGAACAGAAAGGCTAGTACAGGTTGATGTGCTTTTGCCAATGAATATTTTGGAAACAACATTGACTCGGTAAAAAGAATAGAGGAAAAAATAAGAACAGAGAGATGTCTCCAACTAGCCCAATAGTACATCTCGGCATAGGAGATACCTCATGTTGCAGGGAAGTTGGCATACATAATATTATTTTTAGTACATATCCTTTTCAAATTAAATTACAAGAAAGAAAAGGCAATCTCAATTACTTTCAACATAACATCTCTCCATAAACAAACAATCAGAAATTATCAAAATTCATTTGACAGTAATTTGGAGCTCTTTTCCATAATGCGAGTGATTATTTTCCCATTCTTGCCAACACCCAGATGTGCAGAAGCTCGAGTTCTAATTAAAGCAATGACTATGTTTCTCTTTTTTCTTTGCAGGTAAGTCAGGATTGGGCTATTTGGTGAAATGTGCAATTTGGGGATATAAGGAACCAAAGTAAGCCTTCATCAAGCTGTCACAGCCTGTTAACAAGGTCAGACTGTCGTCTTAAAGTTTGCTTTGCCTCAGCTATTTTAAGCAACTAAAATGCAGAATATGCCACCCGTCAAATTAACAATAATCAGTGCTGAAGCGTAAGATTAGCTGTGCTGCATTCAGTGGTGGATTGTATTCAATTGAATTTGTTTTCCAGATTGTTAAGAGATCTACTTGGAAAACCTGAATCAAAGCCTCACAGCACTATATCCAAATGCCTTACTTTTAATGTGCATATATGTACATGTATGTGCCTTATAAGGCTGATGATTTTATTTCTGATGTTCTTCCCTTATGTATTAGCTTTATTTTTTAAAAAAATGGCTCCTTCTAGCCTGCCATGCCCTAAGTTAACAGGCCATATGCTGAAAAGCTTACTTTGAAGGCCAGCTAAGAGTGGCTAGCTTCCTCAACTCATCAAGCCAAGAACATTGCTTCTCCTCTTAATCATTATTTGACTGCTGGGGAACAGGCATGCCTTGCGTCCTATTTAGCCATTCTGCTCTAAACAACTACTGCTGCCATGACCAAGTTCTGTCATGCATCTTGGCATCAAAATCAACCTCTTCGATTCATTGAATCAGTTGTCATATTTCCTTTTGCCATTGTGGTGCTAAATCTAATTTTATTCCAGGGTCCACACCTCTTACCTTTTTCTCCAGCCCAGCGAGGTACTTTGAGATAATTCCCAAGTAATAAAGTATACAGAATTGGACCTCATCTATGGGAGGGCAGAAGGAACTGACAGGACTTTGTAAAAGGAAGTGGCATCTTTGCCCCAATGAAAACTTAACTATTTCTTATATTCTGCTTAATTTTCTTTACGCATTACTCTTTCCAACAAATGAAACTGTGTTCTGATATTAATGGGTGACTTGATGTGGCTTAGATTGTATCTTTCCTTTGTCCAGGTGTGAACTGTTCTATAAGAAGGAGTTTCTGGAAGTTCCCTAAAGATGTATCAAGTATTTCCTTAGCTATTATGATTAAAAGATTATATATACTCTTTAAAACAATGACAGGTCAATTCTACATTCTGCACATGTAGAATGTAAACACACAGATAAATGTGTATAGATCTGAATTTTGTAGAAGTTTATTCTGTGTATTTCAACCTACCATCACTATCACTAATGCATCACTTTTGTCAATGGGCTAATCACTTATGCTAAGACAAAACTCTGATTTCTCAAATGAATGAAAATGTCACCCAATTATGTTGGATAAACTGTCTTTCTTGCTTTATAATACAGTGCTAGCAGAATTTTCACACATGCATTGGCATCTACGGGACTGTTTGTAAGCAAAGGGACAGAGAATATTTGCCACTTCTCTGCCCTTGTGCAAATATCACCATTTTCTCTTATTTTTTTCCTAACCAAGAACAGTAAGAGCCCTCTTGCAGACATCATACCCTCTTGCATTATGCCCTCTTACAGACAAAAAGCACACATGCATTCATGAGGAATTCCATGAGTCTAATTTTTCCAAGATTTTAATAATCATCAGAAAATAATGTTAAAAAATAATATGATGAAAGTATGTGTTAACTCGTTTGAACTCTGCAACACAACCAACTGTAAGACCATTAAAATTACGGCAGTAATTTGTGTCATTCCACATCCATTTCTGGGGATCAATTTAAAAACAATGACGCTGACTTTTTTTTTAAACAGCATAGAGTTTTTTGTACAATGGTTTTGCATAATAAGCTTAATTGCATTGGTAGTGTAACATCGCACTAGAAGAAGACCAATTGCATTAAATCACTTAATTGTTGAGAAGTGAATGAAACCCAAACAATATTAGCCTTCTATACTAAAAAGAGTTCTGACATGCAAAAATGTCTTCTATTTCCTGTAGGAAAGGACAATGCTTTTCCATGAGTGGGAATTGGGGGTGTGTGTGTGTGTGTGGATGGGAAGGAGGCAACCGTGGCATAGCTTAGAATAATTGTGCTTACATTATTGTTACATATGGATCAAGAAGCAGGAATAATCACTGCAGTCAGGCTTATACTCTTGGGAATAGAAGAAATAGAGATGAACCAAGTGATTCAAAATAGAAGTGAATTTGTTTCCTAATTGAAATTGCACACCTGATGTGATGATCCAACTTATTGGCCAACTCTTCCTGTCAGTGTCATAAATTTTATCATATCTCTTGAACTCTTCAGCATTTCCAAATATGGAAGTGAAACTGAAATACTGTACATTGCCTATAACTGTGCCAGACACGCAGGAAAGCTGTCATGCAAGCAAAGTGCTGCAAGGCTCTTGTCATTTGATTTGCTACTGTAAAGGAAGCTTCCACTTTGATCTTGTGGATTTGTTTCAGTGAGGTAATTCTGTTAAACCTTTGCTGAGGCAAAGTACTTCTTTGAAACCTTGCACAACACTACGGATTGAATCAGAGCTCTCAGATTTAAAGGTAGACAACTGATACCTGGCAGTTCACAGAGATTACCTAATAACACTCCACTCCAAACAAGAGCACTGACATGACTTTGGCATCAAATTGGCCCATGTGGTGTCACAAGGCTTCCCTAGGTTCTAGGCCATGCTATGAGAAGCAAAGCTTGTGATGGAGTGAGAGAGCCAAGTTTGATTGACCAGGTCACCAATGCCAGCTGCACAATGCTTGATGCTGACAAAATCAAAGTGCTAAAAATAAGCACAGGATCCATTTGAAAATATGGCTTTGGGGAAAATAGAATATGGGTCTTGATGTTCCATCCAAAATAGGAGGGGAAGGAATTCTGAAAGTGAAACTGAAACTGAAAGGTCAGATTCAGAAGAAATCTGGAATTAAGACTGAAGGAAACATGGATGAAAACTATTCCTTCTCTATTACTGAAGGCTTATGGAATTGGTGAAGTCAAAAAGGAGACCTGAAGAGTGCATGAGATACTAAATCCCTTTCTATCAGTCATCATTTTGGGTTCAGTCATTAGTAACTGAAAGGAGAAACACATATAGAGCAGACTTCCCCACCCTGGTAGTCCTTTTGGCTGATTGGCAGTCCTGAAAACTGCACTCAGCATATCTGAAGAGTACTAGTTGACAAAACCTGTGCAGCATGAGGCTATGAATAGCAAATATTATTTCCTGATGGCAGGAACAAAAAGTCATATTGGTGTGAGCTAATATTCACTAGTTATTAATACAGCTGTCGGGTAAACATACTGAGTGTTAAAACTGTGCCAGCCCTATTTGTCTTAATGAGGAGTTATTAATTCTTCACACAACTGTGGCTGCTACATTTATCCCTTCACCCGTAAAATTGGAGGGGATTATCAGCGACATGGGAACAGAGAATGAGAGAGGAGAAATTATCATTCAGGGTGACAAGTTGTTTTTGTCTACCCAACACTTCTATGCCAACATAATAGCAAAAGTATGACAAAACAGCAGATAGTGTTGGGAAAATGGCTTGATAGATCACCCATCTGCTTTACATTCAGTTTTAAAGTTGTTAGTGTGAAGAAGAAAATACTGGGGAGGGAAAAATCATGCATATTAATCTAGCAGCTAGGAAGGAATGTTTCATCAGCTGGGTTCTTCTGAGAAATGATAAAATCTCTTATTTAAATACTTAATAAGCAATTGCTGTTGGAAGGAGAGACATCTTCTAAAACAGGCATGTCAAACTGCCGGCCTGTAGGCTGGATGCATCATATTGAAACCGCGCCCATCCCATTGCCAGCAATGGGGGAAAAGTTGTGATATGTCACATGACGTCGCAAGTTTGACATGCCTCTTTAAAAGGGTTAAAAGGACAGCTATCTTTCTAAGACCTTAATTTTTCTTCCCAAATATGATCTTGAATTCTTATTATGAAAGGAACAATGTATCTGCAAAAAACAATAAATTTGGGCCTGTATCATATATTAAGTATAAATACGCCATAAATAATACAATTTTGCCCTTGCTGCACAACTAATTGCCCTAGCAACATTCCCTCTAATTGTTTCCAAAGCAGGAGCTTGTTTTGTAGCTCATGGAAAAATATTAATATCCCTAAAACAATCGAAACAAAGATCATGACCTACTTATAAAAAAACCTATTTCTACTTCTTGATTTTTTTTCATAGTTATTCTTCAATTAGTTATCTATTTCTATTTCTTTCTTGTTACTCTGAGAATACCCCTATCTTATTATAATATAGTTTTGCCTTCCTTTGCACCCCTATCTTTCCTGTTGAAATTCACTATGACAAGAATGAGGACAAGTAGTCCTCAAATTATGACAGTAACTGAGTAATTGCAGTCATAAATGGTCGTCGTCTTAACTCAAGACATCACATGACTTAATTTGATATTTTGACTTTTTTAAAGGTGGTTGTTAAGCATACACCATGGTTGTGTTTTTCCCAATGGGAAAAAATAGTTATTTGCCAGAAACCAGAAGCAAGTGCCAGAAATCAGCAAAAAAAATTTTGCAAATTGTGGTTATATGTCGCTACAAACAGCTATAAAGTTGAGTCAATTGCCAAGCACGCAAAATGTGATCATATAATCATGGTATGTGTGTGTGTGTATGCGTGCAGCCTTTATAACTTCAAAAAAGATCCTCTGGACTATTGTTCATAATTTTGAACAGTTGTTAAGTGACCAGTCATAAGTCAAGGACAATCTGTAACTATTTACCCCCTCGAAAGAAGCAAACGTTTTAAAAAATGATCAAAATGGTACCATAATTGTAATTCAGTATTGATGAACTTTGTGTGCAACTGCTGCAATTTTGAAGGTAGTTAAAAAAAAAATCTACTGGCAAATGTGAGCAGGAATATGATACTTAGAATTCCAGTTCAATATGGTTGGAGGACTAGCAAAGGAAGTGGTCCTTTTAAAATACAGAACATCAGTTAATATTTTATAATAGTAGCTAGTAGTTTATAACTGCTAAGGTCAACTGACTGTCTGAGTTAAGATAATGGCATATAATTAGCCTTTTTTAGCATTCTGCCCTGCTGGAAAGATAGATACTCAGTTGTATTTGTTTGGCTCATATCTGCAGAAACCTCTTTTATGGTTTATTTATTGTAACATGGAATCTAAGGTCCCTAACTCCTTTAGGCTAAGGACAGGATGAAATGTGGTGATATCCTGGAACTTACAAAAGATCAAGTCTTTGAAGTCCCAGAGATGGTTGAGGAGAAAAATCTCCTCAAGTCCATCAAACAAAAAAACAAAACCCTGAATTATTTGGGATATATATACAAATGCAATCTTACTCAAAAGATCTTGCTAAAGGGTAGGAAGCGGAAGGAAAAAAGAAGCAGAGGTTGGTAATGAGATACTTGGAGTTGCATAACTGGACTGGTCTAAATCATGACCAGCAAGGTTCTACATTTAGGCAAGAAAAAACAAATGCACAGGTATAGTATAGGGGGTACCTTGCTCAATAGTAGTAACTGTGAGAGGGACCCCGGAGTCTTAGTGGACAATCACTTAAATATGAGCCAGCAGTGTGCTGCAGCTGCCAAAAAGGCCAACACAGTGCTAGGCTGCATTAACAGAGGGATAGAATCAAGATCACGTGAAGTATTAATACCACTTTACAATGCCATAGCAAGGCCACATTTGGAATATGCATCCAGTTTTGGTCACCGCGATGCAAAAAAGATGCTGAGACTCTAGAAAGAGTACAGAGAAGAGCAAAAAAGATGATTAGGGGACTGGAGGCTAAAGCATATAAGGAATGGCTGCTGGAATTGGGTATGTCTAGTTTAATGAAGAGAAGGACGAGGGGGGACATGATAGCCATGTTCCAATATCTCAGGGGCTGCCACAAAGAGAGGGAGTCAAGCTATTTTCCAAGGCACCTGAAAGCAGGACAAGAAGCAACGGGTGGAAACTAAGCAAGAAGAGAAGCAACCTAGAACTAAGGAGAAACTTCCTGACAGTTAGAATAATTAACCAGTGGAACAACCTGCCTCCAGAAGCAGTGAATACTGTAACACTGGAAGTTTTCAAGAAGAGACTGGACAGGCATTTGTCTGAAATGGTATAGGGTTTCCTGCTTGAGCAGGGGGTTGGACTAGATGACCTCCAAGGTCCCTTCCAATTTTACTATGATGATGATGATAATGATGATGATGATGATAATGATGATAATGATGATGATGAATGTACAAAAGTGGAGCAGAGATGGATACAGTGGAGACACATGGACATCAGCTTCCTGAAGGAATAGAATAGAATAGAATAGAATAGAATAGAACTGGAAGGGACCTTGGAGGTCTTCTAGTCCAGCAGGAGAAACTATACCAGTGATGGCGAACCTTTTAGAGACCGAGTGCCCAAACCCCAACCCAAAACCCACTTATTTATCGCAAAGTGCCAGGGCCACATCAGCATTGTGGTGCCCTCGGGGGGGGGGCATGGGGTGTGGCCACTGGGTGGGCGTGGCTGCTGTTGTCACAGCAGACTGGGTGGGCGTGGCTGGGGTGGGCATGGCCAACTCGATGTTGCTCATAAGGGGATGCCTGTGGTAGCCGGGCAGGGTTGGGGGAGATTCAGGGGGTCTCTGGCGGGTGGGGCAGTGGGCAGGAGGCCCAGCGTAGATGGGCGAGGCATGCAATCCTAGCTGGGACTGGGGGGGGCCATGGCGCCGATGGGGATCTGGCTTTCCGTGCTCGGGGTGACCTTTGGCTTGCTGGGCATGGGCATGCTCTACCACCTGTACTCGAGCTTGCTAGCTGGCCGCTTCGCCTCCTTTGTGCTGGGTGGGGCTGCTGCTCCAAGCGGTGTTGGCAGCCTAATGGACCTGCGCAAGCAGCTGGTGGTGGCGCGCATGCCCACAGAAGGGGCTCTGAGTGGGCGTGGCTGGGGTGGGCATGGCCACCTCGATGTTGCTCATGGGGAGACGCCTGTGCCATAGGTTCACCACCACTGACTTATACCATTTCAGACAAGTGACTGCCTAGTCTCTTCTTAAAAATCTCCAGTGATGGAGCGCCCATGATTTCTGAAGGCAAGCTCTTCCACTGGTTAATTGTCCTCATTGTTAGGAAGTTTTTCCTTAATTCCAGGTTGTTCCTCTCTTTGGTCAGTTTCCAACCATTGTTTCTTGTCTTGCCCTCTGGTGCTTTGGAGAATAGTTTGATGCCCTTTTCTTTATGGCAGCCCCTCAGATACTGGAATACTGCTATTGTGTCGCCCATTTCTTCTTTTCTTTAGACTAGCCAAACCCAAGTCTTGCAGCCGTTCTTCATATGTTTTAGTCTCCAGGCCTTTGATCATTTTAGTTGCTCTTCTCTGAACTTTTTCCAAGGTCTCAATATCTTTTTTGTAGTATGGTGACCAAAACTGGCTACAATATTCCAGGTGTGGTCTTACTAGGGTTTTATAAAATGGTACTAATACCTCACGTGATCTTGATTCTATGCCTCTGTTTATACAATTAGCTGATTAGCTTTTTTGGCTGCTGCACACTGCTGGTTCATAGTCAGAAGACACTGGAAACCTAACTGGTCACACTGATCTTATTTGCTTCCCAGGGCCACAGGAAATGTGATAAAAAGCGAATTTGTATTTTCAGGTAAGTTTTAGAGGCAAAGTGGTGTCTCAAATTTTTCAAACCCTCTAAAATTGATCATTTATATTTGGAAAAGCAGAGCTTCGAACAGAGTATTGACGCTGTGTATCCTTTTAATTCTTTACAAAGCTTACTGTGTTTATTATCTTACATTTCAAAAACTGGCTGATAATTATATATTTCATCCACCATTGTTAATCTCTGTACATAGCTAACTTTATCTTCTAGGTGTAATCCTGTGACACCAGGGGTTTCATATGACTTCAGTCCCCCCCCCCCATCTGTGCTGGAAGTTTTTCAGAAAGGAACATTTGGCTTTCTGAACTTTTATTTGCTTGCTTGTTTTAAGTCCCAGAGCAAAAAGAACATTTCCATTTGATAACCTCAAGAAGCTTTGCTTATAATTCATTTCAGAGAAAGCTGCTCTCAAGAAAAAAGAGAGAATGAGCAAGTAAGTAAGTAAGTAAGTAAGAGAGATCGATTTAGGCTCATCAGACAAACTGTCAAGCTCTTGTCAAATCTAGCTTGTCAAAAGACCCTGCTGCATCTTCATTCATTTGTTCCATGCTACTTAAAGTGAATATGATTCTCACTATACTGAAGAACATTTTCTGGTTTCTCTTTTTTAAATTAATTTCCTTGCAAGAGAGCTCTACACGGACTTATTAGATTAGAAAAGAAACAGGTTAATAATTGCTATCTGGTATGCTATTAATGTTTCCTATTAAGAAACATGGAATTTCCAATAGACTGGAAGAACATGAATACGAATTGTAGAATATATTCAACAAAGCACTGTGATGTGTTTTAAAATCCATATATAAACTTCTAATATTACAGGAATAGTTTCATTCCTTTCCAGCTGTACCCTAAAATAGACTTCATGGGTCTTATACACAGCTAGTCATATTAAGATTATTGTGTGAGATTGCAGTTTACACATGCATATCTGGGGAAGGAGAAACATATTAAAATCAGTGAAACTTTTGTAGAAACTATGATACCATTGCAATAGAATTTAAACTACTGGTCTCATAGTGCAATACAGTTGACACTAATAGAAAGAACATTGAATATAGAACATAGGGCTGGGAGGAACCTCTGAGGTCTTGTAGTCCAACCCCTTGCTCAAGGCAAGAGTCTTATATCATCCCAGTTACACGATTGTCCAGTCTATTTTTGAAAACCTCCAATAATGGAGCTCCCACAACTCCAAGAGGTAAGCTATTCCACTGATTGATTCTTCTCATGGCATAAAATGTCTTCTTATTTCTAGACTGGATCTCTCTTTAACAAGATTCCACTCATACTTTTTGTCTTGCCTCTGGTGCTTTGGAGAAAATGTTGATCTCCTATTCTCTGTGACAGTCCCTCAAGTACTGCTTTCATGTTCCCACCCCACCCCCAATCCTTCTCGTCGATACACTAGACATCGCTAGACCTCTCAACCATTCATCATACAATTTGATATCCAGACCCTTTACCATCTTTGTTGCTCTTCTCTGCACATTTTCCAGGGTCTCAACATCTTTTTTGTATCATGATGACCAGAACTGGGTACAGTTTGGTCTCACCAGTGTGGTATAAAGCAGTACTACCACTTTCCGTAATCCTGATCATATTCCTCTATTAATGCAACCCAGGATTGCATTGGTTTTTTTGGCAGCTGCAGCACAATGCTGATTCATACTTAAGTGGTACTCCACTAGGACACATAGATCCCTCTCACAGTTACTGCTGTTGTGCCAAGTACCATCTATTCTTTACCTCTATGTTTAATTTTTCCCAGCAAAGTGCAAGACTTTACTACATCTTGTTATATAGAGCCCAGTCTTCAAATTTGTCAAGATCCTTCTTAATTTTGTGTTAACAGTTCTCCCAGCTTGGTAAATATGATGATTCTCCTTCTATCATCTCATTTATGAAAATACTGAAGAGTATTGGACCCAAGCCAGAATCTCGAGGTACCCCACTGCATGCTACTCTCTATGTATATGTAGTCTGATTTGTCAGCCAACTACAAACCTATCTGGTGTTGCATGTTGCCAGCAGAAATGAGCTGCAGATTACTATGGAACTAGTACTTCCTGCCCCAGTTTTTGTTTTCTCATTCCTCAGAGACAGATCTTTATACTATATTTGTAGGCATTTGCAGTTCCATTGAAGACTACATGCTTGGGTACAGTTTGTCAGACAATTTCGATTCCATGTGATGATGGAACTGTCTATACCACATTTAGACACATGATACGTGTCTATCATACCAAGAATTAGGTTGTGTTCTACTTTGTCAAATGCCTTACTGAAATCCAAGTATATTGTGTCTATAGCATTTTGCTGGTTCACTAATTTAGTCACTTTATAAAAAAAAAAAGCAATAAAGTTTGTCTGGCATGATCTGTTTTTAGCAAACCTATGCTGGCTTCTAGTAATCACCTTGTTCATTTCTAGGCACTCACAATGCTTTGCTTAATTATCTTTTCCAGGATTTTCCCAGGTATTGATGTCAAGCTATTGATTGGCCCATAGTTTCCTGGATCCAATTTCCCCTTTTTGTAGATTTGAACCTTATCAGCAGTAGGTATGTTATCAGCCTTATCAAGAGCTGTTACAGATTGAACATGGGACATTTATATATTTCAATTCTGCCAATGACCTGTGGGTATAAAATTTTGACAGGTGCATATGAAGTACATAATGCTGAAAAATTATTTCTTTATTGAAATGAGTCATTTCTTGTGAGATGGGCAGCCATATAAATTTAATAAATAAATAAATTTTAATGTGGGATCCATTTTCTGTTTTCGCAACATAATATGCAGCTGGAATGTGATATATCACATTGTTAACCTATAAAACAGCTTTCAATAGCTATTGAATAGCTATTACCATGAGATTTAGTACATGAAGTAAACCAAATTAAAATATAAGTCATAAAGAAGAGAGTTGCACCATAAAAGCATATGTATACTAGATGCACTTTACATGTAAACTCTGAATCTGAACACTAGTTAGTTGGTAGGCCTGTTTGAATTGGATCTGTTCTGATTACTTGAATGAATTAACTTTCAAATACATTCAATCTGTATACATTCAATGTATTTTATTTGAATATTTAAATTAATCTGAGCATCTGAATCACTTTGAAATTGAGCCAAAAGTGTAATTTTGACAGAAGGGCCCAAGAAGACAAAAATGGTCATCTATATTTTACACAGATACTATTAAAGCTTTGCTGAATTGAATCAATGTTGCAATGACTTGCATAGCTCTACAAAATAAACATATATGTTAACTATAAATCTGCCTTCAGCCACATCTGAGGGAATAAAAAAGACACTTGGTAGTCTCTAGATGAATTGAGAAGTCCATTCAACCAGATTGCCTGAAAATGTTTGAAGTAACCAATACAAAATTTAAAAAAGTCATAAAGGTCTTCAGAAAAAAAAAGTTTTACTTGTACCATCTAGTGACTAGATTCACATATTGCCTCAAGTCATAATGTGTTGTTTGGTTTTAGCTTAGCATGATGTATGAATTTATCAAGCCATGGCCAATTCAATAAACTGTGGTTAAGTCATGTCACTGGACCTAACTGAATATGAACAGCCTCCCTCCTTTAAAAATGTTATTCTATGCTGATTTAAAATAATTTTAAATATTACAGTTAGAAGAAGCTACGTAGGCTTTCAAGTCTATGCCCTTGTTCTGTGAGAATAAAGCATTCACGACAGCCAACTGTCTGGCCTCTGCATAAACCCAAATTGTGTACATTTTACTTCTCTTGAGGAATTGAGCCCACTGTCAAATACTCTTCTTGTTACAAATTCTTTTTTTTAACTCCTAGAACATGCTTTCTGTAATATATGTCCATCTGTCCATGTCCTGCAGCCAGGAATGATAAACTACAGGTCTTGAACTTCTATTCTGAGACCTTTCAAGAATTTGAAGAGTGCAATCATATTCACTCTTAGTTTTCTTCTCACAATGCCAAACATTTCCAATGCCTTCTTTCTCTCTTCATAAGACTTAGTTTCTGATCCCCTAATAATGCTTTTTACCCTTTTCTAAACTTGCTTGCATTTCTCTGAATCCTTCTTAAAACATTTTGCTCAAAACACAGTAATTGAAGTAGAGTTTGACTAATGCAAACTTAGATAGATCTATTAATTCTCCTTACTTGGAAACTATTTTTCTCTTGATGCAGCCAAAATTGGCTTCTTTTCCTCCTCCTACATTACTACTGCTAATATTATTACCTTCTCTTCCTCCTCCTCTTCTTCCTCCATCATCCTGAAGACTCATATTCATTTTGCATTCAGTTTACAGAGTTATTCTACATAATTAATAAAACAATATTACAGGAGTACTCATTTATAAGCCAATCTGATTTCCTGAAATAGGGCGGGATATCAAAGATATATCAAATCAAGGCAGTGCGACCCATAAAATAGCAAATGATGTGACCAAAATGATTGCTCCATTAGTCTCCATCAATCTTGCCAACTTGTCAACCATTAGATATATGGACTACAACCCTAATGGAGATTCTATGTCTTCCAATAATCTGAGAAAGTACCCAATTAGGAAAGGCTGGTTTGTTGGTTCAGGAACCAACTAAAAATGAAACAATAGCAGTATATTAAATTTGTGATAACTCACTGTTTTCTAAGTTCTCTAATATGAAGGTGCTAATATTCTGTTACACTTTTTAACAAAAGGAATCTGGTTACATAAATAGGAATGGAGAAAAAATGTTTAAAATGGGAAAGGTGCAGTATTGCAGTCCAGTTACATCTTGTGTTTGTATGTAGCTTGTTACTTTATTTCTTTGATTGTGAGTTATTTTGAAAATAGATATCAAGCATTGCTGATCTCACCTCTATTACTGTATAATAATAAGTAAATGGGGTTCTCAAGTCTACAGGAGAATGTAACGTTGCTTTCTCCTATGTATTATAAAATACAGAAATCCAATAATGGCCCTGGACTGTTAACCATTATTCTTTTGAACTTTCAGTTAGCACTGCATTAAAATTGGAAAAGGCAGCAATTTTTGTATTCTAAGGCTTAATTTGCATTTGCATTAAATTCTCAGTATATTGGATTATACCACTGTAAGTAATAAAAAGATAATGATTGAGTGTCACTTTTGAGCACAAAATGAATTGCCCTTGAATATAATACTTAGCATTTCAAGAAATATGAATGAAATTATAGGACTGTAGAAGTATTGAAGTTCTGCCTGACTGAACTTCAACACAGCTTTTTATTAACATAAATTATTTCATTTTAAAATATAGACATGGGCAGAATAAAATTAAATCATTACTCAGACAATAATAAAGTGAAGGTTGCACTTATTTGGGGGATGACTTTTTTTAAAAAAGGAAGGATATGAAGAAACTCATATATAGGGCTGCAACTAAACTATTATTTTCAAAGAGTCTAAGTCTGTATTATGAACACATAAAAAGAGCAACTGAGCTACTCTTTCCTTTAATGTAGAATTCCACTCTGTTGTTTCTCCCTGCTACCTTGAAGGAATAATAATTTGATGTAAAGTGGTCTAAAAAAAGTTCACAAAATTTATCTGAATGAGCCCATTTTGCAATGAAGCTCCCTATCCCTCTCGTCCCACTGTTTCCAAGACTGTCTGTCTCTAGTAATTCTCTGGGGATGGGAATGGGAGGTTGATTAGTTCAACAATTTTTGTGTTCAGATATTTTCTAACTTGGGCAAAAAAAGACCAAGGACATGCAACTCTGTCTGAAGGAAATAATCACACACACACACCCACATAAACGTACACACCACTAGGAACTGGAGTTGTGTGTGTTTGTGGGCATGACTATAATATAGAAATAATTCATCCTGGCTTTAAGGATCTTTCTGTTGGTTGTAGGCAAGGTGTGCAGTGGTTTGACACAGCTCTTAATCTTACATCTCATCCTTTCTTCAACCAATGATGTTTTATATTCTTCTATTTCATAAAGGCCCCATTCGGGATGTGGTTATTCCCCTGACTGAGAAAGGAATAAATATCTCTGTTCAGAGTAATTGTTAGATGTTCTGTGACTGTGTTTTCTCTACTGATTTGGGAAGGAGGAGGAAGAGGAGGAGGAGGAGGAGGAGGAGGAGGAGGAGGAGGAGGAGGAGGAGGAGGAGGAAAGACTTATGTTTCCCATTTTAAGATAAAATGTAATACTACATCTTAAACCCTACCAACAGTTCTCAGTAATTCCCATTCTTGGTGGTAATTTGGAGAGGCTCTACTGAAGCTCATTGTGTATTCAGGCTGTTTAGAGATCCAGATTCAGAGAGGAAAAGGTGGCTTAGAATGAGTGTTCACATCATAGCTGTCAGAATTCCTTAAAGAAGCTGTGTCACTTCTTGTCTCATCCAGCAACAACCACACAACCACATACACATTTGGTTTAAGAAGATTCCAGCAGATAGCCTCCCTTTTTTAAAGCACAGATCTCTGCATTGTCCTTCCTCTTCTCTCTTTTTCTTTCATTCGTTCCAAACAGGCTGGAAAAATAGCATGTTGAAGTAAAGGAATGAAATTCACTCACTTAGAAAAAAAGATGCCAAGGTCTGAAAGAATTTAGGTTGGGTTAGTGCTTTTTTATCTCTATTCATGACTTCATTAATAGAATGCAGTACAGTATATCAAGGCCAGGTTAAATTAGATTAGGAGGAGCTGAAAATTGTTGAGAGAATAGGATAAAAAATGATTTCATAAAGCAAAGGGCAACAAGGTAGCCAAACATTTACTCTGCAAAATCAAATATCAATAGGCTGAAATATTCCCAGAGGTGTGCTACCATGTTTAACCTTCTGACTTGAAACATCTTTTTCTTCTGATTTATAAAACTTTTTTTCACCCTCTGCACATTTTCTTTGAATCTTCCTGCTGCTTAGGGCTCATCCTTAACATCCCCCTCACTGCAGTAAGAACATGCTTCGGTAATAATTTTTATATGATATAATAATGATGGCATATTCTTGCTACAGTTAGGGGCATGCCCTTGTGACATTGCCTTCATCTCATCTCCAGCTGAGGCTGCTTAAAACTGACTTTAGCTATCCCTGTTTTAAAATAGTGTCTTTCCTCTTCTTTGCAAGTGTCAATTCTCAGTCTGATAAAGATTCAACCAATTGTCATATAAACAAGCCACAGCTGAAGATCTTCTCTTTAGCAGTAAAAAGACTCCTTTGTGTCCAGTCCACCATGAGGCTATGAGAAAAAGACTGCCTTAAGATACGCCTGGATGCATTAGTTCTGAACTGAAAATAACTTCACTTGAGGGAATTCTTGTTTCATTACTATTGTCATTAAAGTCATGCTAAAGAGAACCCTGCACAGTTTGTGTGTGGGGGGGTACTTTTAGTTCATGTGGCCTGATGTTCTCCAGATGCAACTTTTGCCAAGGACATGATCTAGTTGATGATTCAATTAGGGCTGGGATCTGACCAGCTCCTTTTGGCCACATTAACCTTCTGTGGGCTTCTTTTATTTCTGTGTGTCATAGAAAACTTGGCTTTGACTGCAAGAGAGACCAGACCCTTAACTGTCCTGCAGGAATATCTGGCTGTGTAATATGTGATTGATACTTTCAAAAGTGTTTGTCAAGTTTTACTTGAGTTCCTTACATATCCAAGCTTAAAGCTACTTTGAAAATGCACTAGACCTGTTTTTTGTAAACATGGCTTTAGCAGGTTTTTTTTTTTTTTTGGAAAAATAATAGTTCTGTATTTAAAAAGCAGGACCAATGCTCTCTTGAGAGTGCACTGGTTCTGTGCTGCATTGAATGCTGACTTAAACCAGAATAGAGAACTGAGTGCCTTACTGATTCTCCAGCATGATGAGAGAATGATTCTCTCAGCCTTCTTGCTCAGATGAGACTAAGTCAGAAAGTTGCCATGCCTCCCTCTGGGCTGGACTGTACCCAGTTTTCGACTTAGTCTTCGCTCAGCAAGAAGCATTAATCTGAGCTCCTCTAATTAGACTCAAGCTGAGAACCTGTGGAATTTCCGCTCATCACTTGAATTGGCCTTTCAAAATTTTATAATAAGAACTTAGTTAACTTACCTATTCCAATTGGCTGATCCAAATTCATTAGACTGCTGTCAGCGGCTGTTAGCCTTTTTGGCTCCACTGAGCCTTCCGAACTGCAGCTGAGAGCCGTTAGTATTTTTGGCTCCATCGGGCCTCCCGATCGGCCGGGAGAGCTCTTCCGACGGCGTGAGGCATTCGCCTCAGCTGGGCGACCCCCCATGAAGATCTTGGAGGCCAGACAGCCTTACTCCAGTGTTTTGTTGCTGCGAGGCTCCCTTTCAACTGTCTGAAGCTCTGGATCATTGCGGAGCCGCAGAAAAGAAAAGAACGGTCACAGCACAGCAGATCGCCGTCCTCTGCACACAGGGAGAAAGGAAAACTGTCAGCTAGCTTCCCCGGGGCCCTGTTAGGACACTCTCCTCGAGGTTGGGAAGGCCCTGTCGGCTTCAGACGGCTGTTATTTTGGCGTGGCCACCATTTTGGAAGCAGAAAAGTTTGGCCAGACGTGGAACCCTTCAGCCAAATTGCCTCAGGGGAATTTTTCTAAAGGATCTGGCTCTCTATCCATCCTGCCATAGCAGGATAGGGACACACTCCAACACCCTGGGAGCATTCCTTGTGGAGTGGAATTTACCACCTAATTAGATCACCCTAGGGGTGATAGTCTGTGGCACGGCTGCCATTTTGAGAGCAAAGCTCCTCAGCCATAATATATTACTGCTGTCAGGCCTTGGACCTTTTACCTTACCATACTAGCAGACATCCCTTACCTCAGTGACCCAGTCCTCTAGACACCTACACCAGTCCATCCACTCACAGGGAGGGTTTTATTAGCTACCACCTGTCCTGGTTGGTGTGGCACTGCGCCAGCAGGGCCTAACAGATAGTTTTAGAAACTAACTGGCTGTCAGCCATTGTTGTTGTTCAGAGCCCGGGATTTCCCTCTCTGACAACCTGAATTGCGATCCACCCCCTCCCCAGATATCTCCTGGCCAGAATATTTCGGTGGCAATGGTGGACAGTGAGACTCATCAGCCATCGCAGGGCTCTTCTGTATCCCCCACAAAAAAAAAGCGTAGATCCTGCAAACTGCAGGCGGCAGGGAGGCTGAAAGCCAAGGTAAAGGCCATGTCCACCAAGAAGCCCTCTAAAGCTGCTGAGAGAGAGGCCTCGAGGAGACATCAGGCACTGGAGAAGGAGTTCTCCAGAGCTCAGAGGCTCACTCCAGTGGAGCAGAATTGGTCTTCCCCATTCCACTGGACTGCTCCCCATTTGAGCCTCAATATGCGCCAATGAGTACTGCCCCTAGGGCATGGTCTCCTCGGGGAGAAACTGGACAGGTGGGCCTCCCTCTCTCCTCGCTTGCAAGGAGTCGGAGGGGTTCCCCCTCCCACATAGCTCACCAAGGCCCAGAAGCCACATATATGCCTATGGCAGCTGGCATTCACCCAACAGAGCAACAGGAGTTGTGGCCGGACCAACTTCAGGCCTTTATGGCCCAAGCTTTTGTGCAGTACATGGCCTCTTCCAAGGGTCAATGGCCTCCTCAGATGCCTGTGCCTTCCTTGGCATCTCTGCCTCAGACAGGGCCCACCCTGTTTCCCAGCTCGGGCTATTCGGACAGATCCTCTCAGGTAGGAGAGGATGATTCTGTGAACTACGAGACCTCTGACATGCCTATGTCAAAGGATGAAGAAGCAGCTCTGGACTCGTCCCCAATCTCTCGCCTCTTCGATCCTTCTTTATTCAGGTCACTGCTCCTGAAGGCGTGCACTTTGGCCAACATTGTTCCTGAACAGGAGTCTCAGCTGGTTGTTCCCACCACCCAGGACTCAAAACCTCTGTTCTCAGAGCCGGTGGTCGAGGAAAGGCAGATTCGCTGCCCACCTTTCTTCTGCAGCATGGTGGAAAAGCAATGGTCCTCCCTTGGCACTCTTCCCACTCTCAGTGGGACAGAAAAAAAGTTGTTTAATGTCTCTCCCTCCTTCTCTTCCCTACTGGAAGTGCCACTTGTAGACACGCCCCTAACCTCCTTATTTTCTTCCTCCACAATACCAGGAGACATGGCCGAGGCCTTGAAGGCAGAGGAAAAGAGATTTGAATTTTCTCTCTCCAGGGCTCATCAAGCCTCGGCGTGGTCAGTCAGGGCGGTGACCTCGTCATCTTTCTTCGCTAGGTCTTCAATAATCTGGCTTTGTGAGCTCCAGGTGCTAATTCCCCCTGACCAGGTGCGAGCACATCAGATGGGCAAATTGGTTGCAGCATCTGAGTACGTAGCAGACACCTCGCTCCACTCTGCCAGGTATTCTGCTAGATCCATTGCGGCCACCGTCTCGATCCGCAGACTTCCCTGACTAAAACAATGGCGGGCCGATTTGAAGTGCAAGTGGCACCTAGCAACCGCCCCTTATACCGGTACTGACCTCTTCAGCCCTGTTCTCGAGCCATACCTGGTCAAGGGAAAGGACAAACGTAAGGTACTTGTACATCCCTCCAGGAGGTTGGACGGAAGGCCCCAACAAGACTTCCATAGGCAGTCCTTTCGTACCGGCCACACCTGGGACTGGAGACAGCCTTTTCGGGCCGGGCCGTCCTGGGATTGGTCCCATAACACTCGATCATATCCCCTAAGACAAGATCGCCAGCAATACCACCAAGACACCAGAGCCAGGGCCCAGTACCAATCTAAGCGGCCCTTTCGGGGTTCAGGAGGCCATCTGTATAGACTAAACAAATGACTCCAGGGAGACCTCTCCCATAGGTGGTCAACTATCCCTATTCAGCAATACTTGGGGGGCCACCACCACAAACTCATGGGTGAAAGACACCATCCAACACAGCCTTGCCCTGGAGTTCTTATCCATACCTCCAGGATGCTTGCCCCAACACAAGGAACTCCACCAAGACAAGGCTTATGTCCATAGCCATCTCCCATCTACTGGAGATAGAGGCCATAGAGCCAGTGCCCACGGAACAGAAAGGACAGGGGGTTTACTCCATTCTGTTCATGGTACCAAAGGCCTCGGGGGGCTGGAGGGCGATATTGGACTTGAAAGGACTAAATTACCACTTGGACTACAAGATGCAGACTCTCAAGTCTATCCTGGGCAACATCAGGAGGGGGGATTTCCTATCCTCCATAGACCTAACGGAAGCTTACCTACACGTCCCGATCCTTCCTGTACATTGCAAATTCCTCCGGTTTTGTTACGCGCACGAGCATTTTCAGTACAAAGTGCTCCCGTTTGGCCTTTCCTCGGCCCCACGGGTGTTCACAAAGATCTTAGCGGTATTAGCCGCCCATCTGAGAATGATCCCGTTGTGCATTCAATGCTATCTGGATGATATCCTTATCCAGTCCCGTTCCTTCCATTCAGCCCAGTCGGACCTGGCACTCACCATCAGGACTCTGCAGGTTCACGGATTCTCCGTGAACTTCCAAAAGAGCCACATGGTCCCATCAAATCGCCTCCTCCACCTGGGGGCAGTCATAGACTCGAACCTTTGCGAGGTCCTCCTCTCCCAGGAACGCCGAGACAGCATCCGGACCCTCGTACACCAGGTCCGAAGGGACAGGGTAATTCCTCTGGTACAGTTGTCACAGTTGCTGGGGAAGATGGTCTCCTGTATGGGGATCGTTCCATGGGCCAGGTTGCATTCCAGAGAGCTTCAGTGGTTCCTTCTCCTCTTTCAGAAGCTGAACATGAGCTCCTCCAACATGAGGGTAAGGGTACACGCCAGACACTGTCCTCCCTCCTGTAGTGGACCTCTCCAGCAATGGTCAAGGGATCCCTCTTCAAGGAGCCTGTCAGGCTCACCTTGACCACAGACACCAGCTTATTTGGCTGGGGGGCTCACCTCCAGACACAACTGGCCCAGGGTCGATGGTCCTGTTCGAACTTAAGCCACAGTATAAGCTGGCTAGAACTCAGGACCATTCATCTGGCCCTCTGCCACTTCTCCACCATGGTGGCAGGACAACATGTGCTAGTATTGACAGACAATGTGGCAGCAAAGGCGCATGTAAACAGGCAGGGAGGGACCCAATCCAAGTCCCTTATGCTTGAAGCCCACAGTTTGAACTCTTGGGCAGAGACCAATCTTGGCTGGCTCAAGGCAGAGCATATATCGGGGGGAGGCGAATCAACAAGCGGACTCCCTGAGCAGGTCTACGGTGGACCACTCAGAGTGGTGCCTGGACCCAGCTCTGTTCAGGGAGATCTCGGACAGATTCAGTCAGCCCAGTTGGACCTGTTTGCCTCCCCGACCAACTCTCAACTGCCCAGGTTCTTCACCAGGTTCCCATCCCCAGGGGCAGAGGAACGGACGCTCTTCGCAGCAAGTGGCCCAGGGAGTTACTGTATGCCTTTCCTCCCCTCCCCCTGATTCCGGCAACCATCCGCAAGGTGCTTCAGGAGCAAGCGGAGGTCATCTTGGTTGTTCCACACTGGCCGAGATGCCTGTGGTTTGCTGACCTCGTGGAGCTTTCCATCTCATCGCCTTGGAAGATTCCTCCAGACCACATCTCCCTCAGCCAAGGGGCCCTTCAACACCCAGATCCCCAGTGGCTCCAGTTGGCCGCCTGGCACTTGAGCAGAGAGATTTAGCCAGACAATCCTATTCATCAAGGGTGATCTCCATGGTCCAAGCTTCTGTCCAAGCAAGACTAATAGGATATACAAAGCGACATTGAGGAACTTCTGTCTGTGGTGCACTAAGCACCAACTCCAGCCTCTTTCTGTCACCATTCCGAATATTCTAGACTATTTGCTGGAGGGTATGGATAGAGGGTTAACACCTAGCACTATCCACAGGCAGGTAGCGGCTTTATCCACGGTGCTTACTTGTGATAATCTGGTTCCTTTAGCCCAGCACCCAGTGGTAAGCACCTTTCTCAAGGGGGCGACTAATGCCAGGCCACCGGCAGTTCGTCACTACCCCTCTTGGGACCTGTCACGGGTGCCACAAGCCCTACTTTCAACACCATTTGAACCCATCAGGTCTTGTTTCTTAAGACTCCTTTCACTGAAAGTGGCTTTCCTGATCGCAGTCATGTCAGCCAGACGTATTTCAAAGCTGGCTGCCCTTTCAGTTAGGAGTGACCTGTGCACTTTCCATGAGGACAAGGTGGTCCTTTATTCAGATCCATTCTTCATTCCGAAGGTCAACACCTGGTTTCATAGGGCCCAAGAGGTGGTACGTCCAAATTTTTGCCCCAATCCATCCCATAGACTGGAAAGACAGTAGCATAAACTGGACGTACGCAGGGCCCTGTGTTGTTATATAAAATGAACCTCTGAATTCCGAAGGTCAGAGGCCCTGTTCGTATCCTTCCAGCCCTCTTCCATGGGTCAGAAGGTCTCTTCTGCAACCATCGGGAGGTGGATCAGGGCGTGCATTGCCCATGCTTATCTGTCTCAATCCCTACCGGTTCCTGGTCACATCACTGCCCATTCCACTCACAGTGCGGCTGCGTCAGCGGCCTGGTCTACCCAGGCATCCATTGATGAAATCTGCAAGGCGGCAACTTGGTCCTCGCCTTCCTCCTTCATCAGGCATTATAAGTTGGACAAGTTTGCTTCTTCGGATGCCTCGTTTGGCTGGAGGGTTTTGCAGCAAGTGATATCATCCAGTGGGACACAAGCCCTGATTAGTTCCCCCCCATAGGGACATGAGCGGCTTTGGTATGTCCCACCAGTGGATTATCCACTCATCATGCTGGAGAAGGGGCGTTGTCTTACCTGAACACCTTTTGTCAGCATGATGATGGAGAATCCACACCCACCCTTTTAAGGGCTGTCTGGTCCTGTGTCAGGGTAGGAGGAGCCAATGCTTCGGACTTCGTCAGTTGCTTTGCCTTGATCGAAAACTGGGTACAGTCCAGCCCAGCGGGAGGCGTGGCAACTTTCTGACTTAGTCTCATCTGAGCAAGAAGGCTGAGATAACCCACCAGTGGATTCTCCATCATCATGCTGAGAAAAGGCGTTCAGGTAAGACAACGCCCCTTCTGTCACCAATTAATGCATTACAGACTTTAGGCTGATTTCATGTGGCAATATCTCTCATTGTTTTTATTACTGGAGTTGGTGAGAATACCATTTTGCCGATATCACAGATTATTTCTAGGTGTTGCTTAGAATCTTCTTCAATTCTGAATTATCTGAAGAAGCTTCTTGGATGAGAAGTGAAACATTCCAGAAAAAGAAAAGAAAGTTTAGTTTTTTTTAAAAGCATCTTTGGGACAACCATGACCTGGATAACTGAGAACCTCCATAGACACAAAAATAAATCCCACTTGTGACCCAGCTGTTTATTGGTCACGGTTCCTACGAGAACCATGAACTCCCAAACAGCTTCAGGGAAAACAATATCAATTTGAGAGATTGTCAGTACTAGTCACCCAGAGTCATTGGGAGTTGGGCAGCACATATATTTAATATGTTATTACGATTGGTCACACAGCCAGAGGTTTACATGGCATTTTTTATACCTATCAAGTTCTTCCCAAGGAATTCAGATAGGGAAATGTTATTTACTGGGGTTAAAAATAACATCACAGGGTGTAAGTTGTTTCAAGTAAAGCTGCTTTTTACAAATAACTGATGAGAATCTTTTCAATGCCGATGGTGTTCAGATGATGCTCCAGATGTTTTGAGATTGCACCCAAGGCACCTATTGCCATTGGTAGTACATTTACTTTCTTTTGCCACAGTCATTTACTTTTTTTGTTATATTTTGTATTTTGTACAAAATATTTTATATTTTGTCTTTATATTTTGCGATTTTCTCTTTTATTCTTCTTTCTCTAGGTATTGCAATGCCCACTATCCAGACACTTTTTTTGTCTTTCTTATCAACAATTGTTAAGTCTGGGGTGTTGTGTGGCAGATGTTTGTCTGTTTAAAGTCCAGACCACATTAAGGTTCTTCATTTTCTGTTACTTTGTGTATTTTGCGGTCCTACCAATTCTTGCTTGCAGGCAAGTGATATTTCTTACAGATCTTCCAAATGCGCCAATGTTGCTGTTTTGTCATGCCTTTGTTTGTACTCAGTCTGTGCAGTCCTCTTGCAGCAGCTAACCAGGTGGTCCACAGTTACTTCAGCTTCTTTCTATTGAAATTTGTATTAGTTATTTCATTATTTATTATTATTTGGGGAAACTCCACTGTTTTATGAGTCACAGTACTGAATGGCAAGGAGGCCAGGACAGGAGTAGCCTTCCCACCTGTTCCCTAAGTTCACACACAGGATCTCACAGGAAATTATCTGGGGGAACAGTGTTGCAAGAATCTCCCAGAAGATAAAAGCCACTCTTCCAGCTCTGCCTTGAGATCCCAGCTGGTGCTATACTTGAAACCAAACTCAGGTGGGCACATTCCAAGGGGAAGTCTCCTTTCTCCACTCCCGTCTAATACAGTATATACCAAGTCAGCCCCCTCATAGATGAGGACAGCCTTATTACAGGCTCACCTGTCTGGCTGCGCGCTTAATTTCTTCTTTAGTTTTTTTTTTTTCCTCTCCAGTTTGCTGTGCATGTTCTTATGAGTGTTAGAACCTTTCACCATGTGGGAGTTTTATATTTGTCAAACATCATATTGAAGGTGATTTCATTTGTAATTGAAAGTTGCTGTTGAAAATGTATGCCCAAGTGTAGAGGCTCTTGCAAGTATAAGAAATGATTTTTTTTTCCAGATCAGTAATCTGCCAGATCAAATCCCTGACATGTGATGTTAGCAGTGTTACTTTTTCCTTCTTAGCTATGAATAACCATAAGAGATGAACAAAACAGTTATATCCACCTATGGGTCCCCCCATTTTTGAATGTGCAAAAAAAAAAGGTGAATAATGTGTTCAGTTAAAACATGCATAGGCAAATGTAATTCTCCCTATGTTCTGAATGTCCATTTCCAGAGATGGTGCATGTTACAGTCTAACAACATACATACCTGATGCTGCCTCATAAGGACACGGTACCTATCTTCTTCATATAGGCTCCCCATCCCTTCTATCCAAAATGTTTGAGATGGAAAATTCCCAGATTATTTGCCACAAGTAATGTCAATATTTCTATTATGATTGTTTACCCAAATCCATTTAAGGAGGGCTTTGACTAATATGGTGCTTCCCAAAACGTAGGTTGAACACGTGTTCTAGGGTAGGTCTTTTCAACCAGTGGTACATTGGAACCTGGCAGGTGGTACGTGACCATCCTAGAAAAGTGGTAGCAGGGGAGGGGAATGAGCTGAACTGGTGGCAGCACCGCACAAGCCTGAGCGAGAGATGGCTGGAGCTGCAGGGCTGTCAGGGATCAGCGGAAGCGCCAGGATCAGTGCTGCTTTCCAGCTGATTGGTGTTTCTTCAGGGCTGTCAGGGCTTAATGGAAGCACCAGAATCAGTGCCAGGCTCCAGCTGGAGCTTGGAGCTGATCCTGATGTTTCTGTTGAACCCTGAAGAAGCACCAATCAGCTGGAAAACAGTACTGATCCTGGCACTTCTGCTGAGCCCAAAAGAAGTGCCGATCAGCTGGAATGTTGCAGCATCTCCAGGGTCTTGTGATTTACATTCAGATGCTTGGCAACTGATTCATATTTATGATGGCCACAGTGTCCCAGGGTTATGTGAAGTGACCAGAACCTGCTGCAACTACCCAGCAGACGGGGGGAATAAAAACCAAACACCCACCCGACCCCTGCTGCCAATCCTCAACAGAAATGCTCACAACAATGAAAACCTCAGACAGGAGGAAGAGCACCACCGGGCAGGCAGGCGTCTTGCTCAGCTGTGGCTTGGGGGGCCCTTTTTTCAGTAACTTTGAGCAGTCACTAAGCAAACTGTTGTAAGTAGAGGACTACCTGTACTTTATCACTTTTTTATCACTTTTTTCCTTTTTTTTTTTTTTTGGTCATCAAGTTTTTGATACCTTGCTGGGTGAATGGTGGTATTCGGATATTGCCATATCCTAAAAGTGGTACAATGGGTGAAAAGGTTGAAAAGCCCTGGTCTAGAGCATGGGTTCCCAACCCCCAGTCCATGGACCTGTACCAGGCCATGGCATGCCAGCAACCAGGTCGCACAAACAAGCAAAACCCCATCTGTGGAATGCAGGTAGCACACGAAACCACACCCCCTCCAGTCCGCGGAAAAACCTCTCTCCACCTAACCGGTACCTGGTGCCCAAAAGGTTGGGGACTTCTGGTCTAGAGGCAAACTGAATTGATTATTTCCTAGCCTACTTATAAAGGTAAAGTCACATCAGTTTGAAATTAGATGCCAGAATTTCTGCTGAACCTTTGTGTTTATGGTAATATCACCTTGACTCCTATTTTTGGAATGATTTGCAATGACGGGTTGGAGGAAGCAAACATGATGCTTATGCACATCAAGTGAGCTACCATTTTATTGATGATGATAATGTTATGCATTCAGTCATATTTGAGTTATTCTATGGCCAAGTCTCTCAACATTTTATGATCTTACTTACCACTTCATTAGACTAGCTCATCTAATGAAGGTTTATGTATATATGTATGCATTTGTTTATGTATGCATGCATTGAAATTGCACCCAATGCAGGACATTGCTGCCTGACTGTTAAGGAGAAGAACCAAATATATTACATTGGTTGCTGAAAACCTACCTGGTCCATGTCACAGAATCCTAAATCATTAGCAGTGTCCACTAGTCTTCACGTTAAGATCATCTGGGGAGATCCTTTTTCAGGGGTCTTACCTGTGGTTCCTATGCACAGTATAGTTATAAGAAATAGGAACTGAAAGAAAGCTTTTCACTTGCACATTTGTTGAGATCAGAGTGTCTTTCTGAATAAAACTGTTTAATTGTGGTAAATGTGCTAAAATGCTGCATTTCATTTTATTTTATAACAAATTGCTTTGCTGGACAGTGTGATTCATGCTTCCTCAGAAGAAAAAATAGCTTATAAATGAAAGGAATAAATCTTCAACCCTGGCTATTTTTCAAACTTACAAAATACGTTAACTGAAAAATGTACATATTTGAATGATACCCTCTGTAACCAGTCACTTATTTTATTTTAGACCTCTGCCCATAATGTTGCAAAGCAATTGTAGTAGCTTAGTAAATTAATTTAATGCTATTGCTTCGAGTGCACTTATTTTAGACTGAAACCAGTCATATATGGTTTTTTGCATGCAGTAATGGAACTTCATTTATAATGAACATATTGAAAAATGCCATCAGTTCTAGCTAAGCCACTATTTTGTAAACTTTGGCATAAATCGGGGGGGGGTGCTAAACAAAGTAGCTCCTGTATATTTCTGTTGCCTTAGAGACTGAAACATCTGTATCCGTGCAGGCAAGTGATGCAGACATAGTAAGATATGACTTCCTTGCACTCCTCTCTTCATCTTGCTGTCAATAGTACTGTTTTTGGGGGGCAATGTGTAGGGCTTCCTTTGCATTGTAGACTAACCTGGTTGTCTAGCATAACATAATCCAGGAGAGCTTTTCATGAAGGACTTCTAACTCCGAAGTCAGCATGCTCCCCTACGAAAAGATGCTCTCACACAAATAATTTTTCAAGATGAACTTGGAGGGACTTGAAATGATTGTTGTTCTGGTGATAATTGTGGCATTTGTGAAAGCCCTGGAACATATGGGGCTGCTGGAAGATACAGATGAAGGTAGGATGCTAAAGAAAAATTATTGGTGTGTGTTTCATGGGGGAGGGGGGGGATGTTGCTGGAAAAGCTTTTGTCCGAAGGATAATTATTTTGAGTTTTTTTTTTTTTTTTTACCTGCAATAAAGCTGGGAGAGAGAAAATTACAAGTGAGCTTCATGGTTGTTAAAAAGCCCTCTAAGAGATCCCTAGATGTGTGTGTGTGTTTGTGTGTGTGTGTGTATGTGTGTGAATGTGTTTCTTACTGCCTGACTGTACTATCTGTAGCTTTGTTTTCAACAAGTGAAATTAGTATACAGTTTATTTTGAATAACGTTATTGCACAACAATATGTTATGCATAAATGGTAAAAAAAATGATATTTTGTAACCCCTAATCTCTCAGTTTATAAACTTTGATACCCCAATCTATTTCAAAGGCAACGACTGCAGGAAACCTTGTTTATCAAATGTTTTCCTTCTACACTAATATCTGAACCTTTTTCCATGGATTTTTCTTTCTCTATATTGTTATACTTTTTAGCAAATTAATATGTATTCAAAATATTTCCTGACACTTGGGAGCATGTAACAACAACCACAAAAAAATAGCTTCACAAAAATGTCAACATCCAGTTCACAAAAATATCAGTGTGAAATTATGAAATATACTTAGATCCTAGGTGATAGAGAAACTCTGACTACTGTTGCTTCTGATACTATTGTAGAGGAAAGTATACTTTACACGGACATAAAAACAGAAATAAATGACATAAAAATGAATGTACATTTAAAAAAATAAACAGACAACTTTTAGAAGAGAAGTCAGCGTTGCTGTTATAGAAATAATAATTTATGTGAAATGTGCATTTGCTTATACAATAATACATACACACAGAAAGAAACATATTTGTTTAAAATATAAACATGCATTTAATTTTTGTTCCAAGTCCATAGCATATATTACCCCCACACACACAAAATGAGCAGTTAATGATCCTATATTCATATCAATATATATAGTCTTAGATTCTTTGAAAACAAAACTTCATTAAAGTTTATATGCTTTAATTAATAGATAACTTTCCTGTTAATATGCATTATTCTTATAACAATTTCATTGTTTGATATGAATTTAAGATTTAAGAAAGAAAGTACATAATATTGAAACCATATACTGGACATATATTATAAAACTACCGGATTTATTGTTCAGATTATGGTTTCTGTCTAATAAGATTACAATCTATATTCAGGCAGGAACTGCAAGTAGAAAAATATTTTTGTTTTGCTTTCTGCCGCTTTCAAGAGGCTGTAAACACACATCAGAAAAGGTTATAAATGCACTGTGAGGACAGTAAAATTCATCTGCAGCTCCACTAAGATATCTTTTTGGTTTGTTTGTTTTTATTTTAAGGAACAGATCTTTGTGTGCATACATTTACCAAAGTCATTTGATATTCTGTCAAGTACTGAAATGGAAAAAAATGAGATACAAAAACAATGCTGATTTTTTTTTTTTTTTAGGAAGGTTGCAAAATTATACATTTTGTTTTTGTAGGATACCTATTGCATGCTTACTTTGTTTACGTATGATACTTCTGTACAAACATATACAAACACCCATACATATAAGAAATGGCTGTCACATTATACCTGTTTTAAAATTGTTTGAAACAGAATATTCTTCAGTGTAATTTTGTTTATTATTATTATTATTCCATATAATATGGAATTATCTGAAAACATCTTCATTTCTTTGGTAATGCATGCTCTATTGTCTCAGATGATGGAAGGATTAGTTTTTGTCATAATGAGACAAAAAAGTCCACCCCTTTCATGCAATCATAAAAAAGGTAGAACTCATACTGTGTAGCTGATCCAAATTTTAAAGATGCCCATCTCTTTGTCTTGTTTTGTTACCAACTTATATATTCTCTGCCTACTTTTATATGGGGGAAGACTACACTTGATATGGAGGTTTCCACATATAAGAGATGTTATTATATAGATGTTCAGTTTTCATTGTTAAAACCAACTGAAGAAGGTATGCATTTGTGGAGGCAAAAATGCTGTTATAATCCTGAAGTACATAAGGAGTTCTTTAGATAACATAATGCACCCAAAATATTTAGCATAGGCATATCTTGCACCTTAGTTTGCTCATCAGCTATGCTAGTCCAGCAAGCATGGAATAAAGAGCAACTTAAGAAGTCAGAGTTATGCTTTCAAAGGTTGGAAAGGTTACTAAACAATGTAATAGAGAACAAGACAATCTTGTAACAAGGGCTATATTACAGGGCAAAAGAGAAACAGCTATAAAACGCTTACTTTAATTGATCAGACAACACCAAGAATACACACAATCAGGTTACTAAATGTTATTTCTTTACCTGTGGCTGCAGAGATGTTTTAATGAATATTGTGTAAGTGTATCATGAAATATTTCAGGTTATTCTTAGTTCTGAATGGATTTTTATGTTCTTAGTACTCTTTAATTCTTGCATTTTTCATATTTCAGGAATTAACAAAAGCCACAGTTCCTCTTGCAACCAAAGTAATCTTTTCACTATCCCCTTGTAAAAAATGTACAGACATCAGCTCTATTTTTCCCCTGCCTAGAGGAAATATATACATACATACATACACATACAGTGATTCAATCTATTAAACATAATTTTCTACTGCTTGTTTTAGAAAGTAATAAAACTTTGGACTCACTTTTTGTTTTATAGATCTATAGAAAGATGGCTGTAAATGTGTTTTCAATATAAACGAAACAGACATTCTGAATTGATATCACTCAGATTAAAACAAACAACAGATGATATCTAGAAATTCTATGAGTTGCAGGTCAAATCTCTATAGGGCACTAAGATTGGGATGGTTGCATTAAGAGCTTCTTTTTGTAGTTCAGCTGCTAGATTGTCCATGGTTGTGCAGTGCTAATGGAACGATAATAATAATAATAATAATAATAATAATAATAATAATAATAATAATAATAATAATAATAGTAGTAGTAGGAGTAGGAGTAGGAGTAGGAGTAGGAGTAGTAAAGTTGGAAGGGACCAGAGCTTCTAAATTCTGGAATTAATTGGTCCCCTGCAACTCTTGCACATATTCTCAAAGTTCACTGTGTTTTCAGGAGCGGATTTAGGCTGGCAGATTGGGGTGCATCAGAAAACTAAAGGTAGGAATGCCTTGTGATACAAAGTTGTATTCGCAGTTGGTCTCTAATGTAAAAGTAGTAATAATATGCAATGAGTAGCTTTCAGCTTTGTTGCTTCTTTTTAAGAAGTTACTATACAACCTATGGTCCATTGGGTCTTTTTTCTGTATATAGTATAGGCTTCTGCTATTTACCCTCCACTTGTGATCCTAAGGAGAGCCTCAATGAAGGGGGCTCCTTCTCCTCCTCTTCCTTAGCTGATACATGGAACTGCTTGTTAGTTTCTTAGGCCTTCCTTCTAGGTGGGGTCTATTCTTGCAATTCTTCACACAAATTGGGGAATGAGGTTTCAAAACTATTGTGAGAATGGGATGGTGGATTGGAGAAGGGCACAAGGTGCTTTGATTAGAAAGCTTTGCAGGGGCAATTGAAGTTTTGTGAAATGGTGCTTGTATGACAAGGCATGATATAGGGTTTGAGGTGGCATTTATCAGTGCAGCAGCAGCTCTGGGGTTGAAGTAGAGTCTGGGGGTAGTAGCCACTGGCTGAGAATACTGAAGGCCCAAGCCTTAACTAAAGGCCCAAGCCTAGCCCTGACACTGTTACCACTGAATAACACTGTGTAGCCAAAAGGTGGTAGGAGATAGTTGCAGCATCCCTCTAGTCATAAGTGCTTTTGGGCCAGATGGGTAACCAAGGCTTCTCAGGGTGCTGCAGCTTTCCTTCCAGGGTAATCACCACCTCTTTGAGTAACACATGTTCCTTACCTGGGATCCTATCTGCTTAATGACCTGGAATTCTCGCTTAATGACTGCCACTAGGACTGAAGCAATCAAGTTTCCAGTTTCGAATGGTGATTGTAAATTAAGCACTATCTGTTAATAGATAGCTGATACTGTCTAACTATTTTAATTTACTTATCACTTTTTGAGACTATTTATTCATTTACAGTCTGCTCAGGGCAGATTGTAACCAACATATTTCAAATGCAAACTTTCATAATGAGTTTTTAAAGCATCTTTTTGTAATGTAGAATTTTGTCTTGCATCATTATTCAGCATTTTATGTGCTGGGAATGGTGTTTTACTTCACATGGGCCTTCTATAAGTCAGTGACCTTGTTTATTGAAAATAACCTTCATTGATCTACTTTAATTCTGTTTCTAAGTGACAACTTTGTGCAGATTCTAGCACAAATATCTGATAAGTCAGATATTTTTCTTTCTAGCTTAGACAACTCTGTACTATTAAATGTAGACCTTGACTGAACCCATGAAAGAATCCAATAAGGGGTCATTTTTTGTATCTAATCCTTCTCCAGCATATATTTTTAATATTTCTAATTTTCAAACTCTACATATAATTTGATGTAACTTTCATGGTATCATCCAGCAGGTCCTTGGCAGAAGATATTACTATTTTGTTCAGCTTATTGTTGCTCCTTACTCCATGCAGGAATCTCTTTTAAATCTTCCGTGGTTATCTTGTCTTTACATGAACACTTTCATGAAAGGGAGTCCATCAGTTCTCTAGATAATTAATTCCACTGTCGAACTGTTCTTATTGTTAAAAGGCCTCCTACTATTAAATCAGAATCTTCCTGTCTATAAAATAAATCCATTCTTTTTTGTCCTTTTCTCTGAAGCAATAAAGAATAGGTCCTGATATATTTTTTTCTGTCTAAAACCTTTTCAAATCTTTGAAGAGTGCTACTATGTCTCTACCATGTCTCCTTACAGTTTTCTTTTATAGATAAAAGTTTATCAAAGATAAACTTTTATCATTTCCCTTAATCTCTCCTTAGGCTCTATTTCCCTGCTTATCCTTCTTTTAGCCTGTTTCTCCAAATCATTAATAAAGATGTTAAAGAATACAGACCTCTCCCAATTAGCACCTGACTAATTAAAAACTGAAATAATGTTATGTTAGCAAAACTACTCACTGATAATAAGTGGCATATTCGTTTCTCTATCTGTTGGGGAATGGGATGAGGATTTTGTCCTTCAGTCCTCACTAGCTGTCCCAAAAGGCTGGTATGGAAATGAGAAAATGAGGGGATGGTGACAGCTAGGTACTTGATTTTCCTTTCACTGTTCATCCCCCACAAATTACCTCAGAATCTAAAAACCTAAAGGGAGGAACTGGTTTGACCCTGGTGGGTAATACAGACAGAATTAATACAAAATTCTGTCCCATAATCTGTGTTCCATAACAGTAAAGTCTCTCACTTTTATCACATAATGGGCTGGTATGAATTTGTGTGAAAACAACAATTCATTGAACTGAACTCCTGAAGCAAATAATTAAAAAATAGACCATTTTTTTTCATTTGCTTGTTATCACAGAAATGAAGGCAGAAGTGGTGCACAGCAAGACCATGCAAAACTTCAGTTTGAACATTTGACTTGGAAAAGAAATCTATTAAACTTCAGAGTTAGAAATTCCTTCAGAAGTCAGGTCAACAATTGGAATTGATTTTACTTTCCAAATCAAATTGCTCCAACTGAAGTATTTAATTCAAAACATCAAATCAATTGACTTTTCAAGTTGAATCAATATCGCAGAGTGAGTCAACTTGATTCAATCAAATCAGCCATTCAAATCAAATTGCAACCGATTGTGCTCCTAGTAAGCAGCTGTCTTTTTTTAAGCAGTGGATAAAAGTACAGTACTAGATTCTAGATTTCTTCATCTACTTAGTTTCAGATTTTCTATTGCAATACATGTTGTGAAATGTCTCTTTAAAAAAAAAAGAAAAAGAAAAATTAATGGTGATAGTCATACATTGTGTGGACTTTTCACCTTTTTTGTACTTCGAGATCACACTTATTTTTTAATGTTAAGGACATCTATGACTTTTAAAAATGGTCAGCAGTGTACTTCTGTTGTCCCTTCAATATGTAGTATGTGATGGGCACTGAAAGAATTTTCTGCTTTTTATTAATGCAACACCACAGACTAACCACCAGCAAACTATTGAGCTAATTTCATCTATTTTGAGAAGTGCCAGTTAGTTAATTTTAATAAAAGATTTACTTTGTTGTGACCTGCTGGAAGAATGAATAAGATGGAAATAGATTTTAAGAAGCTCTACTATCTTAGATATTATCTCTGATTTGCATCTGCCAGGCGGAGATATTGGGGGGTGGAGGCAAATGACTAAATGAGCATTGCCACACTACAGCATAGACTCTGACTCTTTTGTACGTGCATTATGACATTACATTGTCAGTATGTAAGGAACACAATTTGAGTTGTAACGTCATGATACTCATTTCATCATTCTGATGAAAGTGTTGAATGCTGAGTAAGTTTATGAGTATAGTGAGCATAGCATTGTTCATTCCTGTCAGCCCGCTGAGCTAAACCAGAGAGGTCTAGATGAACTAATTCTACCTGTTTGCAGATTACATTAACATAATCTTGCAAGTCTGAAAGTGCAAACCTCCCATTGCCACTTTTAACTACTTGACCCATTAAAGTGGGTCCTTCCTAAGTTTCTTTCTTTGACCATTAAGCCACTAGAGGCTCCTCCCTCTCTTGCCAATTTTAGACAACATCTATTCCCTCCTTTCTCAAGGTCATCCACACATTGCAATTCCCATTTGCTTACTAAAATACAGTAGCACTGAAAGCTGCATTTCAATTGTAATGGGCATAGAGATGCTCTGGTGCCCATTACAATTGAAATGCAGCTTTCAGTGCTACTGTATTTTAGTAAGCAAATGGGAATTGCAATGTGTGGATGACCTTGAGAAAGGAGGGAATAGATGTTGTCTAAAATTGGCAAGAGAGGGAGGAACCTCTAGTGGCTTAATGGTCTTATCTGTCATAATACCCTTCGTAGCTGTTGTTTTATAAAAATACAGAAAGCTGTATTTAAGTAATAATGGGGCATTTGGTGATTTTAAAAGCCCCACTTTTCTGCTTAGTTATCAAGCACGACACAGGCAAGTCGTTTTTTCTCAGGTTAACATATTTTACATTAGTTGTAAAATTGGAAGACCTATAAAAATTGCACACCTAGGAAAGTACAGAAGTAATTACAAGAATTATCAAATACAATGATGTCAGTTGATGACTTTTTAAAAATGTGGGTACGTACTTTCCCACTTGGAGTCATGTTGTTTTGTGTGCAGTGATTTCAGAAGGAGACACTGCTGAAAAATACATTTTTTTGTAGCATGAATCAACCATAACATTTTCCCCATTAATTCCAGAATGCATGTGCTCCATCACATAGGCACCTTCTTTGGGGAAGGTCATTAGACACAAGACCTTGTGGACAAAAAAATGATTAATTATATAATGAAAAGAGGTGGATGGCAGCCAAAAGCTTTTGATTCAATTTTCAGAATGTCAAACACAAAATTTACATAAATGATATCGCAAACGTAAGTTCATTCATATTCAAAGCCTGGGTACCTACTAGTAATGAGTGCCATTTAAAAATATGGATCTTTGCACATAAAATGTTTGATTTTAATTGTGTTTTTTTTTTTAAAAAAACGTTTCATTAAAGCAGGTACAAATATATAATAATGTATCTGTAAATAAGATAGCTCCTCCCCCTTTCCCATGTTGGTTCTGCATTCAAAATCAAAAGTATCAGGCAAAAGTATAGTGGAAATTTTATGTAAAAGAGAGTTAAAGTGCATTATATTTGTTTATCTATATAGTTGGTTAATGTTAGCTAGATTATGATTATTATATTTATTACCCTGTAATCAGCTCTGGGAAGTGGGGGAGGGGGGAGGGGAGTTAGGATGGGTGGGTTTGGGATATATTTTATAATTTTTTGTAAAACTTTTTAATAAAAAAAGTATCAGGCAAAGAAGATTAAAATCATTCATAGTTTCTATTTATAATCAAGTTGTCCTGATGTTGGATTGTGGATTAAAGTTGTAGAGTTGTAGAGTATCATATTTGAACTGTAAGATATTTGACTATTTTGAAATAAAATTATTTGGAAGTGGACTGAATTTGGAGGGTTTTGAAGCTGCTCTTTTGGGATGGAGAAATTGAATAAGATCTTCCATTGGAATATAAACAAAATAGAAGCATTACAACATCATTTTATTGCTTCGTTTTTTGTTGTATCTTCAAGAAAGTGGTTTGACTTTTAGTGGCTATAAATGCTATTTTTCAATGTCAAAAGGGAAACAAAGGAAGAATTTATGTTGTCCTAGTTAACTCAAAGTTCATTCAGTCAGCTTAGATTTGAGGCCTATCTTTTGTCTGGCCTTGTATTAACAATGTTACTCTTATGCTGAATTGTGTTCCAAAAATGTGGAACTTGGCTGTTTTTGAGGAACTTTCCTTATATCAGGTCCGGGAATTGTTAAGAGAATTGAGAATTTGAAAGAGGCCAATTTTAGCTAGTGGTTAAGGCACCAGGCTAGAAACTGGGAGACAGTGAGCTCTAATCCTGCCCTTGCCTTGAAAGCCAGCTGGGTGACCTTGAGCCAATCACTCTCTCTAAGCCCAATCCACTTCATAAGGTTGCTGTTGTGGGGAAAATAGGAGGAGGAAGGTGCGTTAGCTATGTTCACCGCCTTGAGTTATTTATGTAAATAAGAAAGGTGTGATAAATAAAATAATGTGTAATTGATCCATTTTTGAACAAGCAACTCAAATCAAACCAAACCAAATGTTATTATCGTGGTCAAAGATCAGAATGTCAAAATAAAACAGAATAAGATGAATAAAATCAGAAAATAAAATTAATAAAGGAGAATTAGGGGTCTAGTTTCGTACTGACAGATCTGTCACATTTGCACCAGTTGCTGCCATGTGCTCACTGGAGCCACACAAAATTTGGCTTCTGTGTGGCTAGTAGCAGGGACGGGGTCTGAACGAAGAAGATGGAAGTAATATATTTCTGGCTTTCTTGGGAAATGTTGCAGGAGGGTAGAATAGACTCCTTACACAGATCCCTGTAAAATTATCTTGAAACTATACGTGTTGGTTTTGTTTCCCAAGAGTCATATGGACAGAGTACCTTAACGAATCTACCTTATAATAATGGTAATGGAAGCTCATTGTGCCTAGTTCTCAAAAACTCCTTCCTAAAAAGGCATTTTTAAGCACTAATCAAAAAACGATGCAAATTATTTCTCTTTGCACAGATTTCATAATATCTTACAAAAATTAGGGGTTTTGTTCTAATTTGAATTTTTCATGTATTGTTTATTACTTGATACACTGAAATGGCTCATAATTTTTCCTTTGTTTTGTTTGATACTATTTAGCATTAGTTGTATTGTTCTAGTTTTATTTATCTTTATAGTTTATTCTGGGTTTTAGTTAACTGTATATTGTTCTGGTTTTATTTTTATTTATAGTTTGTCCTTGATTTTGAACTGGGTTGGTACTGAGGGTTACTTGCAAATAAATGAATAAGGATCTTGTCTGATTTTGGATACGCCACTGTCTAAGATGGATACTTGAGTCCTGGTTTCATAAGAGGAAGGAGAGAAAAGTGAATGCAGACAATATAAGCTAACACAATGACCATTTGTGGAGGGGGAAAAGGTTTTATAATGAAACTGGATTTGTCATTTAATAGTATATATTTATCCAAACTAGGGATAGTAAAATCTTCTTCCATAGAATCTGTTAAATCACTGAGTCTGATCATCTGCTCAATGAAGGGTCCAAATTAAAATAACTACCTGATGTCTATCCAGCCGGGGATAGGCTGGATCTTCTTCAGCCATTGCTTTTGCTGTCAATAAGTTCTTAACTTCAGAAAGGTTTTCCTAATATACCACTAGAATCTATGTTCATGTAACTTAAATTCATTGTTCAATATTCTGTATCAAGATATGATAGAGAAGAGCTCACTGCTATTTTTTGTGTACTGGAAAAATGCTATTGTTTCCTGTTTTAGTCAGGTACTTTCAAGAATGAACATATCTACTTTCCTCTGTTTCTTTTCATACATGTCACAGGCAATGCTACATGGGGTCTTGGTACTTACTCCACAATGAGATTTGAACCTTTCTGCTCTCGTTTTGTCATCTCCACTCAGCAACAGATGTATTTTTGGCTCAGTGTGGTGCACACAGATTTGCAAACATTCAAACATAAAATGCAATAGTGATGTTCTGTATAGCTTGTGACTGATCTTTTCCCCATTGCTCTTGCTCGGCCCCACTCCCAGCAGATGGCTTTTATCCATCATTCAGTTTGTTGATAGGCTCTTAAAAGAGAAAAGAGACTTAAGAACTTTGCAGATCCCCTGCACAAAGTCCATGCAGGGTCTTTCACAACTAATCAGACAGCTGTACACTATTCGATTGATTTTACTTTAAAGGCAGCTGGGATTGACCTGAGCAGTTTTGATCAATTGCAAATCCAGTGATTTAGATATTGCAATTTGCCCTTTCTATGTCTGGAATCCAATCTATATTCCACTTGAATTCTTCTTCTCCTCCCCTTTCCCACAAGTAAGACTACAGGAAGAGATAGGTCAGATGAGCACACAAGGCATATAGGACGTTTTAAGAATAGAAAAATAACTCAATTTCACTTTAAAAGGAATGAATTAAAATGCTATAAAGCCAGTGCAGCAGCTTGGGAGTGGACCAATGGAGAATAAAATAGAAAGATTGCCCTGCCCCTCCAATTTGAAAACTATTTCTATTGATATAGCCTATGATTGCATTTGCCTCATTGACAGTAGCATAACTCTACTTAGTCAAATTCAGCTTATGATCAACTACACACCATGCATTGTGAAAATGACTTTGGTCATGCTTGTTGATGACCTATGGCAGATAGAGGTGGTACATCTATCTTTGTGGTTCTTCATATCTCAGTGGCTTTTGGTACCATTGATCTCTTTCTGACACAACACCAAGAATTAAAAATTGGGGCCACCACACAGGTGCCAGTGGATGTATCATGGGGAACAGCCATCCCAAACATGTGGCCAATCTCCCAATCTCTCCTTATCCAGATTGGTTTGAACGAACTGGCCTAGTCACCAGTTCTGTGATTCTTTGCTGTGATCATTGGCTCAGCTTTCACAGTTTAACATAGCTCCCCTCGAAGGTCAGCTATTGGGTAGTTTGACCATTTAAATAAATAAATAAATAAATAAATACTTTAATTTTTCATATAAAATGAAAATACTAATATTAATAATATTATAATACTAATACTAATATTATTATGGTTCATTTCACAGTAAGCTATATGCTCAAACTAGATTTGGCATTTTCGTTCAGCTGTTGAGTCCTTTCCAAGGACCTGGGATAGGCAAAAGTGGATGTTTGATGATCTTAAAGATACAAGATGTAAGCTGTTCCCAGCAAAGCTGCCTTTTGCAATTGACTGATGCTGATTTTGTCAATGTTAATGATGGGATTGGGATTGAACCCAAGGCACCGATTACTATTGATATTATATTTGCTTTCTTTTGCCACAGTCATTCTATTTCTATTCTATTATTATTATTATTATTATTATTATTATTATTATTATTATTATTATTATTATTACTATTATATCATCTTTCTTGTTTCTGCTGTTGTTATTAACATTTCAATGGGAAGAAAATAATAGTTATGAATCAGGATATCTTTGCCTCTTGTGTTTGCAAAATCTAATGTAAAAGAAAAAAGAAAATCCACTACCTAGACTTTTTTGCCTTTCTTATTGATGACTGTTAAGACTGAGGTGTTATGTGGCAGGGCCTGTCTGTTTGAATTCTGAAGTCCTAGAGCACTTTAGCTTCTTCCTTTTCTAGGATTTTTTTCTATTTTATAATCCCACCAATTCTTGCTTGCAGGCAAATACTATTTCTTGCAGATCTTCCAATGTAGCATTGTTGCTACTTTGTCATACCATTGCTTGTAGCTAGTCTATGTGATCTTCTCACAGCAGTTAACCTTGTGATCCACTAGCTTCTTTGCAGAGTCGGCATTTGGTATCTATTGCTATCTTCTCCGTTCTGGGTTAGTGTGCATTAATTCTGGTTTGTATGCAGTATTTTTTATGGTTCATTGCAGAATAATTCCTTCAGACTGGATTTGGCATTTTTATCTACTTGATTACTTCCCAAGGACCAGGGATAGGCAAATATTCTTGTCTGATGGTATTAAAGGTATTATTGCAGGATGTTCCAAGTAAAGCTGCCTTTTGTAATTGACTGATGGTGATTTTGTCAATGTTGATGGTTTTCAAATAGTGCTCCAATTGTTTTGGGATTACACCCAAGGCACCTATTACGATTGGAATTATTTTTGCTTTCTTTTGCCACAATCGTTCTATTTCTATTTTATTATCATTATTATTATTATATCATCTTTCTTGTTCCTGCTCTTGTTGTTGATAACATTTCAATGGGAAGAAAATGAGAGTTATGAATCAGGATATCTTTGCCTCTTGTATTTGCAAAATCTAATATAAAAGAAAAAAGAAAAAATTTGTACCTCGTATGATTAAGATTTGAAGACGTTGGCTTTTTTTTTTTTTTTGCCATCATTCATTCACAATAGCTACTTTATATCCTGAAAATAGGCATTTTGCCTTAGGGATAGTTTGTTTTTGCAACTATATCAGAGGGTAAATTACCTTGTTCTTTTTTATAATTAAAGACGAACACTCTGTTTCCCAGCTGGAGCTTTTGCTACATCCATCATTTAACTTGCTGGATGCTAGCAAGCCCACAGGCAACATGAAAGCTGATGGATGCTTTTCATCCCCAGAGCTGATAGAAGAGCAATTGGTTTATATAGCATAAGATTCCTGTTTAGAATAGACTGACTCTTGGCTAGGGAAATCATAATCCCTATTTTTTAAAAAAGTCCACAAATCCAGGTAGCTTTTTCAATTATAAACTTTCTCTTCATTGGTGAAAGCATAGAGATGCAACATACTATCTTTGAATTCAGGTAATCCTCAACTTACGACCACAACTGAACCCAAAATTTCTGTTGTTAAGTGAGACATTGATTAAGAGAATTTTGCCCCATTTTATGACCTTACTTGCCTCAGTGGTTAAGTGAATCACTGCATTTGATAGTTTAGTAACCCAGTTGTTAAGTGAATCTCACTTCTCCATTGACTTTGTTTGTCAGAAGGTCGCAAAAGCAGATCACATGATCTTGGACATCATAAATATGAACTAGTTGTCAAGCATTATGATCATGAGGATGCTGGAAATGTTGTAACTATGAAAAACAGTCATAAGTCATTTTTTTCAATGCAGTTGTAATTTTGAACGGTCACTAAAGAAACTGTTGTAAGTCAAGGACTACCTGTACTCAGTTCATAGATATCAACACATATTAATTGACCAAGTATCTCAACAATCATCTAATTAATTCAGTCTTTTCAACTCCGAGGTTCCATCTTAATCTGGGGCTGGTCAGCATCCTTGGCAGAAATTATTAGATGAGGCATCAGTACATAATAATTATAAGACAAAGTAATATTCTAAGTTAGGGTTTGAATCAGGCCTGGAATTGTTCAAAAGCTTAGACTCCTATGTCATAGACTTTTCCATCAGCTCAGCTAGCATAATATAACTTTTCTATGATTTAATTCTTTTTGAATTAAAATTTGCACAATTATTCATTTGGAATCAGATATTGGGGGGGGGGAATCAGCTGCTACTACCACTCCACCATGTAGTAAATACTTCTTAACTTTTAATCATTCATGGGCCTCTCACAAGTCAAAGACTGCATGCTCCAGGTTCTTGCCTGAAGCTTGCTACAAATGCTATACCGGTAGTCCTCAACTTACAACCACAGTTGAGCCCAGAATTTATGTTGCTGAGAAATTTGTTAAGTGAGTTTTGCTCCATTTTACGACTTTTCTTGCCACATTTGTTAAGTGAATCACTGCAGTTGTTAAATTAGCAATATGGCTGTTAAATCAATCTGGCTTCCCCATTAACTTTGCTTGTCAGAAGGTCTCAAAAGAGGATCACGTGACCCTGGAACACCGCAAGTCATAAAGTCAGTTTTTTCAGAGCAGTTGTAAGTTTGAACGGTCATTAAATGAACTGTTGTAAATTGAGGACTACCTGTACCAGTTATGCTATTGTCCAGTGTCTCCATGTGCTCTGTTCTCTTCCCTGCATCCTGCTTCATTTGATAGATGATAGATAGGGATAGATAAAAATTTTGCTTCTGGCATCTATCCAACCATGTGGAAGGAAAAGCCTGGGTACACAAATTACCCCCCCCCTTTTATTTCCCCATAAAATTATAGGCAAGTAAATGAGATGCTAGTGCATGGTTTGTTCCTTGGTGAGTGTGAAAATTTTACTTATACTTGTACACTCATGTCTGGATATGGAGATGAGTTTAAAGATTCATATTCCACAGAAAATATTAAATTTCGAGGTACTTTCATTTGGGCTTGCATATTTTCTTTTCCTTGCCTTTCTTTTTTTCTTCCAGAAATCCTGAGAGAAAAAAAATAAGCTTATACTGAGATAACATCATCTGTAGGTTGAAAAACATCAAACGTTAATTGGATACTGAGTTGCAGTCAAATGTAATGATTGCTAGAATAAAGCAGTTTAGTCCAATTTTCTATTTTTCCCTAGTCTTAATATTTTCTCACTTCTGGTGCAAGTGTTCCAAAGACTCATCACCATAGTCAAAGGAAAATCACTTTATGTATGAATAAATTATTGGGGGAAAAAGATGCAGCTGGTAGAAAAAGACATTTAAGGCTAGAAGACCTCCAAGGTCTCTTCCAACTCTGTGATTTTGTTATTTTGTTAAATACTCTCTCCCTCCTTCCTCCCCAGCTATAGAAGTCTCTTCCATTCCCCCCCTCCCCAAATGATAATAAGATCGCATTGATACAATTAGCAAATCGGCAAGTTCTGCTCCTTAATGCAGATTTATTAATTTGCTTCCTGCCTTTGCCTTGGGATAGATTAGCAATAATCTCTCTTCTCCCTCCTCCTCCTACTTCTCAATCTTTGTAAACATCATGACTCTACAATCACAGGTAGTCCTCGACTTACAACAGTTTGCTTAGTGATTGCTCAAAGTTACAATGGCACTGAAAAAAATGACTTATGACCATTTTTCACACTTATGACCATTGCAGCTTCCCCATGGTCACGTGATTTATAGTTGGATGCTTGACAACCATCTCACATTTATGACGATTGCAGTGTCCCGGGCTCATGTGATCCCCTTTTGTGACCTTCTGACAAGCAAAGTCAATGGGAAAGCCGGATTCACTTAAACAACCGGGTTACTAATTTAACAACTGCAGTGATTCACTTAAGAAATGTGGCAAGAAAAGTTGTAAAATGAGGCAAAATTTACTTAACAAATTTCTCACTTAGCAATATAAATTTTGGGCTCAGTTATGGTCATAAGTTGAAGATTACCTGTACTAGTACTGTTTTTTGGGGGAAGGGGAGGAGGGTGAAAATTTTTAACCAATTGTAGATAACTACAAATATAAATAGCCTATTCTGAATTAGAAAATAGCCAGCTTTCAACTATGTACTATATAATATTACCTGCATACCTTGCTTCTGTTATTAACTACGTTGGAATTGGTGGGAGAGTCTGTTCCTTCTTCCTGGAGACTTTCTGCCAAAGTAAACAACAGATGTTAAGAACACATATGCATGGAAATATTTTCTATTTGTGCTGCTGAGAATTAAGATCCTGCCCTCAATTTCTGAGCACTTTATTTCCACCTGCTTTTGTTGCTAATGTTATTTACGTAATCAGTAATGATTTGTCCAAATGCTTTACAAGTCTTTATGGATGTTAAGCAAGATGAGTGAGGAGGCGAAGAAAATGAACTTGTGGATTATTTGGAAATCCCAAAGATGACACACAGGATATACCGCACATAATTAATTAGCCTCTGTTCCTACATGCGAAACAGATTTAGGCTAGAAAAATCACCGCACTATTAAGCAGTGACTGCTGAATCTCCCGCCTCCTGTAACTTCCACGTAGCAATACAACCAGTGGTGGGATTCAGCCGGTTCGCACCAGTTCGGCAGAACCAGTAGCTAATTTTTTTGTTGCCTAGGCCCAGAATGGACTTCTGGAAGCGGCATCCACACAGAGAACCAGTTGTTCACATATTTGACTCCCACCACTGGATACAACCCTGGCAATTTTATTTCTGCATGACTGCCTTTTGTGTCTTTTATATGCATTGCTGATTACTGTTATGGAGAATATCTTAGAACCAATAACTCTCATGTGGTACAAGTATTAATACAGTAGCATAACTAAAAATATTATTCTTTCTGATCTTTATCTTCTATAGAAATACAGACACCTGATGGTCACTATCTATAACTATGTAATGAGTTCCTTTCCAAGTCGTACTGTATATAAATTATTTCAAAGCCACCAAATTAAGTGGGATTTAGTTTCAAGTACTTTCTTCAGGATTCATTTTTGTAAATATGCTATTTGTTTGATACACACTAGATTCTCAGATATTCATAATTGAAGTAGGCTAAAATCTGGACAATCCTGGACACCAAAGGTTAAGCTATATTATTACTTCATATTAAATTATAGTAGATATTATAAAGGTATTGATGATGAGCACATTGGTATATAATGAGATTAATTTAATTAGCAGATTTTTATTTATGACACAATACAGATAAGACGTATTTCTCACACAGCAGACACAATGTGGAGACTGCCACTGGAGCAATCAGCCATTCTAATTAGACTTCTTTTCCTTCCATCGGTGTTTGTGATTCTTTCTGTGCCTTATAAATCATCTATATGTGAGCTGAGCATATACAACGCCCTGGATTTAATTCAATAAAAGATTAAAAATAAAACAAACCAAAATATGTTGTAATGTGCTGCCAAAAATCATATTGTACAGACTTAAACAAATTATATAGACCAATCACCAGAGGGAGGTAAAGATCCACTGTGTAAGTGTCTGTGAAATATTGGAATTACAGAAAAAGTTTCTCGCTGATACAAATGGGAACCTCTCTGTTGATAAGTCATTGTTCAATATTAATTTAAAAATGGCTATTTCTTGAACTGAGGAATGTGTGTGTGTGTATGCCTAGATTGCTTTAATGCTGGTAAAACTGATTTGGACCATTTAAACTTTATTTAAGATTTATTTAAAAAATATTCATCCTAATGCAACATTTCATATTTTCCTGATGTTCTTTTCTTCAGAATTTTAGATTTTCAGATTCAGATAAATTTAACATAAATTTCCCGACAGACAGCTGAAACTATGCACCTAGAAAGGAGACAAGTCACAAAAATCAGGCTCTTGTCTTTCATGGCATGAAAGGACACAGCATATGAACACAATAAATGTCCTTGCTTTTTTATGGTACCTGATATTATTACTAAGGCAGAAATAGTGTAGAAAAATGTAAGAGGACTTCAGAAAAGTACTCCCCTTAGTATTAACTAAGACATCCCAGTTATAGAGGTCACAATGTGATTTACAGCATTTTTATATCATTTCCATATAACTAATAATGTAGCCTATGGTTGTATATAGCTTGTAATCTTGTTTTGTTTGGGGCTCTTCTGTATTTCTTTGGCAAGGAGCCCAGCAATCACTGTAGTGGTACATGCCAATAAAGGATATTTGTTTCACACTTTAATTCCCTATTAAAGTGGACATTTTTCTCACAGTGGAATTAAAACAGAATGATGTTGTTTAATCACACTACTTCATTAACCCTTTCCAGCAGGAAAATAATGCATATAAATATATAGCTTGAGGGAAATGGTCTACACAAATAATGTAAATGTTTGTATGATATATACTAAATAAGAGAGACATCTTTGCTCGAATGGGTTATTATGGTCTATTATGGTCTATTATGGAGATTTAGAATGGGATTCTAGGAAAAGAGTTATGAGATCAATTAAACATAGAAGAAATGACCTAGCAATAAGCTTCGATGTTCAACATTCGATGTAAAGTTGAAACATTTAATTTCTGATTAGCAGTTAGGCGAATGGAAGAGGAGGGGAGAAGGCATCACTTTTGCTTTATACAGTATTTCCCCCCTTGTTTTTCATCTATATTCTGCTGTGACTTTCTTTAAAAATTGTTAAAAGCGAAGCTTAAAAGGAGAAGAAAAAAGACAATACCACCCCTTAGTTTTAGCATTTTTTCAAGAGCAATAGTCTAAGTCAAGTGACTTCACAAGTATGCCATCTATTTCATCATTTTTAACCCTTGCACAGGTTAATAATCAGAAGCTATAAAATGAGTCCTCAGAATAAAAAAAATCATTCACACAAAATCTGATGGGACGGTTGGGTTCTTGGTGCTCTCTTAGTTGTTTTCTTAGTATAATATCATCACTGTTGGGAAGTGTTGGTTCCTTGATTATTGGTACTGATCAGGTTATTCTTTCTTCATTGATGGTTTATCTGGTTCTGGGGATTGGCTACTGTAAGGATCCGTTCAAAACTGTTTAATTCATTCCTAGACTTTTGATTGTATTGTTTAAATGGCATATAAGTAGGATTTATATCTTCGTATCTATGTGGCGGTGAGTGCATCATTGGGAAACTTAAAAGACCAGGTAAGGGGAATTTCTATGAGATTGATAGGAGTTGAAAACAACTTGAGGCCCATAATAAATCAATCAATCAATCAATATATCTATTGATGACTGATTGCTAATTACACAATAGTACTAGAACACTTATCCAATAGTATATGCTTTTACTCTATGGCTAATACCAGTTTAGTACAATTCTTAAATAATTACCGTATATTCCGGCATATAAGACGACTGGGCATATAAGACGACCCCCAACTTTTGAGAAGATTTTCAGGGTTTAGAAAGTCATCTTATATGCCAGAAAATATGGTACAATATTGAATTTCTGTTTATAGATGAGCACAATAGGAGCTCCATTCCTTTGCTGCTAGAAAGCGAGTGTTGCCCACCACTGCTTCCCTAATGCTTCCTGAACTCAGCTGGTATTTTTTTCCCCATATATTTTATTGATTTTTTAAAACATAAATCACTTAATAGTTGGTAAACAGTATGTTTGCTGGGTTTACATTTGTAAAGAAAAATCATTAACAATTGGTTTCTATAATCTATAATCCACATAGTACATTTAGTTGATTTCCCCTTTTCCCCAAAATGTCTTCTTTGCAAACCTTGAAATAATATAGTTCTTATTATTTTGATAAAATATATTTAATCTTTAAATATTCCATTTAATGTGCCTAGTCAGCTAATCCTTTAGGTCTTATTCAAAACATTTTTTTCTTTTTTATACATTATAATTTCCCTAAATTCAGACACATTTAATTATCTAAAACATTTCCGTCATCTAGGCCATTTCAGCAGTATTATATTACTTATATCAAGAAATAAAATAAAAGGAGGGGAAAGTATACAGTATTATTTAAGGAATTCATCTCTCTTAGAATGACATATGTATTCAGAATCTTTTCTGTTTCTTTAACCATATTCAAACAAATGTTTCTTTTTTAAATATTCTCTCTGGTAGATCCCATCATCTATTTTCTTAATTTTCACTTTGATCTTTTTCCTTTGACCAGTATCTTTCCTAATCAATTGATTTGCTGAATCAAAATTTTTTCCATATATTCATGACTGCTGCTATAGGTATAAGAAGTAAATCAAATGTTTCTTTTTTTTGTAGATGTAATGTCCTTAATTTATATAGCTTACTGTTTTCTACTATTTAATTGCTTTTCCTGAAAAAGAATAAAGTGATGGGCGATGTAGAAAAATGGGATTTTTGAATGCTTTGTCCTGCTGGCTGTGGAATTCTGGGAGTTGAAGTCCACATGCCTTAAAATTGTCAAGGTTGAGAAACACTGTGTTAGTGCTTATTTCTGTAAAAAAAAATAGGGCTGGCCACTAGGGAGCAGATTGGTTTTAAAGTCAGAGAACAGCTACCCAGTGTATAAGACGACCCCAGATTTTTGAGAAGATTTTCAGGGTTTAGAAAGTCGTCTTATACGTCGGAAAATACGGTGATGCATATTCTTTATTCCTTCAATTTGGTTTTTTTCCCCTGTATAACTTGAACTATTGCAGAAGAAGGAAAGGCAGGGGAAGAGGTTTTGAGATGTCACAATCCTGCAGCCAAACCCACTCCATTCTGCAGCATTATTATGGGCAGATGGTTTCCTTGCCAATTGGTGTTGTTCAGAAAAGGGAGGCCAACAAAGCCAAAGAAATCCAACCAATGATTTTACTTGCACTGCACAGGCAAAATCAGGACTGTAGCATCTGGCAGTGAAACAGAGCAGATGCAATAGGACTGCCAATTCAATGAGAAATAGATCGCACTTCAAAAGTGAGAAAAGACCAATTGACTAAAAACCTTTGTATCAATCTGTCTTTTACAAGCATTAAATGTTTTTAAAGAGCAAGGTCTTGTGAAAATCATTTGCACTCATAAAAAAATGTTCCCAGGTCTGATTGGATAGGGATCTCAAAGTTCTTTTGCCAGTAATATAGTCTGATTCATCTACTTGAGCCTCTGGCGTTCCAGGTGCTATTAGCACATTTTGGAGAGGAAAAACTCATTTGTTCACCCACAGTAGATGTTTGAGAATTTCAATTACTTTCTTCCTTGTTTTCATTCAGATTTCTGATTCCATAAACTTTATAAATATATAATTAGAGAAAAAAGTGAAGACATAGCACATAAAAGTATGGAAGTCTAAAGTGAGGGATCAAAGCCATATTTCTGATCATTCTTCGTGCATTTCACCTATAAAACTAACCTTGGACAAAAAGTAATATAAAATTAAGGAGGGTTTTTGTTGTTGTTGTTTAAAGATTTATATGTCCATCTAACTTGCAGAATGTGACCCCATACAACAATAAATAAAAAGTCACAATAACCTGACAACAACAGCAAAGCACAAAGCTGGGGCACACCACCATGTACTCTACCACCTATAACAAACTCACCTAATATCCTGACCCTAACATTTGAGGGAATAGCCAGGATTTCAAAAGCCTTCCTGAAAGCTAATAGAGTTGAGGCAGTCAAATCTTTATGGGAAATTGTTTCATAGGGCAAAAGCCACAACTGAAAATACTGAAAAGGTTTTTCAAGTCCCATGCATCATCACATATCTGGTACAATTTTGAGCATTTCTCCTCTCAAAATCACTTTTATGTTGTTCCATCTCACCCCGACTCAAGTAAGAACACTGAAATCTCCTCGAAACTAATGTTGGACTGCCAAATTTTGAGATGTACAGCTCCGTTATTTTAAAATTATGTTCATTTTCATTTAGTTTTATGGGGTTATGAATGTTGTTTGGAAGGGCAATGGACAACTTCATAGCATGTTACCAATGCCTTTGTTAACTAACATGAAGTAATTCCAATGCAAAATAATTTAATGAGTAAAACCCATTCATGAATATATTAGATATTTGACTTGACCTAACCTGTCATGTACATATCAGAATGATGCTTGGAAAGATCTGGCCAGTCCCAAATCTTTTTAAAGCTACAGCAATAACCATACTTGGCAGATTCTTTTCCTTTTCCAAGAAAGCAACCCATTAAGATCAAAGGTGTAGAAACTTAGATAATACAGTTAAAACACCAAAGCACACAACTATTTGTAATAAATAACTTGTGTTTCCTTGTTTAATTTTAAGAAACTAATATTTTCATTATACATTAATATGTATGTAGTATGCAAAGAAGAGGATAGTTTTAGGCAATACAGCAGGCAAATTTATAATACAGAGAACACAGATGCTAGTTATTGGCTCTACGTTGCAGAACCTAAATGGTAAATGAGTTTTCTGAGTATTCATAATACAGCAAATTACTTGAGCTGGTCACCTCAAGGGAATGGTATTGTCATGCTGAGCATGGTTTCCAGCACTTTAATGTTTTAGATTTCACAAGGGGGAGGAGAGGTACATAAGAGAGTACAGGGAGAGAAAATTAAGAATTCTTAATAGCTTCCACTCTACCTTTCTGGAAAATGCTGCTGCTGAAGAGAGTTCTAGTATCATTTTTGCTAAATTGTAGTAGAACAGATGGTAGCAGCTGGCTAGCCTTCTCTAGCAAAGAATGTTAAAGTTGGCTGGCACATGGATAGGAGACCAGAAGGAAATCCTAGGGATATAAGCTTGAGATAGTAATTTTTTAAAAAAAGATTCTAGAAGAAAACAATGACAGAGCTTCATCTGACAGACAAACCCGGAATCAATTTACAATCTCACAAGAATCCTAGAATTCCTGCTAAGTAGTTTTTATAAGATATACCAACAGAATTACACAGCTACAGTCTTGCAAAACAAATTATATTACACACAAACCTTGGCCATATCTCTGAGGTGTAGCTGCTTCATGACAGCATGTTTATTCTCTTATTTAGATTCAAGTAACTTACCTCTGCATTTTCCTTATTTTCAGTTGTTTTCTATTTTCCTTCATATGTCTTTGGGGGAAATCTAAATTGATGTTTAGAACATTATGGATTCATACTGAAAGCCGCATTTGTCTAAAAAGAAACCAATTCTGTGATTTGGATTAAAAATGCACTTTATACAATAATACTATGTAGTAAAAGGAAGTGAAAAATGTACAAGTCGCTTTCTGTGACAGAGATATTCATTTTATTACATTCACAGTTCAAGATTAAATGGAATCACAAATGTGTTATGTACCAATAGACAAAGTGAGAAATCAGCACCTTAGGGAGATGGAATTAGTGGCTGACATTAAAAAGCTATTAGCCTTTGATCTCTAAGGTAGCTAACCTGATCATCAGGTGGAAGCAAGGCTTAAACAGCACCTTCTAAAAACAATTATAATAAAGAAGAATTGAACACCTTGGGTAGAAATTTTCAGTAGATCAGTGGAAGTGCACAACCTCTATTTCAGGCTAATTCGTGCATTTAATGAGGAATAGAATACTGATATTTTCTTCCACTAGTACTTAGACTTATATACTGCTTCACAGTGTTCACAGCCCTCTTTAACACTTTAAAAGTTATTTTCTATAATAATAATAATAATAATAATAATGTTGGAAGGGACCTTGGAGGTCATCTAGTCCAACCCCCTGCTCAGGCAGGAAACCTTATACCATTTCAGACAAATGGCTGTCCAGTCTCTTCTTAAAAACTTCCAGTGTTGGAGCATTCACAACTTCTGGAGGCAGGTTGTTCCACTGGTTAATTGTTCTAGCTGTCAGGGAGGAACGAAGGATACTTGTACTGATATTGTTATTGCAGATAGCCTTTGACTTACAAGCACAACTGAGCCCAAAATTTCCATTACTAAGTAAGACATTTGTTAAGTGAGTTACACTCCATTTTACAACCTTTCTTGCCACTGTTGTTAAGCAAATCACTACAGTGAATCATGTGGTTGTTAAACAAAACTGGCTTCTTCCATTGACTTTGCTTGTCAGAAGCCAGCAGGGAAGATTTTAAATGGTGATGCCATGACCCTCAGACAGTGCAACTATCACAAATACATTCCAATTGCCAAGCATCCAAATTCTGATCACGTGATCGTGGGGTTGTTGCAACAGTTGTAAGTGTGAAAACATAAGTCACTCTTTTCAGTGTTGCTGTAACTTTGAACCATTACTAAATAAATGGTTGTAAGACAAAAACTACCTGTACTTGTATTCTTCATGCAAAATGTTTAAGTGCTTTCATTTAGGGCAGTAGTGAATATGCTTGCCTCCCACTCGGAGGGTTGAACGTTCAATCCTAGATAGCAGTATATATTTCTCCCCTAGGGTGCAAAGAAAAAAAAAATCTGTTGTGAACTCCGCATGGCATCAGGAAGGGCATCCAGCCAGTAAATGCTCAGCTCCATCCAGTTACCCTGACTCTTAAGGGATTACAGGTTCGTCAAAAAGGAGTTTATGTAGGGCCGTGTTTTTGAAAGGCTTCCACATGGACATATCCCATATATCTCCTGCTAACATGTAGGGTCTGTTGATGCAGTAATTCTGTTTCTGAACTTCATTTTTTTATGAAAAGAAAAAACAACAACAGGACTCGAATGCTGCACAGAATTATTCTTTTATACTTATTTTGATCATGTGATCAAAATTTTGGTGTTTAGCAATTGACCATGTATTGATGACAGTTGCCAATTTTAATGAGCTAGAGTCTACAGGCAATAGGCCTCCAAGTCCAGGTGACATGGCATTAATCCAGAATGTGATCAGAGAACTGAAAAGGTAAATCTTGTGATGAGAAATTATGCACTGATGTAGGTCAGCACTATTGTTCATCCTTCTGCACATAATGGAAAACACCTGATGTAGTGAAACTTGCCTGTACGGTTTCAGTCCTACTTTCTGTGTAATAATAATTTTTTAATAATAATAATATACTTTCTGTGTATTGAAAACAGCCTAACATCATTTAATTACAAAAGAGTAATAAAATTATTTTAATTTTTCTAAAAAATTAAAACACTTGGTGCTGCATGAGAACATTGGAATTTGATCAAGTAAGAGGTTTTAAGGATCTATTCAATTATTTGTTGTAGGATTCCCACCTCTGGCCCTTTTAGCACTAGCACTAGTACTTAGACTTATATACCGCTTCACAGTGCTTTACAGCCCTCTCTAAGCAGTTTACAAAGTCAGCCTATTGCCCCCAACAATCTGGGTCCTCTTTTTATTGACCTCAGAAGGATGGAAGACTGAGTTAACCTTGAGTCAGTGAGAATCAAACTGCTGACAGTCGGCAGAATTAGCCTGCAGTATTGCATTCTACGGGTCAAGAAGCAACAGTGAGAACTGGACATAGAACCACTGATTGGTTCAAAATTGGAAAAGGAGTCCGGCAAGGCTGTATATTGTTGCCCTGCCTATTTAACTTATATGCAGAGCACATCATGAGAAAGGTAGGGCTAGATGAATCAAAAGTTGGAATTAAGATTGCCAGGAGAAATATCAACAATCTAAGATATGCAGATGATACCACTCTAATGGCAGAAAGTGAAGAGGAACTAAAGAGCCTCTTGATGCGGGTGAAGAAGGAGAGTGCAAAAGTTGGCTTGAAACTCAACATTAAGAAACCAAAATCATGGCATCCGGCCCTCTCAATTCCTGGCAAATAGATGGGGAAGAAATGGAGGTAGTGACAGATTTTATTTTTCTGGGCTCAAAGATCACCTCAGATGGGGACTGCAGCCCAGAAATTAAAAGACACTTGCTCCTGGGGAGGAAAGCTATGGCAAATCTAGACAGCATACTAAAAAGCAGAGACATCACCCTGCCAACAAAAGTGCGTATAGTCCAGGCCATGGTTTTTCCAGTTGCAATGTATGGCTGTGAAAGTTGGACCATAAGAAAGGCTGAGCGCCAAAGAATTGAGGCTTTGAACTATGGTGCTGGAGAAGACGCCTGCGAGTCCCTTGGACTGCAAGGCGTTCAAACCGGTCAGTCCTAGAAGAGATCAACCCTGACTGCTCTTTAGAAGGCCAGATCCTGAAGTTGAAACTCAAATACTTTGCCACCTAATGAGAAGGAAGGACTCACTGGAGAAGGGCCTAATGCTGGGAAAGATTGAGGGCAATAGAAGAATGGGACGACAGAGAATGAGATGGCTGGATGGAGTCACTGAAGCAGTAAGTGTGAACTTAAATGGACTCCAGAAGATGGTAGAGGACAGGAAGACCTGGAGGAACATTGTCCATGGGGTTGCAATGGGTCGGACACGACCGCAATTAACAACAACATTGCATTCTAACCACTGTGCCACCACTGCTTTTCTTTTTGTTTAAAGCTCAGAAAATTCAACAGGAAAGAGTTCCACCTAACATATTTTAAGAATGACCCAACTGCCTGAAAGTAAGTTTCTTCATCACTTTTTATTTATTTTCAGTTACTTCATGGCAACTGAAGAACTATTGAATAGATTTTTTTCTTTTTTTAAGGAATCCATTTCAGCCCAGTGCCTCTAATTACCTCTTTTTATAATTAATTGCTAAGAGAGGCAGAAAAAGACTTGCCTGTCAAAGCAGCTTCTAATTTATATTCTGTGGCTACAACCTTTATTTTTACTTGATTTGTTTTGTGTTTCTCACATTTGATTCTAATGGTAATTCTTCTTAAGCGAAAATCCCTGCAATTTATACAGAGCACTTGTTGAGATTATGGTTCTTCCTGTTTTAGATTTTATTGAACTATTTAGCTTTTATTAGAAACAGTACATATCCAGACTTGCAAACTTGCAAAATACTAGATTAAAGAAAAAAAGAAGTTTTAAACATCTGGCAGCATTAACACAATATTAAAAGGCTGGCAATAATAAAGATGTCTTTATGAACAATCAAAAATACAATAATATAAGGGGAAAAAAGTAAAAAAACAAAAATAATATATTAAACACAATAATATGCTATCTTGTTCCTTTTCATTTTATTTTCATTGAGCCAAACTTTAATTATCTTTTTAAAAATATAAATTTTGATACAAAATTCTAAAAGTAGATAAAGAAAGTTACATATGCAATTAAAACCTACGATCAGCAACCTTGATAGATTTCTTATACTTAGAATGGAATGGAATGGAATGGACTGCAATGGAATAGAATAGAATAGAATAGAATAGAATAGAATAGAATAGAATAGAATAGAATAGAATAGAATAGAATAGAGCTGGAAGGGACTTTGGAGGTCTTCTAGTCCAGCCCCCTGCTTAAGCAGGAGAACCTATACCATCTCAGACAGGTGATTGTCCAGTCTCTTCTTGAAAATTTCCAGTGATGGAGCACCCACGATTTCTGGGGGTAAGCTGTTCCACTGGTTGATTGTCCTCACTGTCAGGAAGTTTCTCCTTAATTCCAGGTTGCTTCTCTCTTTGATCAGTTTCCAACCATTGTTTCTCATCCTTCCCTCTGGTGCTTTGACCCCCTCTTCTTTGTGGTAGCCGTTAAGATACTAGAATACTGCTATCGTGTCTCCTCTATTTCTTCTTTTCTTTAGACTAGCCAAACCCAAACCCACAGCTGTCCTTTATATGTTTTGGTCTCCAGGCCTTTAATCTTCTTAGTTGCTCTTCTCTGAATTTTTTTCCAAACTCTCAACATCCTTTTTGTGATATGGTGACCAAAATTGGCTGCAGTATTTGAAGTGTGGTCTTACTAGGGCTTTATAAAATGGTACTAATACTTTGTGTGAACTTGATTCTATGCCTCTGTTTATACAACCCAGGATTGTATTAGTTTTTTTGGTTGCTGCTGCACACAGCTGGCTCATAATCAAGTGATCATCCACTAGGACTCCAAGGTCCCCTCACAGTTCCTCTTTTTAAGCCAGGTCTCAACCAGTCGTATTTGTTCCTTTGGTTTTTCCTGCCTAAGTTTAAGACTTTGCTTTTCTCCATATTGAAACTCATTTTGTTGAATAGGGCCTATTGTACTTTTAGATTCAGTCTTAAATTTGATTGAAGTTTACTGATTCATATAAACAATCCATACAATTGTATCTTGTGGCTTTGAAATTAACTTGTTGTGTGTATTACATTGGAATAACAATGACAGATGTTCTCAGAGAATCTGCAAAGCAAGGATTAAGTTGCATTTGAAATAATTGTATTGCCATTTAGCCAATTGCTAGCTATTTGTGCTTTGCTTTAAAGAACCTAAATTGGTGAGAATAAGTCCTCTGATCTCCATGCAGTTGTAACTCAGCTTATGACAAACTGAATGGTGAAAAACTGGGGGAATAAGAGGTCATAATAAAATGTTCTGTCCCTCTCAGTAAAAATCCCCATAGGAAGTTTGACCTGACTCCTTGTATGTGTATCTTACAAAGTCAACTAAAGAGAACTACGAATCTCTCTCACTTTTTCTTTTCACTGTAGTAGAATCTCTGGAGAAAGAAAAAGGATAACAGAAACGGGGCAGGCTATCTACATATCATTATCAACATCTCTATATCTATATACACAGAGGTACATTCACACATTGTATTTATGTACGTATGTTTTCTGAATCTGAGGTACTTGAGTAAAAACTTCTAAATGTGACTTTGCCTGCCCAGTCCCAGTGGAACTACCATTCTGGTCTTTTGTATATGTGCTCCCAAAGGCCTTGCTTACAAGATCTTTGCCTACAGCTTTAAAAAAAACATAGAATACTTACCTAATTAATTCACCTTTTCCCCCACTACAAATTGCTTATTCTGCATTCAGGCTTCCCAGTTATATACAGATAGAACTGGTACCTGTTCATTGCTGCCAAGATAAGTAATATTGATTGTCTTTATACATGTAGGAGATCACTGATGTGATAACAGTTTAGAAAATCCAAGGTGTATCTAAAATTTGAGAGGTAGGAGGAGATAAACAACAGAATAAGGGCAATAACGTGGAAGAACAGGTAATCACAGATGAATGCATATGAAATTGTTCCATTTACAATAACTGTTATTTTTAAAGCCAAAAACATGTATTTAAACATAGGGTTTAATGTGTGTTTTTTATCCTGAAAATCTATTGCTTGTTGGGCAAATTAATATTTGAAATTTTCTGTGTAAGTATTGAATTCCATTGGTAATAGTAAACAAGATTGGATAGTTAATTTCCCTGAAACATGTCTTACTATAGTTCGGTGAAAATGAGCACTCTCTCTATAGACTTGTAGTTCTATACATATTGTAGTTGAATACGTTTGCTGTTTATATCAAGTATAAAATGACATTTGCTAGGTTTGTATATATGAATATGTATAAATTAAAATGTGGCAGATGCCAACTTGTACAGAATGCAAACATCAAATATGGCAGATGTATCATGTCATATACACCTACACAAACTGATAATACAAGGTTTTGAAGATGTGCCATGGCAGCAGATAAACCTTTCAGTGGCGTAATCTATGGAATGTTGTCAGCATTACAACATTTGTATTAATCATAAAATCTATGAAGCTCACTTAATTCTCAAATCATAATTTGTCACGGAAATAATGTAATCCAATTAATAAAGCCTTGTCTATGAAAGACAAATACTTTGAAAGTAGTAAAAGCCAGCAACTTTATATACTGCATACAAATGATAACATTAACTAGACAACACATAACTCATTGGGTCATTGTTTCAAAGATGCTTCCTACCTAAAGCAATAAACAGAATGACCATAGGCAGGCAAAAAACAGTTGGAGTAAGAGCAAAAGTCTTTGCCAACTTCCCCATTGACTTTGGTTGTGGGAAGCTGGCAGGAGGCTTCTAAAATCACAATTATGTGATGGCAGCTGACCACAGTGAAGCTGCAGGGGCCACAATCTTACAAATACAACTGGTCTGAAGATCCTTGAAATTTCAATTCCAGAGAAGTAATGGGTCTCAGATTTTGTATATTAAGTTAGCCCATTTGAAGCACCTTGTTTCAAAAATTGCTGCCCTATGATGTATCTTTCACCCAATTGAAGGTTACAAATTGACAGAAGAGTTTTAATAGTATATTAATCATTCATTTTCCATTAGACATTACATTAAAATATATTAAACATACTCAGGCCCATCTGACCCTGATATTTCACCCACCCAAGGCCTTCTAGAGTAATCAAAAGCTTTTGCAATGCCATAAGAGTGGGAAAGAGCCTCAGGAGGGGGACTCCCACAGACCATTTTCAAGCCTTCTCATGCCATACTTTTGGGGGCCTTCAGTAGGCATTCTCTGCTCACTTGGATGGGACAGGCAGAATCTGTATGAGATCCATGGTCTCACAGATACCCAATTCCTTTATAAGGCTTTATAAGTAATAACAAGCACTACATTCTATTTAAAGGAAATGAAGGCATTATAGTTTGGGCCCAACACCATTTCTTTGGTTTGTCCTTAGTATGTGTCTTTGACAAATCTCTTGTCTCTTTAGTTTTTGTAAAGTGGTTGCTATTTTCCAAGACCAAATTGTGAGAATAGGCTATGTTTTCTTGAGATTGTTGAATGTAAGTTGAATCAAATGCACAGTTGACATTTAAGATTCCGATCTTTTATCTGCATTGAACAAACTTCTTTCTTGCACCAAGTTGAGCACTCAGTCACTGAAACTGTAACAAAGAGAAATCAGAACAGCAATTTTCCCTTTTCCTTTGAACACCTGGCCAACACAGCACTCTATTGCTTTGAAATCTATGCAGGTTATGAACTCCTGCCTCTGACTTTCAGCCAATAATTTGGCTTTGAGAAATGTATTCAGTAGTATTTTAAATGCATTTTTGGAGAGTGAATTACTGTTCTCAAACATTTTAAGACTTTGCAGAGAAAGCCTTTTTCAACAAAAATTAAAATAAGCAAGAGAATGGTAAGAGAACACTTATTCAACCTTGACTAATATAAATCACTGGGACCTGACAGATTACATCCCAGAGTTCTTAAGGAGCTGGAAGATGTTATCTCAGAACCATTGCACCATATCTTTCAAAAATCCTTGAGCACCAGGGAAGTATCTGAGGATTGGAAAAGGGCTGATGTGGTTCCCATCTTTAAGAAAGGAAAGAAAAACAGACCCAGGAAACTACAGACCAATCAGTCTAACATCAACACATGGGAAGCTCCTGGAAAAAATAATAAAAAAACAGATCTGTGATCAACTAGAAGCAAACAAAGATATAACTGGTAGACAGCACTGGTTTGTTAAAAACAGATCATGCCAAACCAATCTTATTTCATTCTTTGATAAAGTGACTAAATTAGTAGAGCAGTGAAATGCTGTGGACATAGTATACTTAGATTTCAGTAAGGCATTTGATAAAGTAGACTACAATATACCGCTTAGTAAGCTAGAAAAAGATGGGATAGACAGCATCATCACCAAATGGATTTTTATTTGACTGACAAACCATACTCAGTGAGCTCAATGGCACTACATCCATATGGAGAGAAGTAAGCAGTGGGGTACCACAAGGCTCCGTCTTAGGCCCAGTACTCTTCAATATCTTCATAAATGAGCTAGATGACACTAAACTGGCAGGAATAGCCAACACACCAGAAGCTCAAATCCAAAAGAATCTTGACAAACTTGAACAATGAGTACATTGTTAAATTTCCAAACCAAATTCTACAATGCATGAAGTGCAGCTTTTAATTCTGGAAAAACAATTGAATCTTCACTAAAGGTTTATACAGGTAAGGCCTCTCTGAAGAAAGCTGAATGACAAACAATTATTGTATAACATGATCAATGTATTTAATAATTTATAAATCATGAAGGATCATCTCTCCCTATTCTTTTTTATTTTTATCTAATATTATTTCTTTCAAATTGTTCATGGTGACATATAAGATTAATCAAACCAAATATAATAAACAGGTGAAAATCTTTCCATTTTTAAAGCAAGCCAAAATGTGAGTGGCTTATTGATGGTGTCTGCGTACCATAACAGAATTCCACAAAATTCTGATTCACTTTGTATTATCTCCTTGGCTTCTTCCACCATTGACTCAACAAACTTCAGAAGCTCAGACATGCAAACCAGGATTCCTGACTTGTTCCTCATATTTGGTAAATGAGCCAGGGAGAAGACATTTTATGTATCAATCCACAGAGTCTGAGGTTTCAACTCTTTACTCAAATCCATCATGTTTTTAAAAAGAGATTAATATGTGGACTATTTCACATATTTTGTATTTGTTATGAATGTATGATCCAAACAGAGTGTAAGGTTCTATTTTATATAGATCTATTTAGCTGTAGATGTTAGTTTGATATCTATTATTTTTTTATCTATGGCACAAAATATCAGATGTTGAGGAACTTTATTTACCATTTGTCCCCAGGTATAGTACGTTCATTCACCACTGGCTTCAATTCATCACATGTAAAGTATCAAACTACTACATTCAACAATGCTATTATACAATATAGACACTTAAGTGGCATTGTATTTAGTTACAATTCTCTCCCAAGAGTTATTATTTGTATGAGTAATATTCTTATCCTTGAAAGACAACATTACTTTAAAATGTTGTTATTTGGTTTAATCAGAGTATTTTAATTACATTTATTAACTCAAGCATTGCCGAGATCAGAACAAATGTCAACACTAGTTATATTACAATTTGGCACTTATGCAAGTAGCGTTTTCAAAATATTTAGACATTGTTGAGATTGTTATAAAAGAAATGCTTAAACTTCTCTAAATAGGTTCTTCATTTGAGATATATAACCGAAGAAATGTTTAGCTTCTCAAATGAAGGAACTAATTTATAAGAGTTTGAAATCTTGTTAGCATCAGGTTTTGTTTTAATTTTTTAAGAAAAGCCATTGTTCCTCACTCTCATTTAAATTAGAAGACTATTAGAATAGTTGGAGGAAAAAGAATTTTATCCAATGAGTTTCTATGTGGGTGTTTTCAGAAAAGCAGGATGGAAAATATTTTTCTTTTCCATCACTACTTCTTTCATTTAGAGCCAGGGTGTCAAACTCGCAATGTCATGTGACATGTGGCAATGTATTGCAACTTTTTCCCATTGCCATCAATGGGGTGGGCGCAGTTTCAGCATGACACATCCGGCCTGTGGGCTGGCAGTTTGACACTCCTGATTTAGAGCCATGGTTCATAAATATTTTGATCTCAGTACCCTTTACTTTCTTAAAAATTAATTATGAACTCAAAGAGCTTTGAATTATGTGGGTTATATGCAGTGTTTTTTTTCTAAAAAAAAGGTACCGGAACTCACACACATCATTCAACCCTACAAGGTTCCATCCAAAAAAGGTGCCGGAACTCCGTTCTGGACGTTTTATGAGAAAAAAAGCCCTGGTTATATGTATCAATATTTGCTCTTTGTTTGTTTATTTGTTTGTTTATTTTAAATTCCACCCATCTCACCAAAGAAATTTAAATATATTTATTTATTTGAGATTACAACCCTTCTGAAAGGATCTCAGGGAACCCCAGGAGTCTCAACTTCACTCTTCAGAAGTACTGATCTAGGGCATTCATCTTACACTCATAATTCAACCAGTTCAGCTACTCTGAGCAATTGCCAGCCTTTCCTTAGAATATGAGAAGACTCTGAAATATACATAAGGAAGAAGAGTTTAGCTATTTAACATATTTTAGTATGCTCAAGGAAATTCTACACAGGTATTCCCCTTTGCATCATATTCAACAACAATACAAATATAGCAAACAGAAATTACATCGGGCTAAACTTATAAGTTATTCCAGTGTTCTAGACTACTAGTGCAATCACAGCTGAGAAACCCTTCAGGTACAATTAAATACACAATTCTGAGTCCTGTGCTTCTCATTTATCTCCCATTTCATCTTCCACACTGTGCTATTTTTTCCTTTCTCTCTTTACCGCCTGTATTTTTCCTCATCCTGTTATGAGGAATATGGTGATAACTCTTGTAACCTTTCTCCAAAGGGTCTTTGGAAAATAGAATTATACCAGTTTGAATTTTAAAATTAAAAGAGAAATATAAGCAAAGAAATTGCTTGAAAGATGTGAAAAAGAAAGAAGGGCTGAAGAAAAGAAGGGAAACAGAAAAAGGATAGAAATATGGTGATAGAAGGGAATACCTGGATATTGATTTACTGGGGGCCATCAAGTCATATTACTAGTAAGCTACATTTTGTATATTCATATAGTTATTTTCTTTAATTGTTCTTTAATCTCTCCTTAACATCCTAGTTACAACTCAGTTATTTGTTTCCCATAAACTTCTAAACTCAAGCTATAATCAGCTTAGAAAATGTAAAATATTTTGGCTTACTTTGCAATATTCTATAAATTTGAGTTCATTTGTAAATGTATTTTTTTCTTTTGCACAGTTTTTTTTCACTTCAAATTATCCTCATCATTTATGAAATAGTATATGCCCATGACTCAGATCTATGTTTCTGTGCTGAGGGCGTGTTATCCTTGTCTTAGCCTCAGTGTTTATATCTACCAGTGCTTGTGATATCCAGATTTTTTTTAAAGATGCTGCAAAAACATTTCCAAGGCCTGCAATCCATCTGTTTCATTATTTCTAATAATATTGTTGAATAGCAATATTTCTTCCTTCAGGAAAATTTAGCCTTGGAGTAAAAGCTTCTGATTTTTTGGGTGGGGAATACATTTGAAGCATATATTTTGAAAAGTTAAGCAGCTCCTCCATCTTTTTCATGCTTGAGTAGCTGCTTTGAAGATTTTTTCTGCTTGTTACCTCATATGTTTGCCGTTCAAAATTTCCCCACCACTGGTATCATTGTGATGATAGATATTATTTTCAGTTCTTTTCTTAATGATTACCAACAGTGAATTTGTCTTTTTTTCACACACGGAAATTCACATACATGGTGAATACTTTCCATCAAATTATTCATTGCAGTCTCTCAGGCACTGATTGCTGGCATCTGCATCAACATATATATTTATTTACAAGAAATTACCGTTTCTGTTTCTTACACTTGATAGATTTATAAGTGTCCAATGATATATCTAGAATAATTCTGTTATTATCCTGTAATTAATAAGCCCTCTTAAGAGCACTTGAAAGCTTCTGTATTACTTTAGGGATAGCTTTGGATCTGAGTAATATCACCTCACTGTCTGTTTTTAGGAGCTGAGATAACTATTATTTATTTCTGGTTGTTGGAAATTGCAGCAACTTTTATACTTTCTTCTGAATTGTTGAGGTTGGTAATTCATTTTTAACACTGGTGAGAATTATTGCCTCTCTTCTCCTCCCACACAAATCTCTGGGGTTCAAACCAGACACGAATCTTTCATTCCTCACATAAAGATCTAGTGATTATTCCTGGAGCTTGCCTCTTTCAGTTGTTGTGTCCTTCCATCCCCATGCACAAAGGCTTTTTGATACAATTGAAAATGTATACCATACACACACACACACACACACACACACACACACATTCACACTATATATATACTGTATATACAATATAAGGCATCTGACTAGAAACCAGAACACCATGAGTTCTAGTCCTGCCTTAAGCACTGATCCACTCTCTCAGCCCTAGAAAGCAGGGAATGACAAGATAATTTCAAAATCTTGCTAAGAAAACTTAGCTGCCAGGAATCAATCAATTCAAAGGCAACCCCTGTCCCTCCAAAAACATGAATGGGGGATTTATACTTATAATTTATTCTGTTTCCTTTTTGTTAGAGATTAAGGTAGGGTTGATGACATTTTTATGGCAAGGACTGAATTATATTCTTATATCCTATTAATCAGGAAAGGATGATGCAAGTCGACTTAAGGCATTTCCCTGCATTGTCTGCATTTGAGGAACAAATATCCAGTTCAAACTATTCTGAGGAGTTTCAGTAAAAATGTTGATCATACAGCAATTCCTTTCATCTGTGGTCTGCATAAATCTTATTTGTTAAATCATGAAGCCTATATGTTTAAACCTTTGAAGAATTATAAAATATTAATGAAGTACAACTTAATTTTTGCCAAGCCAAACTGAGTCTACTGTATTTCATAGGTTTGATCTTCTATGTGCTTGAGGATATTGGCTTTAATAATGCTTCCCACTAATTTGCCAAGTGGGAGAAAGTTGTAAAAATGTGTTGATAAATATGTTACACCCTACTTCCCTTTTTAAAAATTGCTCTTGCACTGGCCATTGTCTAGTTCTCTGAAGGTCATATGATATATTTCTGTTATAAAAAGTAGCGCTTTTACACTTAATAGATTTGCATCCTTTCTGAGTGCTCCTTGTCTGCTAATGGGCCAATATTTCTGCATATTCTAGTTTTATTGCATTTACCAATATCTTCCTTTGATTTATTTCTCCATTGTTTGTTTATTTCCTTTGGCTCAGTGCTAAACTACTCATGATGTTATTCATATCTTTGGAGCTCTTCTTACATTATTAATGAATAGCTAGGAAGGAAGGACTGAATGTAGCAGGGATGCTTTTAATCCTTTGCTAACAGAATGTAAGGGAAAGCTTTGTTCCCAATACAGCAAACCAATAAAAGGGACTAACCTTCAGGAGAGGCTCATGATTTAAAAAAAACATTTCCCATGCTACAATTCTAATTTGGTTTTCCTATGCTCCTATTTTCTTGGTTATTTATTTATCTATTTTAAATCAAAGCCACTCCTAGTCTTCAGATGAGAATCTGTCTAGTCTGAATCTTACTTTTCATTTTCCAATAGTAAGCCTTTGCTATATCCTCCTGCCAGCTGTTCCCTAGCCATGTTTACTCAGAAGAAATTCCATAGTTTTCCAGATTTTTCATTTACAGAATCATCTCAGGGAAAGACACTAAAGTCTCTAAAGGACCTTGGCTAAAAATCCTCTTTCCTTGGAATCCATTCTCTGTCGGGACCTATGAATAACATGAATGATAAAACCCAGCCAAAATCAATATTCCCACAAGAAATTTAAGTAACACCAGGACTGAGGTTCTTCATCACTAGACAATTTGATGAGAGTATTTAACATCCATAATAAGCAATCACAGGTCAGTCATAATTTTTTTTAAAAATTATTCCATCAAACATCATCACCTGACTTGCTTGGAGAGATGACTTACCCAAAATGTAAAAAGCTTCTTATCATGACTCTTGTCTGTACACATAATGCTTAGTAGATACATTCTTTTTTTTTAACACTTAAGATTTGTGATTTTGTTTATTGACATAATAAGCAAGCAAGGCAGCATGTCCTATACATTCCACTTGTCTGGCTTAGAGTTTTGAAAACTCCATTTAAGGAATGCAAAATTCATCAAAGAAATTTCTAATATTTTAGGATATTATTTATATCTAGGTTTTTTTGAATATTGGTTTTAAGATAGTTATTCACTTTGAAGGATTGAAATACCCTTTTATTTGTTCTAATAAACATTGCCTATGAAACAGACCCTCAAAATAAAGCATTTTAAAAGCATTCTCTTTCTCCAAGGCCTGATAAAATAGATGAAATGTTGAATCATCCTTGAAGTTTCCATAAGTGAAATGGTGATTTAATTGAAAATAACTTCCTCCACCTTCCCCAAAGGGCAAGATGAAAGCAAAGCAGAGCAAAGAAAGGGGATGAAAACTGGAAAAAAAGGGGGAGGAGATTCTAGCGAATTCAATTAAAAAATACAAAAGCAAACATTACAGAATTTAATGGAAAGGAAAGGAAGTGAGCTTTATCAAAAGTATGCAAAAGTTACCTATTATTTGAATGAATACCTTTGCTTTTATGTTCATGAGCTTTCTTTCCAACATTGTTAGGACTCTTTTTTTTTTTTTCAGATGATTAGTATCCATGTCAGGCTGGCCGTGTAAAATGAAATGGAACATGACAAACTCGGGCTTCTGTTTTCCTGTGGCACAATTAGGAGAAGATTCTACTTTAAATTAGAATAAATCACTGTTTAAGTTAAAGCAAATCCATCAAGTTGTGGTTCATAGCCATTGAGAGTAGAAGGCAGCTTCGTAAAAGATTTCAGAAATTCAGGAATGATAGGTGGTGCCCTTGACACCTTTATTTTCAGAGTCAAAAGAGTTATTCTACCTTTGTTTCTGGGACCAATTGTGCCTTTAAAAAAAATCCTACTTAAAATGGGCTGATTTTTCAGTGAATGCATAACTAGGTCAATAAATAAATAAACCTGTCCTTCATATGAGTTGGACCCCAGACTTAGCCTAGGTTCCCAGTCCCAAACCTTCTGAGTGATAACAAAACAACAAAACCTAAAAGTGTTGATAGCTTGATCTGGAACCAGTTTCAATTTTTCATGCTAGGGGTCAGAAATGTTTTGTCACTGGCAGCAAAACCTTTTTTTTATTATCTTCAAACCAGGAGAAAGGCTTGCCTTTCTGTATGAGAGATAATAGCATATGACAAGACAACTGATGGGAAAAAAATAAATAATGAGACTTGTCTCATTTTCTTGATAGGTGAGTTTCTATGCCTACTGGAATCAGTAATAGCTTATTGTCCTCAATACATGCAGCAAAAGCATTTACTTTTGGAATTTTCATCGTATATCGGTAATAACAAAGACTTATTCAATGAATATAAATTCCATAACATGATAATGCTGACCATTAGTTATACCTCAGTAAGATGGATTTTTCCCTAATATTTTGGCTGACTAAGAAGACATTAAATGAAACTTGCTTGAGAAATGCCATGCAGAGAAAATGGCTAATATTCAAGTTATATTTATTGTGTTTCTTAACAATTGGAGAAAAATGTGCCACAATGATGCTGTGAAAATATAACTCTCCTGTGGTAATTGTTTTTCACTTTAATTAAATGAGTTGATGAAATTGGCAATAGCTACATGTACTAGAAAATTCTGTAGGGTGGATCTATCATTCCATTCATGAGAAGTTTCCATTGAAAAAGAAGAAATTTTTCACCAGTTTCAATTTGCCCCCTGTGGTCCTCAAACGTTTTGCTCTGGGAGGGTTTGGGAATCCAAAGGAACAAAAGAAATGTTAGAAATTGTAGAAAGAAGGAAAAAATAATCCAAATGCCTTTCTTCATTCTGAAGAGACCCTTCTAGGGCTGAAAGTAACCAGTTATAAATCTGAAACCAACCCTTTATTTATTTCTAGTAATTTTAACTACATGCAAATATTAATATGATTGGTAATGTAAATTTAAATGTCACTTGAGGTCTTAGTATACAAAGAAGAGGGAGTCAAGCTATTTTCCAAAGTGCCTGAAGGCAGGACAAGAAGCAATGGGTGGAAATTAACCAAAGAGAAAAGCAACCTAGAACTAAGGAGAAACTTCCTGACAGAACAATTAACCAGTGGAACAACCTGCCTCCAGAAGTTGTGAATGCTCCAACACTGGAAGTTTTTAAGAAGAAACTGGACAGCCATTTGTCCAAAATGGTATAGGGTTTCCTGCCTGAGCAGGGGGTTGGACTAGATGACCTCCAAGGTCCCTTCCAACTTTTATTATTATTATTATTATTATTATTATTATTATTATTATTATTATTATTATTATTATTATCGATCATCGCACAGTCAGCCAGATGTTCAGACTGGATTTGGCATTTTGTCTACCTATCGAGTCCTTACCCAGGACCTGGGATAGGCAGATGTGGATGTTTGATGGTATTACAGATATCGTCGCAGGATGGAAGCAGTTCCTAATAAGGCCGCCTTTTGCAATTGACTAATAGCGAATTTGTCAATGCCAATGGTGTTCAAGTGGTGCTCCAGTTGTTTTGGGATTGCACCCAAGGAGCCTATGACTATTGGTACTACCCTTGCTTGCTTTTGCCACAGTCTTTCTATTTCTATTTGTAGGTCTTTGTATTTTGTTATCTTCTCCAGTTCTTTCTCTTCTATTCTGCTATCTCCAGGCACTGCCACATCCACTATCCAGACTTTTTTGTCTTTCTTATCGACAATTGTTAAGTCTGGGGTGTTATGTTGCAGGTGCTTGTCTGTTTGAATTCTGAAGTCCCAGAGCAGTTTAATTTTATCATTTTCTATGACTTTCTCTATTTTATGATCCCACCAGTTTTCTCAGCCAGAATTTAGAGAAAACAATAATAGAATAATCTGCTGTCATGCACAGTAAACCAAACATCACTACTATAATATAATAACTGAAAATCTTTTTGTTGTAGCGGTGAAGGAACACATTGTCTCAGGAGCATTCACACTGGACATGGCATTATTTAAACTTTTGCTTTGGTGTTTTTCTTTTCTACCAATTGCACAATTATGGGAACCTGCTCATTGATTTGGCCTACCTATAAAATTTGTATCAAACAAAAATTATTCATAAGGAACATGTCCAGCAGAGTACAGTCCAACCACAATAAAAGTAACAAATAAGCACTAAACAGCAGTTAAAATTATATGAAAATGCTTTATTTATAATCACAATGAAAATAATATTATACAAATATATCAGCCACAATCTACTTCCTATCTGAATTTCCTAATACAGTGTGCAGTCAAACAGCCCTAATTCCAGTCTCAGCATCTCAGATTAAATTTAATATTTAGCAGTGTAGTTGCCATGTTGTGTATTGGAAAATGCAGGATAAGGTTTCTTTTAGGAAATTTTCCCATCATAATCAGAAGATTACAGAGAAAAATTCTGATGAGCTATTTAGTGATAGTGCCAGCTGCTTTCCCAACCCCTCATTTTTGACAGCAGCACAACAGAGAATTTTGGCTAGAAATACGGTAGTGAGCTCAGCTTAGACATCATATCATCAAGTCTTCTTCTGATGCTTTGAGGGCTAGTCTTATTAGAGCAAACAAGACAGACATTTTATGCAGTAGATACTAGCAAGCAATAAAGGAAACAAACATTTTCTTTTTTTCAGATCTCAGGTATTTAACAGAAAAATGATCATCAACTTCTTTGCAAAAATATGTTTAAGACAAATGTATAGCAAATTTAAAATCCATGTCTTATAAATATTCATTGTTTTTCAAGATGTGTATTATTTATAATTTGCTAAAAGAATTTTCTAAGATCTATTAGCAATTAGGATCTAGGACTGAAACTATGCATCTACTTGAATTTATTTTGTCCAAACAATTTAGCAGCTCCATTATTCATTACACATTATTTTTTTCACAAAATAAAAATGGGACATTTGCATTAAGGAGTCCCTTAACAAATAACACAAGGCATTAATTTTAGATGATCAAATTACAGAATTTGGGAGGAAAGGGGGCAATAAAATACCAATATATATTTTAGCAGCAGTAATTGTCAATTTCATGAACATTAAATGAAAAGCTATATTTCACATTTTCTTTAATCGGCCCTCAGTTTTGGTACTTTGGGTTTATATAAAAAGCATCAGAATTCCCATTATTAGTAAGTTGGCAATGCAGCAGTAATATATAGAGAGCAATTATTTCCCTATTGCAGTTTTCTATACATTTTTACACAAATAAGAGTGATATTAGGTATATCTGTATTTCTCATTTGAGCTGCTCATATCCTATGTTCATACCAGCTTCATTCTAAACTGGTTCTATTGAGCTGTGTTCATGCCAGCTTGACCCTAGACTGCCTGTGTGGAGCTTCTTTGGCAATAGTTTGCAAGGTATTCGGTCTGGATACTCTCTCTTCCCAGTTAGACAGTTCCCCTGCTGTTGCACCCTCCCATCTTTCTTTATCAGGAAAGAAATGCCCAATCATACTCTTTCCTGCAGGTGGGTCTTCCTGGACATACATAAACTATATTTGTATTGCAATATAGTACATTAGAGTTAAATGTTTGTTTATAAGTTTGAAGCATTTAGCGCTAGTAGAGCTAACATTCAGCACAAGGCTCACTTGAAGTGGCAGTAGCCAATGAATCTTTGAAGTTAAGCTACAGCACTCTAACTCAAACAGGAGCACTTAAGATGAAAGGAAGAAAAAGACTTAAGACTCAAGATGCTCAGACTGGCAACAAATACCAAAAGTAATTTAAAAAAATTGTTTCAATATGTAAGAAAAAAAACAAGGAAATGATTGGTCTGCTAATGGGAGAAGATGGCAAGAAAGTGACGGGTAGCAGGGAGAAAGCAGACATGCTTAATTCATTTTTTGCATCTGTCTTGATGCAAAAGGGAAAAAAAATAATCCAGTCTATCAAAAGTAGTATTGCAGAAGACAGAAAAGGAATGTGATTCAAAATAGGCAAGAAAATGGTAAGAGAACACCTATCTGCTATAGACAAGTTCAAATCAGCAGGGCCAGATTGTTTAATCTCAGGATTCTGAAAGAACTGGCAGGCGTGATTTTGGAACCTCTGAACAAAATCTTTCAAAGCTTGTGTAATGCTGGGGAACTACCAAGAACTGGAAAAGAGCTGATGTTGTCAAGTGCCAGGGAAATCGGGATATTCAGGCAGGTCAAATGAGTATAAAAATTTATTGGAAGCTTAAGCTCTCTACCAGAATCTGATCAACTAGCAGTCAAGACAAATGAGTGGGAGTTAAGAAGGCATTCAAGGTGGGCTGGACTTAGGTCTCTTGCAGGCGCACAGGGACTCATGACTTATGATGCATTTGACTCTGCCCTGAGCTCAGCCTGGTCACCTCCTAAAGATGTAATCCCAATCTTCAAAAAAAAAAAAAAAAAAAAAAAGGAAATTACAGATCAATCAGCCTGACATCAATACCTGGGAAAACCTTAGAAAAGATTATTAAGCAGAGGATTTGTGAGCACCTAGAAATGAGCAAAGTGATAACTAGAAGTCAACATGGGTTTATTAAAAACAGATCATGCCAGATAAATCTTAGTGCCTTCTTTAACAACAGGACTCAATTAGTGGTTTGGGGAACTGCTGTGGACACTCAAGCTTTAGTAAAGCTTATATGGGATAGACAATATCATTACCAGAGGGATTTGCAACTCGATGACCAACAGCACTCAGTGTGTGATCTTCAATGGAACTACATCTAAGTGGAGGAAGAAAGCAATGGTTCAAGATTCTTTCTTAGACCAGTACGCTTCAACACTATCATAAAATATTTAGCTTAGGGGCTAGAAGGAGAACTCATTAAATTTGCAGATGATACCAAGTTGTGGTGAATAGCCAACATTTTAGAATGTGAACTCGACTTCTGGTTTTGACATCACATCAAGACAGACACAGGGAAGCAAGGCTCTGCCTCCCACACCCGATTTCTTCCTGTTGGGGATCCGAAAAGGGCCTGAAGTCACCCCAGAGAGGTGACAAAGTAAGAGGGGACCTTTTCGATTGTGGGGAGATGGCAATTGACCCACTTGATCCATGGAAGCCCTCAGAACCAACAGGAGAAAGACTGGCTACACTCATGCAGCCAGTTGGAAGCTGCTGACCTCCAGAGAAAAAAGCGGCACTTAACAAGCGTGAGCAACATGTTTGAATCTGGGTGAGATTATTTTCCTTCCTTTAAGATTTTAAAACCTGTTCTTGTAAAAAAGCAACCTGAAAGTAAGGAAACTCACAGAACTAAAGGGAGGGGGTTTCCTTTTTTTTAACCCTTTCTCCCAAAATAAAAGCAGCAGTTTAAGCTTTCTTGGACAAAAATAGAGAAGACTATAAAATTAATTTGGACACAACAGAGAGAAAAAAGTTTGGGGAGTTACAATACTTTTAAATTTATTTATTTTATTTTTTTACCTTCCTTGGAGAATATTGGAGTAAAGCCTTAAGAAAAAATCCTGCTTGGAAAGTTACAAAATGAATGCCTAATGACATGAGTGGTGGAAAAAAAGAATTACACTGAGATCTGTTTATATTTTGTCTGGAGTGAGGGAACTTGGCCTGAAGCCCAGACATAGATAACAGACTAAATCCTTTGATGCCTCTGAACTGAATAGCCTTGTAGATTGAGCTGGTCTTTTCTGCAGGATGGATTACAACTAAAACTACAAACTATTTTGAAGCCATCTGGCTTCTTTGGATTACAAATACTGTTTGACCTGCAATTTTACAAATTATTTAGAGACAGAGTGAATGGTAAAGAACTATCAACAGTAAAACATTTTGGATTATAACCTTGGCAGATGAACAGCTCTGGATTTTGGGACAATTGGTTAGAGTTGGTGTTGGAAGATAGAAGTAGACTATATTTTTTTCTCTCCCTATTTTCTTTTTTCTTTTTTCCTTTTCTTTTTTCTCCTTTTCTTCTTGTGGCCTGGAGAGCCTATTGGATTACATATTTCAGTGGAAACTCAACTGTTGGTGATTTCCCTTGGAGAAGGTCTTATGGACTATTAACTTTGAATAGTAGAACCTTGTGGATTATAAATCTTGACTGAGCAATAACCTTGGATTTTGGACAACTGCTCTGGAAGTGAGCCTCACAAATAGAAGTGGATTACAATTTTTTTTGTTTTCCCTTTTCTTTCAGGGTGTCTATTGGATTACAGAGACTATAGATAAGAACTATAAGAGCTATTTAAGACAAATTTAAATGATACATTGTGATACTGAATATAAGATTAATGGTTTTGATAAGGTGGTTATTTGGGAAAAGTATTAGAGCTGATAAAAGATTTGGGGGGTGGAAACAAAAATGAGTCTTTCGGATTTAGCTAAAACTGGTAAGAAAACACCCTCAGCCCCATCTTTCACCTCTGCAAGCAGTGTGTATCAGAGATCAATCGAATCAATGCTTCAACAAGAAAAATGTAACAACTTTCAGAAGGAGATGCAAGTGACATTACAAGCAATTCAAGAGGCACAATGAAGATACAAGGAAAAATCACAGGGAGACAAAAGACAACTTTGATTTAATGAATCAAGAAACTCATAACATAAACTCTCAACTAGAAAGCTTTCGACAGATGGTTACAAAGAATGAACAAAGAATTCAGAAAATAGAAGATAAGTCAATGGAGACTGATTAGAAGATGGAAGAAATAAAAGATGAAAATCAGAGGCTGATGCAGGCAAATAGAGAATTGGAAGATTCAATGGCAGTTTTGGAAATGGAAAAGGCATCTTATTTTTTAAGATTTTTAAGATTTCAAAACATAATGGAGGTTAAGGAAGAGGATCTCATGGACTTCAGCTATTGGCTGAAACACTGGAAATCGGAAAATAGGAAATGGAAGGAGAGATAGACCAGATATTTTGAATCAATTCAAGCTATGCGAGGAGAAATAAAGTCCCCAGAGAAGTACATGTTAGATTTGTCAAAATATCTATAAGTGATGAGATATTGAGAAGAGCAAGAGATGAGCTTCTGCATTATAAAGAAAAGGAAATTGTACTCTTGAAGCAGATCCCTAGGAAGATAAGAGATTCATGAAGAGAATACCAATTCCTGACCAGAAAACTAATTGAAAAAGGAGTGAATTTTAGATGGCTGATTCTGGAAGGGATTTTAATTAATTGGGACATGAAAAGATACAGATTGGACACTGTACTCAAGACAATGGAATTCTATGAGAGATACAAAGTTTTTTTTTTTGGAAGGGGAAAGTTCAGAATTGCATGCAGAGAGAGAAGCAAAAGAACAGGAAGAGATAGTAATAGAAGGAACAGCCAAAGCAACGGAAGAAACAGAAAACGCAAACAGAAGAAGGGGCAAAAGCAAGAGAACAGAGACAGATAAGAACAACTTATCTAAATAAGGCACAAGATAAAGATGTCCATTATCCCCTTTATTATTTACACTAACACTGGAAGTATTGAATAGAAATATTAGGCAAGACTCAGAAATTAAAGGAATGAAGATAAAAGGTGAAAAATATAAACCACAAGCATTTGCAGATGACTTGGTTTTTTATATTAAAAGGGCCACTTGAGGCAAGCCTCAAGCTTCTGAAAAAGATAGGAGAATTTGGAGAAGTGGCAGGACTGAAAATAAATAGAGAAAAGACTAAAGTGATAACTAAAATCCTCACTGGTTTTCCTAGTTGCAATGTATGGCTGTGAAAGTTGGACCATAAGAAAGGCTGAGCGCAAAAGAATTGAGGCCTTTGAACTATGGTGCTGGAGAAGACTCCTGCGAGTCCCTGGGACTGCAAGGCGTTCAAACCGGTCAGTCCTAGAAGAGATCAACCCCGACTGCTCTTTAGAAGGCCAGATCCTGAAGTTGAAACTCAAGTACTTTGGCCACCTAATGAGAAGGAAGGACTCACTGGAGAAGAGCCTAATGCTGGGAAAGATTGAGGGCAATAGAAGAAGGGGACGACAGAGAATGAGATGGCTGGATGGAGTCACTGAAGCAGTAGGTGTGAATTTAAAAGGACTCCAGAAGATGGTAGAGGACAGGAAGATCTGGAGGAACATTGTCCATGGGGTCGCGACGGGTCGGACACGACTTCGCAATTAACAACAACAACAAAAATCCTCACAGATAAACAAAAAAATCAATTGTCAGAAAAAAACAGATCTTCAAATAGTTAAGAAAGTTAAATACTTGGGGATATACTTCACAGCAAGATGTTCAACAGTAAAAGAATATAATTACATAAAATTATTAAAATTAATAAAACTAGACTTGGAAAAATGGAAAAATCTACAACTTTCAATGTTAGGGAGAATAGCAATGGTTCAGATGAATATTTTACCAAAATTACTTTTTTATTTCAAACAATACCTATAAAACTGGGGAGAAAATTCTTTGATGAACTAAATACATTGATCTTGAAATTTATTTGGCAAGGAAAAAAAGCCGGAATTAAATTGTAAATGCTACAAGAAGCATTAGCAAAAATGTTCAAAAATATGTCTAGTAATTGTTGGAAATGTAGACAAAAACCAGGCCCATGTTATCATCTTTGATGGACATGCCCTAAAGCCAAACAATTTTGGTCAAGAATACGTATATGGTTAGAGAAAATGATAAAAAAACATGTAGATTTTAAGCCAGAATTATTTTTGTTAGGTATAATTGTAGGAAATTATGAGAAAGAATGTCCATATTTAATGTTGCATGTACTAACTGAAGCGAGAATTGTATTTGCTCAACATTGGAAAGATGAAGAATTACCAGCGGAGGAACAGATAATTAAAAATTTTGGATAGTGCAGAAATGGACAGACTTACGTTGAAAATGAAAGAGAAAGAAGATTCAGAATACTTTAGAACATCAATGGCTAGAAAAACAAGGCTAGAAAGAAAGGAGTTTAACATGTATTAGCAAGCTAAATATTGGAACCCAGATAACATGTTGCTGATAAAACATTAAGGATTTGTGATTATAAAAAAATTAATAAAATATTGTTTTAAAAAAAGAAAAAAATATGAACTCAATATACAGAAGGATCTTGATGGAGTTGAACACTGGACCTACCCAACAAAATGCAATTGGCAAAAGTAAAATCTTGCACTTAGACAAGAAAAACCAAATGCACAGGTGCAGAATAGGTGGTAGCTGGCTCCATAGTAGTGACTTTGAGAGGTCTAGGTGTCCTACTGGACAATCACTTAAGTATGAGACAGCAGTGTGTTGCAGCTTCCAAAAAAGCCAATACATCAACATAGGGGTAGCATTAAGATCACATGAAGTGATAATACTGCTTCATATTGCACTATTAAGACTATATTTGGAATATTACATCCAGTTCTGGTTACCACAATACAAAGCGATGTTGAGATTTTAGAAAGAGCAACAAAGATGCTAAAGGGTCTGGAGGCTAAACCATACAATTTATGGTTGTGGGAACTAGATACATCTTGCCTAACAAAGAGAAGAACTAAGGGTGACATGATAGCAATCTTCCAATAGTTGAGGGTCTGTCACAGGGAAGATGAGGTTGACCCTTTTCTATGAAGTTGATCCTTTGGTTTTGTCTACCTAATGGAGCTGACATCAGCTAATGCTAATAATAAAATAAAAGAGGTAATCTGGATATGTTTTAAAATGGCCAGTATAGCAGATTTAATAACTTCCAATCAAACATATCATAAACTATTATTATTTTTTTAATTAAGATTATCTTCAACATTTTATCATCATTTTTCTTTTTAAAAATTGCCTCTTGGTTAGGACATGAAGGAAGGAGGAAAAAGGGAAGACACTTAGTAATAAAACACTTTTTCCTTTAAATAATTATACCTGATCATAAAATTGCCCTTTCGAAGACTAGAAATCTGAATCATTGCTAGTTATAAGAGTTGTCTATATTTCCTAATTAGAAAAGAGAAAGTTGCACATTTCTTTGAATGTTTTTGTCACATTTTTTCTCTTTTGGGCAGTATTCTATGAAGGTTTAAATTGCCTCTTCTTGGAACAGAGAGAAAAGGGCAAGATTACTATTATTTTACAAGCATAACTACCCTGGTACTCATGCATTGAGCATGATAGCTTGGTCACCTATTCATTCCTATTAGTTATTTAATTGTTGTAGTGAAAGACCACGGCAACATATTTGTTATTTTGTTCATTTGCAATTCTTTTTACCTAGTGGTAAAAATGTTAACCCTTTCCTTATGCCATACATCAGAAGAGCCTCATCATGTCCAGGTTTCTGCAGACATGTAAAGAAATAGCAGGCCTTTTTAAATCTACATAAGTGGAATTCTTAAAGTAATAGCAGCCGCTTTTGCTCCTCTCCTGAGAAATCTGAAAAATTGCATATAAAAACTTCTTATACCACAAGATACTATTTGTCATTATTTCCCCAAAGGATACTTAATTTGCTTGACAGCTGGGGCCATTCATCATTTCCTATTAGAAGTCCCAGGTGTTATTTCTGGGTCAATCAGTGCATGTGCATGTTTTAAACTTACAGGATGTTATTCTGCAGCTATATTCCAGCAGTGATTTTTTTTTAACTACCCTTCATCATAGCAGCCTTCTGACTTCTCGCTTGTCCCAGAGAAATAGAGTTCTCACATCACAGGGGAGATGCAACTGCTAATGTTTTGAACCAAGTTTTAACAAGAAAGATTAAGATATTTTAAACAATAGATCCTGAATGAATCAAAAAAAATGATCTTTTACATGGCTTTCAATTTAAAACTCTGCAAGCTATGATAAACCATACTTTTAGGGCATTGATAATCCCAGGATGAACCAATTAATGAAAGATTAAGAACTGTTTTCAAGATTTATCTCATTTCCCTTTGAATCATTTCCCAATTCCCAGTGGCTAATTGTACCTTTTCTCTATCTCAGTTGCTAACAATATGAAGCCAAGATAGAGTGAGTAAGAGACAATAACTTCTATGCAGGTTTCTTGAGGTTCACTTTTTTGTCTTGCAAAAAAAAAAAAAAAAGCAAAACATTTCAAAACACCTTTTCAACAAGTAAAAAATAAGGGTCTGATTTACCTTTATGTATTTCAAGAAATGTTCATTGTAATGTGTACTGAAACTCTTGATTCTGACTAGCACTGATGATGTTACCTAGTTTGTGTAATGAAACATCTGCAAAAAAACCCAACCCAGCTCAGAGAGCACCAAGGACCCCTCATGTCAACCCTGAGTTACAAATATTCTCCTTTATTAGTACTCTTGATTCTCTGCTGTGATGGGACTATGTCATCATTACACAGCAATTATGAAGCGTGAAAATCATATTTTAAAGATTTTTGAGCAAAGATATTGTTACCTGAGGGGCGTGATGGCTTAGTGGTTAAAGTCGCTGGCAAAGCTGGAAAGCTGAGAGCCCAGGCTTAAGACCCAAGCACCTCATGATGGTGTGAGCTTCCATCCTTGCCCCAGCACTTGCCCACCTAGCAGTTCCAAAGCATGAAAATGCTACTAAATAAAAAAGATACTACTTGATACACACCTTTGCTGTGTAGTCATGCTGGCTACATAACCATGGAAATGTCTTTGGAGAGTGTGTATTCATTGACTTAGAATACTGTAAAACAAGTTCAAGGATAGCATCAATGCTATGGGAACTTAGCTAAAATGTGGAGATCTGGTAAAGCATAAGTAGAATGATTTATTTAGTATGGAATCTGTCACATAGTTATTAGGTATGAGAATGGAGTTTTTCAAATGCACAATTTGAAAACATGATCAGTGATAGCAAGCACTGATCTGTAACATAAAATTCACCATGAATTGATAGCTCATGCAGTAAAATTTGATTTATGTAGCATGATACTTCTCTAGAGAGTTCCCTGCTAACCTATGCCTTCTGGATCTGGTAGAGAGAAATGAAAACAAATGTGAATTCTAATGCAATGTGACTTTCCAGATGGTTCAGTCTTTCAGGATTCATTTGGCACCAAATTATCTTCACAACTCTATGCATATTCATCCAGAAATCCTGTTTTTCTCACTATTTAAGCAGCAGTAACTATTAAAATGTCAGGAGAACTGCTTGCTACTCATAGTGCCTACATCATTTAACTACTTGTATTGTTTTCATAGCTTAAACAAATGATTAAACAAAATGAGTTCTAGTCTTAAAACTCAACAGACCGACTCTCTTTTACCAGTAGTAAAGTACTGATTACTTTAGTTTTGGACCACTTTTACTCCTGCAATAGCCTATATTCTATCCTCAATTACCATTTTCAGGGCTTTTGTAATTGGGCATCTCCATTATTTGGAGCAGTGGAAAAATAGTTTATAGTGTACCAATAATTGACTGACTCCTTAATGTTAAATTCTTTAAAAAAATTTAAAACACAGATCATTTTGCTGTTCTTAAAATTGCATATTTTTCAGCAATAAATGTGTTTAAATGTTTAATAACTACCAGGATATATTCATTTTTCTAAAAAAATATTACTGCTATCTATATCTGCTCTATATCACTTTTTCCAATTCTTTTTTTTTAAAAAAAAATACTTACATATGTGATGTTTAAAATAGAAGGAAGCCTATACTTTTACTTTTGCTTTTGCAGTTTGCTCAGATACTGTATACACTATTTTAATGAATTTTGGTAGGGAAGAACAGCAAGAGAGATTCCATTTATGCAATGCCAGTGTTCATTTTGGTAGGTTCGTGACAAAATAAATCCTTGCCAGTTTTCATTATCTTGTTTAGCCTTCACTTGTACTATCACAAGAACTGAAACACTTCAGCAAAAGTTTATTGATGGAAAATTAAGGTCTTTTGTCTGGACCAGTCCGTAAGTTTTAATTAGTTCCTAGCTTTAAATCAAAGAAGAACCCAGAGCCAAGAAGGAAAGTTTGTTCAGCAGAATTAAAAATGGGATTAAGATTTATGCAGGTAGTATTAATTGACTAGAGTGAAAAGCAGATTTAAATGTCAATATAAATGTCTTATCACAGTTGAATTAGCACTTTCAGCTGAATTGCTTATTCTGGATTTAAACTAGGATAAAGGAGATCAGAATTTGGTTTTTGGAAGATAAGAGGTTTTTAAAACTGCTTTGGATAATGCTGGCCTCTTTGAATTGCTGCCTGAAGAAAGGAGAAGTTGCCAATTTAAAATTTATATTGAACCATATTTAATGCAGTTCTAAAACAGAAATAACATTTAAAAAAAAATCTGGCTCAGGCGAAAGATTTGTTTATCAAGCAGTTGTGAAAATAGGATTTGCAAGCTTACTCAAAGGGCAAGATTATTGCTAATATAGTTTTGGGGTTCATCAAAGACTGATATGTGGGTGGAGAGGATTCACTGAATAGGAAGAAAACAAACCTTACATATTTACAATATCTTGAAGCATAACTTTTTAATTGTATAAGTACCTACTACAAGGTACTGTTTATCTGTTAGGGCCCTGCTTTTCCCCAGAAATTGGACCCATTGTTGGCCATTTTTGTTAAAAGAAGAGCTCTTCCGGAGAGCTTTTAATTATTTTATTTTATTGATTAAATTTGTATGCTGCCCATCTCATGAGAACAGTAACTCTAGATAGCAACTTTTGATGGTGGTTTAGATGATGTTGCCTGTTGGCTGTGTCTTGTCTTAATGGTCTTAGCTGTTCGTGGAGTATTGTTTCCACAAACAATGCATTTTAATGTAGTTTAAATTGACTTAATTAATTCTTCATTGGATTCCCAGAGGTATTAGATTGTATTTGTTATATGGTAGGCTCTTGAGATTCTTGGTGAAATATGCTGGCAAATAAGACTGATGAATTAAGACATTGTAAAACATTGTATTAATAACTATTTCAAGAGTGGAGTTTTGGTATGCTAAGGGTGGATCAGTGAAAAATTGATAAAGGTAAAATTCCACCAAAGATTTAGAGAAATATGATTTGGAGCTAAATCTGTATTGTAATTCTTGAATGACAGCCTTAAGAGATGGTTGGCAGTCCTTGGAGCTCTCTGAGCTTGGTTGTTTTCTTACAGTCATTTCATTGCATCTTCAAGAAAACAACCAAGCTCAGAGAGCACTAATGATTCCACAATTCAACCCTGAGCTACAAATACTCTCTTCTATTGATAGCTATCAGTCTTTTAGCCACTGCATACCTTAAAAAAAACCATAAGGAATAAAACAAGAGTCTCTCAGCTTCAAATATATATGAGAGAGAGAGAGAGAGAGAGAGAGAGAGAGAGAGAGAGAGAGAGAGAGAGAGAGAGCCAGGCTGCTTTTATATAAATATAAATATATTATATTTATATATATAATGCTAGTAATAGCTCCAATGTCAACTAAATCATTTGTATTTGTAACTATTTTGGAAGATACCAAAAGTCATTCCTTCTATATCAATGGGATAATGCTAGTATTTGCTGCAGAAACTAGCTGTGGTGACATATTGATACTGATATTTTCATGATTCTAATACAAATGCATGCTACTACCTTCTTGAAGACTGCAAATAAACTACAATAGATTTCAAGAATTTCCAGAAATTGCAAATTGGTTTTAAAATATCATAACTGGAAAAAAAATGATATTCAAAATTATGTCGTCTTTAATGATTTATTTATTTTATTACCATTTTCAGAACTGAAGTGCAATAGTTTCAACTAAGTTCCAGTATAAGTACACAAGTATAAGTTATATAGGTCTAAATAGTATTAGTAGTATAAGAACTCTAGACAGATTAAATGGTCTAACTTGGGAATGGATTCTATAAAAATAATCTAAAAACCTCCCATTTCTACCAAGTAGCAACAGTTTGATCTGATCCCTTCATGACATAACTAAGGCCACAAGGAGTCCCAAAAAGAGTAAGCCTCCAACAATGCTAGTCACCTGGATAGACTTTATTTAAGTACTGTATGCTATTTCCCCAACACTTCCAGCAGAGATGAACTTTATGATATAATCATTGGGCAATATAAAAAATGGTTGCCATCCAATAAAGGTCCAAGTAATGATTCATATGAATGGCAGTTTCAAAGATGTCTGAACTTTTAAAAAAATCTCTTAAATTTTATTACTTTGCGATTCCAAGGTATTATGAACATTACAAAAATATAGGCTTGAAAATGAAGAACAACTCATTAGTTATATCATGACAGGAGGATACAGTGCAGAACTGAAAATCAGCCCATGATTCACAAAGCTTACTGAGAGGAGATAATAGGCCAAGCTATTATCTCAAATTATAGACCTTGGATATTATGTTGATTTATTCCAAAATGAATAGTATTAAATTTGTAAATCAGCTATAAATATGTAACTCATAAGAAGTGGGATACTTTAATCCTTGATATGTAAATTGTACAAAATTTATGGTAAACTTTCCACAAAGACAAACCAATTGGAGTACCCCCCTTTCTGTATGTATAAGTTTAAAATATATTCTGAAAAGAGAAATATAAAAATATATAAAAGAGTGTTTATTCCTTTACCCCAAATTATGCAAGTGACTTACATAATTTTCCATGTTCTGTAATAATTATAATTATGGCATTTACAAATATCAAATATTTGTAATAAAAATTATTGACTAATCCCATAGTCATTATAGTCTAAATAATAAAATAAAAATATTTGTCTTAAACTATATTTACATATTGTCATTTAATCTGTGATTTATGAATATAAGGATTTTTTTTCTGGGTTTTTTTAATTTCCTCTGTTATTTTCTACTTTCTAAAAGCAATTATATTATAAATTTAATAAAAGAAACCTAACATTCAATTAAGTAAAGCTGAAAAATGAAAAGCTGTATGTTCTCTTCTTAATAAGCTTTTGATTTTTTAAAAAAATTGCAATTATAGAATGAGTTTTGAATGCCTTTATTGAATGTTTTCCTGTTTAATAATACAGTGAAATCTGAATCTCCCTGTGATTGATTTACAGGCTGATACACTATAGCAAAAAAAAAAAAAATGAAAATCAAAAAGGTAAACAGGAGGTCTCAGGAGCTCATTCTTATCCAGCATCTAGGATTTTCAAAAAGTTCCACTTAATTAATTTCAAGATTCTGAATCAGTGCAATGCATATTCTCCTCTGAACAGACCAGAGAGGATGCAAATTAAATAAATAAGTAAACCTCTAAAACATTAACAGGTATGGAGCTAGCCTCACTTTGGGAGGTAGAAAGTTCCATAAGACAGGCAATTCATTGGTACAAATGCATGGATACAAGGCATAAAAATACAGGAGCATCCATTACCAAGATATTACAGTTAATGTGCTAAGTGATTACAATAGAGCTGTGTAAATCATTTGAAATGGGTGTTTTGGTGTGCACGGGAAGGATACAAAAACACTTTTGTCAAATTGTTAAAGCAGCCACCCCCACCCCCTTTTCAAGAGTTTTCGACAGTCATTCTCAGCAGATTCCGCATGCATGTCCATCCACAACTATTTTACTTCACTGGGATAAAAACTCTCATTTTTTTCAGTGTCTTCAAAAACTGTTTCAAGGGATCTGCAGAACTCTAATGTATATTTTATCTTGTAACCAACATTATATGGAGAAGTAGTAACAAAAATGCAATCTCATCTGCATATTAAAATTTACTGATAAAGCTAAGTTTTATCTTAAAAACCTCCTCAGGCTGCCCTTTTAGACACAGTGTTTTTCTTGATCACTATGATTAACCTCATGAACTAGTAATGATATAATAAAGCTTTCTGGTCAGGAGGCTAATGTACTTGGTATCTCTCCTGCTATAAACAGTTATGGCCATAGCTTGCCAGGATTGCCCTTGATTGTTTCAATTACTGGCATCACATTATTTTGTAAACTTCCTAGTTTTATACCCTAAGAACTCAGAAAGTTCTGCCTGGATGTAATTGATTGATTTTCATAATTTATAACATCTATAAGTATATGTTTTGTAGCCAATGTAGAAATTAGAAAACTAAAGTTTCTGAATTAAGATAATTCACAGATATCAAACAAATTACAAGGCAAAGATTAGTTTTTCAATAAGCACAGAAAGAACAGAAAACAACTGCAAATAATTTGTTCACTGCTTACCATATCCCCCAAATTAAGTTCAGTGACAGATAGGAAATTAAATGTTTATTTCTAATGTCTATAGACAGTGGGAACAAAACTGGGCTCATTTGAATTTCAGATCAAGAATAAGCCTTACAGTATATGCAGAAGGGACTTTCTACATGAACCTAGTTTAGAGGGAAGAATGGCTGTCTATTAAAAGACCAAGATTTCAATCAGTGTACAAAAGCTGTCGTTCACTTATAGATTTCATTTTACAGTGTATTTAGATTTGGTTTTGGCTCAGAAAAAACACCTTTGCACTAAATTGGGTGAATAAAATTTAGATAAGGTGCAGTTTCTCTGTTTAACATATGTGTATAAGACACACAAAGAAACAACTGAAAGCAGCAGTCATTGGGGAAAGCATGTAGTCTACTACATTGCTTTGCCTTGCATATCTCTGCAAGGATTTTTACCCAGTGTTTTGCAGGCTAGATGTTAAGCATAACATCTCCTGTTTCTCTATTTCAGTCGTATGTGCTGAAAGGGTGTCAAACATGAGGGTGAAGTGTCCATGCCATACAGCCCATCATCTAACTTTTAGCCTCTCCATTTAAGCTTGACAGGCATTGTTTCTTAGTCCTGTATTAATTTTGCCCAGATTAGAAATGAATGTGTTTGTGTGTGAGAGAGAGAGAGAAAGAGAGAGAGAGAGAGTTTACTATGGAAAAACAGCAATTATATATGCAGAATATTGTGCTGTTATGGAAAGACATAAACCTGATCTTCTCCTTAGAGTCATGACCATATTTTTTTTTAATTCTTCGGGTCTGCTGTATCTGCTGAGAAGCTACAATAGTGAAGAGTATGTTGATATAATTCAGTGGTGGTGAACCTATGGCACACGTGCCAGAGGCAGCCCGCAAAGCCCTCTCTGTGGGCATGCATGTCATCACCCCAGCCCCACCTCCCCCTGCAGCCCCCTCTTCACCAGCAGCTCCCCCTGGAGGAGAGTCATCCCCGGGCCCAACCTACATGGAGTAGTGCAGCCAAGAACATGGTAGCCGGGCAGCAGGGATAAGACTTTGCCCTCACGCCCTGTCAAACGCAGATAATGCTGTGGGGCACAGGTGGAGGGTGTGGCCGCCATGGTGCTGCAGGACCGCCTGGGTGATCTGCAGTGGGCTGTGGAGGTGGTAGGTGGCTCTGCAGGTGGGTAGGGCAGGGGGCGGAGCGGGGGCAGGCAGGGCGGGTTTTGGGCACTTGTTATCTAAAAGGTTCGCCATCACTGGTATAATTCAAGAAACATTAGTCTGAATTCTAGCGGCTTATCTTCAATATTACTTGCTCTCCTAGTCATCTGTATCCATGTTACTTCAGATGCCTAATTTCTTTAGCCACAGAGCATGAATGTCACTTTGCCTGAGATTTGGTTGATGGGAATGAGATGACAAATCCTTTTGTGGGAGCACCCAACAGAACTCTGCAGCACTTTGATAATAATTAATAAAAGATATTTCAGAGTGTGCAGGAGCCCAAAGATAGACTAACTCTAAAAAGCAGCATTTTTTGTCTTATTTTTGCATAGTGATCTTCTGCAAGATCCTAGCAAGAAGCCACAGCTGCCTTAAAGAGGTGCCTCTGTAAGTACATTTTCATCCCCACATGCTCAGAAGTTCTATTTTGGAATCCAAGGCATCACACTGCTCTAATACTTAGCAAATGGTATTTCTTGACAAGAAATTCATCATATTATGCTTAGCCCGACATGCTGTTCTTGGTAAAAGAAAGGCAAGATGAAAGAGGCAAAATCAGTATGTATTACCACCAAGATACAAAGCAACACCTGGAAGAATACATCCTGTTGATTCATTGCATGATATTTTGCTGAGAAGAGGGACGGAAGAAAATATGATTTGCCAGTTGATTGAGCAGGCTGCAAAAATGTTTGCTTTGTTCATCTTCAGTCAGAGTTTTATACCCTCTTCCCTTCCATCTCTGACCCTCACCTCAGTGGTACTTTAGTTCCCGGAAACTGCCAGTTTGGTCAAGACACCAGGCCAGAAACGGGGAGACCACGAGTTCTAGTCCTATCATGAAGCCAACTGAGTGATCTTAGGCTAGGCAGTAGCTCTCTGTTCTGGGAAGTAGGCAAATACTCCTGAAAATCCTGCCAAGAAAACTGCAGGGACTTTTCCAGGCAGTCACCAGGCATGATCACTAACCTGAAGACACCAAAAAAAGAAAAAGAAAAAAAGAAATCTGTTTCCATCAGGGCTGCTATATGAACAAAGGCAAATATACAGTACATGTCCCATGACTGAGGATCCAATCTGGTTCAGTCATCAGGACCAGAGGTTTAGTTTTTAGTTTGCTTCTGTGATAATTTACTTAAAGATGTTAAACTTTTAAACATTTTTTTTCAACCCTGATCTCTCTAACCACCCAACCACAAATAGCCAAAGAAAACCCTACTATAATGGCATATATTTAGCACAATACTTCAATTACCCAATCAGAATGAAAAGCCCAGCTGTTCTGCTGCTCGCTGGTAGTTACCCAACTATCTCTGGCTGTGCTGCTGGAATTGGGATGCAAGTTGGGTACTTATCAGCAAGATTTTATAATGCTGGAAACAAAGCAGACACCCCCCCCAAAAAAATTAGTTTAAAAAGAAAAAAAACAAATTAGCACTTGAACAGCAATTAGATTCAATAGAATTAGTTAAATTTCTCTTTTAATCAGTCCATGGAGAAACAATAGCAGCTGTCTCAATAAGGGGTAAATGGAGTCCAGTTTCATTTAAAGGCTGGGCTTGCCTAGCCTCTTTAATCAGGTCAGCTGCAGCTTGGCAGATGTATCTGCAGAAAAAGATAAGTTTTATTAGTTTAATCTGAATAATTGGGGGGGTAACTTAGTGTATTGTGCAAATTTGTGCAAATGGGTTGATTCTATAATCAAGCTAAGTCTACTCTGCAACTCAAAAAGGGAAAAGGAAAATCTCTGTTGCATACACAAATGAGCTATGCTTCTCCAGCTGATAAATCCTATGTGTGGCTGTATTCTGGTGTTGAGATATTTATTCCTAGTAGCAACAGTTTGAAGATTATTCAGCTGTCTCAAGAATGGGAAGCCAATCATCTTTCAAGTAGTAGTAGTAGTAGTAGTAGTAGTAGTAGTAGTGATGATGATGATAATAATAATAATAATAATAATAATAATAATAATAGTAATAGTAATAATAATAATAATAATAATAATATAAAGTTGGAAGGGACCTTGGAGGTCATTTAGTCCAACCCCCTGCTCAGGTAGGAAACCTTACACCATTTCAGACAAATGGCTGTCGAGTCTCTTCTTAAAAACTTCCAGTGTTGGAGCATTCACAGCTTCTGGAGGCACATTGTTCCACTCTTTAATTGTTCTAACTGTCAGAAAATTTCTCCTTAGTTCTAGGTGGCTTCTCTCTTTGGTTAGTTTCCATCCGTTGCTTCTTATCTTGCCTTCAGGTGCTTTGGAGAATAGCTTGACTCCCTCTTCTTTGTGGCAGCCTCTGAGATATTCGAACACTGCTATCATGCATTCCTCGTCCTTCTCTTCATTAGACTAGACATACCCAATTCCAGCAACCGTTAATTATGTGTTTTAGCCTCCAGTCCCCTAATCATCTTTGCTGCTTTTCTCTGTACTTTTTCTAGACTCTCAACATCTTTTTACATCGTGGTGACCAAAACTGGATGCAGTATTCCAAGTGTGGCCTTACCAAGGCATTGTAAAGTGGTATTAACACTTCACGTGATTTTGATTCTATTCCTCTGTTAATGCAGCCTAGCACTGTGTTGGCTTTTTTGGCAGTTGCAGCACACTGCTGGCTTATATGTAAATGATTGTCCACTAGGACTCCACTTGTTGCAGTCTCTGCAAGTGTTCTCACTGTGTTCAGAAGAACATTTCCTTCTTGGCTCTAATTTAGCCAGACCCTTCCACAGACTTCTCACCTCCAATCCAGCAAAACCAAGAGAGCAACCATAACTCACCCTTCAGATCTTCCTCTGGTGCAACTCTTTCAATGAGACCTAATGTCAGTGGAAATCTCTTAATCTACTGAAGAGTAATTGGAATCCCTCACACACCATCAAGTTTCCCCAGAGGACTTTCACCTGACCTCTCCCATCACTGCCCCATCTCACCACACTACAGTGATCATTTACTGTAGCTGTCCTTGCCACAGAATATCTATGCTTGACCCACTTGAAAAGGAATTTGGAAGTACCATTTTATATCTTCCCTTCTTTCCATCAGGCTCCCAGTTTGCATCACTGATGCTGTTCATGACCTCTTCTGCTCAGGGAGAATCTCAGCACCCTGAGCAAATCTGTAAATAAAACAATAGTCCCTCACCAAAACCAAATCCTCTGTTCTTAAGCATAGAACTCCTCCCAATCCCTCTGTTCTTCCAAAAAAAAAAAAAAAATGCTACCTCAGTTTATATCCTGGCACCAACACTGATTTTAATATCCTCCCCCAGCTACTAGTTTCCAGGCAATGATGGCACCACTCCATTCTGCTCCTCTGATTCCATGATTGCCCTTATCTGAATGCTACTCAATCTTTAGTCATAGAGTCTACAGAATTGATGCCACCTAACAGTGCATTTCTTTTATTCCACCAGCCTCATATTTTCCTCCAAGGTACATTTGTCAGTTCCCAGCTATTCCCTTCTTCCAAATATTCACTCCATTTCATAGTTTTCCATCCAGTTCTTCAATCAACTTTCACTTAGCTCTAAAATTTCACTTTAATAGCTCCTATACCTTCTTGTAAAAGTGTTTAATTCTGTTCCTATGCATACAAACTTCCATTATATGGTATAAAACTATTTTGAAAGAATTATATCAAGCATATCGTACCATGCATATAGAGAAGAATTATATCAAAAATGCAGGATCTTTTGTTGAGTTTTTGAAATCATTTTATGGGTATATTTTCAGGAGATAGAGTGAATTGATCGAATTTCACTCATTAAAATATTTCAGGCAGTGTTAGAGTTTATAATAGGATTTATATAAAAATCCTTCAAGCAGTTTAGACTCAAGCCTGAGCTGCCTTAAATATTGATAGAGTTCACCTGTGCCTGGGTAAACATCTGATCATATTGTATCTCTTGAAATACCACCTATCTTTTATTCATGGGAAGGTATTGGGAGTGGAGCATAACTTTGAACTGTGGCCAGGGAGTATGAGTAACTAGAAAGTAGTATTTTATTACCCTGAGTCTATTTCATTTGTATGTGTGTACTGATGCACACGTCTGACAAATCTGTGGCACATTCAGGTTATAGTAGCAGAAGTGTTCTTTTGAACATGAATTTTTCACATATTCAAAAACACACCACCAGATCTGAGGAGTGTCCTTTCAAGAGCTACTCCAGTCTATTACAACATGTCACTATTTAACACACTGTTGTACCATACCAAATATCCCACATTCTCTTGAAAACACAAAAGTGCACAGAAGTATTACTTAGTTATTCTTCATGACTAAGACTTTGTTTCTATCATCAGGCACACAATCATCAGTTTTCCATAATTTTTAACTATTGTTGGCTGAATTTCCATGAATTTTGAAAATGCTAGGAGTGGCCATCACCATTTCTTAAGCAATGACTGTCTTATTATGCTTTCTTAGAAGAGATATGGAATGACATTTATCTTTGCTTTACAATTAGTTATTCAGTTTCTCCACAATTCACTTCATCCATAATAGGTATTGGAAGCCATATGTGACTGTCATCCACCCTTTCTAGTATGTAGGTTTTATGAAAGAAAGGAATACTTTGCAAAACATGAAAATTTGTCTGAAGTACTCTTCTTTGAAATATTACTGCACTCCTACTTCATAAAGTGCCTTGCACACCCTACTAATATATGCTCTTTTTTCTGCAGTTTGATTGAAAGAATGGTTAAGATTTATGGGCATTATAGACCCTTAAATCAGATCTGGACTTTTGCTTCGAAGTGAATGTAAAATGTTAATTTGAAGATTTTTGTTGCAGCTAGGAAAATATCCAGTAAAAAACAGCTTTATTCATGAATGCTGAGAAATCATATTAAGACAGGGTGATCACTTGACCCAAATTATAACATCCTTTGCTTTTAATGAGTTGGTGATTTTGTTGTTACAAATATGCTTATATCAGTAAAATGATTTTTTGCAACACTCTGAAGAACAACTGGATGACAATTTTCTAGGAAAAACTCTACAATCATGAAACAGCTTTTTTCATACCATAGTCCTGTTGATACTATAATTATGTGAAACCAAACACACATATCTGGAAGTCTTAATTAACTGAAAGCAATAGGCTTCTGCATAAACATGAAAAAGAAGACTATTTCCATGCACTGGAGATTGCCATTGGATTTAAAAATATATTTGTTCAGTAATGAAAGTTTTTTGTTTGTTTTTGTCAATGTTAGTTTGGAAGTTAGGGATTTACTGAATGAAACAGGTGAATTTCTGCTTTTCAGTGAGGAACGCATGTATTGTAATAAACTTCTAAACTTGGCTTCAGAAGCCAAGAGAGGGAGATAAGCTAACATTAACTGAGGCCAAAGCACATGGCCCCTTTTCTTAATCTTTCCTTACAGATCAACATAGCATCCTTTATTTTTAAGTAAAAAGACAGATCTTAACTTTAAAATACACAAAGTCATTCATGAAGAGACAAAAACACTTCCAATGTCTTTTAATATATAAGAGCCATCTTAAATTCACAGAAATGATAATGAAAACAGACATGCTTCTTGAGTCTCATGTTCACTTTGAGGATGGAGATTAGTTTTAAATTTGGGGCACCATTTGAGATTCATATGGTACACTCAGGCTAGTTTCAGGTACTATAAGTTTTCAAGCCTGTGAGAGTAATCTACTCACTTGGCAAATTACAGTCATAGTTACTCATCATCCATGTCCACTGGGGAAGCACATATCTATGCTGTGCCTAGAATGAAGGTGGCACTGCAGTGAATATGGCTAAATTCTAAGGAAGGATAAGATAAAAAGTGTGCTACTTGTTATGTTCAAAATTTCTTTCCCTCCATCACTTCTCATATAGAGTCCCAACAGATAGAACAGTAATGAAGATTTGAATTTGTCTTTTTAACCATTGTTTCCTACTGGCTCAGCTGTTTTGTATCCCTAAGATCTATGGTGATACGCCACAAAGAGGCTAAGCAATAGAGGAAAGAAAGATATATTTTTAGAATGTGTCACTTATTTTGCACCCAAACAATAACTATTTCTTACATCATAATGTGTGATTTCAACTACAAACCCATACTCCTCTAAATAGGGGTAAGCCCATTGGATTCTGTAAAATTTAACGAAACATACATGCAATTTTCTGATTTTTAACATTTTAAGATCTGTTTTCTTTCATACTTTTAATGTTTAGAAACAGCACCAAGAATTCTGATTATAAGCAACATAAAGAAAAAATCAGCATTAGATGTACATAGCTAATTGGCAGCTTAAAATCATTATTATTGCAACTGTGCAATTTGATAGGGGAAATGCTTTATTAAGCATAAAAAATGCACAGCTTGATACAGGCAATTTCTGATATAGTAAAATAAAAGTCATGTCCTTAATTAGAAATATAAAAATCACTTTCAGTTCAATAACTTTTGAAAATGGCTTAAAAAGAACAGATTGTAAAGATAATTTTAAAAAATCAAAATCAAACTAAAGTCTCTAGAGTTAGTACCATAATTTTAATTCTTGGAAATTGTAGATCTGCAAAGAAATAAATACAGTATATGTAGTAGCCATTAGCTATAGGACTGAATAACTTAAGGAATGTTTTTTGCTCTTGTGTTTCTGAAGAGAATAAATAGAGAATATTTTCTTTGGTATGAATTATAAAAAGTCTGTTCTGCAATAGATTACTTCTCTGGAGATATTAATATTCATATGAATATTATGCTAGCCTTGACTCAAAATAAATCAGCAAATACTTTATTATTGGCTAATGATGGTGTAGTAAAAATGTGAGATACTCAAAGAAAAAAAAAGCCCCCTGAAAAAGCTGTTTATAGATCTGCTGAATATTTTATATATGTAGTAAGTCAGGGGACATAGCCATATTTCATTACTCAAGGAATATTCGTGGACGCAATTTCACTGCACAAATATTGCAGTTTCATCTTTGTCTAAATCAGGGGTGTCAAACTGCCAGTCCACGGGCTGGACGCATCACGATGAAACTGCACCCACCCCATTGCCAGCAATGGAGAAAAAGCTCCGATACATTGTGCGATGTCACGTGAAGTCGTGAGTTTGACATGTCTGGTCTAAATCATGTCCAATTCCTTTTCCATCCTTGAAGAACTCACAATTCCACAAATGTCACCAAGTCCATCATCCAAGCATAGTCCCTAAGGAGAGATTTGTCTTCACAACAGAAAAACTTTATGTGTTTCCTCCAAACTCGTAGAAATAATTCATTGTAATCTTTTCCAGAAAGCATATGCTACTTTAATTAATACTAACTCCCTTTTCATCTGATTAGAAGAAAACAAAGTATTTCTGAATTTGGTTATTGCTAGTACATTTCCCCACATTCTCTGACTTCTTTAAATATAGTTGTAGTCAGCACATGAGTAATCTAATATTCCCAAAAAATTATCTTGTCATTGTCAAAAAAAAATTAATTGTGGTGTGTTTGAAGTGTTCGGCATATACAAAATGTTAGATAGTCACACAGTGTACTTCAGGCATACGTATTTGTTGATCCAAACAATATTACTTAAAAATAATTTTCCCATCTAGTTAACAGCGCATCACACCATGATATGTTATAATCAACTATAACAATCTAGTATTAGTCTGCTGAAAGATGCAAGGAGGAGTTACAGATTAAAAAGGGAGTTTTTATCTGCAATTCCATGCACTTTTCTTTCTGAGAAAAGATATTGCATTCTTTAGAATAACTGAAAGCACTTGAGCATCAAAAGTAGAAAAAATATATCCAATATTACCCAAAGATGGTTCTCTGGTGCTCTTTATGAGTAGGATAGTAATGTATAATGAGTTGAGGAAAAGTAATTGACCATAAGAAAGACTGAGCAACGAAGAATTGAGGCTTTTGAACTATGGTGCTGGAGAAGACTCCTGCGCGTTCCTTGGACTGCAAGGCGTTCAAACTGGTCAGTCCTAGAAGAGATCAACCCCGACTTCTCTTTAGATGGCCAGATCCTGAAGTTGAAACTCAAGTACTTTGGCTACCTAATGAGAAGGACTCACTGGAGAAGGGCCTTATGCTGGGAAAGATTGAGGGCAATAGAAGAAGGGGATGACAGAGACTGAGGTGGCTGGATGGAGTCACTGCAGCAGTAGGCGTGAATTTAAATGGACTCCAGAAGATGGTAGAGGACAGGAAGACTTGGAGGAACGTTGTCCATGGGGTTGCGATGGGTCGGACACGACTTCGCAATTAACAACAAGAACAATTGCTTTTCTAGGAATTCTTTCGAAATTTTAACCAATCCATACTTAAATTCATTTGGCAAGGAAAAAAAAGCAAGGATTAAATTAAAATTATTACAGGATGCTAAGGAAAGGGGGGGTCTCAGCCTCCCTGACCTGGAAAAATACTATCAATCTACAATCTTATTATGGGTGCAGGATTGGATTCGGCTGGATAACCGGAGATTATTAAAATTGGAAGGTCATGACATGCAGACTGGATGGCATGCTATGTTATGGGACGAGAAACATAAAGTCCACCAGTACTTCCGGAGGCACTACATCAGACGGGTGTTAATAGATGTATGGACCAAAATCCGGCAACAGAATTATAGACAAGTTCCCAATTGGATTTCAACATTAGAAATGTATATACACCCAAGGTTTATCCAGTTAGGGAATGTGATAACTTATAAAAACATATTAGATGAGAGAGGAGAATTAAAATCGAGGAAAAATCTTCAAGATGCAGGGATAGAATTAGAATGGTGAGCATACCTCCAACTACAAGCAAGATATAGGAAAGACAAAAAAGAGTGGGGTATAAAAATAGAACCAACAGAACTAGACAAAATATTATTAGTGCCCAAGGATAAAATGATTAAAAATATATATCACTTTCTTTTAGATCAGGCAATGTATGAAGAACAGGTCAAGGAGACTATGCTAATTTGGAGTAGGGATTTTGGTTTCAGTATTGATCTGCATATTTGGCAAGAATTGTGGGAAAGAAATAGAAAACTCACTCTAGGTACCTCGTACAAGGAAAATCTCTACAAGATGTTTTATAGATGGTACTTCCCACCCGTAAGACTAGCCAAAATGAGTCCTAATATCTCACCTTTATGCTGGAAATGTAAAACAGCAATAGGATCATATTACCATATGTGGTGGGAATGCCCAAAGGCTTGTGAGTATTGGAATAGGATACGAAGATGGCTGAAAGATAGATTAATGTTGGACTTAGAGTTAAAACCTGAACTTTTCCTGTTGGGAATAACCACGGAGAAATACAATAAGGGAACAATGTATTTGCTGTGACTGCAGCTAGGCTTGCGTTCGCGCAAAAATGGAAGAGCAAAGAAATTCCCACAGAGGAAGAGACACTATATAAAATATTACAATGTACGAAATGGACAGGCTCACAATGGTATTGAAAAGACAAATGTAGATCAGTTTATTTCGAAACCTGGGATAAGTTTTACCGCTGGAAGGATTCAAGGAGGACGGTTGGGATTATAGGCTAGTGTTAAGATAGAAATATATGTAATTTTAAATAAGTATTTTATATAAAATTTAGATGTATATTCAGAGATGAAGAACCTATTGTAAAATGTGGAATAATTTGATAAGAATGTATATACTGGAATGTCACGTTATATCCAATGTCTTTTTTTAATTGTATTATAAATAAAATTTTGAAAAAAACAACAACAATTGCTTTTCTGAGTGTAAATAGGAAAAGTAGAGTTCAGTTGGGAAAAAACTGTATATCTATCTATCTATCTATCTATCTATCTATCTATCTATCTATCTATTTATCTATCTCTAAATGTAAATCTATATCTAAATTTAAATCTGTCTATATCTATATATCTACATCTCTATATCTACATCTCTATATCTACATCTCTATATCTCTATATATCTATATCTATATATATCTATATATCTATATCTATTTCTATATATGAGGAGTTAAATTCTTGGTGTGTTCGTTTATGACATCTTTGCATAGAATCCACAAGCAAAGTTTAATTTGACTAGGCGGAAGATAATCTCATTTCATATAGTGGTATGGACTGATTATCTGTTCTCTTTAAAACAGAAATGTCTGCTTAAATAGCCTCAATAATTAAATTTTACGACTTGAAAATATCAGAAATTGTAAAATATGGTTCCAGGTAAATAGAGTCCCAGATGAAACTATCTGTCCGTTATCTTCTCACTCTCTGATTTATGTACAAGGTAATGCATTCTACTTAAAATTGATACTAGTTTCTCAATTTAAAGAATCATCTCTAAAATGTATATTATGTGTTATAATTGCATCTTATTTGCAAGAAGTTGGAAGCAAGGTAGCTAATATATACTTACCTGTGAGCTTATTACCCTTCGTTTCTAGCTTGTACAGTAGTTGTCAGACTTATCTTTCTTTTCATTGGCCCCATTCATTCTATCTCACAGTCAGAGCCTTGGATTAAAAACAATTAGAACATAATATAAAACTTTAAGTCTTTTGTAATAATGTTAACATAAAAGGTACTTGCCCCATTCTGGCCTTCAAAAATAAGGGGGTATTTTTTTCAGTATGTGAATATACAGTAAGATTTAAAGTGTATATAAGATGGGAACCATTCAGTTCTCCTTTGAATGAAAGCCAATATGCAAACAATCTTATGTACAAAGACTTCCTTCCTGCATGGACAGTTGAATGTCAATGAAAGTGTCTCCATCTTATTTTTCAATTTCTATTACATATTAGTACTAGAGTAGTGGTTTTTAGCAATCTATGATCATAGTGGAATGGAGGGGGTTGTCTTTCACCCTCCCTGATCACCCAGTAACACATGGAAAGCTCCTGGCAAGTCTGATAGTTATCTTCAGTGCTTTCCAGAAATGAGGTTTCAGCACAAATATTTCGATTTTTGCAAGTATTGCTTTATATTAATATGCTAGCAAAGTAAGTTCTCAGAACTCTGTTCATTGATTTCCACTGTATGTTTATAATGAGCCAAGTTTATTCATGAATGCATTTTATCAGCTAATTCTTGACATGACAGAATTTCATGGTTTCAAGTGGTTAAGGCTACAAGGAGAAAAAGAGGGTGCTAACACCACTTGATAAATTAGTGGCTACTGAAATTCAAGTTCTGACAAATGCAAGATGAAGTACTTGAGATGGAATAATTGGCACAATGCATGTGAACTAGTATTATCATAGAATAGGTAGAAAATAAGAAAAGACTATAAATAAATAAGATAACTGAGCAGAAATCATTCTATAACACATGGACTGGATGTGGGTAAGTTAGATACACAGAACTCTCATTTGGAGGGGGGTTCTTTTCTTAGATTTATTTCTGTTTTAAATAAAGATTGCATTCTTCTGCAAGTATTAGGCCCACAGCTAAGGCTTCTGGATTTGGCATTGCTCCTGGATACCCAAATGGTGTTGGTAGCCAGGAATACTTTTTTTCAGCTTCAGCTGGGAAAGTTGATTTCTTTTCCTGGAGAAAACATACAGAGTTATCACCATGCATGCTTAGTAACACCCCAGTTACATCATTCTAATGCATTTTGCATGGCACTGCTTTTGATCTCTGCTTTAGTTAAAAATGCAGTGTTCCAATTGCTAACAGTTGGGCTTCTGAAGGTCAATATAATTCTCATGTATTTCCAGCTTCTCTGCTTCCTGATTTGTTTTGAGACTATTGATGTGGCAAGATTTGTAGCCATGAGCATATTGTGACAGGTTGCCTTTCACATGAGATAGCCCATTAATTATTTATTGTCCATAAGACTCTGAATGGCATATAACTCTAAAACATAATAAAATAGTAAAAGACACCAAACATATATATCCTGAAAAGGCAATTCTTCAAATAGATAAAACCTTATATGGAATCAACATCCACCCTACCCAAGGCCTGGGTTAACAGCTGGGTTTTCAGGGATTACTTGAACATCAGCAAAGAGTGAACCATATCTCGGACTGGGGGCAGTACTGTTCCAGATGGTAGACACCATGACTGAAAAGCATACTTCCTGGGTCCCAACAGGTAACAACAGAGTGCACTCATTCTCATTGATCATGACAGGATGGATAGATACAATCAGAGATAGGCAGTTCCTTAAATAAGCAGACCTATGCAATTGAGTTGCACATAGAAATTAACTGGAAACTAATGCACAGTTGTACAGTTGTGATATCTCATGCACAAAACAAGGCAGGCAGGATCAGCTTTAGTTTCTGAGGGATCTTCAAGGACAGACTCATATAGATCACATTGCAATAATCTACTCATAAGGCTGTTAGGGCAGGGGTCCCCAACACCCAGTCCATGGACCAGTATTGGGCTGTTGCATGCCAGCAACCGGTCCGCACAAACAAGCAAAGCCCCATCTGCAGGATGCTGGGAGCACACAAAACCGTGTCCCCTCTGGTCTGCAGAAAAACTTCTCTCCATGTAACCGATGCCTGGTGCCCAAAAGGTTGGGGACCTCTGAGTTAGGGTCTGAGTGGCTGCCTAGAGGGCCTCCATATCCATCAACTGAAAGATAAATTGAAAGATAAAAAGGACAAGTATAGAAAGTGGAAAGAGGGGAACATAACTAAGTCAGAATATCAGCAAATAGCCCGAGCCTGCAAACATGAAGTGAAGAAAGCCAAGGCTCAAAATGAACTAAGGCTTGTGACCAAAGTCAAAAATAACAAAAAAAGCTTCTTTCAACATGTAAAAAACAAGAAAAAAGTGAAGGAAATGATTGGTCCATTAGTGGGTGGAAGTGGCAAGAAGGTGACAAGCAACAGGGAGAAAGCAGAACTATTTAACTCGTTTTTTGCATCTGTCTTTACACAAAGGGAAAAAACAGACCAACCTATCAAAAATAGTGCCATAAAAAACAAAACAGAAACACAAGTTAAGATAGGCAAGAAAATGGTTAGGGAGCACCTGTCCAGCCTAGATGAGTTCAAATCGCCAGGACCAGATGGATTACACCCCAGAGTTCTCAAGGAACTGGCAGATGTGATATCGGAGCCACTGAACTATATTTTTCAAAGATCCTGGAATACAGGGGAACTACCAGAGGACTGGAAAAGAGCTGATGTAGTTCCCATCCTCAAAAAAGGAAAAAAAATGGATCCAGGAAATTACAGACCTATCAGCCTGACCTCAATACCTGGGAAGATCCTGGAAAAGATAATCAAACAACGAATCAACGAACACCTAGAGGCAAACAAAGTCATTACTAAAAGCCAACATGGGTTTGTCAAAAATAGATCATGCCAGACAAATCTTATTGCATTCTTTGACCAAATGACAAAATTAGTGGATCAGAGGAATGCTGTGGACATAATTTACTTGGACTTCAGTAAGGCATTTGATAAAGTAGATCACAATCTACTACTTGACAAAATAGAAAAATGTGGGGTAGACAGAATCACCACCAGATGTATCCATAGCTGGCTGACTGGCCGTACTCAGCGAGTGGTCTTCAATGGAACTGCATCTATATGGAGGGAAGTGTGTAGTGGGGTGCCCCAGGGCTCTGTTCTGGGCCCAGTACCCTTCAACATCTTCATCAACGATTTGGATGAAGGGATAGATGGGGAACTCATCAAATTTGCAGATGACACCAAGCTGGCAGGAATAGCCAACACTCTAGAAGACAGGCTTAAGATACAGAAGGATCTGGACAGACTTGAACACTGGGCACTAACTAACAAAATGAAATTCAATGGTGAAAAAAGCAAGGTTCTACATTTAGGCAAGAAAAACCAAATGCACAAGTACAGCATAGGTAGCACCATGCTCAATAGTAGTAATTGTGAGAGGGACCTCGGAGTCCTAGTAGACAATCACCTAAATATGAGCCAGCAGTGTGCTGTAGCTGCCAAAAAGGCCAACACAGTGCTAGGCTGCATTAACAGAGGGATAGAATCAAGATCATGTGAAGTATTAATACCACTCTTCAATGCATTGGTAAGGCCACACTTGGAATACTGCATCCAGTTTTGGTCACCACGATGTAAAAAAGATGTTGAGACTCTAGAAAGAGTACAGAGAAGAGCAACAAAGATGATTAGGGGACTGGAGGCTAAAACATATAAGGAACGGTTGCTAGAATTGGGTATGTCTAGTTTAACGAAGAGAAGGACAAGGGGGGACATGATAGCAGTATTCCAATATCTCAGGGGCTGCCATAAAGAAGAGAGAATTAAGCTATTTTCCAAAGCACCTGAAGGCAGGACAAGAAACAACGGGTGGAAACTAATCAAGGAGAGAAGCAACCTAGAACTAAGGAGAAACTTCCTGACAGTGAGAACAATTAATCAGTGGAACAGCTTGCCTCCAGAAGCAGTAAATGCTCCAACACTGGAAGTTTTTAAGAAGAGACTGGACAGCCATTTGTCCGAAATGGTGTAGGGTTTCCTGCCTGAGCAGGGGGTTGGACTAGATGACCTCCAAGGTCCCTTCCAACTTTACTACTATTATTATTATTATAACTGATGCAACTGGCACATAAGATGAATCTGTATAAAGATCTTCTTTGTCAGAGCTGCCACTTTCTCATTAAGCATAAGCTGTAAATCCAAGAAATCCCTCAGATTGCAAACCAATCCAAATTCAACTTTATTCCACCCAGGATTAAAGATGGAAGATTTCAAGGTTGAAGGGCCCAAAGGCCCATAGATACACAGTCTTCCTAGTGTTCCGCTTCAGTTTGTTCCTCTCCACACAGTTCTTCACAGTCTCCAGACACTGGGAAAAGATTTCAACAGCATTACTTAATCAGTCTGGGATCAAGATATGCAGCTGGCTATCATCAGCATACTAATGCTACTGGACCCCAAACTGACGAATGGCATTACCCAGGGGATTGGGGTAGATGGCAAACAGAAGATGCATGCCAAACTCCAGCATTCCTATCGTATTACTATCTGAGGCATGGGAAGATGGGTAAAAATGAAACATTTGTAGTTGTAGGGCATTGTAGAATCTGCTTGCAAGAGAAATTTTATAAGGAAAGTTTTTATTTTACAGCACTGTGCACTGCTTCATATCGGGCAGGTAGTATTGGTTGGCAATGTCTGAAAGTTCCTATATCTTTACTAATGCCATGCTGGATCTGGGAAGGCAGCTGCACAATCCCATTAAAAGATAACAGCTGCTGGAGGGAATATCCAACTGTATTTTTGTGAATGTCCCTACAAAATAGTGAATTCTTTTTCTCTTGATCTGAACAATTGCATAACCATAAACTATGGATTTGTTTTCATTGCTTTGTAATTTTACTTCAGATTCACAGAAGGTCTTTGATTCAAATGATGGAATAGAACTGGGCTATAGCTAAAGACATGTTTGCATTCAGGAAGATCAGGATGATGCCAGAAAAAGACCCATATGAAATACTACAGAGTCAGTACTAAACCACCCTATGTACAACTAAAGGCATAAGCGCCACCATTGTTATCCAAAAGGAATAAAGCAGATGGAAATCATCATCATCATCATCATCATCATCATCATCATCATCCCCCAGTGAGGCATTACCTTGATGTGGTTGTGGGGCTTGTGTACTCTGAGGAAGATGAGAGCTACATCAGAGGTTCAACCATACTGGACAGGTCTCATCAGAGGAGTCAGACAAAGAGTGTCTCTCCCATAAAAAATATGGTGAGACGTAAATTTCAGAATGCCATACCGGCTCGGATGTCACCCGGGTTAACAAGGTCCATGCTAGATATTGGAGTTCCTGGATATCTGGTGAAAAACGGGTTACAGGACTCAGGACTGTTGGCTGAGCAACCAGGGCCAGAAGCTGCAGAACTACTGGAAGAAAGGTGTCTACCCGTCGCAGATACACAGTGATTGAAAACAAAGAAATAATGATCTGTTACTACAGATCAAGTCCAACAAGAAGAGGATATCTAAAACGAATGCACCAGTTCTGGAAAGAACAACATTCACAATCAGAAATAACAGAACAGAGACTAGCAGATCAACTGGACTCAAGCAGAACTAAAAGCAATGGACAGGAAGACCAGAAAAATAATGACAATGAATCATGCCCTTCATCCACGCAGTGACATTGACAGACTTTGTCTACCAAGGCAAATAGGTGGGCGTGGAATGCTTCAAGTACATCAGATGGTTGAAGAAGAAAAAATGGCTTTGGAAGAATATCTGAAGAACAATGATGAAGATGCACTGAAATTAGTATATCAGGAAGTCTTACTGACTACTGGAGAGACCAAACTGGCCTACAAGAAAGACCAAATGAAGAACAGAATAGAGGGATGGGAAGACAAAGCACTACATGGCCAATACATTAAAAAAATAGCTGCGAAAGCAGATAATAACAAGACCTGGCAATGGCTAAGAGCAGGAAAATTGAAGAAAGAGACCGAGGGACTAATTCTGGCTGCACAAGACCAAGCCTTAAGGACAAATGCATATAAAGTCAAAATTGAGAAGACAGCAACAGACAGTAAGTGCCGCCTATGCAAAGAAGCTGAAGAAACAGTGGACCACCTGGTAAGCTGTTGCAAGAAGATTGCACAGACTGACTACAAGCAGCGGCATGACAAAGTAGCAACAATGGTGCATTGGAAGATCTGCAAAAAATATCATTTGCCTGTAAGCAAAAACTGGTGGGATCATAAAATAGAGAAAGTCATAGAAAATGATAAAATTAAACTGCTCTGGGACTTCAGAATTCAAACAGACAAGCACCTGCAACATAACACCCCAGACTTAACAATTGTCGATAAGAAAGACAAAAAAGTCTGGATAGTGGACGTGGCAGTGCCTGGAGACAGCAGAATAGAAGAGAAAGAACTGGAGAAGATAACAAAATACAAAGACCTACAAATAGAAATAGAAAGACTGTGGCAAAAGCAAGCAAGGGTAGTACCAATAGTCATAGGCTCCTTGGGTGCAACCCCAAAACAACTGGAGCACCATTTGAACACCATTGGCATTGACAAATTCGCTATTAGTCAATTGCAAAAGGTGGCCTTGCTAGGAACTGCTTCCATCCTGCGACGATACATGTAATACCATCAAACATCCACATCCGCCTATCCCAGGTCCTTGGTAAGGACTCGATAGGTAGACAAAATACCAAATCCAGTCTGAACATCTGGCTGACTGTGCGATGATCCATAGTAATAATAATAATAATAATAATAATAATAATAATAATAATAATAATAATAATAGTAATAATAGAAGAAAGAGACCGAGGGACTAATTCTGGCTGCACAAGACCAAGCCTTAAGGACAAATGCATATAAAGTCAAAATTGAGAAGACAGCAATAGATAGTAAGTGACGCCTATGCAAAGAAGCTGAAGAAACAGTGGACCACCTGGTAAGCTGTTGTAAGAAGATTGCACACACTGACTACAAGCAGCGACATGACAAAGTAGCAACAATGGTGCATTGGAAAATCTGCAAAAAATATCATTTGCCTGTAAGCAAAAACTGGTGGGATCATAAAATAGAGAAAGTCATAGAAAATGATAAAATTAAACTGCTCTGGGACTTCAGAATTCAAACAGACTAAGCACCTGCAACATAACACCCCAGACTTAACAATTGTCGATAAGAAAGACAAAAAAGTCTGGATAGTAGACGTGGCAGTGCCTGGAGACAGCAGAATAGACGAGAAAGAACTGGAGAAGATAACAAAATACAAAGACCTACAAATAGAAATAGAAAGACTGTGGCAAAAACCAGCAAGGGTAGTACCAATAGTAATTGGCTCCTTGGGTGCAATCCCAAAACAACTGGAGCACCACTTGAACGCCATTGGCATTGACAAATTCGCTATTAGTCAATTGCAAAAGGCGTCCTTACTAGGAACTGCTTCCATCCTGCGACGATATCTGTAATACCATCAAACATCCACATCTGGGTAAGGACTCGATAGGTAGACAAAATGCCAAATCCAGTTTGAACATCTGGCTGACTGTGCGATAATCCATAATAATAATTAATAATAGTAAAGTTGGAAGTGACCTTGGAGGTCATCTAGTCCAACCTCCTGCTCAGGCAGGAAACCCTATACCATTTTGGACAAATGGCTGTCCAGGCTTTTCTTAAAAACCTTCAGTGTTGGAGCATTCACCGCCTCTGGGGGCAGGTTGTTCCACTGGTTATTTGTTCTAACTGTCAGGAAGTTTCTCCTTAGTTCTAGGTTGCTTCTCTCCTTGGTTAGTTTCCATCCATTGCTTCTTGTCCTGCCTTCAGGTGCTTTGGAAAATAGCTTGACTCCCTCTTCTTTGTGGCAGCCCCTGAGATATTGGACACTGCTATCATGTCCCCCCTCGTCCTTCTCTTCATTAAACTAGACATACCCAATTCCAGCAACCGTTCCTTATATGTTTTAGCCTCCAGTCCCCTAATCATCTTTGTTGCTTTTCTCTGTACTCTTTCTAGAGTCTCAACATCTTTTTTACATCGTGGTGACCAAAACTGGATGCAGTATTCCAAGTGTGGCCTTACCAAGGCATTGAAGAGTGGTATTAATACTTCACGTGATCGTGATTCTATCCCTCTGTTAATGCAGCCTAGCACTGTGTTGGCCTTTTTGGCAGCTGCAGCACACTGCTGGCTCATATTTAGGTGATTGTCTACTAGGACTCCGAGGTCCCTCTCACAGTTACTACTATTGAGCATAGTGCCACCTATGCTGTACTTGTGCATTTGGTTTTTCTTGCCTAAATGTATAACCTTGCTTTTTTCACCATTGAATTTCATTTTGTTAGTTAGTGCCCAGTGTTCAAGTCTGTCCAGATCCTTCTGTATCTTAAGCCTGTCTTCTGGAGTGTTGGCTAGTCCTGCCAGCTTGATGTCATCTGCAAATTTGATGAGTTCCCCATCTATCCCCTCGTCCAAATTGTTGATAAAGATGTTGAAGAGCACGGGGCCCAGAACAGAGCCTTGGGGTACCCCACAACATACTTCCCTCCATGTAGATGCAGTTCCATTGAGGACCACACGCTGAGTATGGCCGCTCAGCCAGCTACGGATCCATCTGGTGGTGATGCTGTCTATCCCACATTTTTCTATTTTGTCAAATAGTAGGTTGTGATCTACTTTATCAAATACCATACTGAACTCCAAGTAAATTATGTCCACAGCATTCCTCTGATCCACTAATTTTGTCACTTGGTCAAAGAATGCAATAAGATTTGTCTGGCATGATCTATTTTTGACAAAACCATGTTGGCTTTTAGTAATGACTTTGTTTGCCTCTAGGTGTTCGTTGATTCGTTGTTTGATTATCTTTTCCAGGATCTTCCCAGGTATTGAGGTCAGATTGATAGGTTTGTAATTTCCTGGGTCCATTTTTTTTCCCTTTTTTGTAGATGGGAACTACATCAGCTCTTTTCCAGTCCTCTGGTAGTTCCCCTGTGCTCCAGGATCTTTGAAAAATATAGTTCAGTGGTTCTGAGATCACATCTGCCAGTTCCTTGAGAACCTTGGGGTGTAATCCATCTGGTCCTGGCGATTTGAACTCATCTAGGCTGGACAGGTACTCACTTACCATTTTCTTGCCTATCTTAACTTGTGTTTCTATTCTGTTTTTTATGGCACTATTTTTGATAGGTTGGTCTGTTTTTCCCCTTTGTGTAAAGACAGATGCAAAAAACGAGTTAAATAGTTCTGCTTTCTCCCTATTGCTTTTCATATTCTTGTCACTTTCACTCACTAATGGACCAATCATTTCCTTCACTTTTTTCTTGTTTTTTACATGTTGAAAGAAGCTTTTTTTTTGTTATTTTCGACTTTGGTCGCAAGCCTTAGTTCATTTTGAGCCTTGGCTTTCCTCACTTCATCTTTGGAGGCTCAGGCTATTTGCTGATATTCTGACTTAGTTATGCGCCCCTGTCTCCACTTTCTATACTTGTCCTTTTTATCTTTCAATTTGTCAGAGAGTTCTTTATGCAGCCATGCTGGTTTCTTTTGAGAGTTGTTATTTTTCCTCTTTGTTGGTATTGTGCTAGAGTGGGCTTTTATTATCTCATTTTTCAAAATTTCCCAAGCTTCCTGAGTTATTTTCCCCTTGAGGATTCTCATCCATGGAATCTTTCCCAAGCCGTCTCTAAGTTTATTGAAATTAGCTCTCTTGAAGTCCAAGACTCTAGTTTGACTGTATTCTATTGCTTGTGCTTCCATAATGTTGAATTCCAGTATTGCATGACCACTTCCTCCCAGGTTTCCTATGGCTTCAACACCCTCTATCATTTCATCTCTGTTAGTGAGATGACAGTAATAAGTACAGTTTCTGCTATATGGCTGCATGCCAGTTTTGGAATTCTTTCATTTTAAGACTCGGAGGCTCTGTAGTGGTGTAATTTTCAACTTTTTTCTCCATATAGTACGTTCACTTTTATATTGTTCTGTATATTTGTTACATTAGCTTAAGCCAGAAGGAGTCTAATAAATAATATTATAAATTGATACGTTCCTCAGTATTTTCCAATTGGAAGGTCTCTTCATCTCCAAAAGGGCAATCCATTTCCAAAAACAATAATGGCTTGATAAGGCAGAATCAGGAGGATAAAGAACCTTCAGAAGGAATAGGCATGAAATTGAGAATATTGCAGCAATCTTGTTAGCGCGACCAGCGTTAGAAATGATTTTGGATAGTGCTGCTTACATCTCATTGCAGATATACTAGCTACTATGAATTCCATCATTCCCTTTTACAATCCTTTAAAGATTTATGTAAAGAATTCAGGCAAATGATACTAAAGTTGAAAATTGATGGCAGTTGGAATGCGTTAAAATCCTGACAGAACTAAAAATAACCCAGATCACTTTTTCCTCCTAGAAATCTTGATAGAAACAATATGAATGCCATTAGTCAAAATTGTTTTACAGAAAGTAGAATTGGAAATGGTGTTCTTTTCAAAGATAGCATCCTTTTTATTCAGTGCAAGGTATAATGTGCTTTTCACAAATTGTTAACATGAACAAAAGAATAAGGGACTTACTGAATTGTAAGGGGTTAAATTTCAAGATTACAAGTCTTAATATAATGTTCAAGAATTTATCCTTATTTTGTACTAAGATAGAGTCAGACTAAAAGCCTTTTAAGAGATCGGTAGCCCTAGTATTACATGTCTTCTTTTTGCAATGATTAAACTTTTTTCAGACTTTATTTCCTAGCAATAAATTAATAGTTCTGGTGGGTAATGAAACGGGTCTCTACACATTTTGGAAGCCATCTAAAAAAGGGTGAGTGGCTGGAATAGAGATCTGTTTACCTCAGAGTTTACCAACCTTACAATGCTTTTAATACTTGAATACCATTTTTCCATTATAACAGAAGTTCCCAATAGTACTAAAACAATCATGCTATCCAAAAACAGTTTCACAGAAGCATAGAAGTGCAGCATTTGGAAGGGCCATTCAGATAATTGCCTCCTACTGCTTCCTCTGTGCAAAAATCCAATTTAAAGTATCCTTGACAAATAAGTTTTTAGCTACTTATTACTTCATGTGCTTACTGCCATAGGAGGGATGGGGATCGGTAAAATGTAATGATTCCTTGCTGCTGTCATTCTCTAACATTACATACAAAGACTAATGAAATAGCTTAGTGATATTCCAAAGAGATTCTGGTATGGAAATGAAATAAATGCAGTCAAGAATTATTTAGGCTAAGAATGGGAATGTAGAATGTGCTTTATGAAAAGTCATATTACTTTGTCCTCTAGTCTACACTGTTTTAAAAATATTCCTGGGAGCCATTTCAAGCTATCATCAAATTCCTATAGTCATCCAGAATTGTCACTTTGAAGTCAATTAAGTTTGTATTATATTTTTGCCTACTTGGAAATTACTTCTGAATATTGTGCTTGAAATAGAGAAAAAAATGAAACTTTGACTTTGGGATTTTCTGTTTAGACAAGTTTGTTGTTACAGAAATAGCTAATATATATTAAATCTGCAAAAGTAAAAAGCTGAAGGTTGTAATGTTATTTTTATTCAGTTGCACAGAAAAGATTTTGAAGTTAATGTTTTTCTTTCTTTTTTCCACCTTTACCCTTCACTTCCCTCTCCATCCTTTTTCCCTTCCCCATTTTCTTACTATTTTCATTTGTATTTTATATTTTGATGTTTAATAAAAATATATTTTAAAAAAGTTTGTATTATATATGCCGTGTGTGTATGTATATATACACACGGCATATCAAATCGAATGATAGGCAAACAGGGACTGCTCACGTAAAAAGGGATGGGAGGGTGGAACACGTAGAACGAAGAGAGATGCCCGAGTTACAGCCCCAGGAGGCGGGGGGAATTGACCGGAGTTCAAATGGAGTAGGTGGTGGGATCAGGAGAGAACCAAATGGCCCACACCCCAGGACCCCTGACAAGAAGAACTGTGCACACGGGGGCGGGGGGATGGAAACAACTATTACCCAAAAGGGATGGGAAAGGACCCCACTCAGCCCCAGAACTAGCGATAGAGGAGTGAATAATAGCGCATGGAATAGAAACAGGAAAGGGCTGGGTGCCGACACAAAGGGTATGCTCAGGGTGCAATTTGATCAGCTGGGATCAGTGACGTGGTCCAGAAGCTGGATGCAGGCATCTAGTGACCATATATAAGTTTCTTCCAAATGACTGCTTTTAACCCTGACGATGTCGGAAGCTTCCGACGAAAGCTAGGTTTTATTAAATGTTTTTTCTCATTGATTCTCCTGGTGATCACTACATATTTATTTCAAAATATATAATGGAGTAGGTGGTGGGATCAGGAGAGAACCAAATGGCCCACACCCCAGGACCCCTGACCAGGAGAACTGTGCACAAGGGGGCGGGGGGATGGAAACAAATACATATGTATGTATTATATGTGTGTGTATATGTGTGTGTGTATGTGTGTGTGTGTGTGTGTATGTGTGTGTGTGTAAATTACTGGAAGTACATAAAGTTGATTTGGATATTTCACAATTAAATAGAATTGTAAATTTCTTACTATGCTACTCTTCAAAAGATACCAAAGACAACTTTACAGTTTTTGATTTCTTATGTATTTTCCAAGCAAAATCCAAATGTGCTTCATACCTTACAAATATGAGTGCTGTTCTTTGAGAGATAAAGTTAATCTAATAAGATGCAATTTAGATCATGGGAAGTATCAGTACAAAACCTAAAGCTTCTAAGCTTGGGGGTAGCATTTATTCTGTTGAAAATTTATGTGGCATCTGTAGTAATAGCAGGCAACATTATGTTTCTGGATGGAAGATATTTCCAAGACTCTAAATAGGTGTTTCAGTCCTCCAGGACTGAATGGCTCTATGTCAGTATGCAGGTTTCATTCATTTCCATTGTAATGAATGGTCAAATGAGATTCCAGTCTCTCACTGCCTGTCTGAATTTCGATCTACATTCAAGGCAACTGAGGAATCATAAAGACAGAGAGGTTGTCTAATCTTACTTTATTTCTGATAGAGACCTTTAAAACAAAGGCAGAAAATGGTTACGGAGATAGATAAAGAGAATCCTTGATTAAACGTTGAATTCTGTAAGAAGTTGGAAGAACCCAAAGAGGTAAGCAGAAGACTTTTGCTTCCTACTTAGAAGACTGAGTTAGAATTTTAATCTTTGTTTTCGGGGTATTTATTTTCTCCACATAAACCTGGTGAGTATGCAGTTTATATAACTTGGAACTTCTTTACAATAAAGTTGCCTCTAAATTAGGAGCAATCAGTATTTTGTGGTTTGCCCAGAGCTTTATATTATTCTTTATGTCTCTGTATGGAGAATCCTTTTAAGTCATTATCCGTGATTTGAAAAACTCTATATTTTATCTCCTTTACTACTGAAAGGTTTTGCGTGTTCCTACTTAAAGATAAAAGGGAGTTTTATATTCTTCTTTTTTTAAAATCAAGTTTGTTTATTGTCCAAAAAGAAAAGGGTGGGGGATGCTGATTTTTTTCCCCTAGCCATTATGCTATATAATGGCAATATAGAGTTTATTTTATTTTATTATCATTTTTTCTCTTTTTGGTTTGTCAGAAAAACAAACAGGTTGTGGGAGCCCCTACTTCTTTCACAAAGCATACTGTAATTAGGAATATATTGTTAAATAAGATGCCTCCTAAAAGATAAATGGTGGCAGCAGGAACTACTCAAGAGGCAGAAGGCAGGGCCAGTGTCTAAAGGTTAGGAGACTTCTCAGAGAGGATACCTCTGCCCCAGTGGTGGGATTCAAATATGTGAACAACCAGTTCTCTGTTTGGATGCCACTTCCGGAAGTCCTTTCTGGGCCCGGGCAACAAAAAATTAGCTACCAGTTCTGCTGAAATGGTGTGAACTGGCTGAATCCCACCACTGCTCTGCCCTATATGTTCATTTGTTCATTCAGGTCACTATGTAGTGACAAGGTGAAATATTGAGAACACTAGAGGTCAGCCTAGAGTTGTGGTTTTCCCCCCATAAGTGTGTTTGTGTGTGTGCGCGCGTGTGTACATCTTTCAGTTTCAGCCATATAGATAAATTAGTGCTCTAGGATAGAGCTTGGTTATTGAGGAGAAACAATGTAGCTGAGTTCAAGGCATATCAAGAAGATCAGAGCTTGCCCAAGATCCACAAGGAGATGGAGCCTAATCTATAACCTGTCACCAAAATGTGTGACTTTATGTTTTATGTAACATTTTATTGTTATTATTTTCTTCTGGCCACTTTTAATTTTAATTTAATATATTATTGATATATGGGGTTTTTATTTTCTTCTGTCCACTTTTAATTTAAATTTAACGTATTATTGATCTATGGGTTTTTTGGAGGGAGTTTCTTCAAATGATTTGGGGCGGGTGGGAAAGCTGAGTAAAGAAGAATGATGCAAGTGGATGATAATGCAAACCAGTGGCTGTTCCTAATGCTGACATTCTAAAGATTTTTTTGTAACCCTGATAATAGTCCCAGGATAATTCATTTGAGTAAGATTTATGAAGCTTCATAAAACTTATGACTAACTTCAGTGATGGCATGTTAGATGTGGAACATCTCAGGGCAAAATTAGTCAGCAAACCTGTCTACCACTCGACTTCTTTCTCTCATTAATTGACTGTGCAAGGGCAGACTATTTAACAGATGTTGCCTTCTGGTTTAGCTCTCATGAATTAGAGTCTAGGGGATACCTAGATCTCAAAGTAAAGATTGGAAGGAAGGCAATAAAGCATCATTTTCACTTGTTTATATTAAATAACTCAGTACTTTTAATCTCTCTTGTAGTACTCCTCTTCAAAGGAAAGTGTGGTAGGTTATTTTCAAGACTTTCTTCTATTTTTTTTTTCATTTCCTGAAAGTTGTGTATGAATTGTCATTTGGAGGATAAAGAGGACTGAGGAAATACACCAATGAAAACTAATGAAACCCATTTCTCACAAAGAATAACTTTGAATGCATTGTTCTTATCCAAATCCACATTATTCATATGTGTTATTCATATCCAAATCCAAACAATAGCAGTTCTACCCATAACTGATTACTCCTCCTGAGAGCTATCAAATCAGTCTAGGTTCCTAAGTATCAACTTCCATTCCTGGTGTATTGTATCAGCAGGGAAGATGATTTATTACAAATGACAAAATATCAGAAAGAAATTTTAAGTTCTATAACACTACACTAGTTATTTATACTGGAGGAAACTTAAATAATAATAATTCTAATTCTATAAGTAAGCAAAGTTATTATTACTCCTTTTTCTGAAATGGTAGTAGGTCCTGTGAGAGAAATATAATCTGGAGATCATTCTTTTTTGAGAAATAGGATGGTACTTGATAGAGATAGAGATGAAGATACTGTCTGTTATCTTGCAATGGTATTGGGAAGGTTTGAAATATTAAAAACATTTTCAACCAGAGACCACAGTGGGTAGAAAAATGAGTAGACAATATTACAGAAATAAGGGCTCAGTCATATCTCCTTAATGTTTCCTGTGTCTGTTGTTAACTAGGAAGGATCTGGCTTCACAATTGCACACAGTTCCTGGGTGGGAGTATCAAGAGTAGAAAACAGAATGTAAAATCCATGACACAGCTGACAAATCTGATTCATTTCTTACGCTCTTCCTCTGCCTGGAAGGAACCAAGCTTTTGCAAAATTGCATGCACTCAACTGCCAGATGAACTGATATGCCAATACACTTAAAATGGCAATGCCTATTTATTTCTTGCTTGAAGATCATAAGTAACTCAAGCTGGACTCCACAATAAGCATCCTTATTAAACTCAAGCTATCTCCTTTAGGACTTTCCCAACTAAACAGTACATTTGGGTTCTTGGGATTAAAGAATGTGATCTCATAGAAAAATGGGATGGCAATCAGATAAATAATGTGAAAAATTGGATGTATTATTATATCAGATGGCACTTCAGAAAACACTTTCAGTATTTCTTCTTTCTTCTAAGGATAACAATTTCATTTTTTTTCTTTTCTAGATGAATATCTCAGTGTTCTTGAACTTTTGGAAAAGAAAAAATGTAATCGTTTATTAAGTATTGATCTGAAATTCAGCTTGGGTAAATATTTTACTTTTCAAGTGATTCAAAAACATTTTAAAAAAATTAAGCTATCCAATTATACCTACCTAGGAATGACATTTATGACATCACAGAATAGATTTTGAAAACCATAAATGACCATGCTAAAAATGAAATAATACTGTGCATGGTGGTCTTTTCATATCACCACACACAAAATGCATCCTTTCATTTTTAGATTTTGTAGGACTGAGTAATAATATCTGAATAGGAAATTTATATAGTGTTCAATGGAACATAAGTAGAAATCTTACATTGTTTCTGCCTATGCTAGATGGAAATATTGAGAGTTAAAATAACCAGGAAACAGCAAAAAGGCTTAAATCCACACAAGTGTTTAAATTGGATTGACAAGATTGACCTTTAAGTGGTATGTTGGCTGTGTAAAATAGCACACAGATGCACAGACATATCTTTTCATCATTATTCTTTAATAGTATCATTTCCACTCTGCATTTGCTAATCATATGTAATTTAAGACTGCAGCAATGCTCTAAGTTGGTTTTTCCAAGATTCAATAAATATAATTTGGTTAAAGAAAGGACATACATGAAATTATATATGATGTCCTGACGTATGAACTTGTGTAATTAAAGAATCACGTTTTCTTCTCCAAGTTCTTTATAGTGCTTTCTGTATTATTCAAGGGACATATTTTAGTGTTTTTTTAAAAAAAAGAAATTGAGGAAAAATTTAAACCAACAAAATTTTGAAATAAATACGTGTATTTATTACCACAGTCTGTTAAAAGTTTCCAGTTTTGGAGCATTCACAGCTTCTGGAGGCAGGTTGTTCCACTGATTAATTGTTCTAACTGTTAGAAAATTTCTCCTTGGTTCTAGGTTGCTTCTCTCTTTGGTTAGTTTCCATTCATTGCTTCTTATCTTGCCTTCAGGTGCTTTGGAGAATAGCTTGATTCCCTCTTCTTTGTGGCAGCCCCTGAGATATTCGAACACTGCTATCATGTCCCCCCCCCTCGTCTTTCTTTTCATTAAACTAGACATACCCAATTCCAGCAAACGTTCCTTATATGTTTTAGCCTCCAGTCCCCTAATCATCTTTGTTGCTCTTCTCTGTACTCTTTCTAGAGTCTCAACATCCTTTTTACATCATAGTGACCAAAACTGGATGCAGTATTCCAAGTGTGGCCTTACCAAGGCATTGTAAAGTGGTATTAATACTTCACGTGATCTTGATTCTATCCCTCTGTTAATGCAGCCTAGCACTGTGTTAGCTTTTTTGGGCAGCTGCAGCACACTGCTGGCTCATATTTAAGTGATTGTCCACTAGGACTCCGAGATCTCTCTCACAGTTACTACTATTGAGCAAGGTACCACCTATACTATACCTATGCATTTGATTTTTCTTGCCTAAATGTAGAACTTTTTTCACCCTTGAATTTCATTTTGTTAGATAGTGCCCAATGTTCAAGTCTGTCAAGATCCTCCTGTATCTTAAGCCTGTCTTCTGGAGTGTTGACTATTCCTGCTAGCTTGGTGTCGGCTGCAAATTTGATGAGTTCCACATCTATCCCCTCATCCAAATCATTGATGAAAATTTTGATGAGCACTGGGCCCAGAACAGAGCCCTGAGACACCCCACTACACACTTTCCTTCATGTAGATGCAATTCCATTGAGGAGCACACGCTGACCACACACATGTTTATTAGTGGAATTGGAATTGGATAGCTGTGTCATATTGTCTTAACATAAATTTACATGAACAAAGACAATTATCAATTCAGCTTCTTGCTCTCCAGGCTAAGGTTCTGTCATCTGAAAACATAGGCTGGATTGAAGACTGGATTTAACCATCTGAAAAATAAAAGACAACGCAAGCAAAAATATCTAATAGGAACAGGGCAGAGTCAGCAGCCTTTTCAGACACTGGATACCCAGTTTTTATAAAAATAAAAATAACTTTAACAAAGCTGAAATCCAATAAAATTATGGGGAGCTTGCTGAACATCTTGTGAGGCTTCAAGGCACGAACTCTGAAATCTTGGATTTCAGCATTTTAAAATGTAAGATCTATTCTGTCCACAGTCCTAAAAAGCTTGTTAATAAGGCTTGACTTGACTAATGAGGACCTTGTTATTAATCCAGGACAAAATGCATGTGCTTTGACCCACTTGGGACATGGTAAAATAAGTTAATAAGTTACCATCTCCCTATTTTTACATTCAATGGAAGTGAGTAACTGGATGGCTAGTAGTGGTGTCAGCAGCAAGTGAGGCTGAGGTTTTGCTTAGCTCGGTCTTGCAACTTCTTCAGTTTACCCCTGGGCATAGTTGAAGCTCTCAGTTGGACCATTTGCGTATTTCTGAATGGAAGTCTTGAGACTCAGATATCTTACTTCGAACATCAAGAAGAGTACAATAGGGGAGAGGGGAGAGATTTCTTACCACATCTTCTATCATACAAAGCAGCGAAAGCTAGAAGAAAAAGAGTTAAACAAATAATCCCTAGTGGAAAATAACAGCTCCACCACAGACACTGCTGTGTAACTAGCAATGTGGAGTTTTGTTCTAAATGAGTGATGCAAACTGCTCTGGAGAGGCAGAATGAGAGAATAAATCATCAGTTAAAATACAGAAATGATAAGCCTAAGAGTGGGTATTAGGGGAGGAGGGGAGGTGAAGGAAGAGGGGAAACAGGGAAAGGGTGAGATTCGCACTCCCGCACACACGGAGAGAGGCAGAGGGATGAATGAAGGAAAATGAAGCTTGCACTAACAGAGCAGCAGGAAGAAAGGCATCAAACGGCTGATTTCCCCCCCTGCTTTCAACTCCTGGCTGCCGTTTTCTTAGCACATCAGATTGGTGTGTTACTAGTTTAAAGGATGTGGAGCAAAGGCGAATCGGAAGGGCTCCAGACTTTAGGGATTGTGGTGGTGATTTGTTCCTCTCTGAAACTTTTGCATTACCTTGGACTAATAGACTTGTCAGATGGTAAGAGACTCTACAAGTTTTATCGGCTCCTCAAAACTTGATGCAGTTGTTTGTGTATGTGTGTACATGTGAATATGATATAATTAATATCGTCTAATGTAATGTTATAACGTGCTGAGATTTCAGCCATGCCCTCTCCCTAGGAGTAAAGCTCATTGAAATTCTGAATTTAGATTCATAGTATTGTGGCATGAATTTGTGTGTTTTAGGGGGGGAAATGATCAGTTTTATTTTTATATATCCTTCCAACTGAATTCTGCAGTGCTGGATTTTGTTTTGTGCTTTTGGCAGGCTTCTGATATATAAGTGTCACCCTCTTTCCATTACAATTTACTTTATTACCCAGAGTTCTTGTTCAGTGATGTACAGACTTGGGATGTCTGTACATCACTGAACTTTAGGAATACAGTGTTTGACTGAGAGAAGTATTAGTGATGGCTTAACTGCCTGGATCTAAGCATGTTTTCTTCCCAAGACACGTCTCTTGAAAAAGTACAAAAGGTGATGAGAAAGAGGATGAGGAGAATAAGGAGGAGGATTCTGTATTTGGTACAAAGAACACTTTAACAAATTAGTGTTAGAAATAATACAGAAAACTTTACATTAAATAAATTTTCCGTCCGTTTGTTAAAAATGTTGGATGCTAGTTTGTTGTTTGTTTAAATGGTATTTAGCAGCCATGTTCCATATTCCCAATAAACACATTCCCATGAGGCTTTAAAAACAACAATAGGTATCTATTGACATGTTCATGCTTAAAATTAAAGTAAATTTATCTAGAGAAATCTTTGAACTTTTGTTCCTGAATTTATAAGGTGTCAAGCAAGATTAAATATAAAACAGAAATATAGATGATTTCTTGGTAATCAGTTACTGAGAAATGTGTTCTATCATCTATTATGTGAAAGAGCACCTCTCTCTTATATAAACTGTTATTCTGTCTCTATCTACAGTTTTTAAACATTGCCTTGGACACCAAAGAAATAGCAAGGTTACCCTATATATTTTTCTTTTTTGTAATCTCAATATTATGTAAATTGTTCACAAAGTATTAGCACTGTAAACATGAATGCAGATCATTTGACCCTGATATGAAATTAAATCTAACAGGAAACCTACCAAATGGAAAGGCTAATAATAACGTAGATGCCATGAAGAAAGGGACTCACCTCGGTGGACTGAAGGAAAGCAAAACTGTGGGGGATTCCACAGCAGCTTATGTTTGGAATACCATCCTATGAGTGCAAGTCTTTTGTCCCCCCACCCCTTCTGCTTTATGGTAAATTTATGGTAAATCCATCTGTGAACTTCTATAGTAATCTGGAAGATAAATCAATTGTCAATAACCTGTTCTGATATAAATCAAAGTACTGTAATAACTTCATAGAGGAAGCTATAATATATATAATACAATGCCAAAGTATACTGATGGCATAATTGCATTTTAAAACCACTGAATTGCTGCTATTATAACATCCTGGATCAGATAAATATTTGAAACTATTCAGCTTTGGTTTAGCCAATCTGTTTTAGAGTAGCACCATTCAACTTCATTCAAATCCTGCAATGTATTTACATTCATATTTGCAGTAGCCAGTATACACTAATCCGACATCTCTCTGTGCTAATAGACTGCAGAATCTTGTATTGCTCTGGTTGTTAATTGCAGCTACCTCTTGGTTGTAAAAGTGCCCTCCTAGGATTTGGCAGTATGTTTTGCAACATGCTGTTAAATAGCTTCAGTGTTCTGGTTTTATTTTCTCTCCAGCCTTCTAAAATTTCTAACTGGAATCCAAAGCCATGCCAAAGAGCAAGTACATGAAAAGAATCTCCTAGAATGAATGAATTATATTAGCAATGATGTCACAGAATTAAGCAGATGAAAATTCTAGACTTTCTCTTTTTAGTTTCCTTCAAATGTGTTGGGATGCAAGAATTATAATTCCAAAACTTTTGAAGGTAAAGGTGTCTAGAACGTTTTGTAGGAAATTGGAACAGTGGGCATGATTATCTGTTTGTCTCCAATCCAATGTTTGGGTGAAAGTAAACTGGTCAAAATTATCAGTAATATCACAGCAGACAAATTTATACTGGAGCAAACATAAGGAAGAATATACATGATTTACACAAAGGAAGGCATTGTTTCATTAATGTTCTACAATGTCCTTTTAAAAAAAAAATATGGCATTTTTAGCCTGATCTTATCCTGGGTAGCAAATTATTGACTAAGCAGACTTGGGGGGGGGGGGAGATTAAATACAATGAATAGTTCAGTTAATGATGATTATTCTTAATATTAATTTGGTTAAAAAATATTGTAGGTTATCATCATCCTTAAGAGGTTATCCTGTTTAGAGTTCTAGGTGCCCTGGAACAAGAGCTTAGTAGAACTCTTCACACATTTGGCTGAAAGATATACGATCATAGATTTCCCCACCAAGATAATACGTATCCATGCTTTCCCTTTCCTTAATTTTCTTTACTTTTCTGAAGAAAGTAAAATTTTCAGCTGACATTCTAAGCCAGGGGTAGTCAACCTTGGCTCTTTTATGACTCGTGGACCAACTCCCAGCTGGCTCAGGAATTCTGGGAGTTGAAGTCCACGAGTCATAAAAGAGCCAAGGTTGACTACCCCTGTTCTAAGCAGTCATAACTTTAAGTCATAACTTTAATTGGCAGAGTCACCTGACCCTTTTAAGACTTCCTATAACACCCAGCAGGGAGGAAAAAAAGTGACCCTGCAAGTTCTGCCTCATCACGTTCTCGTGATCTTCCTTGAGTCCAGACTGCAAAAGTAGGAATTCAGGATCAAAGAGGCTGTACAGAGATTCACTTTGCAAACGGGAAGGGTGAAAATAGGGCAACAAAATGGCAAAGTTAATTTGCAGGCTGTGAACAGTAATTTCTTCAATTCCTGAAGAAGTCTCTCATCCCTAGTTCTTTTCCTATAGGTAGAACTCTTATTTTTACTCTGTAAATTCACTAGTACCTATTAAATAACCACGTTTTTTTTAAATGTATGTTTAGGCATCATACACCTGTTGATATATGTATTGTAGGGTGTAGAAATTACTATTTTATTTTGAGGTGGGCCTCATTTTTTTCTTGTGTAAGAACTCAGCCATGTGAACTTTGTACTAAAGTACATGCAACCCTTTTTTTTAAAGCAATATATATATATATATATATATATATATATATATATATATATATATATATATATATGAATTTAAAATGCTAACAGACTGCTAAGTGAGTCACAGTCACGATTCAGGGGCAGTACTATTCGTTTCATGTAGTCCTGCCTGGTATCTTGTGAACTCTTATATTAGGAGAATACTAGCACAGCTAGTATCAGTGTATTAGTGACCCTTTTCCAACATAGCAGCCATGAGCATGGTTGAGTATATTCTGTGCTTCCTCATCTTGATAATCCCATTTTATTCTGAGCTTTCTATCTTATTTCCTTGGAGGATTGTTTGGGAAAGACTTAATCCTACAGGATTGAAAGGTTCAGTGACAAGCGATACAGGTTGGATTCACAAATGATCCAGTGCAATACTGGGTTAAAACTGATCTTCTTTCATCACAATATGACTAGATTTGTTAATTCACAGACCTTATTGGATCCTTAACCAATGTAATTAATCATGTTGTGTAAATTGAATGGGTCAGCCCACAGAAATTTTAAATTGTAATTTAAAAAAGAAAAAAAAAAACAGAACAAGGTCTGTTGTTGTTGTTAATTGCGAAGTCGTGTCTGACCCATTGCAACCCCATGGACAATGTTCATCCAGGTCTTCCTGTCCTCTACCATCTTCTGGAGTCCATTTAAGCTCACGCCTACTGCTACAGTGATTCCATCCAACCACTTCATTCTCTGTCATCCCCTTCTTCTATTGCCCTCAATCTTTCCAAGCATTAGGCCCTTCTCTAGTGAGTCCTTCCTTCTCATTAGGTCTCCAAAGTATTTGAGTTTCAACTTCAGGATCTGGCCTTCTAAAGAGCAGTTGGGGTTGATCTCTTCTAGGACTGACCAGTTTGAATGCCTTGCAATCCAAGGGACTCGCAGGAGTCTTCTCCAGCACCATAGTTCAAAGACCCCAATTCTTTGTCACTCAGCCTTTCTTATGGTCAGAACAAGCTCTATATAGTGGTAAAACATGCATGCACACACATAGATACATATATAGATATGAAATAAATTAATCATGTAGACTGAAAAGCTACATCATGTTTGATGCTATAGCTGTTCTTATTGCCTCACAGGAATATGATAGATGTGCCAGAGTTTTATCATATATTCAAGAATTGCAAGCTAGGAAAATTTACATTCCGTAGTAGATAACTGCAAACTGCGGTGAAAATCACTAGTTTAAAATGAAGTTCCAAACTCTCTAAATTGCCTTATCATGAATATGAAAACAGAGAGGGGGAAATCAATAATAAGAGCACTGAAGATGGTTTCCCCTTGTTGTTTAAATCATTTCCTGTTAAATCAGTTGAATCACCCGTGTTTTGATGATCATGATAATATAATAGAGTAGGCTGCAGCCATGAATGCATTCATCTGAGAATATGCCTCACTGAATTTTATGAGACTTATTTCTGACAAGATGCAGATATGTGTTTTTTTAATCTAATTGATCATTGCCTGGTGTTTCTAAAATGATTAGATAAAAATACTTTATCCAACTACACTTCCTAAGATTTACATAATAGTATGTATTGCTAAGTACATCTGAAAATTTATGTAGCGAGGACATATGGAATATTTCATCCCTAAATTGTTGTACCTCAAAATGGTCAGTTTGAACATTCTAGCTTCAAAACAAAGCCTAACCTTTTGAGTGGCATTGCTTTGCATGTTATCATTTCTAAAACTGTCACTGAGGCTTAAAGCTCTTCCATGCAAATAATTGCTTTCTTATATTCTTAAGAATAAAGACATTGAACACGAGAGCAAATGATCCTATTAAGCCCAACCATCAAGAGGCACCTAGTAGCATTATTTCTGACTAACACATTTCATTAAAAGTGCTGTGAGCCACAGTTCATGAAAGCTTTTAATATAAGGTTTTCTCAGACTCACCTAAGATTTTTGGCTACCCTAGATTAATATGGCTCTCCTTCTATAATGTCTTTAGGAAGAAGAAGGAAGATTTTGCTACGGCCTTTCGACGTAATTAATATTCACTGATATATTGAGAGAATTTTAGCAGGCAAAGCAGCAAGAAAGTTTTCATTTACTTACCTCTGCTGGATCAGTTTAATGAGTTTGGTTCTTATTCTCTTCCCTTGCCTGAGCCATTGTCAAACAGCTGGGTAATTTTTTATTTCTCTTAAATATTATATATACCCTCGAGAGGTGTTAATATTGATAAAATGGCACAATAAGACATAGAGTCTTCACTGAGAAACTTTGTTTACTTTTCTGGAAAGTACATGCTGCAGAGAGCTACCTTTATATATATACAGTGCTTTTTTTATAAAAAAAAAAAAAAAAAAAAGAGGTGCCAGAACTCACAAACGTCATACAACCTGCCTTGCCTACCCTATAAGGTTCCATTCAAAAAAGGTGCCAGAACTCTGTTCTGAGCGTTCTATGAGAAAAAAAGCCCTGTGTGTATGTATGTATGTATGTATGTATGTGTATATATATATATATATATATATATATATATATATATATATATATAAATAACTTTAAAAATGCAAATCCCAGGCATATTTGTGTAATGGGAACTCTGGGATAAGTGTGAAACAGCTGTTTATTGTTAAAAAAAAAACAATAACAGCAACTATTTACAAGGTTTTGTGTGTGTGTGTGTGTGTGTGTGTGTGTATATATATATATATATATATATATATATATATATATATATATATAGGTCTTTGGTTGTTCGGGTTTTCTCCCGCGTAAAAATGGAGAAAACCTCAGAAAACAAATATATATATATATATATATATATATATATATATATATATATATATATATATATATATATATGTCTTTAATAATTTTGAATATAGGAATCCCAGGTATGGACATTTAAAGTCAATCAGATAAAAATAAAGAGCTCTGGGACGTAAGATAAAAGGCTTTTTTTATTAACTGCTGAGCTTTCGTTAACAACCTGTTAACATCATCAGAGCAAAGGGCTAAATGAAAAGGGGGAGCATGTGCATAAATTTACATAACAGTTAAAAAAAAATTTTTTTTTAAATATGTGACTTGTAAAGATATGAAGTTTCTAATCCAATGCCTGGGACTTAGGAACAAGAAAAAGCTGCAATATTTTAGGATTTGGGTCAGAACATATTTTCCATTTTAGGCCAGACTACTTATTCCATATAAGTAGTCAATACTGACTACTCAGATAGCAATCATTTCCATGAATACAATGGCACTGAACCTGGGGCCTTCTGAATGCAATTATTGATTTGCAAATTTTGCTGATCTAAATTCATTTGTGTCAGTTGACTCATTTGAATAATCATTTGCTGAGGAAGCTGCAATTTTTGATGTGTATAGTTTTATAAGATGAACCATCTTGTGCTTCATGTACCAAAAGGTTTTCAATGCAAGTCTATTTGTTTTGTATTGAAATATACAAAAATAAAAATAATGCAACTGAGTATCTTTGAACATCATCTCCTGAGTCCTTTCTCTAGCCACTTAGGGTTTTTCAGAACTTTCCTTTTGGACTCCTTCCTATAATATAACCTCAGTTGTCTTGCTCAGAGGAAACAAAGGTATGTCAACTGGTATACTGAATGTTCGGCATATCTGTATAATATTATTGGGTTGCCTCTGAACAAAACTAGATCTTCGTTCAGAATATTTATAGGAATGAACTTGAATGAATGGATGTTACATGAATCCAGGCTTGTAAAATTATTTGTATATGTTCTAATTTAGTTCATATTCAAAATAGTAGTAGTAGTAGTAGTAATGTTGGAAGGGACCTTGGAGGTCATCTAGTCCAAACCCCTGCTCAGACAAATGTATCTTCTTAAAAATGTTAAAAGTGGAGCATTCACCACTTCTGGAGGCAGGTTGTTCCACTGGTTAATTGTTCTGTCAGGAAATTTCTCCTTAGTTCTAGGTTGCTTCTCTCTTTGGTTAGTTTCCATCCATTGCTTCTTGTCCTGCCCTCAGGTGCTTTGGAGAATAGCTTGATTCCCTCTTCTTTGTGGCAGTGCCTGAGATATTGGAACACTGCTATCATGTCCCCCCTCTTCATTAAACTAGACATACCCAATTCCAGCAGCTGTTCCTTATATGTTTTAGCCTCCAGTTCCCTAATCATCTTTGCTGCTCTTCTCTGTACTCTTTCTAGAGTCTCAACATCTTTTTTTCATCATGGTGACCAAAACTGGATGCAGTATATACTGGATCATATATTGTTGCTTAAGTTTTCATTTTTATTAGAATTTCATTTTTATTTTTATTTCATTTGGAATACTGACAATCTGAGTATGGTTAGAATCATGAGAAATGGGGTAATAGCATCAGGTAGAAATTTTTTTTATTATTTCTGTCCATTAAAAGAAATATTTCTTTAACAACAGAGAAAGTGTAAAGCAGAACTAAGTGAACTTAGTTTAAATGGTGGGTTATTGATTCTTTAAATAAAATTCTTCCACAAAATTGTTTGTTCAAGCAATATTGTTTAGCATCTTTTACTTTTTAATGCTTTTAAAGTTTTTAACACTTAAATTGTGTTATATTCTGCTTTTATGAACCACCCAGAGGTGCTTGCCAGTGAGAGGGGCAGCATATACATAATCAGAATAGAGCTGGAAGGGACCTTGGAGGTCTTCTAGTCCAGCCCCCCCGCTCAAGCAGGAGTCCCTATATCATTTCAGACCAGTGGCTGTCCAGTGTCTTCTTAAAAACCTCCAGTGATGAAGCACCCACAATGTTTGAACATTTAATAGATAATCATACATCAATAACAATAAATCTTATTCCACTGCTGTTTTTAAATCCTTTAAGAAAAGACCATTTTCAGTCATCTTTTATCAATTAAGCTTTTACTGAAATTGCTAGCATTTTCATACCATGCTCAGCACAATTCCTGAAATGAACAGAAAGATAATAATCCAATGGTGCATGACAGAAAGCTATGTTTTTGAGCAATCTAGATGGATTCCATCTTGTCATTTGTCCCACTAGGCAGTTGACTAGAAAGTGTTGTGAGCTTTTTATAGGAAAAAAATTATAATGTGCAATTAGTTCCAGGGAAAAATTGATATGCTTCTGTCAACACATGGGCACTCACTGCTTGCCAATCAGCTTTATATTTACATTTTACATGCTTTATTTTCCCTGGTGCACTATTAATTACTATCTGGCTTTTTGATGGCATGTACTGACTCTTCTTCCTGTATTAGCTACAGAGGATATTGTTGCAATTCAACTGCAGAATATCAAGCTCAGATGCAATCCCATTATTCTTAAGATTTTTAAATATTCTTAACTAATTTAAAAATCACATTTTGGTATTAACTGTACAGGCTTTTTGCACATCTTTGTATACAATACAAAGAGTTTGCTTATGTCTGAAATATTGTGCTCTTATATGAGGTTATGAAAAGGCTAGCTGCTGATTTTGGAAACATTAATACTGTTTGGAAACAAATATATCAAATATATCAAAGGTGGTAGCTTTTAAAGGACTCAGTTCAACTGCCTTTGGAGACAAAACATGTAAGTGCAGATACAATATAAGAGATTTAATTTTGCAATTATCTTCTGCTTGGTTACTATTCTGGTAAATTTATGAAACCAGGTAAACTGTTGCATTCTTCTCCATTCTCCTATTTAACTAGCTGCATTACTGTAACACAGTCATTGCATGGATATTATATATGGGCATTGTAATTTTGAGCAATCACACCATGAGCAGCGTTTCCCAACTTGATGTCTTCCAAATATGTTGGATTCCAGGATCCATAATCTCAGCGAACCAGCATACTTGCCAAAATAAAACATTGATCTTTCACTAATTTCATTTTTTTAGGAAAGCTTATAGGAAGTAAGTGAAGTTCAAAGGAAGTTGAGGCTGAACTTTATTTTGCTGCATTGTTTTAAACACAAAAAATTGACTCAAGTGGGGAATCTGATGTGCATGAAAGGGAGTGTTCATAGCCACCAGCTTGCCCTTCCCAGAACAGAGTCTTAAGCCTTAGCACTACTTCTTAGTTTTACAAAAGATTCTACTGTAGCACATCATCAGACATCATTTAAAGTTGAGAATTGGAAGTCATTTCTCCTAGATCTACATAGGAACTTGACAAAGCATGAAAAAGCAACTTTCCTAATCCAAATGAAACCTTTAACTTCAGTAGGGCAGATCCCCAAGAGTTTCATAAATCACCTGCTTTTCTGCTTGTCTACCATGTGACAGATTGTAACATTTATCAGTTGGACTCTATCTGTTGAAAAATTATTCAGTCCTTGTACTGACAGATTTTTTTTAATCTTATGCTAGTGTCCATGAATTGCTATTCCTCATTTATAGAAAGGAAAGAGGAGGGAAGCGAGGGAGGGAGGGGGGCATCATGATAGTATTAGGTAGAAATCTCCATTATAAATTATATTTTTATAGATTTCATTATATTTTCACTAGTTATTTAGTGTAGTTTCAATAAGCCAATTAGCTGATGTAACTTAATTGGTTTTGCATTCAATAAAAAAGCCCTGCATTTGGTAGTAGGATTGAATTCTCATTATAATAAGAGTTTATTGGCTAACTTGGGCCTCTTGAAAATATGACAAGAGTCTTTGTCAGCATCCCCCCTTGGTTCTGCCTCATTACTTTTTCCTCTTGCTGAAGAAAATGTAAATCAGAACTCTTATTAATGGGAAGGCTCAATTGGAGGTGGCATAGCCTTTGACAGAAACATTTTAGAGTTCTTATGAGACCCATATCCTAGCTGGGGATTGATTGGGCAAAAAAGGCTATACAGTATTCATCACAGATGAGACAAGATGCAAGTAGCCAGCCATATTCTCTCTTTTTTTTTCTTATTTTCTTTGGGGTTTTTTCACAAAATCTTATTGACTCAAAGACTGAGCTGCCAGTAACAGAAATCTCCTTCCATCTGTTTCACTTTCATAGCCCATAAGAGAGAGAGTTGTTGCTTAAAACTCCACGAAAAAAAAACAAAGGGTAGAAATTCTTCCTAAACAATCTGGATTCCATGTGAACCCTATGCAAATCACATCAAGAACCTCTTGACTCCATAAAATGGAGTATCCTAAAACAATCCTAAACAATCTCTCCCTCCCTCCCTCCCTCCCTCCCTCTCTCTCTCTCTCTCCCTCCCTCCCTCCCTCCCTTCACTGCATTCTCACCTACCCACTCATTAATTTTATTACCAATAAATAGCTAGAGAACTCTGACTTGACTCTACAGTATTAAGTTTCCAAACTCTTCAAACTAACCACTCCAGTGGTAAGCTGGAGTCTCATGCTGTTTTAACTTTTCAAATTGGCTTTATTTCACATCTCAATAGACATGGGTTTAAATAGGCTATTGATTTCCTCCACTTATATGTGAAGGCCATATTCTTGATCTCTTAATCTCTAAGGGATTAGTACATTCTTGCCATTATACTCAAGGTATTTAAATTACTTATTGCATTGCTACCCAGTGCAACTATTAAACTTTTCTGCCTGCATTGTACTTTAAAATTCTACATGCAGTATGTGCAGACCCAAGTACTCTTTGTAAGTTGTTATTGTTTACATTTTAACCATCTAACTGAAGATCTATTCTAATGCCAAGGGATATTTTTTTTTGCCTCCATAAGATACAATTTTAGTGACACATAACAAAGATCTCTGCTTTGAAATGAGCTGGCAAATCTACAATAGTATACTATTGTAGTGTTACCTCCTCAGAGGCCGCCAAAAACCAGGCCCTCCCAGCCCCATCCCCTTTGTCAAGCCCTGCATTAGTGTTCTCTAGGGTTGATAAGATGCTTCTTCCAGCCAGAGCTCATGCAGAATTAGTAGGTAACTGGCTCTTGTCATCAAGGAGGGGCTTCCAGGAAAGAAAATAACCAGTCACGATAGTCAATGCTATGATGATATCCAACAGCCCAAGGCCGGTATAGCAGCAGGAATAAAAGATTCCTCAGTGATCGTTCAGAATCAAGTGGGATGGGGAAAACCCCGGCTCCAGACAGTAGTAGAAACAACAACAGTCAGTGTGCTGTAGCAATAGCTCATCCCCCAGGGCAACTGCCCCATAATGTCTAAAACCTGTACCAGCAGCAATAGTCACAGTCCAAATAGCCTCTAGGCTTCGCAGCAACAGTAGCCACCACCAGTCTCTCCTATCCTTCTGTTGCTTCTTCTTCTGTCAGGTTTCAGCATCAAAGCCCTCCCCTCCTTTATCTTTATTGTTAAAAACTGAGGCTAGGAGCCTCAACCAACTCCTTTCTACACACTCTCTCTCTTGCCTCCATTTGAGATATCCTCCTTAGGAAGGAAGCAATAAAACTCGCCTCTCTCTATCCTCTGTTTAAAATATCCTCGTTGTGAAGAAAAGCAAATAAAACTTCCAGTCCCTTTACCTTCACCTGAGGACCTGCAACAGCAACAGCCAGCCATGTCCCTTCTCTTTCCTTCCCTTTTCTCTCCTTCCATGCCGGCCACACCCAAAGCCAGCAGCAGCTGTGTCCATCTCTCCCTTCCCAACCGAGCTCCTGCAAATACTCTCAGACAGCCCCGCTACACTATATAGCAGTCATAATCCCAACAAATGAAGGCTGATTTAGGTTCCTTTCAGAAATGGAAGTTTGATTTAGAGAAATGTTATGTGCAGGTAAGACAGGCAGAAGAGGACAACTCTGGAGAATAAGGCTTTATATAAGGAGATACTGGCTAAGAAGAACCTCCAATCCCATTTTGAAAGGATTGTCAATCTTATTGTTGAGGGAATAACTAATACTGCTTGTCTATTTCTGTGATGTCCATTTCTATAGTTCACTTCTATTGGATTTTGTACATTATATGTCTTTGAAATAAACCCTCCTGGTAATAGGGACATCAACAACTGCTTATTCTAAATCTGAAGTTCTGTTTCAGCAGGTCTTCCAGCCTTTTTGTTTTTGTAACAGGAATTGAGCAGGAACTTTCCTCGGGCAAAGCCAATACTCTATAGCAGACATGTCAAAGACAAGGTCCGGGGGCTGGATGCAGCCTGCAACGTGGTTTCATGTGGCCTGTGAAGCCATCCTGGAAACAGTGAGGGAATGGCCCCCTCCACCTTGCCCCTGGCCCAGGCCGGCTGGGAGCCAATGTACAATTTTGTGGTTGCCATCTATGCTGAAATGCATTCAGTCTTAGCTCCACAAGGCTGTTTGGAAACAGCGAGGAACCAGCCCCTGCCATGTCTGCCCCACCCCCTGGGTGCCTGCTGGGGAGGTTTTACCCTTTGTGAGCAATGAAGAAATGCAACATCGCCTGGAAGTGGCCAGCAAATGGCCCTTGCCTACTTCACATATCCGGCTTGATGGGCTTCGGGGGAGGGCTTTTAGCAAGCTCTTCCAGTGGACCATACCTTGGCGCTTGCCCCGGTCCCACCCCCTTTTGCCAGAGACCCTCAGATCTATCCCACTCCTGCCCAGGCCCCATAGGCTCCCTTGACGCGAACAATGTAGAGCTGGCCATGCCCACCCAGTAGGCCACACCCACTCCAGCCATGCCCATCCAGTAGGCTGCGCTCTCTCTGGCCACAACTACCCGGCCCCCCAAGGACAACCGCAATGCTGATGTGGCACTCAATGAAATTGAGTTTGACACTCCTGCTCTATAGGCTTTTTCCAGAACAGTCAGAGTAGTGGGAAACTGAAAGGCTCAAAGCTGAAACTGCAGCAGAAACATAGAAACAGCTTATGTTAAAGGTCTTCTACTAAAACTTTATTTTCTATAGGAAGTCTGTTTTTCCTTCCTTGTTTAGTTCTCAGTACTTCCCTAAAGTATTTTAATCATCAGCTTTTCTTTTAATATAAGTACAAGTTTGTTCAGATAGTTCATGTTTTGACTATAATTTGAATAGTAGCTTGGATATGTAGAAAACTGATAAGTAGACTCAACTTACAACAGTTCATTTAGTGACCGTTCAAAGTTACAATGGCACTGAAAAAAATGACTTATGACCATTTTTCACAGTCACTTTGTAACTTCCCCATGATCACATAATCAAAATTCAGGTGCTTGGCAACTGGTTCATACTTATGACCATTATGTGTTCCAAGATTATATGGTCACCTTTTGCAACCTTTTGACAAACAAGATCAATGGGGAAGCCGGATTCACTTAACAACTGGGTTACTAACTTACCAACTACAGTGATTCATTTAACAGCTGTGGCAAGAAAAGTTGTAAAATGGAGCAAAACTGTCTTAACAAATGTCTCACTTAACAATAGAAAGTTTGGGCTCAATTATAATTGTAAGTCATGGCATGCCCATCTATCGAAAGGAAAAAGTAGGAACCATCAATACATCCTGAGACATAAAGTTCGGCAAGAACTTATAAAAAGTTGGAGTATAGTTAAATGCCAATACTATATAGAAGCTCCAGGTTGGCTCTCACCATTAGAAGCAGTTACATACCCAATTTATATAGACAAGATAAGGTTATTTTATATAAAGATATCCTGTCAGAGGAAGGCCATCTAAAGCAAAGACAAGAGCTGAGACAACAGGGAATAGTTTTGGAATGGTGGTCCTACCTTCAGATGCAAGCAAGATATGTGAAAGATAAGAAAGAGTGGGGAATTAATAGACAAGACACGGGGCTTGACAAAATATTACTAGGTTCGGAGAAAAAACAAATTAAAAATATATATAAATATTTGTTAGAATATAAATTATATGAGGAACAAGTCAAAGAAACGATGATTACCTGGGCAATAGATTTGGGACACACTATAAATTTGGACCAATGGCAGCAAATTTGGGAACGTAACAATAAAATCACATTGGCGACAACTTATAAGAAAAATCTTTATAAGATGCTTTATAGATGGCATCTGCCACTGGCTAAACTCACAAAAATGTATAGTGGTTACTCACCACTCTGCTGGAAGTGTAAAAGGGAAAAGGGTACTTTTTTCCACATTTGGTGGGCTTGTAAAGAAGTACAGATTTATTGGCTTAGGGTTTGGAAATGGATAACAGAAATGACGGGTCAAAAAATTCAATATAAACTAGAGATGCTACTACTAGGAATATTAGAAAAAAATATAAACAAAGATAATATATATTTAATTATACATGTGATAACGGTGGCAAGAATTTTTTTTTTGCCCCAAATTGGATAGTAATTAAAGTGCCTAGTGGAGATGCCCTATAAGAAAAATTTTGTATTGCACAGAATTGGATAAGATGACTAAAGAATTAAAAAACCAGGAGGAAACAGAATACTATCTAATTTGGGATAAATTTTACAAATGGAGGGAAAAAAGAAGGAAGTCGATAGAAGGGATATAAGTAGATGAAGATTATCAGAAATGTATAGCTGCATATAAATATACAATATTTATTCTTATATGTATAGTATGGAATGATTAGACAAAGATATATGTCAAAGATGATATGCTACGTTCAATGTTTTTTAATTTCTTTTTTCCTTTTGTACTTAATAAAATTAAAAAAAAAATTGTAAGTCGAGGGATACCTGTACTTAGTTTTCTTCATTGTTTGGGGAGGCTTTTTTTTTTTTAGAAAATAAAAGCTTGTATGACCTTAGGTACCATGGGAATAGATGAGAAAATGAATGTTCAAAAATCTTTTCAATGTTCACCTTAAGCATGTACGTTAGCCTCATGTAGTTAGCTGAAGAATGCTTCCATATTAATTCCAGGAATCTCAGGGACATTCTTCACATCCAACACAAGCTGAACAATTCATAGACTTGTTTTCCTGTTGAATTTGTAAGATGTTGGAGTTGGATCTGGGAGATTCATCCTATGTTGTGAAAATGTGCAAGAGGACTTTGAATCAATTATTATCTCTTATCCTAGCCTACCCTGAAGGATTAATACTATTGGAAAAATTGGAGGAGGCAGGAGTCCAAGATGAATGGCAGAATATATATCTAATAAGATTAAAATATGTCCATTCACTCTGCTAAACTAATACTATTTATAAAAAGTATGTTATCTACATTCAAAGTACTTGAATCAGCACACCAATTCTGTGTGCAATTAGGGATGCTTGAATCATCTAATCAATGGAAAATCCAAGATATCTGATCATACCTTTCAGACAGATATGCAGGTTGAATCTTAATTACTCTCTGGATGTTCTGACATACCATATATTCCGGCGTATGAGACGATTTTGAGAGCATCAAAACAGCCTCCAAACTCGGGGGTCATCTTATACGCCGAGTCATCTTATACACTTATAAGGTAGTTTCTGGCATATAAAACGACTTTCTAGGCATGCGACTCGGCGTCAATCGTCTTATACACTGGAAATAATGTAGTTTCCGGTGTATAAGACGACTTTCTAGACATGCGACTCGGCGTCGATCGTCTTGTGACCTGCCATCGAACTAGGGGGTCATCTTATATGCCGGGTCGCCCTATACGCCGGAATATACAGTAGTCTTTTGGGAGGAAAAATGTCAAGCACAGGAAATTTAGGCAGGAAAAAATCAAAGGTACAAGTACAGATTGGATGAGACCTGTCTTAAAAACAGTAACTGTGAGAGGGACCTTGGAGTCCTAATGAATGATCACTTGACCATGAGCCAGAAGTGTGCAGTGGCAGCCAAAAAAGCTAATACAATCCTGGGTTGTATAAACAGAGATATAAAATCAAGATCACACGAAGTATTAGTACTGCTGGAATACTGCAACCAATTTTGGTCACCTACTACAAAAAAGATGTTGAGACTTTGGAAAAAATTCAGAGAAGAGCAGCTAAGATGATTAAAGGCCTGGAGACTAAAACATACGAAGAACGGCTACAGGACTTGGGTTTGGCTAGAATAAAAAAAAGAAGACATAGGGGAGACATGATAGCAGTATTCCAGTATTTGACAGGCTGCCATCAAGAAGAGGGGGTCACATTATTCACTAAAGCACCAGAGGGCAGGACAAGAAACAATGGTTGGAAACTGATCAAATAAAGAAGCAACCTGGAATTAAGGAGAAACTTCCTGACAGTGAGGACAATTAACCAGTGGAACAGCTTGCCTCCAGAAATCGAGGGCACTCCATCACTGGAGATTTTTAAAAAGAGGCTAGACATTCACTTGTCTGAGATGGTATAGGTCCTCCTGCTTGACCAGGGGGCTGGGCTAGAAGACCTCCAAGGTCCCTTCCAGCTCTATTCTTATCGTAAATTAAATCAGGAGTCCAGGCAATTCAAATGAATATAAGTTTATTTTATGCTAATACTCTCTACAAAAATATGAACCACTAACAGTCAAAGCAAATTGGTGATAGATAAGAATCACATAATTCAAGGAGGGCTGGACCTGTATCTCTTGTGGGCACAAAGGGACTTGAGACTCATGATGTACTTGACCCCCCTGCCTGGTCATTTCCTACAAAAAACACCTAAAATTAACTGAAAGGGACTGTGTATGTGCATATTCCCAGATTAATGAGAAATCAAAAGAAATGGATATTTGAGTATAAACATTAAGCAAATGTGAGATGGGTAATGGGACAACCCTAATCACCCATCCTATTTCAGAGCAAGAAAGGAAAATTACATTCCTGAATGACTCTGATATTATAACAGTCCCTCCACATCGCCAAAGGAAGGAATAGATGTGCAAAAGCTGTGTGATGTAATTAATTTGTGGATGTGACATATTTGCTTAAATGTGAACTTGCTTGTGCATGTGGGTGTCAGTATACATATCAACTTCCTAGAAGCTGCCTGACCAGAAAAGGTCAGGACCCAGTTTTTAAAAGAATATTCGTTTAACTAATAAACATTGGTTAAAATGAGGTTTTCTACAAAATAGGATATCCTCTTCATAAAAGAAAACAATTTCCCAACTGCTTATTCCAAGCAGAGACATAGAACTGCAGCAAAAACACTAAGAGAAAGGAAGAAAACTATGATTGAGGATAAATGAAGGGATAGCTTGGCTGGGAAGAAAGGAAAATGAAATGAGAGGAAGGGAAGGGAATATAGGACTGGAAAGAAGAAAGAAGGATTCCAAATTTAAGTTTTACAAAAAGTCTTAAAATTCATCAGATTTTAAAGATATTCTCAGAAAAGCTGTGTACAGCCATTTGTTCCTCCCACCTGTTGATTTTTTTTTTTTTTTTACAAAATCCTGAAGGTAAGATGTCTCACAGAATACCACATGCAGTTCTCCTTGCACAAGTCATTCACAAGGAGATCCACATAGGAACCAACCTTGCAGCCTGCAGGTGCTGAAAGAGCAGTTTTATGGTCTGCCCAGCCATTTTATCACTGCAGTCTGTGATCATATTAATTGGGACTTTCTATCTATATTACTGTACACCTGCATCGTGGGAGCATAAGAAATTAAATGAGGCTGAAGAAGCGCTCTCTTGCTGAGGGAGGTGAGAGCATAAAAGTATATTTTACCTTCCTCAGTTAAGACTGAACCATAGATGCAGAACCTAAAAGCTGGCCCCTTCTTTGAACAATTAGTGCGATCACCCACAGGCAAAGACATTTCACAAAACTATGGCCACAGCGTGCCAATTACGGCTCCCTGCATGTTCCTATATTCAGGACTTCTTGAACAATGGGAAATGACTCCCAAGTCTTCTATCAAGAATGCATTGGTCTTTTGTAAGTGCTGCAGGATCATATTATCTAAACAAAATGCATAGGGTTGAGAGGATGGAAGAAGAGGCTAGATCAGTTACTTACCCACCTAAAAGCATTTTCATTTCTCTAGACATAGCATACCTAACCTGGCTCTTCAAAAGAGAAATGTTGCCTTGCAGCATCTGACTTTGGTCCATTCCCTAGGAAGAGTGCAGTCTTTCAGTCTTTGCCTGAACATCATGCAGCTCATAATAACATATTCTGTCAATCCCTAATACTGAACTCATGAACTTTGAATAAGAACTGTCTAACAAGATTGCTATAAAATCATCTTCCATACTCCAGAGAGCTTTGCTGCAGTTAAATCACAGCAAAACAGATAGCTTCACCAAATTACAGTTTTTAATGCTGCTAGGGGAAATTATTATATAAGGAGTATTCCTGTATTTATTTTTATTACATTTAAAATATAAATGCAATCAAAGCTTTGCCTTACTTAGTTCTTTGCCCTCACTCTGCTTATTTTCTAGAATATATCCTGCAGCATATTACTCAAAACTCAGATCCAGCCATTTGCATTAAAAAAGCCAAAACAAAATCCTACATCCCCGGTTTAGAGAAAACTAACTGAAATCCTGGCAGCTTTACTGTTTAACCATATAATCTGTGAAATTGTACTCAGAGGCAGGCAGGCTGTTATTGGTGATAGCTGTTATAGTAATTGTATATACATAAATACCTAGGAATGAGTCACGTATTTCGCTCTCAGCCCAACTTATCTCACAAGGTGGTTGTCAAGAAAATAGCAATAGCACTTAGACTTATACACTGTTTCATAGTGCTTTATAGTCCTCTCTAAGCAGTTTACAGTGTCGGCATATTTTCCCCAACAATCTGGGCCCTCATTTTACTGATCTCAGAAGGATGGAAGGCTGAGTCAACCTTGAGCTGGTCAGGATCAAAAGCCTGGCAGTTGGCAAAATTAGCCTTCATTCTAACCACTGCACCACCACCATGATTCATAGGAGAAAGAAGGAGTATTGGGGTGTTCACCACCTTGAGTTGTACATGAAAAAGGCAGGCTAAAAATATAAAAACAAAAAGTAGATGAGTGGCATTTGTGGTTGAGACTCACAGACAGAATTGTATATCACGAATCCTTCCTATTAATCTGAATATGGTACTTTATAATAGTAATTTGGAGGTAAACTCCAGTTCCAGCATCCTATTCGTGCACAAAGATTTATAAAAGAGTCTATCTTCATGAAATGCTTGCATGAATATTCAAGGCGTGCAAAGGCAGTTCATATGTGCACCCATGTTCCTCAAGCTATTTAGCTTTATTTATATGTAGATATATAAGCGAAGATAGAAATTTACATATACTGTGGCTATATAAACTGCTAAAACTAATTAGTTTATGATGGAGACACATTCCCCCAGATCCAAATGTTTACCCTATATTTGCTTGAGCCCTAGTTATCATTTTATAGTTTTGAACCCAGCACAAAGGAAATGAATGAAACGGTCATTCTGACTAGTGATGTTTAATTTAAATCAGTGTTTTTCAAACTTGTCAACTTTAAAATGCATGGATGCGGCTGGGGAATTCTAGGAGTTGAAGTTCACTTCAAATTGCAAGTTTGAAAAATACTGATTTAAAGGATTTAAAGCTGAGGCCCTGAGAATACGTGCCATTGAGAGATTGGTCAAGAAAGAACAGGACCTGACTGAATGGTTATGATGCTTTTCCTCCCTTCCTGTTCTTCTAGTAAAGTTTGCTAGGTTTCTAGAAGAACGTCTTGCCAAATTAACAGTAGTTCTTGCCCTGTGGTGTAACAATTGTACAGTTACATGACAATGTTGAACAGTTGTTTTGCCTATGCAGCTGCTACTTAATTGCTGCAGAACTTTGAATTCTGTGGGAGCTTGGAGGACCATTCCTGAATCAGATGCATTTTGAGATTTTAGCTAGATTTTGATTAATTTTGTCAGAGATTTTGCTTGCTCATTTTTATGCGGTAACTAAGGAAATAATGTTAGATCTTATGGTTAATGTTTGAATTGAGTTCTTGATTTAGTGGTCTTGTGTTTTCTTGGAAGTATAGTTCACATTAGATGAAGTTATAAGAAGTGTTGTGAATATGCTACTTACTCAAAAGTCTCATCCAGGATATAGCACAGAAGCACTGCTTGAGCAGGGTCTGTAAGATTATCTGGGACACTACACATCCTCTTCATGACCTGTTTTCCTTGTTACCTTCTGGGATAAGACTTCGTGGTATCAGCAGCAGGACATCCAGATTCAGCCATAGTTTCATTCCATATAGCATTGACCTTGTGAACTCTCAAGCTTCTTCCTTCTGTTATATATTCAAGATGGACAGTATTTAATATTTATTTGTTATGTGCTGTATATGTATGGGTGTGGGTCTATACATATGTTGTATATAGTATGTTTTTAGGGCGTGTCATGTACGTGTTTCACTTTGAGAGCAGACAACTAAATTTCATTTTTGATGTGTGTCGTTGTGCCCACAGTAAAAAAATGACAATAAAGGTTATCTTATCTTATCTTATCTTATCTTATCTTATCTTATCTTATCTTATCTTATCTTATCTTATCTTATCTTACCTTACCTTACCTTACTTTACTTTACTTTACTTACCTTACCTTACCTTACCTTACCTTACCTTATCCTTCCTTGGCATGTATGATAGGTTATATCTATATAGGATATTCACAGGCTTCAGGGCAAGGGTGGATCTTTTTTTTCAGTTTGGCATTTGAGATTCCCTTAATACAAAGTTTCTTAAAACATTTTCCTCTCAGGGCTTTCCCCCACTTTTCAAAATTATGGAGAATCCCCAAAGAGCTTTTGTTTGTATAATTATATCTTTCAACATTTACCATAGTAAAAATTAAAATAGATGCATTTGCTGCCACTACCACTTCTCTCAGTTTTTTACTGGCATTTTAATATTGTATTATTATTCAGCTCAGTCTGGTAAATAATATTGACTTGTGGACCCTCATAGGGCCTTGGGGACCTCAGGGGGGGATCCTAAGACCACCCTCTAAGAAATACATGCCCTATTGAGCCGTGGTGGGACAGTGGTTAGAATGCAGTATTGCAGGCTAATCCTGCCAACTGCCAGCAGTTCAATCCTGTTCGCCTCAAGGTTGACTCAACCTTTCATCCTTTTGAGATCAGTAAAATGAGGGCCGAGATTGTTGGGGGGGGGGCAATATACTGACTCTGTAAACTGGTTAGAGGAGGGTGTAAATCACTATGAAATGGTATATAAGTCCAAGTGCTATTGCTATTAGAAAGAAATGCAGTCATTGAAAATGCTAAGAGAGCACTGTTCTATCTTACAATGAGCAGTTAGACCCCAGAGGGGCTATGTCAGCACTAGTAGTCCAAGCTGTGATTCTGTAGGAATATGTGTTGGGAGAATGTTTAGAATAGCTGAAGTTCTTTGAATTCACTAATAGAAAAAATATATATATTGATTGAAAGTCCCGTATTTTTTAATGTTAAATCTTACAACTATCATATTGTAAGTGACTGTTCTTTTTTTTCCCTCAAGGGAAGAACATTCATTTCAAATCTGAATGGCGATATTGGTGAAAGATGTGGTTTGTTTTAAATATTTTATCAGATTGTATTTTCTCCCTTCATATTATTTGTTCTTTAGAAGTTGCTACTTTCGCTGTGGTTACATGCAAGAGTTTACTATTAATATTGGAATGAAGCCAAAGATTAAAAAAACCACACCTTTCCTGATTCTGGAGCATCAGCACCATAGCTGTATTTATCATCTGAAATAAAAGTATAACCACAATCTTGAATTTTCTCAGTGTCTTCCCAACTTTGGCTTTTAACAGTGTGCATGTGTGTGTTCATGTGTGCATACCGAATTACATCATTCCTTTTTAAATAGTGGGAAACTAGGTGATAATAGGGCCTTTAGAAATTAACAGTTATAAATCCCTTAATTTTTGCCACTTTATCCCTTAAAACCTAAATTGCTTCATTATAGATCTTTCTAAGCATTTAACAGAATTGTTATTCCAGTGTGTGTGAGACAAAGTGACATTTATTGCACAATAACTAACACTATAGCTGACAGCATCTTTTATTTTTATTTTTTAATGAAACTTCATTTCAGAGATCCTACTCCAAGCATCAGCAGGCTTTGCTAACTGATTTAATGACTCTTCAAGGCTTCAACTTTCTAGGATCTGCCAAAAATAAACAGCATTTACTGTCATTTCTGTAAGGTATGATTTGTAAACAGAATGACGGGAGAAATTTTGAATTTCACAAATTAGGATGAAAAATGCCCCAAAGCACAGCTGTTTTAGATCACATAGCTACAATTCGTTGAATAAATCATAGTACTAGGCTTTATAATGCACTTTTAATGTGTTGCGCTTTATTTTGCCAAAAATCATAGACTTAGATGTTAAAAATTCAGGAGTTTTAGGAATTCTAAAACTGGATGCCAGAATAGTGCTGTAACTGGATGCCAGAATAGTGCTTACAATTGCACATTTGAGCCTCGTGAATTTGAATGTAAGAGCACTGCACTCAAATATTACAAGGAGGAATTTTGGGAACAACAAAACTGTTATCAGCAAGCATTTTATAGGCCCTCTGGCAGCAGCAGTTAAAGCAAATATATTGTTTAAAAGCAGCAAGGACTTTTTTCTTGGCAAAGAGCATGTTGTAATAATTAACCACCAAACCAAATTTAAAAAAAATGATGTAGGAGACTGATTTAAGTCCATAGGCAAACCTACTTTAGCTCCAGACCCATTCCAGTTTCCAAGAAAATAAATACACTGCTACAGCAATACTCCAACCTAACTCTATTAGGTTAGATGCCAACCTAATAGATCAGATAGTGCAGATCAAGAAAAAAAGAAACAGAAAACGACAGCTCTGTTCATATTTTAATTATACCACTGTACTCTGTTCCCAGTTTTTGCAATGCAATAAACAACAACTAATGCCATCATCCAGGTTTATCAGCTATACTGATAGAAGAGAATATTTGTAGCTCAGGGTTGAACTGTGGGCTTCTTGGTGGTCCCTGAACTTGGTTATTTTCTTGAAGATGTTTGATTACCAAACTAGATAATATTATCAATGCATTATCAGCTGTGATAGAGCAAAAAGCCCTTCCATAAGCACTTTAATTAACAGTAAACTATTAAGGTCAAAATTCTGAAATATTCTGGCCTACAGTCTGCATAAACATGACCAATTTACCTTGCAAAATTGTTAAAACAGATTATACATTTGAGTAATTGTTTTGAATGTTATTATTTTGAATATTATTATTACTACTGAGGAATAGATGCATTAGAGGCAAGTCTACACTTCCCTGTCTACCTGGTTTTGCAACTATAGATTCATTTCACTTGTGAACCCTAAATGGTCCACATCTAAATGGAAACATATTATCTGGGGCATTTTGAGAAAATCCATTCTTGCATGACAATCTATCAGAATCTGTACATAGAGCTAAAGTAATCTTCCTGAATCTGGTATCTCCAGGAGACATCTACCATGCACTCTTTGCAGTGAAATCACTTATTTGGTCAGCTAGGAGTAAATGCATTACCTGTACACCATGACATTTGAACTATTGATCTCATCAATTGGATGCCATGTGTGTATAAGACATCTTATAAGAAAACTTGAGGAAAGGATTGGAGATTATAAAAAAGCAGACTGATGCCCTCGTGACCTGAGATGATTAGAAATAAATGCTTCAAATAAATCAAGGCATTTTTCAAATAGCAATTTGTGCTATTTCCCTGCATTTATATTAGGCAAAATGCTGCATTTTCCCCTCAAGCTTTTACCTTTAAATCCCATGGGATATTAAATATTCTCTCCAATTCTCCTTGACTGATACATTTAATCAAATTTAATCAAAATTTATACAGATAAAAATGAGAAGCAGGAACAAAATAAAATCTAAATACAAGTGAGGTTAACAGAATTTTCTCAGATATAGTGAAAGACTTAACTATGACAGGCGTAAACTATATAAATGAAACAGACCAGCTTAAATTCTGGTCTGATTATTTTTTCTACTGCAAGTTAATTGTAAAATTCTAGACTAAATCTGTTCTCTTAATTCCCAGAATTCAGTGAACCATATTTCTACACACACACACACACACATATGCAACATATATACATGCAACATATATATATATATATATACAACATTATATATATATATATATATATATATATATATATATATATATATATATATATATATATATATATATATATATATATATGTATATGTATATGTATATACACACATGCAGTATATAAACAACCTAGAACTACGGAGAAACTTCCTGACAGTGAGAACAATTAATCAGTGGAACAACCTGCATCCAGAAGCAGTAAATGCTCCAACACTGGAAGTTTTTTTTTATTGAAAATTTTTATAAGTTTTTACAAAAAAAACAGAAAAAAATACAACAATACAAAAACAGAAAACAACATATACAAGAAACTAAACATAACATCCCCTTCCCCATCCCCCCCAAAACACCCCCCCTTCCCCCCCCCCGAGCTTCCCAGAGCAGAATATAGGCTTAATTAAAAAAGAATTAAAAAAAATTATATATAAAAAGAAAAAAAATTAAGACTGAAATATATGTATATGTATATAGAAATAAAAATTATGAAAAAGCAATATGATATTTTTTTATATCCAATTTAAATTGTATAAATTCTATCCATTTATCCCAAACAGCAAGAAATTTCTCTTGCGTTTGTTCCTTTAAGAAAGCCGAAATCTTTGCCATTTCCGCCAAATGGGACACTTTAAAAAACCATTCCTGCAGTGTAGGCAAGGATTCCTTCTTCCAATATTGTCCTACTAACAGCCTTGCGGCTGTAATCAAATTTAACATCAATATAACCTCCTTTGTATCACAATCAGTAACTATACCCAACAAAAATAACTGCGGAGTAAATTTTACCCTCCTTCTAAAAATTCTCTGAATATTCCACCATATCTTAATCCAAAATGCTTTTATCTCTCTGCACGACCACCAAATGTGGTAATAGGTGGCATCCAAGCAACCACATCTCCAACATTTAGGCTGTAAGTCCGGGTACATGAAAGACATTTTTTGTGGGTCAAGGTGCCATCTATAAAACATTTTATAAAAATTCTCCCTTAAGTTCTGTGCCTGTGTAAATTTGACATTTCTTACCCAAATGGTTTCCCATGTATCCAATGGGACTGAAACACTGGAAGTTTTTAAGAAGAGACTGGACAGCCATTTGTCCAAAATGGTGTAGGTTTCCTGCCTGAGCAGGGGGTTGGACTAGATGACCTCCAAGGTCCTTTCCAACTTTACTATTATTATTATTATTATTATTATTATTATTATTATTATTATTATATACATGCAATATATATATGCAACATACATACATACATACATATATACATACATACATACATACATAATAGTATTAAAAACAAAAGACTGATTCCTGGGTATATTCATTTCAAATAACTAACAAGCATGAGCACCAGGAAAATTACAAAACTATAAAAGTTTAATTCAATAAAACACCAAGCTTTTGTCGGCAGCTGTCAACATCATCAGGGTACATTCTAGTCGATGGGGGAGTTCATTTATAGGTAGGATCCCGCCTACCAGCCATTTGGAAACCTGCCCTTATTGACAAACGACTCCCTAACCCCAAAATCTTAAACCCCTCTGCAACTCAGACTAACCTGAGCACAACCAAACAGAACACTCCCCCAGCCAATCAGAGCACAGCCAAGCCCCTAACCATTCAGAACACACCTCCACCCAATCAGAACACAGCCAAGCTCCCATCCAATCAGTTCATACCCTCACTGGCAGTTAAAAGGAAGAAACAGCTAAACCACACATTGCTGCTCAAAGCAAGAAGCTAAAAACACCAGCCTGAAGATGACGAATGTGACTTCGTCGAAACGTTGCCAAGACACTTCCAATTTTACGCGGGAGAAAACCCGAACAACCAAAGACCTATATATATATATATATATATATATATATATATATATTCTGAGGTTTTCGCGGGTGTTTGTATGTAGGTCTTTGGTTATTCGGGTTTTCTCCCGCGTAAAATTGGAAGTGTCTTGGCGACGTTTCGATGAAGGCCCATTCATCATCTTCAGGCTGGTGTTTTCAGGTTCGTGCTTCGAGGGAAGCTCGAAGGAAGGGACACAGGAATGGGGTGGCTGTAAGTATTGATCTTCTGTACATCCATTGAAGACATGTCTCTGTCTCGGTGGCTCTGATCGGTGCAGCCGTATAGCAAAGGTGTTATTCTGCCGTCACTCATAGTAGGTGTTGCCTTTTTTGAATTCCTATCCATTTCCAAGGCACCGGCGGCCAGGTGCGTTGTAGCGGGGGCACCATTGTGGACAGTGGAGCCGATATGGTCACTGGGATAGCAAGTTTGTTTTGTGTTAATTGGGACACTTGTTCTTATTCTTGAGTATTGGGTACAATGCAAGGGGGTGTCTGGGGCATCCGAGGATGGGCCACTAATATCAATAAATTTCTTAATTAACGGCGGATGTACACATGAATCGTTAACTAAAGGGGGTCTAGATTGTAGATGTCTCTCTTCTTTGTTGCCAGTTTCATCTAATGGACACCCAGAGTTTTTGTTACTCAGATGTTTTTTCCCAGGTCGTCTACGCCTTCATGGTCTGATATGCTGGGCATAGGTCCACATGTCGATTGATTGACATGTTGTCTGAAAACCAGGCTTCTTTGAGTAACCTACCACTCTTGGAGGTGTCACTGGCAACCACCCTTACGTCGTCAAAATTAAATTTATGACCAAACTCCTCCATGTGAGTCAGTATTTGGGAGTATTGCTCACCTCTTCTATATATATACATTAAGAAATAAAACGTGAGCACCAGGAAAAGTTAAAACATTAAAAGTTTTATAAAATGTTAAAAGTTTAAATATAAAACATTTAAAAGTTATTTAAAAAGCAGACCTAGCTTTTGTTGGCTCCTGCCAACATCATCAGGGTGCAAATGAATCAGTGGGAGAGACACTGCGCTCTTGGGAGTAGCAGATCTGACCGTATGACCGAGAACACGGGGGAGAGGAATGCCCGACTGATCAAAAGGGAAGGGGAGGGAGAAAAGGAGGGAGAAAAGAATAGAAGAAAAAAAGATGAGGCACGTAGGAATGGGGGCATATCCATGGGGGGAGGAAGGATGTCTGAGAGGGGAAGACTGGTAAGAATGGAGGATGATAGTCAGGAACAGCAGGCAGAGCAGTGGATTAAAGGGGGGAGGAAACAAGAGAAGAAAAGAGTGACAGGAATGGAGAAGGGCAGGCAAGAACAATATGCAGGATGGCAGACAGGGGGGGAAAGAAAACTTGGGAAGGAAAGTCCAACAGGAACGGATGTCGGTATGTGGGAACAGCATGTAGGACAGCAGGTTACGGGAGGATGAATACTAGAGAAGAGAAGATGGACAGGAATGGATGAACAGCAGGCGGGTCAGCAGATTAGGGGGGGATACTGGAGAAGGGAAGATGGGTAGTAATGGAGGAGGGTAAGCAGGAACAGCAGGTAGAGCAGCGGACTAGGAGGGGAAGGATATTGAGGAGGAGAACATCGACAGGAATGGCTGACGGAAGGCAGGAGCGATATGTAAATCAACAGGTTAGAGGGTTGGAGAAGGGGGGATTGACAGGAATGGATGACGTAGGGCAGGATTGGCAGGTTAGAGATAGAGGAGAACTGGAGGATGAAGGATTGATGGGAATGAACGATGGAAAGCAGAAATGGCAGACAGATCGGCAGGCGGGGGGGGGAGAAATATTGGGGAAGGAAAGAGGGACAGGAATGGACCATGTAAGACGTGAACAGCAGGGAGATCGGCAGACTGATGGGGGAAACAAACTACTGGAGAGAGGAGGATTGATAGGAAAACATGATGGGAAACAGGAACAGCAGGTAGACCGGCAGAACAGGAGGAGAGAAAATCTGGAGAAGGGAAGAGCGATAGGAGGGGATGATGGCAGGCAGGAATGGTATACAATAGGCAGGTCAGGGAAGGGGAAAAATTGGAGAAGGGAGGGGTGACAGGAATGGATGACAGAAGACAGAAAGGGTGCATGGATCGGCAGGTCAGGAGAGGAAGGGGGCTGGAGGAGAGAGATGGGATAGGAACTGACAATGGAATGCAAAAACGGCAGGCAGACCAGCAGTCTAACAGGGAGAATAAAAAGGAGGAACTCCGTGGCAGGACTAGTGTGGTGCCGAATCAGAGGGGGTGCCTTGCATTGAGTTGAGAGGAGGGATTGGAGAGCGTGTTGGTAATAACAGCGCAGAGAGGAGGAGGCGGTACAAGGATGACAGAGCAGAAAAATGCAAAGTTGGAGTGCAGGAAAGAGAGGGCAGAACAGTTAAGGCAGTTACAGGCAATCAGGAAGAGTGGCCCCGTCATGTGGGCAATGAGCAGGCAGTTGGATCAGCAAGGGGATAAAAAGAACTTTCCCACCCCCTAAGCCCCACTCTGAGGACGCTGGCAGAGGACCAGTGAAAGCTAAGTTGTTTTAACCTTGTATATAACTGTTTTTATTGTTTTAAATACTGTTTTAACAATAAATAACTAGATTATACTCTTCCCGGAGATCGAAGATTGCATCATTGAACACACACACACACACACACACACACACACACACACACACATATATATAACCAAATGTCTTTGGTTATTCGGGTTGTCTCCCACGTAAAATTGGAAGTGTCTTGGCGACGTTTCGACGAAGTCCCATTCATCATCTTCTGGCTGGTGCTTTCGGCTTCGTGCTTCTAGGAGCACAAAGCTGAAAACACCAGCCTGAAGATGACGAATGGGACTTCGTCGAAATGTCACCAAGACACTTCCAATTTTACACGGGAGAAAACCCGAATAACCAAAGACCTACATACAAATACCCGCGAAAACCTCCGAAAACATATATATACTCTACTTTATTTGAACAGAAAGGTTTCTGCTTTGGGGATCCAAGCCAATGACCTCAGCCATTTCATCCTTATTAATTAGAAAAGCTCTGTTCATACTCCGTGACTAAACTGGATCAGTTTGTATAGCAAACCGTTTATGTAATATAAATATAAAGAAGAGGCATGTCAGAGATAAACACTTGAAAGCTAATCAACATGGAATTCTTGTTTCAGGTTTTGCACAGTAGGACAATTCATGATCAACATAAGAGAGTAGAATCAACAAAAGCATAAATATGGATATTGTGTCAGCCACAAATAAAGCAAAATAAAGGCCAATTTTTTTAAAATATAAGAAATTAATTATATTAAATTAAATAAGTCCAGGGTCTCAATAGGAAGCTATTGTAATGGTTATGGAAGGGATTGAGTAATATGGGTAATCTGTATTAAAGGATCACCAAGCTGCACAAAGCATTCAGAATTAGGCTGCCACAGAACTTTTTTGATCAACTTGATGTTTGATGAATTCAGGATAAGACTTTTAGCTCAAGTATTGTTCAGGAGTAAATTATGCTGCTAAATTTAATTATGGTTGGCTTTCTTGGAAACAACAACCTATCTTGAGAAATAGCCAACTCCTCAATAGACTGCTGTTTCTTAAGTTTCTCCATCTTTCTTCAGGTCTACATGCTCTTGTGGATTTGATGGCAATCAGCTATTTCATTTGTATGGATTATTTGTATGTGAAAATATTACAATCTTAGGCAGTCATATGCAAATACAGTAGCCAGAATTAAAGTTTTATGTAATGTTCTTTCTTTAAAAAAAAAACAATTAGGAAAAAAATTCTGAGGACCAATATATCCTTTAAAGACACATTTGATTTGGCCATGAAAAAAAAAATTGGTGTGGCTGAATGTGATTGAATGACAAACCACCATTTCTCCAACTGTGTCTAAGTTGTAAAGTTTAATTGTTTTAATATCCCACTAAATAAGAAGCAACTTCTCGCATTTCCCAATCAATCACATAGTGCATTCAGCAGCTCTAATTAAGAAATTATAATGAACTACTCAGCATTTTGTTCAGGTTCCATTTTGTCTATGTAGGAAAGTTAGGAAGTTTGGATGAGCAGTAACAGCAGAGGAATTTTCTCCTGCCACATATTCTGTTTTCTGTAATGTGATCATTTTAAGTGTGTTCCACTTAGCTCAGCCAACTGAGTGCAGGGGGAGAAGGAATGGACACTCCTTACTCCTCTGAAATAGCAGCACTCCATAGAGTGAACATCGATCCACCAGGAGACATAATGGTGAAGAAAACCAGGTTATTGTTTGTGACAGTTTGACTGTTGTTCAAAGTGGGGAAATGGAAGGGAAAGGTAAAGAGTAATGGCTTGATTTGAATTGATATAGTGTGAAGATGCCTTTACAAAAGTGGTTGCAAAAAAGGAAACATCTATACACACTGATTTTATTTTCTAGTACAACAAATAATTAGCTCAAGCGATACTATTTGCACATTCAGCTATACACATATTGATCCAGCTCTACATGTGTCCATTAGCCACTCCCTTTTGTATGACCCTGTAGGCCATATTTGGGGTAGAGTCAGGGCAACTAGATAGAGCTGAGCATTGCATATGAATTTAAAATATATGGATTAATGAAAATTCATGGGTTCACAGTTTCCCAGCAATTAATTAAATATCTTAATCGCTGAAAATCTGCAATCACAGTCATATGTATTCTGTACATATCTTTCTACACATTATACATTTTCTATGCAAATTCTGCTTTCCTAAATAAATGTGCCTTTGTGACTGTAATACATGTTTTCTTCTAACTACCACCCCTTACTGTATGTGTTTTGTTTAATTATAGGCCAGGTTCAATTTCATAAAATATAAAGTGAATTTCATGTAACTTTCAGAAATATATACAGATTTTATGTATGCATTGTCTAGCTGACAATGTTGGGGATCAGCAAACAGTTCCCTGTTGTCTTTCAAGATATTGAAACAAAATAAACCAACAGATTTATTTTTCATCCATGATATCAGATAGTTTGCAATAGACTCAAAAGCTCTTTTATTGACCGTATTAAAAATGAAAATGGAACTCTATTTTCCCAGGCCAAATGCTGCATTAAAATTCACTTTTTTTCCAATAATATTGGGAAAGATGGGATACATAAATACATAAATCAATAATGACCTGATCCAACATCTATTTTGGCCTCTAGTCTATCATCCTGTAGGAGAAAAGTGCTTGGAACTAAATTTACAAATCAAAGTATAACATTGGAAATGTTTAGTCTTATTGTATCAATTTATTTACCATCAGATTAAGAGCTTTTAAGGAATGACTACCTAGGGGGTAGGAAGGAGGCACAAATTAAGAAAAATGAATCATGACATCATAACTCCCATTTCATTATTTTGATGAAATCTTATCTTGCTCTGATTATATCTGGTATTATGTATATTCTCTGTGTCAATGATTTTTGAGTTAAACTCGTTCAAGTGAACTGTTTTTCTAATCTAGAAGCTCAATATTATTAGCTGGTAACAAATTAATGGTTCTTGAAGCTCTAAACATTTTGGATGAAAATGTTTGATATAATTTAGCCCCAAATGGATGAGTGATTAAGACAAGAGGCTGTTTATCTTTGAACTGTATTGACTTTACAATTCATACTATACTTGAATACTATTTTTCAATTTAAATTTGTCTTAAAATTTGTCTTATTGCTATAAAACAGTTGCACAGAAACATAGAATTCGATAGGTACTGCTTTCAACCCATTGCTCACTGTAGGAATACAAATTAAGAGCTCTTTGACAGGTGGTATATAGATTTAGTTTGAGCATATCCAATGAAAGAAGCCCATCATGTCTCTGGGTAATTGATTCCACTGTTGGGCTGTTCATATTATTAGAAGTTTGTCCTAACCTTCAAGGGGGATTGGGAGATCTTGCAATTTAAAGACATTATTGTACACTTTGCATTCCCGACCTTCTGTGTGACATCCATTCAAGTATGAAGAATGCTATTATATTCCCCCATCTCAGTGTTTCCTTCTCCAAGCTAAATCATCTCATAGTCTCTATTCACCTGCTTTGCCCTTCTCTGCATCTGTTCACGTTTATTCAGACAAACTATGCTGCCCAAAAGAAAACATAATTCTTCAATCGGGTCTGCCCAGTGCATAATGTGGCAGAGCTACTATTGCCCAAGATAAAGGCATTATACTTTTGTGAATGCAATGATGTGCATTCCCCATTTTTGTTGCCACATCACACAGGTGATTCATAGATTTACTTTGTAATTAAATATTATTCCTACATCTCCTTAATAAGTAATATTCCCAAACCAATTTCCCCATTTCTTATTATACATTTAGAATTTCATTGTATTAAATTCCATTTTATTATTCTAGCCTATTTCTCCTATGAAGTTCACTTGAATTTCATTTCTGTCTCTTAGTATATTATCACAATTTTCTATAAATCTGTATATTTTATAAATTTCTGCTTTATATAAATGAATAGAACAAAGACAAATGTTAACAAACCTAAATATCAAGGCTAAATACAAGATCCAAGACTGAATCTAGTTATCCACCTGACACTATACATTTGTTTGGTGAGGCATAGCTGAAGTACATTCTTTGAATAGCCTTGTTTAATCAGCTGGATATCCAGTTTATTATTAATGGCATGCATTTCATTTCCTTACATGTCTAGAGTGATTAATTAGAACATCATGATTAAGCAATCCTGATCTGACACAGATTTCAATATATTTATTGAAATCAAGATACTTTACATCTACAGCATTCCCGTAATCTACTGGGGAAGTTACCCAATCACAAAAAGATGTAACATTAGATTAGCTAATCTATGCTGTTTTTGAGAAATGACACAATTATTTCCAGGTGCTTACAGATTCCATACTTTTTTGCTATGGAATCTTCCTAGGAACTAACATTTATCTTTTTTTTTTAATCATTAGAATATTTGTCAATTTCATTGGTGTTACGGGATTTATTTATATTATTCTCAAATCTTATGAACAGCATATTCTTTTAATCAGTGTTTTTTTCTAAAAAAAAAACAAAAAAAAGGTGCCGGAACTCACACATGTCATACAACCAGCCTTGCCTACCCTTCCATCCAAAAAAGGTGCTGGAACTCCGTTCTGGACGTTCTATGAGAAAAAAAGCCCTGCTTTTAATACTTTTAATTCTTTTTATCAGCATGTTGTTATTTATTGGATTTTTTGATTCAACACTTACCGAGTGGAAAATCCTTCCTCCTAAGATCCAGTAAGCTTCCACCCATTTAGCCTTCTGGAAGACCTTTAAAAGCTGAGCCTATTTTTTTTTTCTTATATATTGAAAATACCAGTTTAGGGGTTTGGGGCTTTTCTTTTCTTTTTGTGGATGCTTATGTATTTTTATGTTAATGTTGCTGTGAGCAATTATAGTTCATAAGATGACTGGCCATGTAAGTCAAATAAATGAATACTGTTTTTTTCTCTTCTTATTATAAATATATTAAACAAATCTTTATTTTGTGTTGTTGTTGTTGGGCTCAGCTGATTCAGAGCTTTAACACTTCTAATGCTAACACAACACAACCAGTAAGCCACCGGTGCCTATTTTTGATAACCTGTACTCTCCCTCTCCCTCTCCCTCCCTCCCTCCTCCCCCCCTCGTTCTGTTTAGATTTTCACTAGTAGTTTTTTGCAATAATCGGCTTCACTTTTGTCATCCATTCTTTTTTTCTTCATTGGCACTATTTCCGGTTGTGTTTTTAGTATTTCCTTATTTTGGAATATCTACCTTTCTTGAGCTATAATACATCCATAAAACAGAGCTAAGTAAATCCATGAAGACTTGTTATTAAAATATTTTTCTTGGATCATTTTTCATTTTTAACACATGCTGTTAATTTGTTCTTCATCTAAGGACAGAGAAGCCACTAAACCTTTTTTATCTCTGCTTTATCTTCTCTCTGTTTTTGTTCCCTTAGGGCATTGTGTTCATCATTATCATTGCCTAAATAATAGAAATATATATATTTAAATACTTTTAAATGCAACCAAAAAAGTCTTAAGTTGATCACTTATGAATGCATAGAAATAAAGTTAGCTGTAATCGTATTGGATCTTGCTGCCACTAAAATAAATCTTTCTAACTAGTTGCTGGTTTTCCTGTTCTTAATGGAAGTGTTGAATCCCTTCCCATCTGTTCTTAGGCTACAGATGCATCCTTTGTCAATCCAGTCTTTCTCTCACATGCTTTGGTTCCTGACTCCTTCTGTTAATTCATTCTTAACTTCATTAGGCTGAATGTATTTCCTTTCCTTCTATCCAGCTTTCTCACAGTTTTCTAAATGCTGCCAGTGCTACAATACTTTAATCTAGGGCAGCAAACTAACCACTTCTTTTGAATGGAACTATATACTTATACTTTTTTCAGTACTTGGCCATAAACCTTTCCTCATTTTTTCCCCAATGATACATGACTGCTAAATCATATGACAAACAACTGAGGAAACTAGGTATGTCTAGTCTAACAAAGAGAAGGACTAGGAAGTGATATGATGGCCATCTTCCAGTACTTGAGGGGTTGTCACAGAGAACAGAGAGTCAATTTATTCTCCAAAGCACTTGAGGGCAGGACAAGAAGTAACAGGTCATTAAAAAGAGATCCAACCTATAATTAAGGACAATTTTCTGATAGTGAGAACAATTAATTAGTGGAATGGCTTGCCTCTGGAAGGTGTGGGTGATCCATCACTGGAGGTTTTCAAGAAGGGACTGGACAGTCAGTTGTCTGGAGTGGTATAGAATATCCTGCAACGGACAGGACAATGGACTAGAAGACCTCCAAGATCCCCTGGAATCAAGAAGAGGGAATCAAGCTATTTTCCAAAGCACCTGAAGGACAAGAAGCAATGGGTGGAAACTAATCAAGGAGAGAAGCAACCTAGAACTAAGGAGAAACTTCCTGACAGTGAGAACAATTAATCAGTGGAACAGCCTGCCTCCAGAAGCAGTAAATGCTTCAACACTGGAAGTCTTTAAGAAGAGACTGGACAGCCATTTGTCCAAAATGGTGTAGGGTTTCCTGCCTGATCAGGGGGTTGGACTAGATAACCTCCAAGGTCCCTTCCAATTTTACTACTACTATTATTATAACCTTCCAACCCATTATTCTGTGTTTTATACAGCAGGGTAGTAACATCAACTTCATACTATACTACAGTATAGCTACAGCTGAAAGAACAGGGACTTAAAAAACATAAGCATTTCCCTGCTGAATCAGAACTCTGGTAAATTTTGTCTGTTTATACAGTGGCCAGTCAACTGCACAAGGAAGCCCACTAGTCTCTCAGCAGATGGCCTTCAGAGACATCCAAGCTAACAGCCATTGAAGAAGACTAGCAGAAGACCATTATGGAAGGGCTGAGTTTTGAAGCAGATGATTCAAGATTCAACATTCCCCCTTTAAGTTATTATTATATAGTATCTGTAACTATGAAGGATAAGATCAGCATGTTCCTCAAGCTCAGCAGATTCTCTACAATACAGTTTAGTTCTTCAATTTTCCATTGCTCTTATACACAACAAATACTTCTAGTCCTAATCTTAACTCCTTATTCAATACAGCTACATTTAATATAGATTTATGTAACTCTTATTCAGATACAGCTTTGCCATGAGAATAATAATCTTATTTTTATTATTCTTCCAAATAGGCTTTTTCAGTTTGGCCTAGCAGCTAGTTCACACTTTGGGGATATGATCGGCCAAGTAGGCAGCAAAGATAAAAATAATACTTATTCTCTAGGATCACGTCACTGGATAGTATGTCTCATGCTTCATTGGGTTGAATTATTGTTGTTAGAGATCATTTATGATGCCTTTCACCACAGGAAGGATTTGATTCAAGTATCCCTTCAAAGCAAAGTTACAAAGCCAAGCAGTAACCCATTTCTCTTCACTGAGTTGGAACAGCTACTATTAGCTGCTGATGGTGAAAGGGAGACCAATTAAGTCAGAGTGTCATGCTTCTCTGCAAGGTAAAACACCTTTTTGCATTATATAGAAAGCCCCTTTCTATATGAAAAATAATTGTTGCAAAGCCAGATTTCTACTCTATATATTTTTCCCTAAATATATTACAGCTACTTCATTTCAGCTTTATGCGGTTGATAACTCACAGCACAAAATAACCCCAGAATTCTTGCAAAATACAACAAATCAATTTGGCAATTGATGCTTGCCCACACATATTGAATAAAAATTCCCAATAGGGAGCTTCAGTTTCCCAAGTATTTGAAATCTCATTCATATTTGTTCTTGCACACAGTAAGAAAAAAAAAGATTAGTTCCTTAGTCATAAAATTACTACATCCCAATTATAAAAGTTTTATATAGTTTCATCACTAAGAGCTCAATTATTTTGAAGCTCACCTGTCCTTTGTGTGCAATCATTTCTAATGCCTCTGTTCAATTCATGCTATATTTATTATTTATCATCAGCTGGATGCCTTATTCATTGGATGCCTCTATCCAAATGCTTAAAATATGCTGACACCTAGAAAACCAAAGTATTAATAAATCAAGAAACTCTACTGTTTTTAGTGAGGTCAAATCCTTATTAGATGCAAGAATTTTGCAGGGAATAAGACGTTCATTTGCAATGCATTATTTGAGCTCATCATAGGTAGTTCACTATAACCTTTTCAAGAAAGAAAAGAAAACAATTAAAACTGAATAACTTCATTTATAATTCAGAATGCTTTGGCAAGAACTTTGTTTAATAAGGGCATTGTAAAGACTCTTAAATGTATTTTTCAAAAGGGATCAAAGTTTAATAATTGACTAGTTTTTTGCTAACTTGGGGAGCATATTTTTTTGAATGGGATCTTCATCTTTCACTGCTGTAGTTACAACATAACTAGATACTAGTGAACAGTTCCCCTCCCTTCAAAAGTACATTTCTCCCAATTCATAATTTCAAATCCCAAAAGTTCACTTTATGCCCTTCAAAAGAACTGTCCCATCCATTTTTGTCAGAGCAAAGATCTACTACCTAGTCCACAGGTGCCAGAGGCAGCACTCAGAGCCCTCTCTGTGGGCACACATGCCATTGCCCCAGCCTTGCCTCCCCCATGATCCCCTTCTCTCCAGCAGCCCTCCTGAAGGAGAGTCGCCCCTGAGCATGGCCCACATGGAGCAGCGCAGCCAAGGACATGGCAGCCAGGCAACGTAGACAAGACTCTGCCCTCACATCCCATCGTGCACAGTTGATGCTGCAGGGAACAGGCAGAGGGCGTTACTGCCATAGTGCTGCTGGGCTGCCTGGGCGATCTTCGGGAGGCCCTGGAGGTGGTGAGTGGCCCTGCGGACAAGTGGGGCAGGGATGGGGGGGGGAGCAGAGGTGGGGCAGGGGGTGGAGCAGGGGTGGGGCCAGTTTTTGGGCACTCGGTCTCTAAAAGGTTCACCATCACTGTCCTAGTGTATGAAAAAAAATCTACTGAAATGATTAGGAAGTAGCGAAGCAACCCAAACCAAAAACCTACGATTGTCTCATCATTTTGAGTTTGGTCCAAAAGAAAATATGGGAAGACATGACATAGGTATATAAAAATATAAATGGAATGGGTAAGATGATAATAGATAACAACTTGGGGGTCACCCATTAAAACTAACAATTAGGAATTAATTAAAGTAATGGAGGAATTGGAATCAATTAAAGGAATTTGTTTTTACTTTATGGCGGAATTCCTGCCCTCAGTATGATGCTGGCTTCAAATTTACTTGGTTTTAATAGACTTATTTTTTAAAAAAAAATCATGAAGGATCGGATGTTTACTACTCTTTGGGGCTATTTGCTCTGTTTGAAATCATATCTGGAATACCAGACACTACGATGGAACAATTGAAGGGATTAATCCTTTTTTGTGCATATCTCTGAGCTGCTTAAATATACTTGGCCATTAAATTAGATAAAATATTGGACTAGTGTCTTAGTACAGTTTTCCAAGTTCTTGTGCTCTTAATCTAAACAAAGAGCTTCTCTGGAATTTTGGTTAATTAGAATGCTGATTAAGATTACGTCAAGAAGATTTGTATGAAATGGTGTTGAGTGACAGGGGGAGTTCCCTTTAGGAATGTTTGTTGGAGACAATACAAGGATCTGATCTGATCTTTTTCAAATTACCAAGCATTACAAAATTAGAGCAGAGTTCATACTCTTGCTAACCCAAGCTGTGTCAACTAATGAAAATCAAAAGGAAACAAAACAGAATCTTCATATTCCCCAGACTGGAAATAAAGGTTTCTCCTAGCTAGGTATCAGTCATTCTGAGCCAATAGGATCGAAATATCAGGGAAAATCCAGCCAATATGATCAACAGGGAAGCTTTAATTCAGGAATACTTGGAAGGCCAGAGTTTCTTACTTCATAATAAAAGAAATGTCAATTATTCGAACATATGTTCCATTTGAACAATACGTAGATAATGTCCCAGTTGCAAGAGAAATTCTTCCTTGACAGAATGTTGTGGGTAATGAAGAAGGAGAGATATTATATCTGAATTCATTCTTCATTTCTTTATTATCTTGTGAGGAAATTTTAATTATCAAATGTACTGTGTTCTTTATTAATGAAAACTAAACTTCCTGACTTTTGCGATATTACAGATAGCAGAAAACTGGGGAGAATCAAAGCTTTCTTAATATTTCTAACATTTTTAATGTCAGATAATGCCTCACTTCAAATTCTGGATGTTATTTTTACAGGCCACCTTTGCTTTTTGATTTTCATAGGTACTTCTGAAGAGTGAGCAATTTTTTAAAATTTGAATTGCACTTTGCAGCTATTGTTCAGATCCATACTGAGAAGAACTACATGCTAATGAATTTTGTATTTTGGGTTGTTTATTCTCATGGGACTGAACAACAGGTTTATATGAGAAACTTCTTCTGTGTCATCAAACTAGTCATGAGAAATAGGGATTTTCCACAAGAAGCAGAAAGGAAAGTTGTCAGAGAGGCATACAATAATCCCCTGATCTGAATGTTATTGTCTCATAACTGGAAAAAAATCTTTTCAATAATTTAGCAAATCTTTTTTACATCATTTATACCTGCTTGTTTGTCTTTGTTCTTGTCACTGAAGGCTGCATTATATTTCTGCCTCTCAAAAGAGATCTTATCACCCAATTGAGCCATAAAAGAAAATATTAGCTAGCATAACTTCTGAATTACTAGATTTATATGGTCTTTTTATTTGGCTGCCTGAGTAATAAGACACAATAAAACAGCTTTGCTGAGCACTTGAGATTGTAATCTGTTTTTTTTTTTATTTTATTTTCAGGAGTCAATGACAATGTAGCACTACACACTGTCTGATTCTGATCTTATTTACCCCAATATAAACAGAGGGTATATCTATCAGATGCAATGTCTATTTAAAAAGAAGACAGAATAGGGCACGGTGTTTTTCCAAATGTCTTCTTTTCATTTTTCCAAGCTGCGGGCTGAATTAAATGACATGCTGTTTATAAATATCTTAATGTTTTTGTATTTCAGTTTAAGATTTGCTCATAGTAATATATCAAAATTTACAGTAATAAAAAGGAGCCGCATATATTGTAAAACTGTTTAACACTCTTCTGTTGCTTTTTTGTGATTGTTATTGTTGAAAAAGCTTGCTGCTGCTGCTTTTTACTGTAGTATAGAAAATAGAATGTTGGATGAGAGACACCTGAGTTCAAAACTTGGTTTAATCATGAGACTTGCCTGGTCACATTGAGTTAATTACTCTAACCCGCCCACACATTTTCTATGAAGATGCAACTAGACTATTTTTTAAAAAAAGAAAAGAACACGACATTAGAGAACATTGTGTGTGCCAGTTCAGATCCTGGAGACAAAATGGAATGGATGCAATAAATAAGGATTTGTAAGAGCTATTACAAGAGTCCCTTGTAAAAAAAACACAATTAGCTCATCCTGGATTGATTTTGAACAGACAAAAATAGTCCTCTTTACCTATTGATCCTCTATTGTCAGTGCTACTTTTCAATGAATAAACAGCATAATCATCCAAACTATTTTATTGTTTGATCATTTTGATTATAAATACCAAACAAGAGGCTAGAAAATCTCTGTTCTACCCAGAGCACAAAATTCTGGCACTTAGTGATATAAAATAGCATGCATGTATTGGTGATGGTTTATAAACATCTTTTTTTTAAAAAAACAAACAAACAAATTTTATCAGTTTTCAAATTTTACATTGAGTATTCGGAAAGCAGCGTGGTGACTGGGTAATCAGTGGTTCAATATCATCAGAAATTCCTTCTCTATTTCCCTTAACATTTAGACTAATAGATTTTTAATTATAACAAAGTTAATTAAAACCTTTATCAATATATTTTTGCTAATACATATCCATATACTGTTTTTAAGTTTTACTTAGTTTTTAACTTTTTATTACAATATTCCAATTTAACCTTTAATATCCATAGTGCTTAAATTTCGGATAGTCCAAATTTCCTTTATTTCACTACATAAAAGTTATCATATCTAGAATATACTGTACATATTACTTATATATATTATTACATATTACTTATAAATATATTCTTATCTTATTTCATAAACATTTTGTATTTCTCATCCTAATACATCATCACTTGCTGATAGGGTGCCCTTTATTGTCTCAAGTCCATCATCTATATTATTTGGGGTAAACAATAGTTCGAAGCTAATTCCTAATCGTTAATTTTCATTTCCCTTATAAGTCTAAATCCTAAATATTAAGCCAGTTAATCTCTTATTTTTATCATTTAACAAGAATATTTAAATGCAATAATCATATTTCCCTTTATCTAAAAATCTCCCTTTAGCCCATTAATTGAGACTTTAGGATCCTCTATCATAAATCCCTTTATGGATTACTGCCTTGTCGTGGTGAAGGGGCTTGCATAACTCAATGAAGCTATAAGCTATGCCGTGCAGGGCCACCCAATACGGACAGGTTATAGCAGAGAGTTCTGACAAAATGTGATCCACTGGAGAAGGAAATGGCAAACCACTCCAGTATCTTTGCCATGAAAACCCCATGGACAGTACTAAAAGGAAAAAAGATATGACGCTGGAAGATGAGCCCCTCAGGTCGGAAGGTGTCCAATATGCTACTGGGGAAGAGCAGAGGGCTAGTACTAGTAGCACCAGAAAGAATGAAGCGACTGGGCCAAAGCCAAAAGGACGCTCAGCTGTGGATATATCTGGTGGTGAAAGGAAAGTCCGATGCTGTAAAGATTTTTTCTCCATAGGAACCTGGAATGTAAGATCCATGAATCAAGGCAAGCTAGACGTAGTCAAAAAAGAGATGACAAGACTGAACATCGACATCTTAGGAATCAGCGAACTAAAATGGACAGGAATGGGTGAATTTAACTCAGATGACCATCAGGTATACTACTGTGGGCAAGAATCCCTCAGAAGAAATGGAGTAGCCTTCATAGTCAATAAAAGAATAGGAAAAGCAATACTGGGATACAATCCCCAAAATGACAGAATGATCTCAATTCGAATCCAAGGCAAACCATTCAATATCACAATAATCCAAATCTATGCCCCAACCACTGGTGCTGAAGAGGATGAAATTGACCGGTTCTATGAAGCCCTACAGCACCTTATAGAATTAACACCAAAAAATGATGTCCTTATCATCATGGGGAATTGGAATGCTAAGGTAGGAAGCCAAAAGATAACCGGAATAACAGGCAAGTTTGGCCTTGGAGTACAAAATGAAGCAGGGCACAGGCTAATAGAATTTTGTCAAGAGAATACGATGGTCATAACAAACACTCTTTTCCAACAACCCAAGAGACGGCTCTACACATGGACATCACCAGACGGTCAACATAGAAATCAGATTGACTATGTGCTCTGCAGCCAAAGATGGAGAAGCTCTATACAGTCAGTAAAAACAAGACCAGGAGCTGACTGTGGCTCAGATCATGAGCTTCTCGTTGCAAAATTTAGGCTTAAATTGAAAAAAGTAGGGAAAAGCACTAGGCCACTCAGGTATGAACTAAATCATATTCCTGATGAATATACAGTAGAGGTGACAAATAGATTTAAGGAACTGGATCTGATAGACAGAGTGCCTGAAGAACTATGGATGGAAGTTCGCAACATTGTACAAGAGGTAGCAACTAAAACCATCCCAAAGAAAAAGAAATGCAAGAAAGCAAAATGGCTGTCTGAGGAAGCTTTGCAAATAGCTGAGGAAAGAAGGGAAGCGAAAGGCAAAGGAGAAAGAGAAAGATACACCCAATTGAATGCAGAATTCCAGAGAATAGCTAGAAGAGATAAGAATGCCTTCTTAAATGAACAGTGCAAAGAAATAGAAGAAAACAACAGAATAGGGAGGACCAGAGATCTCTTCAAGAAAATTGGAGATATGAAGGGAACGTTTCATGCAAAGATGGGCATGATAAAGGACCAAAATGGCAGAGACCTAACAGAGGCAGAAGAGATTAAGAAGAGATGGCAAAACTACACAGAAGAACTATACAAGAATGAGCTTAACATCCCAGATAACCACAATGAGATGGTCATTGACCTCGAACCAGACATCCTAGAATGTGAAGTGAAATGGGCCTTAGAAAATCTGAGCAACAACAAAGCTAGTGGAGGTGACAGTATTCCAGCTGAGCTATTCAAAATCTTAAAAGACGATGCAGTAAAAGTGCTACACTCAATTTGCCAGCAAATTTGGAAAACTCAACAGTGGCCACAGGATTGGAAAAGGTCAGTTTACATTCCAATTCCAAAGAAAGGCAATGCCAAAGAATGTTCAAACTATCGCACCATTGCACTCATTTCACATGCTAGTAAAGTTATGCTTAAAATCCTACAAGCTAGACTCCAGCAGTATGTGGATCGAGAACTACCAGAAGTACAGGCAGGATTTCGAAGAGGCAGAGGAACTAGAGATCAAATTGCCAACATACGCTGGATCATGGAGAAAGCTAGGGAGTTCCAGAAAAACATCTACTTCTGCTTCATTGACTATGCAAAAGCCTTTGATTGTGTGGATCACAACAAATTGTGGCAAGTTCTTAAAGAGATGGGAGTACCAGACCATCTCATTTGTCTCTTGAGAAACCTTTATGCGGGTCAAGAAGCAACAGTGAGAACCGAACACGGAACCACTGATTGGTTCAAAATTGGGAAAGGAGTCCGGCAAGGCTGTATACTGTCGCCCTGCCTATTTAACTTATATGCAGAGCACATCATGAGAAAGGCAGGGCTAGATGAATCAAAACGTTGGAATTAAGATTGCCGGGAGAAATATCAACAACCTAAGATATGCAGATGATACCACTCTAATGGCAGAAAGTGAAAAGGAACTAAAGAGCCTCTTGATGCGGGTGAAGAAGGAGAGTGCAAAAGTTGGCTTGAAACTCAACATTAAGAAAACCAAAATCATGGCATCCGGCCCTCTCAATTCCTGGCAAATAGATGGGGAAGAAATGGAGGTAGTGACAGATTTTATTTTTCTAGGCTCAAAGATCACCTCAGATGGGGACTGCAGCCAAGAAATTAAAAGACGCTTGCTCCTGGGGAGGAAAGCTATGGCAAATCTAGACAGCATACTAAAAAGCAGAGACATCACCCTGCCAACAAAAGTGCGTATAGTCCAGGCCAGGGTTTTCCCAGTTGCAATGTATGGCTGTGAAAGTTGGACCATAAGAAAGGCTGAGCGCAAAAGAATTGAGGCCTTTGAACTATGGTGCTGGAGAAGACTCCTGCGAGTCCCTTGGACTGCAAGGCGTTCAAACCGGTCAGTCCTAGAAGAGATCAACCCCGACTGCTCTTTAGAAGGCCAGATCCTGAAGTTGAAACTCAAGTACTTTGGCCACCTAATGAGAAGGAAGGATTCACTGGAGAAGAGCCTAATGCTGGGAAAGATTGAGGGCAATAGAAGAAGGGGACGACAGAGAATGAGATGGCTGGATGGAGTCACTGAAGCAGTAGGTGTGAATTTAAATGGACTCCAGAAGATGGTAGAGGACAGGAAGACCTGGAGGAACGTTGTCCATAGGATCGCGATGGGTCGGACACGACTTTGCAGTTAACAACAACAATCATAAATCAAAAAAATCCCATTTTTTTACAATCTAACTCTGGCTTTCTTTTTGCCAACCAGGCTTCCATACTAATGCCTTTAAATCATCAGATAAATCTCCCTTCATTGTTGCACATATTGCTTGAACCAAGGGAGACCATCTAGTTACAAATTTTCCAGAAAGGCTGGTCCATTCATAGTCATTAGACTATTGTCCTGGTGGCTCCTTCAGTACAATTTGGTCATCTTTTTCCTCAGGTTTCCTCTGGTTTACATAGAGAGTCACGTCTGGCTTTAAAGTTGTTATTTTGTTATCTAGGTTTACAGTATGCTGTATTTGTTGGTCTTTAACAGTCTCCATGTTGGTGTTGCTTTGTTCCACTTCTGTTGCTTTTTGGGTTGTAAGTTCTTTAGTTGCGGTCAGGGTTTGTCTGTCAAGGTTTTCAGTAAATTGTATTGTTGATCTTTAAGTTCCTCTGTCTTGATATTAGTTTCTTCCGCCTCTGTTGGTTTTTAGATTGTAGGTCCTTTTGTTGAATTCAGAGTTTCATTTTGTAGGTTTAAGCTGGCACCTTTATCTTTCAATCTGGATTTAATTATTTCAGTAGCTTCAAGAAAGTATAAACTTCAAGTATAAGTTTATAGTTAAGTTAAGTTATAGTTAAGTTGTGGCTGGTCTTCCTCCATTTCTAACACAGTTATGGATAGTCCTTTAGTGAAGGCTATTTCTTAGATAAAAGTCAGTAAATGTTCACCTCCACAGTTTCTATAAAGCAATTTTACTGTCCAGCTGTTTTCCCAGCTTTTTATCTCTTTTAGATAAACCAAGGACAAATCTGGGCTGTAGGCAGGTCTCTTTAAAAAAGTATTTACTTGCTATACCTAGCTTTTCCACAAGATGTCCCTGACAGCATTTAAAAACTTTTTCAAGACCAGGCTAGGTTTTTATCCAGATAGAGTTCTTTTTTGTAGATAAACTGACAGGTCCCTGTGAAAATAGGAGTTCGGGATCCCCAGATATCAAGGTAAAATAGATCCAGCTGCTTTGTTTTCCCTGTGTAGTCAGAAGCCACCATTTTAGAGGGTGGAAAAAAAACATTCCATTCCCTCTCTCCTCGCAGGGGGAAGAAATTTCAGAGGGTTTTTGACAGGAAAGTACTTTGGATACAAGAAGGTAAAGTCTCACCCAGTTCCTTCACATTGCTTTCAAGTGCTTGGTTGTGAATTTGGCCTCAGCAGGTAGCGGCTTAATGATGGGCCATGTGAATGGCCGATCTTTTCCCCGTCGGTCCGAAGAGCTGCTCCGGATCAAACAGAAGGGCTGCTGCCCTTCTGCGATCAAACAGGAGGTCCTCTTCATGGTTGTTGCCCCTTCAGGTGACTTTCGACCCCTTTCAGGGTCCCCAGCAGGAGAAAACTGGATGGCGGAGGGAGCGATCGCCCCGCACGTCCACCAGGGCCACAATCCGGAACCGGAAACCTGTTTATAAACATCTTTAAAGTTATTTAAGGTCAGTGTTAATCATCTTCAAATATTAGGCATATTAAAAAAGATTAAAACTCCCCATCATTGAATGAATGGTTAGATGAAAGCTTCTTTATATTTTCATAATTTTTTGTACATTATATATATATGTGTGTGTGTGTGTGTGTGTGTGTGTGTGTGTGTGTGTGGGTCTTTGGTTGTTCGGGTTTTCTCCCCCGTAAAATTGGAGGTGTCTTGGCGACGTTTCGACTTTGTCGAAACTTCACCAAGACACTTCCAATTTTACGGGGGAGAAAACCCGAACAACCAAAGACCTACATACAAACACCCGCGAAAACCTCAGAAAATACATACATATATATATATATATATATATATATATATATATATATATATATATATATACATACATAATAGCTGAATTCACTTAACACATTTTAACGGAATTGGTTGTGATATGAACATTGCTACTGTGCATATCATTATATAATAACATCAGAAAATTAACAAACATTTAGCCCTATTTGGTGTTTTCTCCATTTTGCTCAAAATCAACCTACCTACATCTGATTTTCCACCTAGCAGTTGCAGTTCCACCATGAGTGACCCTTGCTTAATTTTAATTCAGATGCATATGCATTTATTAGCATGTTATATGAATCCTGCCTGTTCAGTTATTTTATGGTCAATGCAGTGTGTGAACCCCAAAAATGGGTTAATTCCCAGACTGAAAATTGTGCAAACTCAGGCTGTCTCTGTTAAATGTTTAGTTGCAATTCAGAAACAGCCACTTCAACATATCAGTAAAACTCTACATTAAAGTAGAAAATGCTCAAGAGAACCATAAACTTTAATTAGGAGGTCAATCAGCTAAATGTTTATAATTAATCAGTGAAATTCCATTTTAATTGGAGAGGTGAGAATTTATAGGCACATTTGTTTATTGTTCAAGGCTATTTACATTCTTTATTACTACTATTCTACTGTTGAAAGGAATTTTAAAAAAGAATCCAAAGGAATACATGGAATCTTCTTGTATTCCTTATTCTTGGCAAGTTTTATATTGACCGAGAATAAGAGGATAATGCAGAGATCTGGGCTGGGAAGGAAACATGGATTCAGAGCATACATGGCCATGGATATAGACCCTGATAAAAAAAAAAAATGTTAAAGCAGCTGTGCCTTTTTTTTTTTTTTTGTCCATATAGCAACCCTGCACAGGTGCTATGCAGTTCCAAGTTTTTATTTAAAGTGTCTCCAACACACATATATTTTCCCTTTTAGATGCTTCACAATGCTGGCATAGAATAGCTTTGATTATTAAAGAACATAATGCTTCCTTCTGTCTTCCCAAAAGATATTCATACTGAGTTTTACAACTGGTTATCTGAAATCAACTAAAAATTATTTCCTGTATAGGCAGTCCTCACTTAACAAGCCCAGTTGGGATGGCAATGCCATCACTAAGCAGCACAATCTTTAAGTGAGTTGTCATGTGCCTATGACAGACTGATGACTTCACTTCCATTAGGGTTGTTAAGAGAGACATTGTGTGATCACAACTTGCTATTTTGCTGCTGGGTTCTCCATTGACTCTGCTTGTTGGAGACTGGGGATAAAGCAAGCCAATGGTGATAACATCTTTGTGAAACACTGATGATCATAAATGCCCCCCTATTATGAAGCACTCTTTGTGGATTGGTTCACATACTGCTGAAACATGATGGCTTAGGACAGGAATGTCAAATTTGTGATGTCACATGACCGCGCAATGAATCAGGACTTTTCCCCTATTGCCGGCAATGGGATGGGTGTGGTTTTGGCGTGACACAAGCTGGCAGTTTGACATGCCTGGCTTAGAACTATGTCTCAGTAAGGGAAATATCTAGCAAGAGTGCTGTGTGGTTTGTGTGGTATTAATTTTAACAACACATGTGCAAGTTGCAGTTTGTAATATGAATGGAAAGTGACCAATTAAAGCCCTTATGAATAACAAGGAAGTCAGGCACATGACAAGCAGTTAACAATACAAATATTTTTCCTGCAAATGCCAGCCTTTATGTATACCTGGTGTTTCCTTTTTCATAGGAATGACAGGATCTGTTCTTTGTGGTTGATTAAATTGCTTATGCCCCTACTGAGAGTGTTAATAGAATTTTTGTGCAATTCAAAATTGGCTGTAAATTGCAACACATTCATGCAACGCCACAGGTTGCACTTGGATAAATGAGGCCTGTAAACAAGACACAGGAGATCTGTATTACAGCTTTTAGAGAATTGGAAAAATCTGGTTGTTATGGTCTAGAGACAGAGAGAGGAAAAATGGAGTGAAATTTCATATTCATAGCACAGACCAAAAGGCCATAAAGCAGTACTAAACAACTGGATTGTCATAGCAGCAGATTTTGGTATTATAAATTCAAGGCTAGAAAATAACTAATTCTAACTAGTTCTACTTTTCTTTTCAGAGCTTACCACTATGTGATTTGCAGGATTTTGAACTGAACCATGGACGGTTGATGCAGTTTGTCTCTTTTTTCCCCCTGCTTTATTGCTAAACACTTTATTTCTTCTTAGGAAAAGATTAATCATTTTTTCTTATTGACAGAACCCTTGTTAACTTTGGTTTAAAAAAAAAATATCAGAATTGACTAGAGGTAGGCTTTCTTTGCAGGGGTCATTCTTCCTTTCTACTGTTGACAACAAACAGAAGATTCAACTCTTCCATGTTGGAAAATAGAAACCTAAACCTTTCCAGTTCTCTTGATAAGCTCCTGAAGCTGCATGAAATGTGTCCTTTCATATCTTTAAAAGATCTTCATCATTACTTCTCCAGCTGTTTCGCTTCCTCCTCTCTTCTCGTGAACCTTTCCTTCAATTGCATGGTTGCATGAGCAGATGGCCTGTTGCCTTCCTGTTTTGTCTTGTTAGTCATTGTCCTGTGGTTTCATGTAAGAGAACACCTTCATGTTTGTTATCTCTACCTGGGAAAGACAGCAGGGGCCATTCAAATGAAAAAAAAAATCCATATCCAGTGAACAAAAATCAAACATACCATGTAAAAGATAGGGCTCTTTTCACAGTAAGAATAGGATCCCATCAACTTTTACATTGACATTTTTTTGTGGGGGAAAAGATTGAAGTGTCTATGGCCCTTTTTTGTTAAATTGTTTTCTTACTTTTTCCTAGAATTCGCCCGGTGGTATTACCTGTCTCAGAGAGGTAAAATTTAAATCAATTTGACTAATTTTCAAAATAATTTCCCCCCTTTTTATTCTAATATGATATAAATGCTGTTGCAATTTCCTACCACCAAGGTTCTGTTTAAACTGGAAAAGTAGTTACAGGTACAAACCATGCTTCTGATCTACTGCAGAGTGCATGTGCAGATATATTAAGAGTTAGTTAACACAGAGTGGCTAAATATGAGCTCCTCACAAAGAAAACCAACTAACACTTTAGCATTAATCGACTGAGTTCTTCCACCATCTTCCTCAGTCCTATTATTAAGACCAAATCACCTTTCATGGATTTCTAGTAAGTCTACAGATGGAGCATAGTCCTCATACAAAGCAGACTGCTGAGATATAAAATCACGAAGTGTTCCAGTTGTAGATATATATGATAATTCATGCAAGTATTTGAGGTAAAACTATGCATGATTACAGTGAACAAGCACTTCCCTAAGTGTTTCTACAAGAAGGAAAGATCATGGAGTGGTCCAAGAAGTGCCCTCATTGCTTTCTCACCATTACCTACAATCTGGTGATGGCTTGTTGCAATTAGCTCAAAGTTCTGGCTGTTCTGCAATCAACAGAAGCAAGATTTTTTTTTTTTTTTTTTTTTTGTATCTTTGTATCAGAAGAAAACCCTTGGCAATCATGTTTCTCCGGCCTTTGATTTGCAACTGAAGATGTTTTTTCCCTATCATATTTCCAGTCTCTCAGCTTTTCAAGATGGAGGAACATGGATTGCAGCCATAGATAATAAGGTGGCATGGGTCTATATGTGTGTCCTGTATTGGACTTTAAAGTGCATTTCTGAAATTCAGTAAACCAGCCAGATCTTTGTGTGGTACAGTTCGCTATTACAATCCATATTTATGTATCCTGATGAAGTTACTGTTAACCATGCTTATATATGCGTAAGTATTCAGGGCCATAAGAAAGTTACTTTGAATCAGGTTATTTAAGCAGTGAACTAGAAACCATTGAAGTAAATGCAGATGATTAAAAATGTTCTCTGGAAACGTGATAATGGGGTCATGACCCAGAAATGAAAAAAAGGTCTTTGAAGAGCAAGAATGCTAAGAATGATGTGGAATAATATGTTGTTTCAGTGAATTTTGTTTTGTAGCTATTGAATCTGCTAAAGAGGCCGGCTATAGCTTAGGAATGAAAGCAACTTTTCTCTTTAGGTAGTTGCAATTAAAATTTTAAAGAAACTTTGAGTAGCTTTAGATGTTAGAACAAGGTTTTAAACCAGGAGAATCTTAAAACCAATCATTTTAAATCACTGCCAAATGGGAAATAATTCTAAGTTTATTCTTTACTTGTATATATTAATAAATACTTTTAAAATAAATTTCACATATGATATCAAATATTTCTGCTATAATAATAAATTTGTCCCATTTGTACAATTCCTAGTAGTTTTATAAGTAAAAATGGGCATTTCAGGTATGTGCTTGTGCATATAATCATTTGCTTTCCTTGCCTAAGTGGAAACTTTATTTATACAGTATATCCTCTTAAAAGTTGAGAAATAAATCTTCTTTCCTTTAAATAAAAAAAATTGATATGAAAAGATTCTGGATAATTGGATAGGAAATCCAAACATTCTCATCAGATATAAAAGTTATTTATGCCACATTTACACTGCACATTTAAACTGCTTTTGTTTTAAGTTTGTAAATTATTAAATTGAATGTATATATAAGAAATCAGATACACGCACGTAACATAATCAGCTTTAAAATAAAATTTCCTTTCTTAATGCCATGTTGGCCTTTATTGTCTAATCCAGGAGTTTTCAAAGTTATCCAAACTTTAAACCTGTTACTTAATTTTTTAAAAAACCAAACAAATCAAGAACTGTACGTTAGCAAAATTGCTATATATTTTCTTGGCTACACTTAAATGAAAACAACCTATTCTAGAACCAGAAATCTCTTACAGCATTTTTGTTGAAAATTGAAGTTTGCTTAATTGAAACCAAAATATTTTAATTACTAGTTTTCTTCCCCTGAGCTAGTTATTTTTTCCTGGCCTCCTGTCTTCATGTATAATATAAGTCCTGCATTGCACCATTTCATCATCTTTCCAGGAAGATGAAGTAGAAATCACACTTGGCAAATAAAATATTGAAGGTTTTACCCTCAACTCCCAAATAGCCCAAATAAAATACAGGTTAAATGATGTATAATTGGATTTATTTTAAAAAAGCTTAAGAAAAATGGATAACACCTTGAGTGGGGAGCCAACAATAAAAATAGAAAAGTCTGCCATGTTTTGAACATTTTATCTACTAGGCAGGTGTTATAGCTATGGTGCTTTTGTAGCAGGTGTAACAGCTATGGTGCTTTTGTAGCATTATTCACAAGTCTAGTTCAGGAAGACATTAGTGAACATAGAACATTTATTCAGTGGACAGGCATGCCTCTCTCTATAAAATAGCTATTGAACTGCTGGGGCTAGTTGTAATAAAGTAAAGAACACCAGCTGAAACTGATAAGAACATTCAAGGTGACATAACAGGAAAAGAATAAAGAATATTTAAAATGACAACAGGAAAGCATGACTGGAGGTTGAAAAAATGGCTGCTTGCCTATTCTTTTGATGGGGCTATCAAGTAGAATAAAATATCTTTATGGTCATGGTGTATCTCAGAGACAATAAAGATATTCTATTATACTTGACAGCCCTATCAGTAGGGTGAATGAAGGGTGAATCCTCCGAAAAAGGAGACATAACTGATTTGATGAAAATGGTCCCTAAAGAGTATATTATAATAGAATAGAATATTTTATTTGCCAAGTGTGATTGGACACACAACAAATTTGTCTCTGCTGCAAAAGCTCTCACTGTACATACAAACAACAATCATGTTATATAATATAATATAGTAATCAGTAATCATAGTAATATGATCATAGTAATACAATCATATTTAACTATGACATATAAAGTTATATCAGACTGTAGTGTAGGATCATGTTTTAATGTATATTGGTAGATTTATTTATTTATTTATTATTGAAAAGTTTTATACAATATACATCCCAAGACCCACCTACCCCTTACCCTCCCCCCACTTCCCAGAGCTGAGTACAGGGTTACAAATGATTTATTTATTTATTAATCAGTGACTCTGGGAGATTTGCAAGTAAAAAGAAAAAAGAAAACAAAAATCCGTACAAAAATAAACAGTTAAAAAGACATGAAGAGCTTTCTCAAGCCACCAACCACCCCTAGGATTGCATCCCATTCTTGGAGCTCCGTGCTAATTGACAGAGCCAGGGCTTAACACACTTCTGGAAAGCCAACTTTGAGTGGATGCCAACTTCACATCAGGGGAAAGATGTTCCATAGGGCAGAGGCAATGATAGAGAAGCCTCTTTTCTTGACCCTGCCTGTCAAAATTCTTTAATCAATGGGTCCCACAACGTGCCCACTCTGCCTGGCCAGGAGGGACAGGTTGATGTAACTGGGACGAATTATTACTAGATAGATGTGAAGTGTTAATGCCACTTTATAACGCCCTGGTAAGGCTGCACTTGGAATGCTGCATCCAGTTTTGGTCACCACGACATAAAAAAGATGTTGAGACTCTAGAAAGAGTACAGAGAAAGGTAACAAAGATGATCAGAGGACTGGAAACTAAACCATATAAAGAATGATTGCTGGAATTGGGTATGTCTAGTCTAATGAAGAGAAGGATGAGGGGGACATGATAGAAGTGTTCCAATATCTCAGTGGCTGCCACAAAGAAGAGGGAATCAAGCTATTCTCCAAAGCACCTGAGGGCAGGAAAAGAAGCAATGGATGGAAACTAGTCAAGGAGAGAAGCAACCTAGAACTAAGGAGAAACTTCCTGACAGTTAGAACAATTAATCAATGGAACAACCTCCAGAAGCTGTGAATGCTCCAACACTGGAAGTCTTTAAGAAGAGACCGGATGACCATTTGTCTGAAATGATATAGGGTTTCCTGCCTGAACAGGGGTTGGACATGAAGACCTCCAAGGTCCCTTCCAATATTATTATTATTATTATTATTATTATTATTATTATTATTATTATTATTGTTATTATTATTATTGTTATTATTGTTGTTGTTGTTTGTTGTTAATTCACATGTTGTTACCAAGCACATGCCTCAGCAGCACTTTCAGTCCATTTCCTAAAAGCTTTTTGACTACTATGGAAGCATACAGCTTGGGCATAAAAGCATGTCAGCGGGATAAACAGTTATACTTGCCTCTTTCACAGTGGCCATTGCGTTCAGCATCATACTTTTAGACTCCAGCTAATGGATCCTCAGATCATTCTGGATGCATTAAGTTTAAACCACTTACAGAAAGCCAGCATGGGCACTGACCATTATTTTCAGTGACAGAATATTTATAAAAATAAAGTTTAGCAGTAAGTGTTGCATGTAAAATGTAAAACTTCTTTAACTTCTGCCAAGTGAAGCCAAATGCCATCTAACTGATAACAGTTCATTAAAAAAGTCTTTTACAAAGTACCTCTGTCCTGAATGTTTATTTAAACAATCACAAAATGGTGTCAATTAATTAAAAATAATGCACAATAAATTAAAAACAATTAATTATTCTGTCAAATGCAGTTTAAATTCATTACTTATGTGTTACTTCCAGTAATGATTAATCTAGTACCTGACTTTAGAAACCAATCTGTCTTCTCTGGGATTTGTGAAAAAATGATATGATCATTATTTATGTTCTGTTTATGAAGTATTTGAGTGATTGTGCTCAGTTCCATGGTCTTTAAAATTTGTTCTTGTTACACTTTATTCACAGTTCATGATTGTTATTATACTGAAATAAATGCTTCGTTTCACATTTAAAAGTGGGAGATAAGTTTGTGTTAGTTTGTTTACGTTGTGATATATTGTTCACATAAATGCAATAATTTCAATAAAATTACAATTTTAATATAAAGTAATTTTGACATGCTTAATATCTTCACCAGATTGTTTATCTGAATGGTTTTAATAAGATATATTTTTCCTTCAAAAACTATATAAATAAATATGTGCATGGCTAATCTTACTACTTCACTGTTAATTGTTAACATGATATTTAAAGGAAAATAAAACTATCTATTTAGATTCCATCTTTCTTTCAAGTAGTCCAGATAGCGTACCTAACACTCATCCTGTCAGACGTCCTGACAAAGGTTGGGCTGAAACCAAAAAGCCAACCCTAAGACCACTGTATAGTATTTATGAGTGGAGTACACTTGAGCTCCCAAGCCTAACACTTTAACCTCTACACAACACTGGCTCTTGTTTCAAACTGTACACAAAAACATAAATCAAGCAGTATCCTTCATAGGCAGCCCCATTAAATACCTTGCTCATAGTAGCCAGTAGCCAGAAATCACTTGTAACCAGAAATCACCTGTCTAAGAGAGTGTGCTATTACTGAGAGTGCTAGAACTTCCCAAAGCTTTAAGTCCATCTGTCCTGAGATGAGGCTTGTCCTGGTTTGCTATCAAACCTAGGGCCCTGACAGTCTGGGTGAACTCATCTTATAGCAGATGTGAATATGGGTCCTTGTGAATATCGTTGGCAGCTATTATATGCTACTGATGTTGTTTTTTAAACTGTGGTTCTTTCATCCTGTTTTTTAATCTTACTTTTAATATCAACCTTTTAAAGGCATGTATATGAGATGAGTGGCCATATAAATTTATTATAATGATTACTGACAATTATAGAAATCTTACTTATATTATCGGGCTACACTAAATGGAAGGAATTCAAGGCACAATAATAGCAACAGCGTATAGTAATCCCATTGGATCATATACAATCTGTAGTTGTTGGCTGTGCCTATATAGCATAGAAAAATAGCAGGTGTCACGCATTTTAATGTGCTGGTTCCATTTATTGCTTTGGGTAGCAACTTGGAAATTTGAGCTGCCATCACTTATTTCCCGGGGCTGCCTCATCTGTTCTCTATCCCAAAATTGCAGGGAGTGTAAGAGAAAGGGCTCTTACCACCTGTGCTGCCTTGACATTGGTTGCCAAGTGTGGTTTCAGATCTGCTCTGAAAGCATGGCTGGTGAAATATCCAGATGCAGTCATTGGCTCATACACCAGAACCTGGACATCGTTCACAAAAAATAAAAAGAGGCCATGAAAGCTTACATTTCGTTATGTAGCTGCTCATTTCTCATTTGAGAAAACATTTTAACTCAGATGCATTTTACAGTACCCACACACAGCAAGTGTGAAAGTGTAGTGCAAAATGTAACACCTCTTCTCTTCCATTTCATTCTGAATAAATGGCATGCTTTGATTGCTTGATTCTAATCATGGGAGTTATCCCACCAAGTCACAATTATGCTTATTAAGTAATACATGCCTTCTTAATTACCCATGCTCTCAAGCATTAATGTTTAAATAACAAAAGCCCATATTCTGGCTTATTTTTCTGACTTATAGCTCCTATTACAGCAATGCTCCTGTTTCTTTTCTGCAATGTTTGCATTCACATTAAATCCTTATTTCAGTTTTTTTCTTTAACTCCCCGGGATTCAGTTCTTCTCAAGCTTGCCATGCTTTGACCAAACAGCTTAATTATTGTCATGGGAACTGGGTCAGTTAAGAAATTCTAAACATTATCAAGAATAATGGCCTCAGTTTGGATTTTGAAACACTGCTTCTAATACCGTGGAGAAAAAAAAACATTCAGTAACTTGTTCTGAAATTTGCCTTCAAGGAAAGAGGACAGAATATAAGAAAACACCTACGCCTAGAGTCTACCAATATCCTGTATATTATTGATGGGAAATAAAAATGGTTCAGCTTGCATCTCCTTTTCAGGAGTGGAGGCCACTGGACAAGTCCCTGCCATTTTCTTGGCAAGATTTTAGAAGTGGTTGACCCATGCCATCTTCCTAGGTCTGAGTAGGAATTAGTGGGTAAAGGTTATGCAATTAAATCAATGCCTAAGGCTGGAGTAGAATTTATGGCCTCCTAATTTTTAGTCTGATGCTCTAACCATGATACCAAAAAATTGCATTTTCCCATTCAGTTTGCATGTGAGAACAGAGCTCTGATTAAGGCAGTCATACCTGACTGCAAACTCTGCATAATCCTTTAGATGGCAGCAAAGAGTTGGACTATTACGTATCTCCTACTGCCATTTAATGGCCATTTGGATTTTTTTTCCACCCAGATATGGGAGCTCTAAAATTGGAAAATGAATTTCAAAATAAGGTTTAAAACTTAAAAGATGCAGTGAAAAGTAAGATTTAAAATGTCTTCCAAAGAGTAGTCCTAAATACATGTATTGGTAAATTTGCATTCAAAAACCTAGACAGATTTTTATGCTGGGTTAGTTAGTTTGAAAAAGTCAGAAACTTGTGCCAAAAGTAATAAAACCAAATTTAATATTGAATAATGGAAAACCGAGCAAAATCAGAATGGGTAGATCCATTCATTCCTAACAGCGGGTAAATTTAATAAATGTGAAAATGAGTAAAAGACAGAATAGATAATCAAGTAGCTTCACTCCCAAGTTGCCATCCATCAGCTGCAGACCATGGCTATGCCAAAAGGAGGAGAGGATACCCACAAAGAAGCTGCTAGGAAAGTTCAAAGAAAAACAAAGTTACTTAAAGTCAATTAAAACTTGACAGAGAAAAAAGGGATAAAAGGGAAAACAAGAACACAGCATTAGTATAGATCAAAGCTACTGAATGGAACAAGAAAGGCTTTTCCAATAATCACAGGAAAGAAGTTTCATCAGCTTTAAATGAGAGCTTCTGGAGTTTGTGAAATATCTGCACTCCATATTTATAAAAGATATAAGCGTGATTAGGAAAGAACAAAAGCTTTGATAGTTTGGCTGATAATAATATAGGAGTGGCAGCCATGTTTTAAAAGAAATCAATAAATCAATGGTATTGATCTTTAATGTTGAAAAACAGGGAAAACGTTTTCTATAATAACCATATGATACCATGTGCTCCCTAGATCTAAATAAGTAAACACTGTGTGTGTGTGTGTGTGTGTGTGTGTGTGTGTGTGTGTGTGTGTGTGTGAGAGAGAGAGAGAGAGAGAGAGAGAGAGATGGTTTTAAAAAGACAGTAAATGTTTGCAGTTATGTTCAAGATTAACATCTAAGGGATTTTGTTTAAGAAATATTTTGGGATCTACCTCATCATTAAATAGGTCAAAATATCATAGACACATGGAAGGGAGCTTGGAGGTCTTCTAGTCCAACCCCTGCCCAAACAGGAGACCTTATACCATCCCAATTAAATGGTTGTCCAATCTTTTCTTGAAAACCTCCAACAATGTGGAACATCCACAACACTTCTCATATGTAAATAGGTGATTACATGCTATAACAAAGTCAGTAATGCTATTGTGACCTATTGTGCTGTCACGTATTTCATAAACACACATGAAAAATAAAAATAAACCAGTCTGCTGATTTGCAAGTTAACAAAGAAGCAAACCTTAACTTACCAATAAGAGACACAAAGCCCTTTCACATTTTCACCCCTTGTGAAACTCATTCCTATTTCTTGTAATAAAAAATGCCAAATTAATTAACACAATTATCGTATTTTTCAATGAAGGGCCATCAAAATAAAGCCATGTTTTCTCAAAGTTTTGTTTTAGTATTTTAAGTAGGAAAATGGGTACCTTAAGGTTCTGACTTTATTCTATTAGGACAGGTTATAAATATTATAAATACATAAAGACATACATACACTTCAATTCTTTATCTCACCCTAAAGTCACACTTGGCATATAAATTACTAAATGCTACCACACAGATGCTAGATGCCTATCATGCCTACCTAAAACTAACTTCAATGACTGGAATCTATGAAGAAAAAAATACCTCACAAAATATGACTAACACTTCTTTGCCTGGAATGCATATCGTCCTATATCAAATTCTTAACTCATTTCAAGAGCTGAGAATGCCAGGTGCTAGGTCATCACACAGGTAAGCAATGGAGTTTTCAAATTTAATCTCTATTGATCCTTTACCATATCTGAATACAATCTTCTTATATTATTAATATTCATTAGTAATACTATAATATTTTCCATCACTCCCCAGAGTGAGGAATGTGTCTCCCATACACAGGAAAAACATTCATCCTTTCTTCCAGCTAAGACTGCAGACGCTGGCCAAAGTCTGCTGTGTACCTTTTGCCTTGCAGATACCTAGTTTGAATGCAGCAATGCAAAGGGTGATTTCTAACAATCTCCAATTTAAAAAGGGTTTTTCAGGTAGCTGCTGCTGGTTGTTTAGGTGTCTTTCCCTCTCTCCTTTTGTCCCTCACCCCTTACTCTTCTTAGGCTGCTGTCCCAGAAGTACAAGATCCATCCAGCTTTTCTTTTCATGAAACTTGGATGCAAGTCCACCCCATAACCAGCAGCAATGTATAGAATTCCTTCTTCTTGCTGTTTTCTCCATGGGATTATGCTCTGGACCATGGGTATCAAACTCGCAACATCACGTGACGTGTCATGACATATCACGACTTTTTCTCCATTGCCGGCAATCAGGTGGGCACGGTTTTGGCAGGAAGCATCCGGCCCATGGACCGGCAGTTTGACACCCCTGCTCTAGACAGGTTCCTGTATCTTTGCAGGCTCCATGAAAAATAGTTAGGCAATAAGTGAAGATATTCCTAACAAGGAATTGGGGCCATTGGAAACAATGTATTTGCTATCCTTTGGTTTGTCAAGCCACAGAAGTTCTGCTGGAGAGATTAATTAGCAACCTCACACATGTGCCTGCCTATCCATTTCAAATTCTCCATCCCATTGTGTTCAACAAAAGCTCTGATTTTATCACATGTGTTGTTTTTTTGTTGCTAGATTGGAGTACATAAGGATCAGTGTGACACATCCTAGCTGAGCCTGGAATAAATTGGCCCCCAAATAATATTGTGAGATAGGAGAGCGTTTCCTCAACCATTTCCCTGCCCTACGGATGGGAGTAAACAAGGAGAACAAATTTTGGTGTCAGGAAAGAGGCGGCAATCTTGTGGAAGGGATGCTGAGATAATTAGCTCATAGATAACATGAATTCATGGAGAGGCTTTTCAGTGTTTCTTAGCTTTAAATGTGTTACTTCCTGTATGAAGACATGAAGCAATTCCATTGAGCTAAGGTTATTTCTGCTGGTAGTTCATGCTCATAGCGTCAGTGACTTGGCTCAGCATGAAATTAGCATCTATCCCAGTTTCAAAAATCCATTTTCAATTCTGGTATGTGTGTGTATGTGTTTGTGTGTGTGTGTGTGTGTGTGTATGTGTGTGTGTGCATACATGTATATGTACAGGAGAAAGAGAGAGATTTAGGGAAGAGCCTGAGACAATTCACAGATATAATATGTTCAGAGACATTATCCCCACTACAAATGATGACTGAGATACAGTTTATTTTTTTTTTTTTTTTTTTTTTTATTGAAATTTTTCAAAAGTTTTACAAATAAAAATCCACCCCCCCCTCCCCAACCACCCCACCCCCCCCCGACTTCCCAGAACTGAATATAGGATTATTTAACAAATATTTTAAAAATAACATTTGCAATTTATAAAATAATTAATAATAATAATAAAAATCACAGTAATAATATATATAGAAATAATATACATAACATAAACTTTAAAATGAATAATATATACTAAAAAAGAAAAAAAATAAAAAATAAAAAGAGAAGAGAGAGAGAGAAAGAAGAAAGAAGAAAGTAGACGAAAAATAAAGCATATATATATATAAAAAAAAAAAAATATATGAATAATAATACATTAAAAATGTATATATATAAAAAAGAAAAAGAAGAAAGAAAGAAAGAAAAAACAATCATTACAAATTATAAAAAGGCTAAATAATATTTTTCCATATCCAAATTATGTTGTATAAAATTTATCCATTTTTCCCATACCGCAAAAAATTTTTCTTGAGATTGCTCCTTTAAGAAAGCCGAAATCTTTGCCATTTCTGCCAAATACGAAACTTTATGAAACCATTCTTGTAAAGTAGGCAAAGATTCCTTCTTCCAATATTGTCCTATTAACAACCTAGCGGCTGTAATCAAATTTAACATCAATATAACCTCCTTAGCATCACAGTCAATAACAATACCTAATAAAAATAATTGCGGAGTAAATTTTACCCTTCTTTTAAAAATTCTTTGAATATTCCACCATATCTTAATCCAAAAAGCTTTTATATGCTTACACGTCCACCAAATATGGTAATAGGTAGCATCCAAATATCCACATCTCCAGCATTTCGGCTGTAGATTAGGGTACATAATGGACATTTTCTTTGGGTCAAGGTGCCATCTATAAAACATCTTATAAAAATTCTCTCTTAAATTTTGCGCTTGTGTGAATTTAACATTTCTTATCCAAATAAGTTCCCAAGTATCCATTGAAATCGTTTCACCAATATTCTGTGCCCATTTAATCATACAATCTTTAACTAGTTCAAGTTCTGAATCTAATTCCACTAAAACCCCATAAACTCTCTTAATATGGGTTGGCCTTTGATCTCTTACTTGTTTTAAAAAAATTCCATCTTCTCTAAGCCAGCCCATTTTACAATCCATCTTCCATCTATCCACTATTTGTCTATATTGGAACCATGAATAAGTTAAGTTTTCATGTGTTAATTCTTCCAAAGATTTTAACTGCCAGTCTTGGCCATCCCATCTTAATAACTGTACGTAAGAGACCTTGTCCATATTTACCCCTTTCCTTATACCTTCTATGGCATGCCGAGGTATAGCCCATAATGGTATTTTGAAGTCACTTTTATAATACTTTCTCCACACTCTTAGCAAAGAGTTTCTTATAATATGAGACTTAAAAACCCAATCCACTTTTTTATTAAATATTAAATAGGCATGCCATCCAAAAAATAGGTCCCAGCCTTCCAAATGAAGTATTTCTGTATTTGTTAAATTCACCCAATCGCTAATCAATGTCAATACTACAGCATCATAATACAATTTCATATTTGGTACCTTGAGTCCACCTCTCTCACGAAAATCTTGCATTATTTTAAGTTTCACCCTTGGTTTTTTCCCTGCCCAAACAAATTTATTAATACCTTTTTGCCATTCATCTAAATTACGTTCGTTCTTTAAGATAGGTAACATTTGAAACAAAAAAATAAACTTTGGCAGGACATTCATTTTAATAACTGCAATTCTGCCCATAAGGGATAACTGTAAATTATTCCAGTTTTTTAAATCCTTCTGTACCTCCATCCACAGCTTTTCATAATTATTTTTATACAATTTTACATTAGAAGCAGATAATGTAACCCCCAAATATTTTACCTTATCAACAATTTCAAAGTCTGTTAAGTTAACTAGAGCCTGTTTATCACCATTAGTCATGTTTTTAGCTAATATTTTGGTCTTATTATTATTAATTTTAAAGCCAGAAACACGTCCATATTGTTGAATCAATTGTAATAATTTCACCACCGAAGAAACAGGTTGAGACAAAGTAACAACCAAGTCATCTGCAAAGGCTCTTAATTTATATTCTTTTTTATTAATTTCTATTCCTTTTATTTCTTGAGACTCCCGAATTTTAATCAACAAAATTTCCAGTGTTAAAACAAACAATAACGGAGACAACGGGCATCCCTGTCTTGTTCCTTTTTCTATTACAAAAGCCTCTGACAAACCCCCATTTACAATAATTTGAGCAGTCTGTTTTTGATATATATTGGATAATACTTGTAATATATTTTGTCCAAAATTCATCTCCTTGATTAAACACAGCATAAACTGCCAATTCACTTGATCAAAGGCTTTTTCAGCATCCAAAAATATCAAGCCTGCAGAGACTTGGTTATTCTTTTCTAAATACTCTAATAAATTAATAATTTGTCTAACGTTATTCTTCATATACCTTCCAGTTATAAAACCCGATTGATCCCTATGTATAAACTGCTGCAAGATCCCCATAAGCCTGTTAGCTAAAATTTTTGCAAAAATTTTATAATCCACATTTAAAAGAGATATAGGCCTATAATTTTTAGGCAAAGTAAGATCTTGACTATCTTTTGGAATCAATGATATAAATGCATTACGCCAGGATGGAGGGATCTCTAACCCCTGTAATAAATTATTAAACAGTTCACACAACGGTTGGATCATCTCTTCTACTAAAGCTTTATAATAAATAGATGTCAACCCATCCGTACCCGGCGCTTTGCCCAATTTCAATTGTTTAATAGCTGTAACAATTTCTTCCTTAGTAATTAAACCGTTAATCTTTTTTTCCTGATCTTCTGTTAATTTAGGAAAGTTGACTTTGCCTAAATAATTATTTATATCTGTAATTTGAATATTGGTACCCTTATATAATTTTTGATAGTATTCTAAAAAAGATTTCTTAATCAATTCTTTCTGATAAACCAATTTACCATTATAATTTATTTTATCTATATTCCTCTGTTTCTGTTTTTTTCTTAACTGATAAGCCAACCATCTCCCTGGTTTATTAGCATTACAAAATGTATTTTGTTTCATAAATAGCAAATTAGTTGCAGCTTGATCAGCCATCAGCATGTTAAATTGTGTTTTTAACAATTTTAAAGCTCCTTTAATCTTTTCATCTAAGGGATTTGAAATTAAAAGTTTCTCTTTTAATTTAATCTCCTCTTCCAAGTCTTTCCGTTTCTGAATCTGTTTCTGTCTATGCAAATTATTCATTTTTATCAAAATACCACGCATAAAAGCTTTACTTGCATCCCAGACCATTGACATTGATGTTCCCTTGTTCATATTTAAAGTAAAATATTCCTTTAAACATTCCTTTAATTTATGAACATTTTTTTCTTGTTTAAATAAATTCTCATTCACCCTCCAGGATCTCCTATCTTCCTTCTCTACAAACAGTTCCATCCAAACTGGACTATGATCGGACAATGTCCTAGGAAAAATTTTTACATTCTTCACCCTGTTGTATAAATCTGTTGTGATCAAAAAGAAATCAATTCTTGAGAAAGATTGGTGTCTATCTGAGAAAAACGTAAAATCCTTTTCTTCTTGATTACGTTCACGCCAATAGTCTCTCAATTCCCAATCTTCTTTCATGTCAAAAAAGGCTTTAGGTAATTTAGCCTGTTTAAAAAAGGTAGAAGAGCCTTTTTTGTCCATTTGTATATCTAAGACACCATTCCAGTCTCCCATTAAAATCACGGATCTATAGTCCAACAAAGTTATTTTCTGATGTAGTAACCTATAAAATTGCTCCTGTTGCTGGTTTGGTGCATACAACCCCACAATAAGAATTTTCTTGCCATATAAACCAAGTTCAAGCATAACATATCTTCCATAAGGATCTGATTCTAACAAGGTAAGCAGATAAATTCTGTTTAACATAGATTACCACACCCCCTTTCTTCCCAGGGGCGGGAGATACAAAATGAGATCCCAAGCGAGGATTATTTAAATATTTTTGATCTTTAGCTGTAATATGAGTTTCTTGCAAGCAAATAATATCATTGTTATGTTGTTTCAAATAGTGGTAAATTTTTTTTCTCTTTTGAGGAATGTTTAATCCATTAACATTCCAGGACAGGAGCTTTGCCATCTCCCTTGGCCTTCAGCCTGGAGAAGATCCGCTCAAATTCTGCTGCTGATGAATATGTAGCAGAGCTTTTGGGTCTTGCTCCTCCCACCGGCACTGAAGCAATTTGCTGAGTAGATTCTTCAATTTCTTTTTCTTTTTCTTTTTTCTGTTGTTCTTTTTCTTTACGTTTATGTGCTGCACGGGTCATTCTCTGTTCTTTAACCTCTGGTTGAGACATCCATACCACCTGTCCAGCAGTCATCATCCCTGTACCTTCAGATTTCTGTTCCATCTCTTTGTCACTCAAGACTTTATGCATCATGGGCAAAGGAGAGCCTGCTCCCAGGACCGTTTTATAAAATTCCTTAGCTTTAGCAACTGTATTAAGTCTATAACGTGTCCCCGCATGGCTCAAAACAATGCCCATCGGAATCTCCCATCTAAATGGCATTTGTCTTGCTTTAAGTTCATTTACTAAAAAAGCAAAATCTTTTCTGCTTCTTAAAATTTTAGGTGGAATTTCCTTTAAAATAATAATATCTTGGGCAGCAATCTGAAATCTTTTATTATAAAAAGTTTGTAGAATCTGATTTCGCAAAGACTTCTTAGCAAAATATATCACCACATCTCTAGGCAAATTCCTCTGTTTTGCAATCCAAGAATTAACTCTATAAATTCTTTCCACATCCCCACGTAACTCTTCTTTATCAATATTCAAAATAACAGCCAAGTCATTAATCACCATTTCCATCAAATCTTGAGTTTTATCTTCTTTCAGACCCCTTATTCTCAAAGCATATTCCATCTGTCTATACTGGAACATAAGAATATCATCTTGTGAAGTCTCCACTTTTTTCTCCATATCTTGAAATTTATAATCCAAAAGTTCAACTGTTTCTTCAATTTCCTCTACTCTGGAGTCCAGCTTCACAACCACTGAGGCCATTCCAGATAGAGCTAGAAGTATATCATCCCTCAAAATAGCATTATTCTGTTCTAAAAGCTCCTTCATCTCTTTCTTCATTTCCTCCTTAGTTTCAGATTTATTCTGATCCAAAAGTTGTTTCATTTCCTCCCTAAACTGTGAGACAGCACTTACCATTATTTCTTTAATGTCTTGTGCTGATGTGCCAGATGGGGGAGGTGAAGGTGGAGTAGATTTAGGTTGCTGCACTGAGGGTATTATTTTAAGTTGTTGTTGCACAGTAGAAGTAGCAGGAGAAGAAGTTACTTTAGAAGCTGCAGTAGCTGGTTGTCGTTTTGAAGCCATTTTAATTTATCTTCCTTTCTTCTTAAAAATACCAATAAAAATAAGTAATCCAAAAAAAAATTAAAAATAAGATAAAATAGAATAAGATAAGATCAATCTAAAAGTCCCCAAAAATAAAAAAGTAAAAAAAGTAAAAAAAAAGCAATATTAAACAACAATTCAGCCGATCCGTCTTTTAAAGGAAAAAAAAACTTTCAAAACGCCATTTTACTTTCACTCTCACTTTTCCGCCCAAAAAAAAAAGAGAAAGCTCAAAAAAATAAAAAAAAAATCAGCAGATACTAAATAAACTAAATAAACTAAAAAAAATAAAATAAAGCTAAACTATAAATAAAATCCTTTAAACAGTTCTGTCCGGTTTAAGATTACTCACGGTTTCTTTAAGTACGGAGATGGTAGCGGCGTCTCGCTTTGTTTCCGAAGAAACAAAGACAGCTGAGAGGCGGAGAAGGCAATGAACTCCGAGGGAACCCTCTTTCTACCCCCCTAAAAATAAAAATCCAGGGAGAGTTAAGAGGTTCTACCTCTATTCATGCGATCTCTACCCCTTCCCTTCGCCCGGGAAGGGGATTGCGAGCCGCGGGCCAGCTGATAAACGCTGTGCTCCGCGGATCTGACACCTTCTCAGGAGGACGGCTACAAAGTAGCCGCCATCTCCACCGCTTTGACCACCGGAAGTCGACTGAGATACAGTTTATTAACATTGGCAAGAGATTGATTCTTACTCCTTGCATTTATCCCCATCTATGACAACCACAAAAAAGTCTCCTTTTAATTTCAAACTATATTAAAATGTGCATAAAAGTGGAAAACATGATTCAGCAAAGTATTCTGGTTAGTTGAAAATAAATAGCTAACTACTAATAATGCCTCACAACAGCCAGTTTGGTGGAATGGTTAAGAAGGCATCATGACAGAAACGGGGGCTATTAGTTCTAATCCTGCCTTAGGCACAAAGCCAGCTGAGTGATCTTGGGCCAATCACTCTCACACAGCCCTAGGAAATAGTCACTGGCAAACTATTTTTTGAAAAACGTTGCCAAGAATGCCTCAGGGAATCTGAGTCTGAGATTTGGACACAAATGAATGCAAAAAAAAAAAAAAAAAAAGTCTCGCTCATCTATTTTCCTTTTCATTACAAAAATATCCAGGGAATACCATGATATTTGGCAAACTTAGTAAATTGAAGATGCATTCCCAAAGAGGACATATTATGTCATTCCAGAAAAAGGACATATTATTCCAATATTTTTTTAAAAAATTACATGGAGACTTCGTCAATCTTGACCTGAAGAAAATTTCACCTTTCTTTCTTACAGTTGGATTCAAAATGTAATTGTTCACACTGAAGAATGCATTAGGGAAATTTATGAAACAAAATTCATTATTAGGATAATTTATTCTTTTTTTAAAAAAAAAATCTCAGAATCTGTATTAACCACCTTATAAATTGCCTAAAGAAATTATAGATGTTAAGGAAAGTTGTAACTTTTCCTGCAGCTTTTTTGCCATTTTTAAAGATTATTTATGTGAAAAAAATCTATAATTAAAGAAACAATGGATGGTAACTAATCAAGGAGAGAAACAACCTAGAATTATGGAGAAACCTTCTAATAGTGACAACAATTAACCAGTGGAACAGCTTGCCATCAGAAGTTGTAGGACTTCATCACTGGAGGTTTTTAAAAAGAGACAGGATAGTCACTTGTCTGAAATGGTATGGGGGCTCCTGCTTGAGCAAAGGGTTGGACTAAAAGACCACCAAGGTCCCTTCCAGCTCTATTCTGATTCTGATATTGATCTAGATATTCATATAATGAAGTCAACATCAGAGCTTCTAAAATATTTGCTTTTCATTTTCATCCTTTCTCATTTCCAAGTGAAGAATTATATATGGCCATAGAATGCAATGAGGCACTTTGCTAAAAGTCTCCAAGCTGAATGCAAACTTCTAACATACTTAGAAACATAGAGGGCAATATCCAATTACATTGAAACTGCTCTATTTTCATTTTCTTTAGGAGGTTACTATTCCATCTATGGACAAGATATATGTGATTAGTAATGGTGCTCAATTATTAAACGGAAAAGCAAGACTTTGGGGAAAAGAAATGTTCTCCATGGTGTCACTGCTTCTTACTTTAAAGATATATTTATTTAGTTTAGTTTTCTAAGCCACTGCAGTCATGTGATCCTAGGCAATACATAAAAGAAATGAACAGCATCAACAAAATACAAACAATATAAAAATTAAGAACAACTAACATACATCAATACAAACATATATCCTCAGGATAAGCACTGACTTATCATGACAGCAAAAATAACATCAAGGCTAATGTAGCTTCTTTTGGGGAGGCTCTTCTATAACATAGGCAAGATATACTTATTTTACAAACTATACATTTCAGGAACTTATTACCTCTTCGTTATTTCTTCACTTAGCAGAAAAAAAGGCATATATTGGGGGCAATAATTCCAGGGAAATTACAGTAGTCTTTGATAACACTGTATTAATTAGAATGTCTTCTCCAACTCTTTTGTTGCATAACAAAAGAAAAATGAATCTCCATGCCTGCTAAATGTAATAATTGTTTGTTCTAATCTTAAATATATTGTGTGGAAGTAATTTATATCTGTTAATCAATACACATTGCCGTATTAGTGTGTTAGAGGGGGATTTCACAACTTCTTGTCTACTATGTTTTAAGCAAGTTGGGTCCTTGTTCTACCTGCAATTTGTGATGTTGTTCTAAAATAAATCTCTGCATGTTGGGAAATTTTTTCAAATCAGTGAGCATGAACTTGGGACTCTTATCTTCTGGTTGAATTTGAAACATCTTAATATTATTAAGGAACAGAGTATTACAACAGGAGTGCAGTAATGAGTGGAACAATAATAGTTTGTGTGATAAGACCTCTTACAAAGAAATGTGTGATATGCCCCTGTTTCTTGGTGTTGATTTTATGTTAAATGGAACTGCATGGGTGTACAGCTTAATATGTAATGATGTCCAAGTTAATTGGTCTTCATTTAATTCCTTCCACTATTTCTCAAACAGTATGGTGTTCCAAATCAAACTGTATCCTTGTTTTAGATAAAATTGAAGATGAATTGGAAATGACAACAGTATGTTATCGACCAGAAGGATTAGAACAACTTGAGGCACAAACCAATTTCACAAAGAAGGAACTTCAAGTGCTTTACAGAGGATTCAAAAATGTAAGATGGTAAAATGTACTTATTATGAACTGATCAGTAAATCAGAACAGGAGAAAAGGTTTTTCTTAAGTCATTCTTTAGATCTAAGATCAGACAGATAAAAGGCTATAGTGCTTATTTTTAATGTCATAAAGATACATTCAAAAGGATGCCAGGCTGAAAACATGCAGCTCACCTGTTAAATGTAGCCTGTGTTGTAGTTTTCTCACGTGCGAAATGGATGAGTTAATAGCTCTGTAACCTGGCAATTTCAGCTAAGCATTGTTTCTTCATTGTGTCAAATTAGATTTGGGACAGTCCATTATTGCTTTTGGATATCCTGGAAATATTTTGTATTTCCCAATTGTGGTCATATCCCATTCAGTTCATATCTTTTTTAAAAAAATCCTCACATTTAAAATTAATTGCTGAGGAGTTAGACATATCTGTTCCAATTGTTTGTCAATAATAGAATGAATTACTTACCAAAATAAGTATTTGTAAGCTCTGATTTTCCCTGAAGTTCTCTTTTCCTTTCATAGTATTATGAAGCTGCTTTTTTTCTTGGGAGGTGGGCGGTAGATGGCACAATGTGACTATTTCAAAGATAAAATATTAAATTTCTCCTTCCTTCCTTCCTTCCTTCCTTCCTTCCTTCCTTCCTTCCTTCCTTCCTTCCTTTCCCAAATCCTACTTTCCATTATTAATTAATGTGAGTCTTTTTAATATGCAGCTTGAGCAGTGAGCTATCGCTCTCCATAGTGATAGCTTACTGTTCAAGCTGCATATTTAAAAGACTCACACTAATTAATAACTTGATTCTGCCACAATTTTTCAAAATATATTCAGAAGGTATCATTGTATGGCTTTCACTGTGTATATTATTAATGTAGTGGATTCAAATGGAGAGAGCCAGATTAAGGAACAATAAAATGCATATATATGTTGTAATTTATCTTAGTCTAAAATTCTACAGTTTGGGGAGCTATAACTGTGCTCAATAGCGCAAGACTGTTGAGATTGCAAAGAAACATATGACTAGCAGATAAAATTTCTACTTCAGCAATGAATCATAAGTATCATTCATGAAATATATTAATTTCATAAAAAGCAAAATGTTTCATAGCATTAGTTTTTGATAAGATGTGTGGTAGTAAAGTCTTTGCTTCATTATTCATCCTGATTCCAATATTTCTAAGGGAGATGTATTTTGCTATGTTTCATCTCAATCAATTTGCCAAAGCTTTTCAGTGTCAGGATAGATCCAGATCTTTGTGTACAGCAAACCAGTTACATACTTATACAATTCAACATATTTAAATAGAAATTGGCCAGAAAATTGCTTTTATTTGCTAGAACAGAATTTGACAACTTGAATGAATATCTGCATGTATTAGATAGATTATTATTGAACTATTATTATCTTTAAGAAATCAGCAATGTTCATGTAACAAAAAATGTAAAACTTAGAGTGTCCTTGGCCAGGGCTGGATTAAGACCAACTGATGCCCTAAGCACAGCACACAGTGGTATCCCCCAATCCTTCCATTGCTTAAATGACAAGCCATTAAGATCCATTAAGGGCTGAAAACTAAAGCTGAGTGTGTCAATGAAAGAATTAAGGACATGATAGCTAAGGGTGCCCCCTCATCTTCTCTTAGTTCCTCATGATTTTTACATGCCATCAGTTCATTTCCAACTCCAAGCAACCCCATGAATAGATTTTCTCCTTGATGATCTGTCCCTAACCTGTTCCTTCAGCATTTCCAATGGTGTACTCATTGCCGCTGTAACTGAGTCCATCCAACTTAGTGTTGAACATCCTCTTCTCTTTCCTTCCACCTTTCCCAGTAATTATAGCCTTCTCCAGAGAGCTAGATACTTATATCTATAAGTATCTTATCTTTATAAGATACTTATAAAAGAGCCGAGGTGGTGCAGCAGTTAGAGTGCAGTACTGCAGGCCACTTTAGCTGACTGTGTTCAGCAGGTCAGCGGTTCAAATCTCACCGGCTCAAGGTTGACTCAGCCTTCCATCCTTCCGAGGTAGGTAAAATGAGGACCCAGATTGTTGGGGGCAATGTAAATATATATATATATATATACATTGCTTACTGGTGTACACCGCTTAGAGAGTGCTTGCACCTAAAGCGGTATATAAGTCTCACAAATAAATAAATAATAAATAAATATAATATGTGAGAAATAGACTAGACTAGACTAGACTAGACTAGACTAGACTAGACTAGACTAGACTAGAATAGAATAGAATAGAATAGAATAGAATAGAATAGAAGCTGGAAGGGTCCTTGGAGGTCTTCTAGTCCAGCCCCTTGCTCGAGCAAGAGAATCTATACCATTTCAGACAAGTGACTGTCTAGTCTCTTCTTAAACATCTCCAGTGATGGAGCACCCATGATTTCTGGAGGCAAGCTGTTCCACTGGTTAATTGTCCTCACTGTTAGGAAGTTTCTCCTTAATTCCAGGTTGCTTCTCTCTTTGATCAGTTTCCAACCATTGTGTCTTGTCCTGCCCTCTCGTGCTTTGGAGAATACTTTGACCCCCTCTTCTTTGTGGCAGCCCCTCAAATACTGGAATACTGCTATCATGTCACCCCTGTTTCTTCTTTTCTTTAAACTAGCCAAACCCAAGTCCTGCAGCCATTCTTCATATATTTTAGTCTGCAGGCCTTGGATCATCTTAGTTGCTCTTCTCTGAACTTTTTCCAAGGTCTCAACATCTTTTTTGTAGGATGGTGACCAAAATTGGCTTCAGTATTCCAGGTGTGGTCTTACTAGGGTTTTATAAAGCGGTACTAATACTTCGCGTGATTTTGATTCTATGCTTCTGTTTATACAACCCAGGATTGTGTTAGTTTTTTTGGCTGTTGTTGCACAATGCTGGCTCATTGCCAAGTGATCATCCACTTGAGCCTCAAATGAGAATCCTAGATTGATTGGTGCCCTAAGTATATATTTATCATTGTGAGGAAAACCCTAACTAAAAGCAAAACCAAGGTATTTGAGAAATAGAAACAATGAAGTATACTTATAAATACTTACTGGCAGACTGCAAAAGAGAGCCCTGAGCAAGCCCAATCCTCAGACAGTGCCATTTCCTCTGGAGTGCTTTGATTGACTGTACTGCTAACTTTTCACACCTTTCTGATGGTATCAACACATACCATAATCATTGGTGTCTATTTGCTTTCTGCTGACCATTTCCACCCCAGAGTCACAGCACTGGGTGTTAGGTTATGCGTTTACTTCTACCAAAAGCCATGATACGTTTTTATACATTTACTATAATGTGGAATGCTCCATACTGTTGTGTTATTTGTCCTTGGCCTCTCCGGTTGGAGGAAGATATTTAGTAAGCATAAGAGGCAAACATTTAGGTACAGATACAATCCAAGTGCCTCCTGGTAGCTGGAGAAAGGCACCGTTTATCTTCCAAAAATGACTATAGCAAGGACAATATATCAAGCACTGGGTAGAGCACAGTTGAAAATTAAAAAACTAAGTCTCAAATATGCAAGTCTGGGCTGTCCTGGAATGTTGGAAGCTGTGTTGGGTGTGTTCATGTAAGTGTTACTGAAAGTGGGAATCCCGTCTGATAAAAAGTGATGAAGCAAGTTTTATTCCTGCTGTCAACAATAAGGAGAAATATTCAGGGGAATATCTGATAGTGTCAGGGAAAACCTGGTCTAGCTAACTACATTTTTGGAAATTCAAATCCACTGACGTTCTCTCTTATTAATACCTTATGACATACTTACTCCAAGAAGATGATAGATTTATTTATTTGTTATATTTTTATCCTGCCTTTATTTCTTTGGAAATCAAGAATTAATATTATATTCCATACTCCATATATACCATTCTGCCTGCTCTTTGTCTGAGACAGTGCTAATCTGAGTTCACTTGTATCTGCCTTTTGTCCTAGCTGCACATGCACAGAGGACAGTCAACAGCATGGACTCTGTGTTTGTGCAGCTAGGACAAAAGGCAGAGGACAGTCAACAGCATGGGCTCGGTGCATGTGCAGCTAGGACAAAAGGCAGATACAAGTGAACTCAGATTAGCACAGTCTCAGACAAAGAGCAGGCAGAATGGTATATATGGAGTATGGAGTATAATATTAAATCTTGATTTCCAAAGTAATAAAGGCAGGATAAAAATATAACAAACAAATAAATCTATCATCTCCCTGGAGTCAGTATGTCATAAGGTATTAATAAGACAGAACATTGGTGGATTTGAATTTTCAAAACTTTTAATATTAGTTTGCTCTTGGCAGAGACCTTAAATTCTGGAAACTCTGAGCATAGCTGACACGATCATTTCTGATTTCAGTATCAGGCTGATATGAATTATCCTGGCTATGCCCAATTTTTGTCTATACAACTGAGCACTTTTCTATGTCTCCACATGGATTAGGAAGGCAAGACTCTAATTCAAGGTGTGAGTCACAAGGGCCAAGAATATTGAGGACCTATATCAACTCATAACATGGTTGTTAGTGTTGAGAGTGCTTGACTGATTTACCCTGGTCTTCATTGAAGGCTCACTCTTCCTTGCATTGAAATGCAGAAGATCTTGATATGTAGGTTATTTATCAAAATGTGTTTACAAAAAAAAGTGATTATATGTTGGTATAATGTTGCATAGTATAAAAATGCACTGATATATTTTTTAAATGACACTTTTGCAGAGAAACTCAAGAAAATTTAAGCTAGTTTCTGAATATGTAAGAAAAAAGAATTAAAAAGTAACTTGTTATTTTCTCATAAAGTTTCATATCCTAACTGTGAAAATTCTCAATTTATAGAATCGTAAAAGAGCATCGGAATACCCCAATTATTCCTGATATGCACAAATGTCTACTTATATAGTTTAAAGGATTGTGCATAATTAACCAGACAGAATATTCATCAAAATCCTTAATGAACTAGTTTTGTCATAGTTAGGTTGCTCCAACAGAAATTACATTAAGGGGCATACCTGCTTGATTTCCCAAGGAATAAGTCTGAAATTTAGCTGTATTAAGTTATTCTCTCTATTGCTAATGAGATCTCTTGAGCATTCTCGTGAAACAAAATTGTGACCATTTAAGTATAAATGAATTGGAACTAGTAGATGCATTTGAAAGCATACTATATTTTACATAGAAATACCAAACAAGTTGGTAGGCACTCTGACACCAGATCATCTATATGTCTGTTTAGTCTAATTTTTTTGGAGGCTGACTGTTGAGGGACTGCTTCAATGTCCTCGGTTTCCTTTTTTAAAATAGTTCTTTATTTGTAAATCAGAACTGAATGGAGTAGTCCTTGAAACTGATAATAGGTCCACATAAAGTCAAATGTAACATTTAATAAGTTCAAGTGCACAGCAATAGCAATAGCACTTAGACTTATATATCCATTCATTGTGCTTTACAGCCCTCTCTAAACAGTTTACAGAGTCAGCAGATTGCCCCCCCCCTCCAAAAATCTGGGCCCTCATTTTACCAATCTCAGAAGGATGGAAGGTTGAATTGACCTTGAGGTGGTCAGGACTGAACTGCTGGCAGTTGGCAGAATTAGCCTGCAATACTGCATTCTAACCAGTGGTGGGATTCAGCCAGTTCGCACCACTTTGGCAGAACCAGTAGCTAATTTTTTGTTGCCCAGACCCAGAATGGACTTCCGGAAGAGGCATCCGCACAGAGAACCGGTTGTTCCATATTTGAATCCCACACTGATTCTAACCACTGTGCCACCATGGCTCAGTAGGGCATGTTTTTCTTAGAGGGTGGTCTTAGGACCCCTTCCAGGCCCTCTGAGGGGTCCACAAATCAATATTATTTACCAGGCTAAGCTAAATAATAGTTTAATATTAAAATCCCAATAAACAACTGAGAGAAATGGTAATGGCAGCGAATGCATCAATTTAAATTTTTACTATGGTAAATATTGAAAGATATAATTATATGAACAAAGCCTCCTTGGGGATTCTCCATAATTTTGAAAAGTGGGGGAAAGCCCTGAGAGAAAAATGTTTTAAGAAATGTCTTTAGTACTTAGACTTATATACCGCTTCACAGTTCTTTTCAGCCTTCTCTAAGCAGTTTATAGAGTCAGCATATAGCCCCCTACAATCTAGGTTCTCATTTTACCCACCTCAGAAGGACGGAAGGTGGAGTCGACCTGCTTCAAGCATAGAATTTTATAAGACTTCCAGACTTATAACCATTTTCTGCATGTAATCCTCCATGATCTCTCATGACTTCTTCCACTTTGTCATTTTCCACAAATTATTGCAACACTGGTATCATAAAAGCCTACCAATTGAGAGGGTCTCTTGTGTTCGTCTGTACATATTCATAATAGATTTCTGATCTATAAATACAAAAAAATAAACGTTTTTTTATAACTACTCCTTAATGTCCTAATTCCTTTTCTTTAGATGGCAGCCAACTGGGCCATTTTTTAATAGTAATTTTATTAAGCCTTACAATTAAAAAGATAAAAATGAATATGCTAGAATAACAAAAATAAATAAATAAATAAATAATAAAGTTGGAAGGGACCTTGGAGGTCATCTAGTCCAACCCCCTGCTTAGGCAAGAAACCCTATACCATTTTAAACAAATGGCTTTCTAGTCTCTTCTTAAAAACTTCCAGTATTGGAGAATTCGCAACTTCTGGAGGCAGGTTGTTCCACTGGAGGCAGGTTGTTCCAATTGTTCTAACTGTCAGGAAATTTCCCCTTAGTTCTAGGTTGCTTCTTTCCTTGATTAGTTTCCTTCCATTGCTTCTTGTCCTGCCTTCAGGTGCTTTGGAGAATAGCTTGATTCCCTCTTCTTTGTGGCAACTCCCGAGATATTGGAACACTGCTATCAAGTCACCCCTAGTTTTTCTCTTCATTAAACTAGACATACCCAATTCCAGAAATCGTTCTTTATGTTTTAGCCTCCAGCCCCCTAATCATCTTTGTTGCCCTTCTCTGCACTCTTTCTAGAGTCTCAACATCTTTTTTACATCGTGGTGACCAAAACTGGATGCAGTATTCCGAGTGTGGCCTTACCAAAGTGTTGTAAAGTGGTATTAACACCTCATGTGATCTTGATTCTACCTCTCTGTTAATGCAGCTTAGAACTTTGTTGGCTTTTTTGGCAGCTGCAGCACACTGCTGGCTCATTTAAAGTGATTGTCCACTATGTCTCCAAGATTCCTTTCACAGTTACTACTACTGAGCGAGGTATCACCTATACTGTACCTGTGCATTTGCTTTTTCTTACACAAATGTAGAACCTTATTTTTTTCACCATTGAATTTCATTTTGTTAGATAGCGCCCAATGTTCAAGTCTGTCAAGATCCTTCTGTATCTTGAGCCTCTGGAGTGTTGGCTATTCCTGCCTGCTTGGTATCATCTGCAAATTTAATGACTTCCCCATCTATCCATTATCCAAATCATTGATGAAGATGTTGAAGAGTACTGGGCCTAAAACAGAGCCTTAGGGTGCCCCACTGCATCCTTCCCTCCTTGTAGATACAGTTCCATTGACGACTACATGTTGAATGTGATTGGTCAGTCAACTTCCCATATGTCATCTCTTATCTACATACATATTTTTAAAATCTCATTCAGTCCCAGTCAGCAAAAGTACATTAAAGGTTACTAGAGAACAACATATTTATTTTCACATTGATCAAATAAAACAACTTTATATTCCTTCCTTTTACTTTTAACCATCTTAATCTTTAATCCTTTCTAATAATGTTCTAAAACTTTATTTCTTTTAATTTATTCTGTGTTTCTTCTCAGAAAATTCTTTAGGATTTTTAGGATCAAGCCACTCTTGATATTTGTTGTTTATATATCCCTTTAATTAAGACAAAAGCTGGTTTCATTTTTTTTTTATTAAAAGTTTTACAAATTTAATATAATATAACCCAAACCCCTCCCACCCCTTCCCCCCTCCCCCACTTCCCAGAGCTGGGTAACAAATAAGCAATCATAATCTAACAAACATTACCTGACTATACTATCAATCAATCAATCTATAACATACTTTAACTCCTTTTCAAAACAAATGTTAACTAATTAAAAACAAAAATAATAATATAATTAAACCATAACACTAAAAATAATATAAATTTGACCATATTAAACTATTAATAATAATCTAAAATCTATTCATAAGCAAGATAATACTTTTCAGTCTCATATTTCTTTTGAATATAATCAATCCATCTTCTCCAGACCGAAATATATTTTTCTTGTGAATGGTCCTTCAAATAGGCGGAGATTTTCGCCATTTCTGCTAAATTAGACACCTTAAGTATCCATTCTTCCATAGAAGGCAAAGAATTTTTCTTCTAATATTGCCCCACCAATAATCTTGCAGCTGTTATAAGATTCAGCATCAAATTAATTTCTTTAACATCAAAATCAACCATAATACCCAACAAAAATAATTGCGGACTAAACTTTAGCTTTCTCTTTAAAATCTTTTGAATATTCCACCAAATCTTAATCCAAAAAGCTTTTATATCTCTATAAGTCCACCAAATATGAAAATAGGTTGCATCTAAACTTCCACATCTCCAACATTTGGGCTGTAAATTAGGATACACGCGGGACAACTTTTGGGGATCCAAATGCCATCTATAAAACATTTTATAAAAATTTTCTCTTAAATTTTGCGCTTGGGTAAATTTTACATTTCTAACCCAAATTGTCTCCTATGTATCCAATAAAATCGGCTCTTGAATATTTTGAGCCCATTTAACCATACAATCTTTAACTAACTCTGTTTCAGAATCCAATTCTATTAAAACATTATAAATTCTCTTTATATGGGCTCAAGTTTGATTTTTAATCTGTTTTACCAAATTCACATCCTCTAAAGCAGTGATTCTCAACCTTTCTAATGCCGTGACCCCATAATACAGTTCCCCATGTTGTGGTGACCCCCAAGTGGGTGTGGCCACCAATAAGAGGGAGTAGGACAGCTAGGGAAAAGGGGAAAAATGGTGGACAGCATGGTTTGGCGACCCCCGTGAAATGGTCATTTGACCCCAAATGGGGTCCCGACCCACAGGTTGAGAACCACTGCTCTAAAGTAATACCAACCTTTTGATCTAAACTCCACGTAACTAACAATTGATTATACTGAAACCAAGAGTGTACAATATTTTCTTGCTTCAGCTCAGTTAAAGACTTTAGTTGCCAATCCTTCCCTACAAAACTAAGTAATTCCTTATAAGAAATCCTATCCAAATTCACTCCCCTAGATATTCCCTCTATCACGTGTCCAGGAATCCCCCAAATTGGAATCTTATAATTTAACCTATAATAATACTTCTTCCAGACACACAACAAAGCACTTCTCAAAATATGGGATTTAAAAACCTGATCTACTTTTTTGTCATAAATTAAATATGCATGCCATCCATATAATAAATCCCATCCCTCAAGAAAAAGGATATTTTTATTTGTTAAATTGAGCCAATCACAAATCAGCGTTAACGCCACCGCTTCATAATACAATTTTAAATTAGGCGCCTTAAGTCCTCCTCTTTCCCGTGCATCTTGTATAATCTTAAACTTAACTCTTGGTTTTTTCCCTGCCCAAATAAACTTATTAATCCCCTTCTGCCATTCCTCCAAATTAACATCTTTTTTCAAAATAGGTATCATTTGAAACAAGAAAAGAAACTGGTTTCATTTGTATAACTAGTATAGCTTCTTTTGCCATATAATTTTTGTTGCTTATAATTTTTAAATCCATTTTTAGATCAGTCTCAATCTTATTCAGTAAAACTTCCATATCATGTTTCTCTTCCATGTCATCATTTAAACACTGTCTATTTTAACTCTTCATTTTACCACAGTCATCAGTTCCATTAAAAATAGAGCCATCTTCATTTTACCATTTCTTCCCCAGAAGTCTGTGCCAATTGGGTCCTTCTGTCAGAGAAAAGTCATCAAAGGTGCCAGGAAATGTTTTTAGTGCAAAGTAATTTTTTTCTCCTTTTGTTACTGTTCTAAGGAGCATTTGCTAATTTATCCTGCTTAAAGGTATTTTAAAGCTTTCCAATAAAATCAATAGGGCTTAATTTTGCTTACCCTCAGTGGGATTGAACTCATTTGCTCCTTCAAAACCTAACACTCCTTAGCACTTCAGTGATGCCTGCTTGTGAGGAATTACTTTAATTCTCATTTGTTCATTTTGTTCTCTTTTGGCTAAGCATCTTCTGCCCTAAAGACATTTAAATATCTAAACTCAAAAACATATTTTCCTCGGAAATTTGCATTTCCAGATATTTCACTAAGTAGAAATCGAAAGCTTTGGGGTTTGCCTTAAGGCTGATCTGTCTTGGGAATGTGGCAGTAGCACCAGGATGATGCAGAGAGGAACAACAACAAATGAGTGTCAAAAGTATTCCAGTTTAATGATCAGTTATTTCCAATCTTTCAGTGAGCAAGCAAGGTAACTGAGGTGAACATAACTGCTGTAGCTAGGACCAGAAGGCATAGCCACAGCCTAAATCTGGTTAACAGCATGGGAGAGTCTTTTTGTGTATCTCAGTAGCTCCGCTTTGGTTTCCAACAACCAGCAGTGCTAATACAAGTAACAGTCACCCTCCCCCCTATAGATGAGATCAGAATCTTGTCAACAGTTATGCTGCACATTTATAGGCAGTTTTACCTACAGGTAAATTGCAAAACAGCTGTGTGTCTTCAGACAATCAATTGTTCTCTAATTAGCTTTGATTCTGCAGTTCCTTTTTTGTGGGGGTCAAATGAAATTAATTGCCTGAGGGGATCCAGCTCAAAATGATCTCCACAGGTATTTGTTCCAGGTGGCAAAATGGATTTTTGCACCCACTTCAAGAGAGCAAAGATGTTGACTGAAACTTGATTTTCACTGCATGGTAATGGCAAAAGAAATTGTTTATTGAGCAAAGAGGGGAAAGTATTGATTAAAACTGCTGTAAGAGAGTTTCTTCAGTTCTAAGCATATAGCACTCAGTGGTCAGAAATATGATAGTAAGAATGTAGTGGGCACCAGGTGATATTGTAAATAAAAAGCAACAGCTTTACTCCTTGTTTTCCCCATAGGAATGCCCTAGTGGAGCTGTTAATGAAGAAACATTCAAACAGATCTATGCACAGTTTTTCCCTCATGGTGGTGAGTGACAACATTTCTTTTTTTGAGAATAGCTAGCTTAAAATATAGAACTCATGAGTTAGACATAGCATTGTGCATAGCATAGGTAATTTATTTGTGGTTTCCTTTTTTCTCCATCTATAGTTTTTGTGAACTGAGAAAGAAGGAAACCACAAATAAATTACCTATGCTATGCACAATGGAAAATGAGAATCTCTCATCTATACTCTTTATATCCTGGCTTTCAGAATCAAAAATGAACCCAGACAATATTCAGTCCAGCTCTGCCTATGTTTATTTTCATTATTTGAATAATATAATCTTCAATTGATTTGTATTTTTCAGATGCTAGTATGTATGCCCATTATCTTTTTAATGCATTTGATACAGCGCAAAATGGATCTGTGAAGTTTGAGGTAAAGAAATCATAAGTGTTTTAATAATCTTCACGTGATTGTACCGAATACCACATTTTTAATTGCTGATAGAATGCCCATTTGTCCTTAGTATGAGCAATAAGCATTACTTTGTGTGTTTATGTGCAAATCTGAGCAAATCTCTGTGTGCATAGACCTACATGAGGTCATTATGATCTCTTTAATAAGTTATTTCCTATACAAAATGAATGGAAGTCATGCAAATGCATGGGCTTTGGGGTTTTTACCCTATTGTATCAATATTTTACAATGCAAATGTTTGGGATAGTTGATTCAATCAGTAAAGCTATGAATTCTAAAATGGATAACTCATATCTAAATATTTATTCATACCTGATTCAATGCCTATAATAGGCTTCTTAAGCATGCCTAAAATATGGCACATTTTCTTCCACTTTCTACCATTTAATAGATTTAATAATATAAAAAAAAATAATATAGTCATCTGACTTCCCATTCTTTCAACTGTTTTAGAAAAGTTGCCATCTAGGTAGAGCCTGAATCTTACTGTCCTGACCTTTGAATTGACAAAGGCATTAAGTATAACTGAACATTTTTATATGAGATCTTGGTTCTAATAAAGCATCATTTGCAAACGTTACTCAATCGAAAGCTCAGAGAAAGCATTTTCATTTGAGTAAAGCAAATTAGTATTCGGTTAAATCAGATTTTAATTTGTATTCCTGGATTCACAGGATTTTGTGATGGCGCTCTCCATTCTTTTGAGAGGAACAGTTCATGAAAAACTACGATGGACATTTAATCTCTATGACATAAATAAAGATGGCTATATAAACAAGGAGGTAAGGTGATTTATAGTATTCTCCAGGGTTTGGGTGGCTGATTAAACCTGCAAAATGCAATTCAGGATTGGCATCAACCTACCCACTATAAAGTTTTCTATTACTAGCTCTGGATTAAATCTTTCTAAAAAAAAAAAAATGAATAATGAATGAGCTTTTAGTATATATAAATTATCAGTATCTATGCATTTCTAACCATCTTGTCAAACATCTGCTGTACAAAATATAGAATAACTGTTAGATCCATATAGACAAAGGGCATTAAGCTTTTTTCCCACACCCTGTTGGAGCTAAATCTGTCTTGCTATAAGGAGGAATTCTGTTTTTATCCTGAGACTGATTTTGCTTTCCATGTTGCTTTAGTTCAGGGCTAGCTGAGAAAACCACTTAATGCTTAAAACAAGCAGGGAAGGGAATATTACAAGCAAGTATCTATTTTTTCTGGAATTCATTAATAAAACAACAAAGATACAGGATTTATAACAGGGAGATATATGAAACATAATGTTAGACAAATTATTAACTTAATTGAGTACTTGGATAAGAATAATCAGATTCCTGTGGCTTTTATTTTTTGGGACGCTGAAAAAGCTTTTGATCAATTGGACTGGCAATTTTTATTTTCTTTGGTAGAGAAAATGAATTTTGGGGATAATTTTTTACATGCACTTAAAGCTATATATCAGCAGCAATCTGCACAAATTGTTGTAAATGGGGGATTGACTAAGAATTTTAATATTCAAAAAGGGACAAGACAAGGATGTCCATTATCCCCATTGTTATTTTTTTTTTTTATTAAAGAGTTTTATAAATTTTACAAAAAATAAAAAACAATACAAAAACAAAAAACAACATATACAAATAAAAAACAAACATTACCCAACAAAACCCCCCTTCCCCCACCCCTACCCAAACCCCCCCTTCCCCCCCCCCAGGACCTCCCAGAGCAGAATATAGGCTTAATTAAAGAAAAAGTTAAAAAAAATTATAAAAAAAGAATATAAAATAGAAATATATATATATATATAAAGTTAAAAATTATGAAAAAACTATATAATATTTTTATATCAAATTTAAATTGTATGAATTTTATCCATTTATCCCAAACAGCAAGAAATTTCTCTTGCGTTTGTCCCTTTAAGAAAGCCGAAATCTTTGCCATTTCCGCCAAATGAGACACTTTAAGAAACCATTCCTGCAATGTAGGCAAAGATTCCTTCTTCCAATATTGTCCTACTAACAGCCTCGCAGCTGTTATCAAGTTTAACATCAATATAACCTCCTTTGTGTCACAATCAGTAACTATACCTAACAAAAATAATTGTGGAGTAAATTTTACCCTCCTTTTAAAAATTCTCTGGATATTCCACCATATCTTAATCCAGAATGCTTTTATCTCTCTGCACGACCACCAAATATGATAATAAGTAGCATCCATACAACCACATCTCCAACATTTAGGTTGTAAGTCAGGGTACATAAAAGACATTTTTTGTGGATCAAGGTGCCATCTATAAAACATTTTATAAAAATTCTCCCTTAAGTTCTGTGCTTGTGTAAATTTGACATTTCTCACCCAAATAATTTCCCAGGTGTCCAATGGAACTGGCTCACCAAAATTCTGCGCCCATCTAATCATACAATCTTTAATTAGTTCCGTTTCTGAATCCAATTCAACTAAAATCCCATAGATCCTCTTAATGTGGGTTTGTCTTTGATCCTTCACTTGCTTAATAAGATTTTCATCTTCTCTGTAAAAACCCACCTTACAGTCCATCTTCCATCTATCTAATAATTGCCTATATTGGAACCAAGAATAAATAATATTTTCTTGTGCTAACTCTTCCCGTAATTTTAACTGCCAGTTTTGTCCATCCCATTTAAGTAACTGTCTATAGGACACCATATCCATTTTAACCCCTCTTTTTATTCCTTCTATTGCATGCCAAGGTACGGCCCATAATGGTACTTTAAAATCACTTTTGTAATATTTTCTCCAAACCCTAAGTAAAGAAATTCTTAAGATATGAGATTTAAAAGCCCAATCCATTTTTTTATTAAATATTAAATAGGCATGCCAGCCAAAAAGTAAATTCCATCCCTCTAAGTGAAGTATATCAGAATTTGTCAAATTTACCCAGTCACTAACTAATGTTAAAACCACCGCATCATAATATAATTTCAAATTCGGCACCTTGAGTCCTCCCCTCTCACGGAAATCTTGCATAATTTTAAATTTAACCCTTGGCGTTATTTGTTTTAATATTGGAAATTTTATTGACTCAGATTCGGGAATCGAAGTTAATTAAGGGTGTAAAGATAAGGAAGAATGAGTATAAATTGCGAGCATTTGCGGATGATTTGGTTTTAATTTTGGAACAACCGAACCAGGCGATTGATGGTTTATTAGAACTTATAACACAGTATGGGAATGTTTCTGGTTTTAAAGTTAATAATTATAAGACTAAGATATTATCTAAGAATATGTCAGTTAAAGAAAGGGAAAGTTTGATTAAAGCCACAGGTTTTCAGATGGTAAAAAAGGTTAAATACTTGGGAGTATATCTAACTGCTTCAAATGGAAAATTGTATAAGAACAATTACGAACCACTATGGGCAAAAGTCCAAAAGGATTTAAGAGATTGGAAAAAATTGCAATTGTCATTGTTGGGGAGAATTTCAGCTGTAAAAATGAATGTTCTACCAAAGTTTCTTTTTTTGTTTCAGATGATACCTATTCTTAAAAAAGAGGCAAATTTGGAGGAATGGCAAAAGGGTATCAATAATTTTATATGGGCCGGGAAGAAACCAAGGGTTAAATTTAAGATATTACAGGATGCTCGAGAAAGAGGGGGACTTAAGGCACCTAATTTGAAATTATATTATGATGCAGCCGCCCTAACTTGGTTAAGTGATTGGCTTAATTTAACAAATATGGATATTCTTTTTTTGGAAGGTTGGGATTTAATATATGGTTGGCATGCATATTTAATTTTTAATAAGAAAGTTGATCGGACTTTTAAATCACATATTTTGAGGAATGCCTTACTTCGTGTTTGGAAGAAGTATTATTATAGATTAAATTATAAAATACCTATCTGGGGGATTCCCAGACATGCAATTGAGGGAACCTCTAAGGGGACAAATTTTGATAAAATCTCGTATAAAGAATTGTTAATTTGTTCTGGTTCGAATTGGCATTTGAAATCCCTAGATGTATTAAGGCAGCAAAATATTCTACAGTCATGGTTTCAATATTTACAAATAATGGATAGATGGACTGTAGACAAGAAAGAGAGAATAACACTAGAAGATAGACAATTGGTTATTCAGATTAAAAACCAAGGTCCAGCTCATATAAAAAGAATATACAATGTTTTATTAGAGTTAGATTCGGAAACAGAATTGGTTAAAAACTGTATGATTAAATGGGCTCAGAATATACAGGAGCCGATCTCATTGGATTTATGGGAGACAATTTGGATAAGAAATGTTAAATTTACACAAGCTCAAAATTTGAGAGAAAATTTTTATAAAATGTTTTATAGATGGCACTTAGATCCTAAAAAATTATCTTGTATGTATTCCAACATACAGCCCAAATGTTGGAGATGTGGCAATAATGATGCGACATACTTTCATATTTGGTGGAACTGTAAAAAAGTAAAGGCTTTTTGGATTATGATTTGGTGGAACATTCAAAAGATTTTTAGAAAAAAGATAAAGTTTACTCCTCAACTATTTTTACTTGGTATTTTTATTGACTTAAATGAAAAAGAAACTACTTTGATGTTGAATTTATTAATTGCAGCAAGGTTACTAGTAGGTTTATATTGGAAGAAAGATTCCTTGCCTACTTTAGAAGAATGGATATTTAAAGTATCTAGTTTTGCAGAAATGGCAAAAATTTCTGCTTATTTAAAGGATCATACACAAGAAAGATATATTACTGTATGGGGAAGGTGAATAGATTATATTCAGAAAAAGTATGGAATTAAAAAGTTTCATTTATTTTATGAATGAATATTAAATATTATAGAGAATTGTTTTATAGGTTATGGAGTTAAAAGTTAATTATGATATTTTTTTCTCTTTTTTCTTCTTTTTTCTTAATTATTATAATTTAATTTTTTTTAACCCTGTATTCTGCTCTGGGAAGTGAAGGGAGGGGGGGTGGGGGTGGGAGGGAGGGTAAGGGGGGGGTTCTCTATTTTAAAAATTTTATTGTAGTTTTATAAATGATTGTATGTTTTAAAAAATAAAAAATTTTCAATAAAAAAAGAAAAAAAATAAAACAACAAAGATAGTGCCATAGCTTTCAGAATACAAGATTTTTTAAAATTGGTTTTATACGGATTACGATAACTGGAAGGTGCCAATAAGAGATAGACAGTGAAAGAGAAAGAAGGAGAGAGCTCACACTCTCATAGATACGATAGCCTTGCTCAGGGTTTTTAGGCCATACTTACAAATAGTGTCTGTATTATCACCAGTCTTCCCATGTTGACAAGAGATTGTCTAGAGGGGCTTTTACTTCTATCCATGCAATTAAAAAGAATTGAGTTGAGTAGAGGTGATGATACGATATGAGGTGAGATGGGATGACTTATCAGAAATCCAATTATGTGTTGTTACAGTGTGGTCTCTCTCCTTCTTTCTCTTTCACCATCTTACTCATATTGGCATCTTCTAGAAGTCTTAATGCTTATAAAAACAATCAACTCTATCAGCACTCAAAGGTGGAAGAGCAATATGGACCTTCCATTCAACTTAGAAATTAGGGATGCTGGAGACAAACCCTGGACAAGGCTTCTCATCTCTGCTACTGGAGTTTATATACCCAAAATATGATGTGCAATAAATAGTAAACCTTTAACCGCAATTAATTGAAGAGAGGCATTTTAACTTTGTCCAGATCACACATCTTTGTCCAGAAACACATTTATATAAATATTAACAAAATTAAGAGGAATTGAGACATTGCATGGAATTGAGTAATATATGCTTCAAAAACAATAACAACATAGCAGAGCAGAAAGCACTCTGATTGCTGGGTGCCTTGTCCCAGACAAAGTTTTTTGGAAGAACAGAATGTCTGACTTGCATCTCAGCAAATCATTTCTTTGGGAAAACATGAATACAAAGAGAGAAGTACATAGTGCATTTATGGCTGCAGTAATAATCTCACAGACAAATTTGCAATGCACAAAGCACCATATGTCAACTTGGCCATTTTAGCTCTTTACAGATTTACATGGCAACAACTTCCTTCAATATGTTCAATAAATTACACAAGCTCATTATATCTTTTCAGCCACACACTATGCCAGGAAATGTTTGCAAGGAATTTCTGTGCTGTTCTTTGAAATGGAACAGGCAAACATCAGATTCATCCAATAACTGGGCTGAATTTTGTGACAGGGAATAACAGCAGAGTCTCTTCATATATTAGTCCAGTTCTAATCCAACTGAGACTTATTCCCAACTTAATTAGATTAGAACTGAGAAACTAAGAGAAACTGAGAACTGAGAAACTAAGGAGAATTTTTCTAATGCTGAGAGCAATCAACCAATGGAACTGTTTACCTTCAGAAGTTGTGGGTTATCCATTACTGGAGGCTTTCAAAAAGAGACTAGACAGCCATTTGTCTGAAATGGTATAGGGTCACCTACTTGAACAGGACTAGAAGACCTCAAAGGTCCTTTCCAACTCTATTATTCTATGTTCTGTTGAGATTCTGAAGGGTATGTTATGTTTTCCAAGGGAAAATGAACAAAAGCCAGAACTTTTTACTCAAGAGCTAGCCTGGATCATGTAGTACATACAATACTGTTTTCATTTTTGCAGGAAAATTAAAATATTTTAACAATTAAATTAAAACATTTTAATTTCCTTTCAAAAATACTTTTTAAAGAATGTATAGTAACACCTAGAAGAGGAATCAGCATCAGACAAACAACTGGGCAAAAAACTATAATTTAATCAAACCTAACCAAGGAGCAAACTACAACCCACCATTACCTCATAAGCTACTATGCATAAACAGACAAAAAAAACCCACCCTCGTTCACACTGATAATATTACCTATTATCTATTTGGGAAATGAAATGTCTGCAAGCAAACAATCAAGCTCATCAAGAAATTCACAATTGCCTATTAGCTCATTGGTTCAGTTAGCATATGCACAAAACAAGTTAGTAAAATACATGAAGGTATTTTTCCAGAGAGTTGTACTAGAGTTTTGCAGCAACACCTTTGGGATTAACAAGTTTATTAGGGTATGCATTTGATAGATAGGATCGAATAAAGTATGCGATAAAGTAAACAGCAAGTCCTTTAAGTTTATGTCATAATAGATGTGTTAGCTTTTAATGTGCTGCAAGATTTTACTTTTGGTGGAGTAAAAGCACTTGGCCGTCTTATTGCTTTACATATGTCAGACAAACAAAGAGTTGCATCCAGCACAACTGACATTTTCTTATGCACATATAATTATTGACTGTACTGTATTGATGAGATTGATTGGTAATATCTAGTGATAGCTTTGCATAAATGAATAATTTCATTATTAACTACAGCCTAAGGTGCCAATTAAAAAATTGGTCTTCAGAACTGAAGTAATAATCTATAACTGTAAGGATCCAGTATAGGGAGCAAAAGGAGATAGGAAGACCCATCTTGGATAAAGAGAAATGGTTTTTGCCAATGCAAAACTGTCATTGGATATAAGCTGTTAACAAAAATAAATGAATCTAACTTAGAAATAACAATTCAATATACTGATCTATAAACATATTGATCAGAAATCCAGTCCATGCAAGTAAAGTTCAACATGTGCCTTATAAGATCTCTGACAAGGCCAAACATAGAACCAACTCTGAGCATGCTGAACAAATTTTGTTTTGAGTAGAAAGGTTTATCAAATTCAAAGTTCCTAAGTAGACATTTTCTAATGAAAGAACCAAAACACAGGTATTCATAACACAATACATACATATTACTCTGCATTTATGTTTTAAACTTTCATTGGAAAATGTCTATAATAGCCCTGAACTTAATAAACCTTCTAATTGAAATAATTCTGTGTTATATAGAACAGAACAGAACAGAACAGAACAGAACAGAATAGAATAGAGCTGGAAGGGACCTTGGAGGTCTTCCAGTCCAGCCCCTTGCTCAAGCAGAAAAACCTATACCATCTCAGACAAGTGACTGTCTGGTCTCTTCTTAAAAATCTCCAGTGTTGGAGCGCCCACAATTTCTGAAAGCAAGCTGTTCCACTGGTTAATTGTCCTCACTGCCAGGAAGTTTCTCCTTAATTGTTTCTCTCTTTGATCAGTTTCCAACCATTGTTTCTTGCCCTGCCCCCTGGTGCTCTGGTGAATACCATGATCCCCTTATGTTTTTAGTCAGCGTGCAGCTTTAAACCACAGTCCCCCTAATAGGGAATATTGCCATGTCAGTATTGTTTTGTTGTGGAAAATCAGCACTCAAAAGAAAAAAAAAAGATTTCTAGGGTGTCTTTGCCACATACTTGAAAAATATTCTTATTTGAGATAATTCTTATGTTTTAATTGTCACAATTTCAGGAAATGATGGACATAGTAAAAGCAATTTATGACATGATGGGCAAGTATACTTACCCAGTGCTGAAGGAAGATGCTCCAAGACAACATGTAGAAGTATTTTTCCAGGTAATATTTGTGTGTTCCTACATTGAAAATTTATATTTTTAATCATTTTATATTTGGAGAATACAGTCTGTAGACATCTGCAGAACTTAGAGCTATACTCTAAGCTTCCAAGATTCTGCAGCATTTCTGTATTATGCTTCAAGACCAATACAAAGTCAAAGTGTTTCCGTTTCTCTTTCTTTTTCTTTACAGAAAATGGACAAAAACAAAGACGGCATTGTAACTTTGGATGAGTTTATTGAGTCGTGTCAGGAGGTAAGGTCAGACTTCCTTCCTTCCTTCTACACTAAAACTAGTGAAGAAATCATCTTGATATGCTTCATTCCAATGTATTTATTTTTATTTATTAATCAACTTTATAAAGTCACTCACCTATCCACTGGAACTTTGAGTGACAAAGAGGATAAAAAATATAATCAATTCATCCCTCCTTCTCCTCAAGTTGATGCTTCCCATGAAAATCTCAGGCCATGTCCATAAACCCTTATGTCCATATACCTATGCCAGAGCCTTTGTATCTAATATCTTGGCCCCGGTGCCTGCAGAAACAGGCAGGTCTTTGTGGTCTTGCAAAAGGGCCAAAGGGGTTCTGAGAACTTAAAACTATATGACCCATTCCGCTTATAGGAAAAAAACAGAGAAGTCCAAGTGTAAATAGAGAGTTGAACAGGATTGAAATTTGCACAATTTGCACAGATAAGAAGATGTACAAAGAGAAAAGAATGAAGGAAGTCAAAGCAACATAATAATGTAAATTGTGAAATTGAAAGTAAACACAAGGAAGATTCTAACTTCTCTAAGACTATTGCATAAAGGTCCTGATAAGGAAACAAATTACACTGAGCATGGTAGGGCTTAGCAATACAGAATAGGACTGACAAAAGTTGAGACAGGGGCTTCTTTTGGAAAGCAGAACCAATTTATCTTGGGAGTCCCATTCTAAGTAGAGCTCAGTACAGAAATGGTCAAAGGTATGAATATTTCATTAAAAAAAGTAAACAAAATCTGTTAAAGTAAACACTCCACCCTGCACCATTATCCAAATACTCTGAGTTTTCCCAAGAATCCTATCAAGTAGAGGATTCTCATAACCGGTCAGGTCCCCCCATTCCTCCATCCACCCGATTCCCCCACCCAGAGTTATATGCAATTGATATAAATCCTTATCAAGCTCAGGTAGACAAAGCTCACTCTCAAAACACAGTCTAGGATTTGTTCCTGGATTTGGTCATGCAAAGCTTATGCAGCTTGGCCGGAAAAACAGGATAGATTTGGCCTATATAGGCAAAGCAGGAGCATTTTCAAAATTTCTTTTGGGAGGCTGTGCCTGCCCAAATCCACAATAGGCAGTGGAGGTATTGCAAAGTTTGGGAAAGCTGTAATATATAAATGAAAAAGTAATTATTAAAAGCAAATGTCAGAACATCCTTTTCTGCCTGCCACAAGGGTTAAAATCTCACGCTCAAAGATTTTTGCCACAAAAAAAATTAACTGATTGGCACAATATTCTTGTTGTGATTATGATGTAGGATATCTACATTCACAAAGGTAATTGTCAGTCATTAAGTGATAACACTAGCCCTGACTCTGATTGTGTGGTGTGGGAAAATATATTGAGATAGTTGAGACGAATCAAGATAATTAACTGGTGTATGAAATTCATTGGAAAAAACACAAGCCAAATGGTCTATTTATTTCTTCCCAATTCTAATTTCAGTGAATTCAGTTTGTTTTATTCATTGGAGAAGAAGGGGGTCATCATTGCTACACAATGAACAAAATACATGCACTAACATCTTGAAAAGAAAAGAATGAGGCTTTAAAGAAACATTTTGTTTCTAATCTCTCCCAGTCTTTTTTTTTTTAAAAAATCCTTTATTCTAGTGGCTTTTTAAAAATTAAACATGGAAGGTTTTGCCCTAAAAATTGCTTCTACTGCTCTGCTTTCTTGATTTTGACACTTCTAGTATACATAGGTGATCCTTGCTTACCAACTGCAATAGGGACTGGAGGAAATCACTACAAATCATTAAGTTGATGTCATGTGACTGTGACTTGTGGTTTCCTGCTTTGCTTCCCCATTGACTTTGCCTATTGGAATCTAGTTGTGAAGGTTGCAAATAGCAACAGGTGACCCCAGGATGCTTTGACGCTTGTAAATGTGCAGTAGTTGCAAAGCACCTAAATTGCTGTTATGAAACTGTGGGGATGCTACAATGGTTGCAGTTCAAGGGAGAGTCAGCACCATTGTAAGTTTGAACAGGTGCTGAACAAGGCAGTTATTTGGTAAGTGAGGAGTACTGTTTATTTCAGAAAGCCATTGTAGAAAAGACTATAACTGAAAAGGGTGAAATAAGAGAAGGAACCAGTGCTTTTTTTCTTAAAAAAAAAAAAAAAAAAGGTGCCGGAACTCACACATGTCATACAGCCCGCCTTGCCTATCCTACAAGGTTCCCTCCCAAAAAGGTGCCAGAACTCCGTTCTAGGTGTTCTATGAGAAAAAAAGCCCCGGAGGGAACTATATTTAGAATTTCATTGAAAATTGAAAATTGTAATCCATCTGCTTCCTAACAACTCCCTCATTCCTCCAGTGGCTACATAATAAATTTTAATAGGCCTTTAAAATCCTTTTAAGTATAACTTTCATCAATAAAGATTTCTAATATTCCTTTAGGAGATCACTCTGCATTCTCCTTCATTAAAACAGAGCTAAACTTCATTAAATACATAGCATATATTTTATTTTATTTTTCTTCCAATAATTGTTTATCAGAATAATACTTGATGATCAGCTACTTTGCTGGGCCTTACAGATCTAATTAAACATTGTATATAAACACTGTTTTTCAAATAACTCTTCATGCTTATAATACTTGTTAGAATACAAAAGTATGTAACAAAATATCATAAATATAATGACAATAAATATGTAAAAGACTACCTTTTTATGTAAAGTAAAGCAGGGACTTTTTGAGTGGGACATAGAAGCTTAGGTCTTCCTTTGCGATCCTCTGATTTGCTTGTACATCTCAGTTACGTTCCCAGTAGACAATTTAATCTGATGTTTATTTTAATTTCAGTAGTTATAATTAGCTTGTAAAATCAAATTTGCTTATCTTCAGGTCACCTTATTCACTATTATGATGGCAATAAATTAATATCATTTAGTTTCCCCAACAGACAAGATAATGGTAAAACATCTGGTCCCCTTTAATTTACTCAGTTCAGAAAGAGTGGAAACAAAATAAAAATTCTTCATTTTCTACTTTCCTTCAGAAGAGGAAATTCTCTTTCCATTGTTCCTTTTAAAAAGAATCATCTGGATTCACTGTCTTGATCACAGCATCCAGATTCTCTCCTGTAGCTGCTTTCAAAGAATGGGCAACTATCACACAGTAGTCTATTGACACACAATATTGTACTCAAGTTATCATGCTTGATTGATTGTATGCCATCGAGTCATATTCAATCCCTAGCAGCCACACAGATAGATTTTCTCCTTTCTCAGGTATTCCAACGGTGCACCTATCACCATTATAACTGAATGCATTACTTTCTGCTAGTCATCCTCTTCTTTTTAAATAGGATAAAGTTATCTTTTCTATACTCCAAAGTACAGAAGGATAGAGTTACCCCAGTTTGCTGCAGCTAAGTGTGAATTCATGTATGCTTAACTTAAAAAAAAGAAAAGATGCATGTGTGCTTAACTTTAAAAAGGAAGAAAAGAAAAAGTCAACAAGTGTGACCAGCTGTTCTTACAAGACAGATCGCATTTCCCTTTACTTAGACCTTGTCCGGGAGAGACTTCCTATTTTTCAGGCTTGGTTTCAATCTCTGCAACTGGTTCTTTAAGGTTAGGTTAAACCTCCCTTGTCTCATTAGAATACCAAGCAGACATGGGCAGGGTTTTTTTTTTCTTCCTTCCTTTTCTGATTTCTTGTATTATCATTTGAGCAAAACAATTCCAATTTATACCCAGTATGAGAAGCAATTTTGTCAGAAACAGAAATGTAGCATTTATAATAAATCTATTAGCTCTACCACAATAAATTCAAATTTGAGTCTATTTTACTTAAAACCAAACCCCAAACAAGAACAAAGTAGTTGTACATAACCAGCAGATCAAACTTGTATAGTATATCCATTCAGTTTTATAATCACATTTCCTTATCTCCAGGAAACAGGCCTTGAGGCAAGCAAAATAAATAAGCATTATCTTAACACATTCAGTAGTTCTCCTAAATCATTTGTTCATGTTTGCCTATTTCACTGACTTGTATTCTTGGTCTTGGCCACCTGCATCCTTGGACATCCATCTTCCCTCAGCATTGTTTGATCTGTCATGCTAACCCTTTCCCAGATTATCATGTACCCAATTTTATTTTTTTAAAATAATTTATCACCTTTTCCAGATTATCATAGGCCCCTGGCAACAAAGACTTCCATCATTCAGGTGAAGATCATAGAATCATAGGGCTGGACAGGACCATAACCTAAAGTATGGGGCTAAATTGTAGTTATTAAATGGGGAGTTGCTATGAAAGTGAAGAAAATAATTCAGGAAAAAGAGCTGAAAAAGAAGTTCATCATTTTATTATAGAAACTAGATTCAGTTTCCTGGGAATCCAGAAACTTGAGTCTGGAGAAGGTAAAATCACTTCAAAAAAATCTTTTTATAAGAGCAGATCAAAAATAAAATTAAGGTATCAGAAACAGGATTATTATTGTTAATAAAAATTTACAACAAACTCATAAAAAAGAAAAGGGAAAAAAGAGAATCTTTAAAAGAAATGCAAATCCATTTTTTTTGTCACCCACAATTAATTTTTCTTTTCAAGAGAGTATATATACAACACGTAAAGGTAGTCTGTAAGGAAAATATTATTAATATTTTAGTAGTAATGATGACCAAATGTGATTGAATTTTCTGTTATTAAAGAGTTTTCCAAAGCTCTTACTTTTTTTTTTCAGCCAGGACAACTTCCCACATTGAAATACCTCTGAAATACTTTTTATGAGATGCACTTCAGATTTCCACTGTTTTGCAATAGCAATTCTAGCAGCTAACAGTGAAACTGAATCAATTATATTAATTAAGAATTTATATATGCATGTAGCTGGGTTCAGATGTGATAAATAAAATTGTCATACTGATAATGCATTAAATATCTAGACAATAGACTAACTGAATTATTTATTATAAAATATTGTCAGATGATTTCCTAAAGCACCAGACATGGGCATCAAAATTGGCAACATATATCAATTTCTTTCTACAACTCCAGAAGGGTTGCAATGTAGATAGCATTGTATAATCCTGGCTTGCTGAGCCAGACCAAGAAAGCTTCTTAGAGTTTAAGAATTAAAATTAGATCAGAATCATTCTTATGCCCATTTTTTGGCAGGCATGGAAATGCTCAACTCTTGACAAGAGGGCTGCTTGGGTTGATGGCTTGCTTTTTTCAGCCAATTGGTCAGGGATAAAATGTTGCTTTTTGTTGGAGATTTTGGTTATGCAAAGCTCTTGCCCAAAAAGTCTGCTAATCTTTTGTAGCTGTATTAACATTATAACGAAAAAAACCACAAAAGCATATTTAGAGGATGTATGTACATATACACACATACAAACACACACACACACACACACAGAGAGAGAGAGAGAGAGAGAGAGAGAGAGAGAGAGAGAGAGAGAGAGAGAGAGAGAGAGAGAGAGAGAGAGAGAGAGAGAGAGAGAGTTCAGGAAATCAGCCAAAGCAGCTTAACGTTCTGACATTTTAAATGCATGCAGAAGCTTAAAATTAACCAGTCACAAAACAGGACAGATGCATGAGATCACAGAAACTGGACTTTCTACTAAGAGTAGAACTTCTCACACTTTTGCCCCACTGTACATTCAGACTCATACATGCTAAAGTGTAAACCAGATCATCTGTGGGCCTTTAAAAACAATCCTCCATCACTATCACAGACTGGACAAAACTGTGCCAGCAACTTAAATGTGTATATTGTATTTTCTTGTTGTTTCTAGGATGACAATATCATGAGATCCTTACAGCTTTTTGAAAATGTCATGTAACAGCAGCTGAAGAGCAGTCTAGAAATCTGAGACTTTATATGTACTGAGATCCTGAAGAAAACAAGTCAAGATTTTTTCTCCCCACCATCCTTTTTGATGAAAGCTTTTTACTACTTGGACAGATTCAGTGTGTAAGGATTTTGTATGTTACTGCAAACTGAGCTGTGTCTCTGAATGCAACAAACTCAATCTTGCCTCCCTCAAGAGACACTGACTAGAATTTATTTCATTTGGAAGCATGCTAATAAAATATGACCAGAGAGACCTGCTGCTTAAAGTTTAATAAATTATTGAAGTTTAAATTATTGAAACAATATTCAACATTCTATTAGCTAATCACAGAAAATCTGCTGCTTTGACTCTAGCAAGCTGGATTGCATATGGTAACACAGCCTCAGTAGCTTCTTTAATCATCTATTGTGAGCAGAAACTCATTCTTGTATCACCACATTGTGTTAGCATTTTCCTTTAATGGTACTGGAAAGGTTTGTGCTACTTTTAAAAGCTGACACAAATATAACATGGTAAATGGGGGATTTGATTCATTTAGCACCTGTCTGGACAATTATTTATTTTTGTTTACTGCACAAATATTTGTTGGCAATAAATGTAGAGCAGTGACTAATTTATTGTACCAGATTGAGGCATTTTTTTTTACCCAAGGAAAGGCTTTCCACTGCATTTTCTTAGCATTAAGATTGTGTTGGAAATATACATTTCTTTTCACCACTAACAAAATAGTTGCAATCTGGAATCTACCTGCGAAAGGGGATTTCCACATATGCTAAAATTCTCACTTTTCAAGACAAAGATTTGACAAGCTGGTCCATTTCAAAACTGCCACTGTCGCCTCTCCCTCTCACCCAGAGCATATATTCAAGTATATTCAAGTAAAATTAATAACTTGGTGCTGAGCGTGTGCAAGAGAAAGGTTACCAAGGTTGAAACTGAAAAGTATGTGTAGGTGTGTTTTTGACACATTTTGCTATTTGATTACTAAGTTGCAGCTGTTGTGTGAGTTTCGTCTGCGGGCTGAGTAAAATAGAGTATATCTGATCCAATAGAAAGAGGAAAGAATCAAGGACAGTCAATGCCATAACCTACTGTATAGATAAGGCTAGTGTTTTATTGCTTTTGACTTGAAAAAGTATTACTGTAAAAAAAGATGGTGTGCTTTAAAGGATTTGGAGCCAATTGTCTAGCTGTCCCATTGTTTACCAAACCTGTGCATGCAGTTGCCTTAAGAGTTGAGTTTTTTAAAAATCGGTTCTCTAAAGACTGCTTTAACATGTAGCAGAGAAGTGATACTCTCACAGGAGTTCCAAAATATTTCCCGCAAACCTTTTTCAACATATTTAATCACTCCCTTTTTTGCTTTCAAAAAGTCCAGTTTAGGTTTTTCCTCTATGCTCTCTGGTGATGATTCATATGAGACTGGGAATCACATAAAAACAGACTACAGCATACTTTTTGCAGACAATATCAGAAAAATATGTAGCTAAATAGGACAACAGTTTTGCCTTATTGTTTCAATTGACCTAAAGATATAGAACCAAGTTTCAAGCTTCTAAAAAGTTTCAGAGGAATGGACTCTCCAACATTTCTACGTCATTGCTCAGTACAACATATAAGATATGATTTTATTGAGCACACAACATTCACCAGTTTATTATGCCTTGCATTCAAGCTAAAATGTGCAGGCTCTTCTTTGTATTGTATTGTATTGTGTACCTATAGTTTTCAAGCACAAAACTAGCCATAATGGGCCTCTGTATGCTGAAATGAAGTCACTGCATAGTTCATAGTTTCATAGTTAAGCAATTTAGATTACATTTAAGTGTTCCAGGATATAAAAGTGTTAAAATTTCAAGCTATCTTTAAGCAAACCTTGATTTTACTGGAGCTGAGAGCTCCAGTTTTTAATACAAGGATATTAAAACTCAGGATGAATAACCGCTCTTTGGAGATTTTGAGGGAGGAAATGTTTGCATCATTTCAAAAAAAAATATTCTCACATCCTAATTATGTTTTTGCCCTTTTGAGATGCAAATATTTAAAAATAAAAATTCAACCAGTTACTTTGAGCTATTTTGTTAGCCGTTAACATGACTGATGCTGATGCTAACAGAATGAAAGATAGATTGATAATTTTAAAATGAAATTTGAGGTTTCAAAGTCCAAGGCTACATTTTAAACTATACGCAGTACATATCATTCATGTTGTGACAATTTCACACTACAGTGCCATTTTTTTTCAAATGGAAGTCCCAGGAAATGCAAACAGGACAGTGTTCAGTGCATTTTCTTAGCATTACATTAGGTTACAATCCTAATGAAGTAGTTTTGAAGTAAATTCTACTGAAAGTATTAATGGAATTTACTTCCAAATCATCTTGGTTAAGACTGAACTTACTAATTCAAATACAATTGCTTTCAGGATCAGTCACAGATTTAGCATTTAAAATTAGTACCTCCAGTACATGCAGAAGTCTCTGACTGAACTTATTGAGAGTTGCTTATCTGCTTAATATAGTCTTGCAATGAGACACATGGAGAAAGGAACCCAGAAAGATGTCACTCTTGGAAATACATGAATGGGAGGGAATGCTTATATGGCCCCAACCCTTTTCTTCTATATATGGACTTCTCCATTTCCTTACCCACCTTAAGATATTGTTAGCATATCTTTTGTTCTAGCAAAATGGTGTTTTATTTCAGATAAGTGAAACAATGGGCCTGATCTTTGGTTAAACTAAGCAGGAAACAAGAGATCAAGAGATAGGAAGACTTTCCAGCCCAATTCTGTCCTGGAGCTTCAGATCTGATCTCTGCATCTCTCCACCAGTGGCAGATAAACATGCAACTAAGCTTTCAGCTCGTCATTCCCAGAGGCTCCCAAGCCAACTTGGCAGGAAAGACATTATACACCAACAGAAAACTGTCTAATATGGGATTCACATCCTAGGCGGCACCATGTTAGTCAATACCAATAAAAACCACTAATTTCCTACTTGTTCTCCTGAAAGTGAAAAGAATCAGCTCTGGAAAAGCAATTTTTAGTTGAGCTTAAGAACTAACTGTGAGAGATTATAGCTGAATAGATACAAAATAAAATATTGAACATTTATATTTAAGAATTAAATCTAAATTTGATTTCCTGGTTTAAGAAAAATTGTTCAGATTATACATTTTTAAATACACAAGAATGAAGTTATTTGAAAAGCAGTACCAAGTCCTTGATTTTTTTTTTCCTGGGGAAAAAATAACTAAGGGCTGCAACAAGTAGCTTTTCTTATATTGTTCTTACTTGTGACCATCATATTTTCAATAAGGTTTTAGCTATATTTTTACAACAGATTATGTATTATTAGCAAGGAAAATATATTTTAAAAATATCATTCATAATTCTATATTTTATAAAGCACATTAACTGTAAAGTCTTTATACAGAAAGTTGTAAACCTGATACTACTGTAACTGGATTTGTAATGTGATGGGCATGTTCTCAGAAAACTTTTAGATGCCTTTTAGATATCTTGTAGAATATATTTGGAGGTTTTTATCCCCAGTGATTTCTCCAGTTCTCAAGTGTCCCTCCTGTGTCTGGCTCAACTGCTTTCTAGTCCCAGCACTTCCCAATATCCACTGACAAACCTTGGAAGCATGATCACCATCAAAGTACTCTAGGTATAGAGATATGTAACTTTCCAGATAGCCTTATGGGATTCCTTCCAATGCAACCACCATGGGCTTTTTGCAAACTGAAACCCCAGAAAGAGATTCCCCTCTGCACCTCTCTTTCTTCTTTGTCAATTAGCTGGCAGGATTTTTTCTTTTTCCTAATGGCTTAGTATATGAGACACTGACTGCTTGGTCCACACTCCACATCTGTTCTACTATATAGAAGGAAAGAGACTGCAGACTGGTAAAATGGAATGGGGAGGAGAATTAAATTGAGGTTATGAGTCTTTGTAACGAGGGAATAGACAAGCAAATAATTACAGATATAGGAGAAAGAGGTAAAGAAATTAAGAATGTTTCCCCAGCTTCAACCATTTAAGAATTGTTGAAGATGAGTTAAAACATTAAAATGATACCACGTTAATATTGCTTCAGCATGAAGGAGTTAAGCAGACTCTTAATTTTCCATGAAATTTAAACAGGTGTAATTTTTTTTCTGAATCAAACTTTATACAAGCTTTTCCTTAACATATGGGTTGAAGATGACAGAATTTGTAGATCAGAATTTATGTATTAGACACACAGCTCACAAATTTTAGATAAGTTTAGCTGCTGCAATAAATTAAATATATATCTTACAGAATTCATCTTTTGAAAGTAACTCTTCTGAATTCCTGTAGGAGAGTTCTTTACCTAAAATCAAGAGAAGAAAGAGAGAAAAAATATTATACGACTTCTTAGTACAACACATTTCTCACAAATTCTGAGGCACAATACAAACAATTGTTCAGAGAGAGATGTTGAGAACCTCACTGGGGCTTCTAGGGAGAGACAGATTTCAAATTTATCCTACTGCAATCGCACTTTTTGTAAACCTCTACATTTATATAAATCAGCATATTTAATAAGAATGTGTATCAGACTGAAGTAAATTCTGAATTGGAACTGAGCTCTTCATGTTCTGAAGTTCCATGAAAATCTCTTCAGTATGACCCAAATTAATTTGGTATTAAATTGCTTTCTATAGAGAAAGCAACTCTGCTTACTAGAATTGGGTATGTCTAGTTTAACGAAGAGAAGGACAAGGGGGGACATGATAGCAGTATTCCAATATCTCAGGGGCTGCCATAAAGAAGAGGGAATTAAGCTATTTTCCAAAGCACCTGAAGGCAGGACAAGAAGCAACGGTGGAAACTAATCAAGGAGAGAAGCAACCTAGAACTAAGGAGAAACTTCCTGACAGTGAGAACAATTAATCAGTGGAACAGCCTGCCTCCAGAAGGAGTAAATGCTCCAACACTGGAAGTTTTTAAGAAGAGACTGGACAGCCACTTGTCCGAAATGGTGTAGGGTTTCCTGCCCGAGCAGGGGGTTGGACTAGATGACCTCCAAGGTCCCTTCCAACTTTACTACTATTATTATTATTATTATGTTATCTAACTCTATCAAAATCAAGGGTCAATCAATAAAATGAAAGGAATTTATTTTTTTAAAATAAAAGTTGATTAGTTCTAAATACCATATACGTATTTTCTTGACATTGATAGGTTTTGTTCTTTTGAAAAGTCTAATGCACTTCCTTGCTGTATCTAGTTTCATCAAAAACTAAATTCTAGAACTGATCCTGAGGTTTTTGTAGGTTGGTCAGTGAGAAATTTACTTCATACTAAAATTCTTGAGTCAAATCAATAGCTAATGTTCAGATGACTTGTCCACTTTCATAATGCCTTATAGACTAAATTAGAGTATTCTGAATTTTAAAAAATAAAATAAAAATAAAGGCTATCCACTAATGTAGAAACAGATCTGCCGGAACAGATCTGGCAGACAGCTACTAGAAGGCAGAAAGAGGCATTCTTGTTGCTATCTTATAGTCCTCCAAATCTAGTAGCCTTAATGAAACAAATCCTTTGCATTATTTTGCCTGCCAATTTTTCAATCAACCTAGTATCTTTGTTAAGTAGGGTGAGACTTACTGTATTGTACTGTATGTGTATTAATCTGAATGTTGATCAATTTTTAAATTTCTTTTAGTCTGAAAAAAAAACAAAGATATTGTTTCCTTTGACTTTCTCAGTAAAAGTTTCCATGGTTGCATATATTTTGTGTCTCCTAATTTTCCATAGATTGCAGTTGTGCTACAAGTACACATTAATGTGGGCTGAGCTATTATGTTGGAATCAGAAGACATGAGAATAAATTTGAACTCTGGGACTAAGATAAGAGCCAGTCTGTAAAACAGTTCCTCTTTTTCCCCACAACGACACAGTCTTCCTATTATTAATTTTTTGCATATCAGAAAACTCTTGAGTTCCCTCCAATATTACTATGCTAACAGACAGAAAAACCCTCTAGAAGTATGTTAGCTAAGTTCCTTTGTTCAGCATTATTCAAGGTCTTCTGCTGTAAGGAGGTATAACATTTATAAAACAAGACAGCTTGCAAGGGAAGAAGGTTAACATGGCATGATAAGACTTTTTCCTAGCCCAATGGGTTGACAAAACTGGTGACTACAAGCCCTTATAGAATATATCGTCTATCTGCAGTGATGCTTACAACAGCTGCTAACCAAAAATAACTAATCTTACTTTTCGGGGTCTTTATTAAAGCATGTCATAAAAGGAGACTGAAGCCATTATCGCTTTCTAATAATTATAAATTATAAACTCTGTGATGATGCCAGAGTCCTTAATGCATTCGTTTCTTCTCTTTGTTGTGAACAAAGTTCAAATCCATGATTATAGCATGTAGTCTGACTAATAAAGACAGAGAAAATGCATCATTAATGACAGTATCATTTAGTATTAAAAAAATGAGCTCATGTATTATGAAGCATGTTCTAACCAAGGTTATGTGCTACCTGAAAAGTGATGAGATCAACCACCTGTAGAAAAGAACTAAGCATAGGTTTAAATCTGCAGTTGAATCCAGTTTATAATCTGGATAAAAAGTGTGTACCTTAATCTGAATCATACCCAGTATGAACATTTTGGAGCTCAGAAGCATGTTCATTTTTCATATTTGCAATATGTATGACAAAGTCTTGATGACAATTTAAATTCTATTATCAACTAATTTTGCATCATCCTGAATTTTACTTGCAATGTATAGAAATTAACCTTGGACAAAGGATTTAAGTTTTAAATTATCAGTACTCACCATTGTACCAAACTGCTCAGAATTGTAATTGTTTCGACAGTGTCTAAATTATTTGTCAGATCATTAGCTATGTGTTATCACAGTTAAATCAGGAAATCCATTTTTTTCCAGATGATGATTATATACATTAAGGGAAACAGATTGATAAAAATAAAAATGATAAGAATAGTGATGCAAAAAAATGGATGTGATTGCTGCTGTGGATGTTAGTTTTCCTGTTACTCATTTCATTTGCATGAGTAACCATGAATTTTACTGATTGTAATGGTCTGATAGAAGATATTTGCATTGTTCAGTTGGAATGGCAGATTAAAAGCATCTTGGAGATTTTCTTTGTACTATCGAAAAACTTCCCCAGTGTGTTGACATTAGAAATGTGCAATAGTGTTACAGCTTCCCTTCCTTGTGTGCAACTACCACCATTGCTTTTGAGCTCATCAGAAAAATTAACAAACATTCATGATAAGTAAAGCCATTCTATTGAAGCAGCAACATATAGTTCCATGTCCACAAATATTATAATCAAACAGCAATTTGTATAATATTTTGTTGAACATTTTCAAAGATTTTGGTTTTAATAATAAAAAATATAATATGTACAGAAGGCGATGTGACTGTCTTCTTTATGAGTATTTAATCTCAATCTTGCTTGAGACAGAGAGACAAGATTATAGCAAATTCTTCCAGGCAACAGGGAGTTGGTCAGATGTTTCCTGGGTAGTGCTGGCCTTCCAGACACAAATGGGTCAACAAAGAAATGAGCCGTTGATAATGTCTAATGACCTGGTGCAGCTGAAAATTTAAAAGGGCTATGTAAGATGACAACTAAATTCATGGATCTGGTGAGGAACAGTCTTGAAAATGGGACAGATGTCAAAGCTGCATTACCCATAGCTACCTTCATAAAGAAATAATTAACCCATAAATGTACGTGAAGCTTCTCTTTTAGAGTAATCCTCTATGTTCTTACTTAGAAGCAACCCTTATTATATTCAAAAGAGTTCATGGTAATGGTCTTAATACTGCCACTTTTGTATGGATGTGGCAGAGATCCTTATAAGGAAAAAGTGGGGAGCTAGCTAGCGACTAACTGAAAGCAATCTCTGGACTCTCCATATGTGTAAAGAACCTGGGAAAATTTATTCTCTGAGTATTCAATGTCATGTTCTGAAAACAAAACTAGTTCTTTGAAGCTTCACCAGTCCCAACTAAGAACTCAAAATAATGCCTAACCAAGGACGTCAGCTCTTTTGGATAAGCAGTTTGCTCTCCTGTGCTCACCAACAGGCACAACAAGCCTTCCAATTTCAGCTGTGGGGATATAAGCAACTCCTTATAAGTCTTACTCCTTTCCTTCCCAATGAGGAAAGCTTTCTAGTTTCAAGAACTAGCTTTCTTTTCTACCCAGACAATGAGTTGCAGTGGGTGAATTCATTTATACAGGCTTGATCAGAATGATCTACCAGAGGCTTTCTCTTCAGGTTTTTGTTTGTGATCTTCAAATCTGTCATCTCCAGTAACCTTTTTCTCCAGTCCTTGCCAGCTTCTTCTTCAACAGAGCAGCTTTTAGGTTAAGCAGGCACTGAATGTGCAGACATTCATAATTCTGCTTACAAGGAGCCTGGTGTTTTCCCTTCACCACAATGGAAATTATTGTCCTTAAATAAACCACAACTAAGCATCACCCCCCAAATCCACATGACACTTCTTTTTCAGAGTAATCCTGTGCATGTTTACTTATAAACAATCACCATTATATTCTGAGGACCTGCTTTATGGTAAGTGTTCTAAGACTGCCACTTTCATATCAAAGTTATCATTCTCAGGTGGACCACAACGTGCACTTAAGTATAACCCATCTCCTTCGTGATTTAGAACAACATTCACTAAATTAAGTCTGTTGTTTGATTGGATTACATTTGAAAAATCTTTATTCCTGGTCACAGGAGCAGGGGGAAAAAGGTATCTTACAAGAAACTTTATATGTAAAAGCACCTTACAAGAAACTTTATATATAGAAAATTCCATTTGCCCATAGATGGAATTCAGTTTTTGATACAAAGAGAAAGAAAGAATGAAGAATAAATATTAAAATATTTCAGGAAAAAAATCCCATAAAAACTATTGTATTGTTAAATTAAAATGGGAAAATTATTTTGGATAGTTCTCAAGGTCATTTCATGTGCAGATGGAAAACGAGTCTTAAAACAAAGTGAAAGAAAGAGAGTTTTCTAGCAGATATTGGACATCTATTTTCAATATGTTTTTGGGTGCTATTCAAGGTGCTGATGGTTAAATCCTGATATGGTTTGGAACTGGAGTACCTGAGGGATCTCCTTTTTCCAAATCTCTACCCATCCAATCAGATCTAGCAGAATGGGCATGCTTCAGATCCCATCAGCCAAAGACTGTCCACTGGTGGGGTCTAGAAGAAATGCTTTTTCCACAGTGGGCCCGATCTATGGAACATCCTCCTTTTAAAGATTAGAATAGCTACCAAATAGCTATCCAATCCTGGTAAGCTCTTCATTTTGGATGTTTCTATTATTTTTATTGTTTTGAAATGTTTTTATTATTTTGATTTTAATATATTTTTTAAATTGTAAATCTGCCCAGAATGATTGAGTGAGATGGACAGCTATAGAAATTGAATTGAATTGAATTGAAAAGAAGTATTTTAAAGTACTAACAGAAAAGACTTATTTAAATAAATCTTTTCTGTTAGTATTTTAAAATACTTCTTCTGCCAGAAATAACAAGTTCTAAACATTTCCTAAAAGTCTTCCTATTCTTGTTTTTGGATTCCCTCCTCCCCCCCCCCCCATATTCTTCCTTGTCAGACTATCTCAGATATATTCTTAGGTTCTCTTGAATGCATGACATGTTCAAGATGTTACTGCAGATTTTCAATAATAGATGAATCTGAGAATGTGAAGGACAGTTCAAATCGCTTATCTTCCTTCCTTCCTTCCTCCTTCCTTCCTTCCTTCCTTCCTTCCTTCCTTCCTTCCTTCCTTCCTTCTTTCCTTCCTTCCTTCCAAAGCTGTGATTACATTCAGTGTGTTACAATACACTGACTGGGTATCCAAATTTTTTATACCTGGTTTCTTAATATGACTCTGTCATTGACTGCACATCAATAAGTGTTCATTCACATTTGTCAAAAGATATTGTCTTTAATTTGTATCATATAAAGATTGGAAGGGTGCTTTTTCACTGGATGATAGGGTAGGATTTTACAAAGGATACCAACGTTTGTATGTAATTGCCTACCTGTTCACTATGGATGGGATACATTTTTAAAATTAGTTGCTTTTATTTTGAAGTGTGGCATACAAACCACTACATGTTCAACAGGAAAACTATCGTAGGGAATCATACAGTGAAATACAATTCTACATATATTGGTGGTAAATAAAATGAAATAAATGTAACAATGGTAATTAACACATTTGGATTTAATAAACTTCAAATATTTATTGCATTCAATTCTGACATATACCCAGGCAATATTATCTAATTTTGAGACTACCTAAGAGGCCTTTTTTGAAGTTCTGGTATCTGGCTGGTATCTAGAGAATCTTAAATTAAGTTAAAATCAGCAACACAAATTATATGTTGATAGTTTGCAGAGAATAGCACAGAAAGGTTTGTTCTTAATGGAGCCATAAAAATAAATGTTATATAGTTTTATTTAAAGAAAAAGTATCCTTCACTGTCAGTGTTTATATTCCACTTCAATTTTAGAATTTCCATTAAATATAAGAACTGTCCTACATGCTTTATTTGACCAATCACTAATACGCCTCAAGAAATGTTGAAATATCTGGCTGTTAACATTTCCAGGTTATTACAAATTTGTCCTTTTGAAAAAAAAATCCACTTAGTTAATGGCTGATTAGATGAGCTTGTAAATGTTTTTTTCTTCTTCTCCAAAAGAAAAACAAAATTGCTGGGTAAAAAGTATGTAAAAAGGTATATAATTTTGTTTCTTGAAAATGCACCTGCAAACTCAAAGTCTTTTCTTAAATGTTGTACTTGTAAAGGAAAATCTGGGTAAATCAATATTTTACTTACATAATATTTCAAGTTAGCAGTTTGTCTTGAAAGTTGTAAAAGGCAGTTTCTTGATGTCAGACTTCAAAAACGTCCTTCATATTGGGTCAAATCTTTTGCCTTTTACTAGAGATGAGATGCACTGAGCACTCCACAAGAAGTGTGTCTTATATAGAGCAAGACAAAATGCTAGATCAAAAAGGTTCACAGTAAAATTCATAATAAATATTTAACCCATTTGTTACTTTTCATCTATTGACTTTCAGCTTTTTTTATGATCAATTCAAGAAACATTATAGCATTGCTACTATGTACTGACTCTCAATTTGTTTTTGGGTGCAATTCAAGATACTGGTTATTATTGTTACAAGCCTACATAGTACAGGGCAGGGTTATTTGTGGGGCTGCCTCCTCTACTAAAGTAGACTAGATAGAGTGGGCCCATCCCTTAGTGTTGTCATCTAGTACAGCGGTTCTCAACCTGTGGGTCGCAACCCATTTGGGGGTCAAACGACCATTTCACGGAGGTCGCCAAACAATGCAGTCCGCCATTTTTTTCTCCTTTTCCTTAGCTGTGCTACTCCCTTTTATTCTATTGGCTTTTGAAAGCCAATACAATAGACTCTCTTGAATAGGGTATAATTCTATTGGCTTTCAAAAGCCAATAGGAATTGTCCAGGCTGTCTCTGCCCTGCTGAGCCCACCAAAAGTCCCATTCTGCAAACAGTGCTGCAAGTTGTCTGCAGCGAAGGAGAGCTGTCTGGAAGTTTCCACCCCTCCCTGCTGAGCAACTAATAAAAATGTAAGTAAAAGAGGGCCAGGGGTGGGAGGTGGGAGGCCGGCGGGCGCAGGGAGGGTTGCTGGCGTGCGTGGGGCCCGGTGGGTGCCTTACCTCCCTTGGTCTGGGCCAGCTGGTGGCCCAGCCGGTGGTCGGCCTGCTCCGTCTCTTCCGCTTGCCAGCTACACCTTGGCCGGCACAGGGGGCGGCACCACGCATGCGTGGCGCTCCCGGGCAGGGAAAGTCCCTGACTTACGACCGGATGGGTAGTCCTCGACTTACGACCGGTTGGGTAGTCCTTGACTTACGACCGGTTGGGTAATCCTCGACTTACGAGCGGTTGGGGGTTGCGGCATTAAAAAGGTTGAGAACCATGATCTAGTAGGATCTAGGTACATGCATTTTCTATAGCAACTCCTTCCTTGTGGAACACTCTTTATTCTGGGATCTGGCCAGCCCCCTCCTCTTTAGCCTTCTGGAAAAATGGTAAAGGGGTGATTTTTTCCCAAGGGTCCAAGATAGTATAAGGTTGGAGTTCAAGGATTGTATAGATTGATGCATTGGATATATAATTTAGAAATTTAATTTGGGGTTTTTTCCCCTTTGTTTTATTTTGTTTTCTTACTTTTCTTAAATTCTTTTTAGAAGCTATCCCAAATTGTATTCTACAAAATGGACAGTCATGTCAATCTTTTCAATAAATAAATAAAGCTTTACATCTATTCAGGTGTTGGTAACTATGTTTGATGAAGATTGTTGTTAAAGGACATACATGATTGCAATGTTGCACCCCATTTCCTTAGAATAATGATTAATTACACTTAACATCAGAGAAATATGTACTTCTAATGGCTCATAACTGATCCAATCCCTGCATTGGCGTGGATGGATGGCAAAAAATGATGTCATTGTGTACATTGGTTACACACATGTACAAAAAGGGCAGGGCTTCAATTATACTGGCATCCTGATTTTTTTGAAGCCTCCTTTGGATGTCCCTGGTATCTCTTCACCACACTCTCTGAAAAGGCTGCAGTGGTTATATCACCAAGGCTGGCGTTTTTAATGTTGAAAGTAAGAAAGAAGACAGTGGTCCCTAAGGTATGCTAGAAAATGAGACAAAGAAGGGGATAAAAAAAGCAGGCACAGGGAGAATAAAGGAGGAAAGACTGACGGATTTGTTGTGCATACGGGCTGTGATTGTGGACAATTGGTAGGTTTGATATTAAAGTGGCTGAATATGCCACCTGTTCAGTCATGTACATAGCTGACACATGGGTCCTGACAAACTCAAATCATAGTACTGCAAATCTTGACAGATAAAAGATTACCCAATCCAGCAATCCATGTTCTGAACAAGGGCTGACATAAGCCTGTCCTCTTATAAATTCTACTTACACAGAAATGTACTTCAATTTTTCTTCACCTACTCGTTAGAACAGAAAGAATAGGCAGACAAATCTTTCTAATGCAGATGCCCCACAACTCAGCTTTGGAACTGGCCTTGATTTATATTCATTTATTTTAAAAAAAAATATGTGTGAAAATGCAAAATAATGCAACTTTGGTTGGGTGCTGTTCTATAGCATAGCAGGATCCATAGGATTCAGTTTAGAGAAAACACTTTTAGAAGACTTCTTAGCTTTGCTTTCTTTTGGTGCCACAGTGTGGTTACTGATTGCTTTCATTTAAAATAGAGGATTATTTCAACATTATCTTGCAGAAGCGATGCCACATTTTCAGTTTAATGAAAATATATATTCTAGTATGGATTTCTATAGTCATGATATGACAGCAATTCGGAAATAAATCTCCGTTTGGTTATCAATGACAGACACTCGCAGATGCAGAACTTTTATTATACACATTAGAAAACTATAACCAACTGTCAGCATGCCCCAATGATTGTTATGGATATCTCGTCTGAATTTTCATAACGTTTCACAATAGACTTCTGAACTGATGGTCGAACCACGCTCCATGAGCTTCACTAGCAGTACTCCTTTGGCATCTTCACATTTGGCGGGATTTTCTATGGCACCACGTCTGGTGTGGTGTTGGTTCATGATAATGCTCGTCCACACATCGCTAGATGCACCCAAGAACTTTTGAAGCAGTTCCGTTGGAATGTTTCCCCCCCCATAGCCCAGATTTGCCACCGAGTGACTACTAGGAATTTCAAACCTTGTAAGACATTATGACATGACTCAATTTGAATGGAAATTATGTCAAAAAGTAATGTAATGTTGTAGTTTTCTAATGTGTATAATAAACATTTTGTATCTGCAAGTGTCTGTCATTGATAACCAAATGGAGGTTTATTTCCAAATTGTCCTCATAGAATGTATTAGGCACAACATCTGAAATCACTCTGCATTAACTTTATTGCTGCTTAGTCATAGAGAATCATCTCAACAATACGGGTTTTGCTAGCATCAGGATAGTTTCTACTGTGTGGTTCAAAATGCAGCGATTAAATCAAATGTGCCTAAACATCAGAAGGTTAATCTATGACAGATAATGAAGAGCTAAAGATACAAAAAAAAAAAAAAGATGGTTTCCTGTACCCAAAAGGGTTAGCATCATCAAAAGTGTTCCTATAAGTTTCCATAAAATTTGCATCTACCAATTTCCCTGATGTTATTTCTGATATACAAATAATTATTGCTATAATTTTACCATTGTTATTAATTATTTAGAAAGAGAAGAATTTAAATTCCATAGGCAAATAGATTTCTCTTTTTAAATATAATTTTATTGAAAGTTTTCAAAACAAGAGTAATACAAAAAAAGAATAAGGAGGGAAAAAGGCAAAGAAAAAAGAGGGAAGCTAAAATGCAAAAGAAAAGAAGAAGATAGAAGAAAATAGAAAATAAAGAAAACAGATATAAAGAAGTGACCTGGTTTTATTTACAGCAGTTATAAGTATAATTGTATGTATTTCTCTCTAAAGTTACAATGTGACTTCTTTCTATAATCTGTCCTATCTAATCTTCAAAGCCGTAGCTCATAAGTTTATTTTTTATTTTACTTTTCAAGTATTGGAAAAGAAATAAAAAAAGAAATAAAATAAAACAAAGAAAATAAAATAACCTCCCTAGATCAACAATAGCAACTGACTGCACACTAAATAACATGCTTACTTTATAGCAGTATGCATGCATAGGCTTTACTTCACTGGTGCTGCACACAAGAGAAAACAAAAGAATACTAGCTGCAAACTACCCACATGATGCTTGCTCACGTGATCCTGGGAAACCGAAAATTATTAGCATGCATTTCTTCCAGTATACCAAATGTCAGCCATATGATTCTGGAAGCCTTGCAAAGGCTGAAAATGGTCACCACTTCTGAAGCAGATAAATGTTAATCACGTATTTGTGGAGGTCTCACAGGGATTGTCATTTCAGAATTAGTCACAAGTCTATTTTTGAAGCACTGCTGTTACATCATACAGATATTAATTGAATGGTTATAAATTGAGGACTACCTACACCAGTGGTGGCGAACCGATGGCACGGGTGCCGGAGGCGGCACTCAGAGCCCTCTCTATGGCACGTGTGCTGTCGCCCCAGTCCTAGGCCTTTTTGCTTTAGGCCCCTGCCACCATGTACAAAAAAAAGGTTCAATCAATCAGTCAATTTCAACTTCTCGCGGGGAAAAAAAAGATCTTGCAAAGTTGGAATTGATTGATTGAACTTTTTAGTCCCATCCAGTCTGCTGTTACCACCACAGCCATGCCCACCCAATGGGCCACACCCACCCGGCACCCGACGATGCATAAGTGGGTTTTGGGTTGCAGTTTGGGCACTCGGTCTCTAAAAGGTTCGCCATCACTGACCTACACCAACACTGAAAATTACTAGAAAAGAATGAAAACCATCTACAGTTTCAATAGGAAAATAAGCAGGAGCCATCTTCCTAACCAGATGCTTATCCCATACGGTCCATACAGCACCGTAGCCAGAATCAGCATAATGGGAGGAAATGCAGAACTTGTTTGCTCATGAAAAGTAAATGTGGATAAAAGATGCAAATGCTATAACAAAGCCATTTCCAAGACTCAAATTTGAAGGACTCAGAAGAAGGATGGGATTTAAAAGGGAAGTATTTGTTGAATGAGGGTGCTAGACTACTGTTATATGCTATCACATAACAACAAATAACACAAATATACTGTTTGCAATAGTGGCGAATATCTGTAATTCGGATGTAGGATGAGGGTAAAGGTTCGTTCTCTGAGCTTGAGGGTTGGTTTCTGAATGTTTTGTTACCAGGATAGGTAACATCTTCAGCGGCATTTAGGGAATGTCTGTCAGTACTCTTCTGTTTATAAGGGCTTCGGATGTGGGTGTATCAAGTGAGGGTCTTGTAAGACACTCAGCACTCAAACGACAACACACCACACAGCCGACCTCCATGCAAAAATTAACCCTACCATACACAAAAGAGCTGTCAATAATGACAGCCAGAATTCTTCAACCCTTAGGAATAACAATAGACCAGAAACCCATAGCCCCACTCCTCCAGGAACTACCAGAACCAAAGACAAGACATAGAAGGATGAAAGAAACAATGCAATTTACAAAATCAATTGTAACGATTGCAATCACTTCTATGTAGGGCAAACATCATGTCAATTAAAAAACAGGATCCACGAACCCCAGCTAGCAGTCAAATACCACGATCCCAAATCCTTAATTCCTACCCAGGTGGCCACGCTATCATCCGCCACGCTCGTGAGTTCACCAAAGCCTGGCACTCTACAAGGAATTCCATCAACAGACACATTGACCTACAACCAGTCTACGAACCCCTCAGAATCCAAATAAATCGCACAGCCATCTGGAGGCAGCACCAACCCTCAAGCTTCTCTCCCGCCCCCCAAGCAGTTCATCTTCCAATGACACTGACCTGATATAATCTCCCATCACCAGCCTCTCACTGATAACTCACCCCTGACCCACTGATAATTCACACCCTCCAATGATGCTGACCCCAAGTAATTACCCCATCACAAGATCAATCACAAGCCTCTCTTTGATGATTCATCACAAGACCCTCACTTGACACACCTACACCTGAAGCCCTTAAAAACAGAAGGGCAGTGACACAGACATCCCCTAAATGCTGCTGATAATGTTACCTAGCCTGGTAACAAAATGTTCAGAAACCAACCCACAAGCTCAGAGAATGAACCTTCACCCACAAATGTACTGTGTTTTATAATATATTGTTTGGTTTTGTGGCAGTGTTTAAGGCTATTCTTTAAAAGGTCTGTATAAAATGATGTCACATCTCTTTCTTCTTCACATTGTGTAAAGAAGAAAGCGTCAGCCCTGTTTGAAATATTGTCTTGACTGGAAAATGTCTGATTTAAACAGCATCTCCTGATATCAAACCCTCTACTAACAGATTTAAATGTTTAAATTTAATCAATAATTTCTTCTTATGCTATGGGCCTTAGAGTTAATTCACAGATAGCAAGTAAATTAGCTAGAGTTGACTCCTAAGCAATTGACCCAGTGAAAATATACATGGTTTGTTTCCCAACATTTTGGAATACATTTATTCATGGATATTGTTACAATTCCCTTGCCTGGGCTTGTAAGATTAGGAAATATTTGTTTTAGTAGTGGTGTAAAAGGTCAGTTGTATGAAAATAGCCCTATTGCTCAGCTCATTCAACCTTCCACTGTTTCATGCATGCTGTTAATTTTGGTAAAAATTAACATTAAAAGGCACTTCTTGACAACACGTTCTACTGAGGGAGATAATGGAGGAACACAAATATTATTTACAAGTCCCTGCATGATATGTATGAATGCCACCACTTTTTAACGCTGTTTTGGATAGATCTTGCCCAATCTAAGCATCATTCATCTCCTGCTCCTTGATTTCATCATTAGATACAAATGCCACCATATTCTTAGCAGGCAACGCCTCAGTGAATCAAGCACTCAGATTTGAAACTTCCAAGGAATCCAATGAATTTAGTCATCCGCCAATAAAATGTTCCGTTGTTAAGAGCCATTTAAAAATTTTGTCTTGGGTACTTTGGACTTGGCTTTGGTTGATGAACAGCTCTTGACAGATAAAAATAGCTCACCTATGTTTAAAAAAGAGAAATGTGGTTATAGTTTAATGGGAGGGAGAAAGAAAACATTTCTAAATATAAAGATCTGTGGATGAGCTATTACTGTGCCATTATTTTAGTATTTTTTGGGGGGGATTAGAAATTATTAAAAAGTGACCAGTTTTCATGCTGCGGTATGTATCAGAATGTGTGGATCAGAACCATTTATTAAAGAAAATAAAGAGAAGGAGGAGGAGGAGGGGGGAGGAGGAGGAGGGGGAGGAGGAGGAGGAGATTATGAATATTGTGAAAAGGCAGTTCGGAGGACTCCCACTTTATGTGATTGAGAAGAAAACCATAAATGTTTAGGGACTACCTAAATTGTTATATATAAAAATGTACAATACATATAAACATTACACAAACCACCAGAGGGAGATATAAACAAAAAGGCTAAAAATACCAATGCTACAACAGTTCACAATTATGCCTACTTAAACAGTTTTGATCCTTTTCACTGTTACTGTTTTGATCCTTTTCACTGGATTTAAATTATTTAAAAGAAACAGACCAAATAAAAGAGGAGGTGGAGTTGCTCTCTATATAAGAAATAACTACATCTCCACAGAAATAGAATACAACAATGATAAAAACTCTCTTGAATGCATTTGGGTCAATATAAAAGGGGGGGGGAATGACATTGCCATAGGTGTATACTACAGACCACCCAACCAAACAGAGGAAATAGATGAACTTTTTGCTAGTCAGCTAACTAAGGTATGTAGGAAGCACACCACAATAGTAATGGGGGACTTTAACTACCCTGACATCAACTGGGAGACAAACTCCGCACCAAGTGGAAGATCAAACAGGTTCCTGGCAAACCTAGCAGACAACTTTGTCTCCCAAAAAGTAGAGAAGGGAACTAGGGGATTAGCCATTTTGGATCTAATTCTCACTAACAGAGATGAAATGATAGACGGTGTTGAAGCCATAGGAACCCTGGGAGGAAGTGATCATGCAATATTAGAATTCAACATTATAGAAGCACAACCAATAGAACACAGTCAAACTAGAGTCTTGGACTTCAAGAGAGCTAATTTCAATAAACTTAGAGAGGGCTTGGGAAGGATTCCATGGATGAGAATCCTCAAGGGGAAAACAACTCAAGAAGCTTGGGAAATTTTGAAAAATGAGATAATAAAAGCACAGTCTAGCACAATACCAACAAAGAGGAAAAATAACAGCTCTCAAAAGAAACCAGCATGGCTGCATAAAGAACTCTCTGACAAATTGAAAGATAAAAAGGACAAGTACAGAAAGTGGAAAGAGGGGAACATAACTAAGTCAGAATATCAGCAAATAGCCCGAGCCTGCAAAGATGAAGTGAAGAAAGCCAAGGCTCAAAATGAACTAAGGCTTGCGACCAAAGTCAAAAATAACAAAAAAAGCTTCTTTCAACATGTAAAAAACAAGAAAAAAGTGAAGGAAATGATTGGTCCATTAGTGGGTGGAAGTGGCAAGAAGGTGACAAGCAACAGGGAGAAAGCAGAACTATTTAACTCATTTTTTGCATCTGTCTTTACACAAAGGGAAAAAACAGACCAACCTATCAAAAATAGTGCCATAAAAAACAAAACAGAAACACAAGTTAAGATAGGCAAGAAAATGGTTAGGGAGCACCTGTCCAGCCTAGATGAGTTCAAATCGCCAGGACCAGATGGATTACACCCCAGAGTTCTCAAGGAACTGGCAGATGTGATATCGGAGCCACTGAACTATATTTTTCAAAGATCCTGGAACACAGGGGAACTACCAGAGGACTGGAAAAGAGCTGATGTAGTTCCCATCCTCAAAAAAGGAAAAAAAATGGATCCAGGAAATTACAGACCTATCAGCCTGACCTCAATACCTGGGAAGATCCTGGAAAAAGATAATCAAACAACGAATCAACGAACACCTAGAGGCAAACAAAGTCATTACTAAAAGCCAACATGGGTTTGTCAAAAATAGATCATGCCAGACAAATCTTATTGCATTCTTTGACCAAGTGACAAAATTAGTGGATCAGAGGAATGCTGTGGACATAATTTACTTGGACTTCAGTAAGGCATTTGATAAAGTAGATCACAACCTACTACTTGACAAGATAGAAAAATGTGGGGTAGACAGAACCACCACCAGATGGATCCGTAGCTGGCTGACCGGCCGTACTCAGCGAGTGGTCCTCAATGGAACTGCATCTATATGGAGGGAAGTGTGTAGTGGGGTGCCCCAGGGCTCTGTTCTGGGCCCAGTACTCTTCAACATCTTCATCAACGATTTGGATGAAGGGATAGATGGGGAACTCATCAAATTTGCAGATGACACCAAGCTGGCAGGAATAGCCAACACTCCAGAAGACAGGCTTCAGGTACAGAAGGATCTGGACAGACTTGAACACTGGGCACTAACTAACAAAATGAAATTCAATGGTGAAAAAAGCAAGGTTCTACATTTAGGCAAGAAAAACCAAATGCACAAGTACAGCATAGGTGGCACCATGCTCAATAGTAGTAACTGTGAGAGGGACCTCGGAGTCCTAGTAGACAATCAGTTAAATATGAGCCAGCAGTGTGCGGCAGCTGCCAAAAAGGCCAACACAGTGCTAGGCTGCATTAACAGAGGGATAGAATCAAGATCACGTGAAGTATTAATACCACTCTTCAATGCCTTGGTAAGGCCACACTTGGAATACTGCATCCAGTTTTGGTCACCACGATGTAAAAAAGATGTTGAGACTCTAGAAAGAGTACAGAGAAGAGCAACAAAGATGATTAGGGGACTGGAGGCTAAAACATATAAGGAACGGTTGCTAGAATTGGGTATGTCTAGTTTAACGAAGAGAAGGACAAGGGGGGACATGATAGCAGTATTCCAATATCTCAGGGGCTGCCATAAAGAAGAGGGAATTAAGCTATTTTCCAAAGCACCTGAAGGCAGGACAAGAAGCAACGGGTGGAAACTAATCAAGGAGAGAAGCAACCTAGAACTAAGGAGAAACTTCCTGACAGTGAGAACAATTAATCAGTGGAACAGCTTGCCTCCAGAAGCAGTAAATGCTCCAACACTGGAAGTTTTTAAGAAGAGACTGGACAGCCATTTGTCCGAAATGGTGTAGGGTTTCCTGCCCGAGCAGGGGGTTGGACTAGATGACCTCCAAGGTCCCTTCCAACTTTACTATTATTATTATTATTATTACACTTTAGCAGTATTAAATGAATCTGGACAAAAAAACTCCATTAAGACTGCAGTCCTCGGCATTTTTATCTCAAAATTTCAAATACTGTAATAGAGGAGCCTTCTGGCCTTAAGTAAGAAAAAGAAAAGGAAAATATGTGAACTAGTTTAAAACAATGCAATTTGATCCCCTTCTCAATAGACCTCTGTCCTTATAAACCACCCATCTATAACTTCATATATGGCATTTGATTTCTTAACCTTTTCACTTCTTTGTCTTTTAGGATTTTATTAACTCCATCTAATCACAACCTTCCCATTCTTTCTTTTACCCTCAACCCATTCATCCTTCTGTCACATATTTTTATGGTTCAATCCTCAGTCTTCCTCTCTACATGACAAAAATAGATCAACATATTTTAATTGTGCTTTTGTATACAATTGACATTCATTTTGGGGGAGGAGGAAGGGAAGGGAATTACTTCGAGTCAGTGTTGACTACTGATGACTGCTGGACTAGTCCTTACAGTTTTCTTGGCAAGATTTCAGAAATGGTTTGTCACTTCCTGCTTCTAAGGTCTTAGAGAGATTGACTGTCTAAAGTTCTGCCAGCTGGCTTTGGCTCTAGAACTTACAATTCCCAGTTACCTGCTCATTCCCGTACCTCCTCTGTTTTTGTTTTAATATATATATTTCTTACATATTCTATTCTCAAAGCATTCATCCTACTTTTATGTATACTCAGTCCTCGCTACCATATAGCAAAGTGGACACTTATACACTGTATATACATGCATTCCTCACAAGTGAAAACTATTACCTAATTTTCTGCCATTTGCACAGCCAAAAATTCTTTTTCTTATTACTAAAAAAAAGGCACATTAATACATATATTTGCTCTACCCTTTACCATTTAGGTATAGTGTCAATGCTGCAAATACTGTATATTCTTGCTTTGACAATATGCAAAACTGTCTGGTATTTACTGAGTTAATACATAGCTTAGAGTGGGGGGGGGGGGTAAAAAGCCCAGGAAAGAAAGAGGAAATAAACTTTTGACCTTCACACTAATTGGATAATGTGACTTGTGACTGCAAGATAAAGGAGGGGTTTAGCAAGAAAAGTTTGATGCTAGCAAGAGGAAATCAGATTCTGGCATCAAAACATCCATGATGGTGACTGGCAATTTGTAGCTCTGTAATAAAGGCTTTAGGAAATATGCCTGAAAGTTCTTTGAAGTGCTTCATTAGTCGGAACCTTGACATATAGTCTTGTAATTGTTCACTCTATTTTCTGTAATATTGATACATTAATTTTCATATCCTCAATCCTAATTATATGATGCTGTCTACTTAACATTTGTTACAAACCATTCTCAGCCAATGACACAGCATCTGCATACAAAAGTCTACATATATTCATGTGTGACTGACATATTCCCAACATCACTATAAACATCCCCTATATTTTTTTCCCACATATACATTAAATAATCAAGGGGACATCATACTTCCTTGTTTTACTCCCTGCTCAATGTTGAACTATGTAAGTCTTCTTAGTAGTGCTCATTCTAATTCATCCTGAAGTTCCAGTCTTCTCACATACAGCAACCAGCTTTAAACTCTATTTATATGGCATATTCCATAATCCAAGTCTAATAGACACACACATATACATACACACATACAAAAACACAGACCTAAGTTGCTTGATAGACTGGTTGTTTTCAGTTCCTATAACCACACAGATTGATTGATTGATTGATTGATTGATAAAATGTATAGGCTGCCTAACTTATCTCAAGGTAACACAGAGATGATTGATATACAGTAGATAGATAGATGTGAAAGAGAGAGAGAGATTATAGAGATTTTCTTTATGTCGATCTATCAATCAATTTATTTTTTTCAAGATCAACAAACATTAAATAGATTTTTACATCCATACAATTCTTAATGATTTGTTAAGGAGAAAATACCGTATATTTGGATTAAGCTGCATTTCATTTGCCAAACCTTGCTTACTTTACTTACTTTTTCAACAGAACTCTGTCAAGTTAACAAATTAATCCCACTAGACTTTTTTCATTCATTCATAGTTCCTTTCCCTTTCTACAGAGGAAAATAATGGCATTATTTCAATTTTCAGACACATTATTTCAATTTTCAGTCAAACATTTAAACAAATTGCACAATCATTTCATAAGCAACCAGACCCATATCTTAACATTTCTCCAGCTTCATTGTCCACTCCATTGCAGCATGTTATTAATTTGAAGCAGAACACAATATAGATAATAAACATTTTACTATCCTAAAGCAAAATTTATTTCAGTAACTGCCTATCTCCAATCACATCTACCTGTCCCATCAGGTTAAGCAGGAAGGGTATGGCCTAGGTCCATCAGCCAGAGAGTGGCATATGATGGGCCCAGGAAGAGAACCTATTCTGTTATGGTTCTGCTCTGCAGAACAGAACATCATCCCATACAGAGGTCAAATTGGCCCCAACCCTGCCAGCTTTTCATAAGTCCCTGAAAATATGGTTTTGCCAATGGGCATGGGGGCCCATGAGTGTAGTAGAATCTGTGCAGTGGCTGTATTGACCATTATGGATGAATGTGACTTTCTCAGCTATGAATTTTGCAATATGGGTTTTATGGTTTTATATGGTTTTTAAAATTGTTCTTAAGTTTCTGTATTACTTTGGTATGTTTATAATGTTTTTAAATGTGAGTTGCACAGAAAGTCTGTTTACAGCTACACAAATGGATATAGAATACATGGATTTCAATAAGGCATTTGGTGAAATAGATAGAACAATATGGATTAGACAGTACAACCACTAGATGGATTCACAATTGGCTGACCAATCACACTCAGCAATAAAGTCCTAAATGAAGCTATATTTACATGGAAGAAATGTGAAATGGGGTACCTCAAGGGTACCCGGTATTTGGGATGACTTCCGGTTTTGCGCTGTAGCAACCGGTCGCAGGCTTGTGGATTCTCTGCCCCCCGCGGCTAATTTTGCCCTGCCTAGGGACCCTAAATGGGTCTAAGTCACCCCAGCGAGGTGATGAAGAAAGAAGGGTGCTCCAGCGATTCTGGAATGGCAGCGGCCACTCTGTTTGACTTGGGGAATGCCTTCTAACCCAACAGGAGAAAGGCTGGTCATATTGCATCGACCAGCCCAAGCTACTAGCAACTGAAGTCCAAAAGCACTAACCAGCACAACTGTGAACAGCATGCTTGAAACTGGGTGAGGAATTCAATATCTATGGATATAGAATTGAGAATAGAGACTTAAAGATGGAACTTAACAAAACAAGGAAATATGATTTAATCCACAAGAATTGGAAAAAACAACTTATCCCTTAAGACTACAAAATAAATCTGAGGACAAGAAAACAGATTGGATAAAATGACTGAGATGTCAGGAACATCGGAGAGAAAGGAAATGATAAGAGAAGCTGAGAGAAAGAAAAAGAAAAAGATTTTCAACAAACGTGGAAAGGCAGAAGCCCCATACAAAGTCACTTCACCTGATTTACTTTTTATATCTACAGCAACATTTACGAACATATGGAAAAACTTTTTGATTCAGCAAAATACATTGATTAAGAAAGATACCGGGCAAAAGAAAAAGACTAAAGTGGAAACCAAGAAAATAGATGATGGGACTTACCAGAGAGAATATTTTAAAAAGAAACATTTGTTTGAATAAAGAAATAGAAAAGTTTTGGAATATATATGTCATTCTAAGAGGGATGAATTCCTTAAATAATATAGTATGCTTTTTTCCCTTTTTTGTTCTTTTTCTTGATATGAGTAATATAAAAATGTTTAAATTACTTAGATAAAGGAAATGCTTTAGATACTTAAATGTGATTGAATTTAAGAAAATTATAATGGATAAAAATGTTTTGAATAAGAGTTAAAGGACTATTAAATGGAATATTTAAAGATTAAACATTTTAAATTATGGTTAAAAAGAATAAGAAATTTAGGAAATAAATATATATTAGCTTTAAGTTATTTTTTATGTTTCTTTACTCTTGCTCTTCTTTTTTTTCATTTTTTTCCATTTTCATATGGAAAAATAGAGTTAAATTTTTAAATGTAATTAATTTTTGAGAAAATCTTAACCAGTGAGAATACCTATAACTTGGTGGGAGAAACAAATTAAAATAATAAATGAATAACAGGATCTATGATAGAGCAACCAGAATGATTGGATAGAAAAGAAATATTATATTGATGTGACTATTATTTTCAGGAGTATTGGGGAAAAATATATTTAATTGTTATCTATCAAAACAATAAGAATTGTATTAACTCAATGTTTGCAAAAGAGGGTATTTTGGGAAAAGAGGAAATCAAATAAAACCATTATGTGGATTATGGATTATAGAAATCAATTGTTAATGATTGTTTTATAAATGTAGCCCAGACAAAAATTATTTTGATTTATGTTTTTTTTAAAAAAATCAATAAAATATATTACAAAAAAAAGGTACCCAGTATTTGGGCCTGATGCTCTTTAACATCTTCATAAACAATCTGGATGAGAGGATATAAAAAGAGAACTTATCAAATTTGCAGACAACACCAAGCTGGAAGGAATTTCCAACACTTTGGAATGTAGACTCAAGATTCAGAAGGATCTTGACAGACTTGCGCATTGGATCCTATTCAACAAGATGCAGTTCCATAGTGAGAAAAGAAAGGTCCTGCTCTTAAGCAGGAAAAACCAAATACATAGATATAGAATAGGAGGTATCTGGCTCAATGATAGCCATTGTGAGAGGGATATAGGTGTCCTGATGGAGTCAGAAGTCTGCTGCAGTTGCCAAAAAAGCCAACGTAGTTCTAGGCTGCATCAACAGAGGGAAAGTATTAAGATCATGGAAAATGATGGTACCATTTTATACTTCATTAGTGAGATCACACTTGGAATATTGGAATGTGTAGTTCTGGTCACCGTGATTCAAAAAAGATGCTAAGGCCCTACTCTAGAAAGAGAGCAGAGAAGAGCAACAAAGATGATAAGAGGTTTGGAGGCTAAATCATATGATGAATGGCTAAGGGAACTAAGTATGTTTAGCCTAATGATAGGAAGGCTCGGGGAAGAGCTATCACAAGGAAGAGGCGTTGATTTATTTTCCATAGCACTTGAGGGCAGGACAAGAACCAATGGGTGGAAGCTCATCAGAGGGAGATTCAGTCTGGAAATAAGGAGGAATTTCCTGACAATAAAAAGGATTAATCAATGGAACAGCTTGATTCCCGAAGTTGTGGGTGCGCCATCGCTGGAAGTTTTAAAGAAAAGATTAGGCAACTATTTGTGCAGGATGCGGTAAGAACTCCTGCCTTGGGCAGGAGGTTGGACTAGAAGACATCCAGGGTCCCTTCCAGATCTATGATTCTATGATCTGTATACAAAGTATATAATGTATGTGCCATATTTATGCAGAAGGAAACTTCTCCATCCATGTTCTTCATACAGGAGAATGTTTATAGAGAGAATGTTACAGATAGGATCCAATACAGCAGTGTTTCCCAAACTTGACAATTTTAAGGCATGTGGACTTCAACTCCCAGAATTCCACAGCCAGCATTGCTGGCTGTGGAATTCTGGGAGTTGAAGTCCTCATGCCTTAAAATTGTCAAGTTTGGGAAACACTGCAATACAGTAAGGTTTGAATTGATTTTTTCCACTTCTAAGGATCTGTTTTGTGGGACTGATACAAGTCATTACAACTGTCCATATCTGTTACTGATGCCAGTAAATACAGTTGTTATTTTATTACATAAAGTGTGTATGTCATCAGCTGCTTTGCATGGAATTCATGACATTTACCATCAGTTACTTTGCATGGAAACATTTTAAAATACTTGGACAACATCCTAGAAATGTTGATAAATGTTTAATTATCATACTTTATATGATAATTAAAAAAGATTAACTCCATGTTTCAATATTTCCCTAGAAACATTTTTTTTCTTTTTGACTTCCATCAAGAAGGAATTTAAACAACTGATGTGGTTGGCATTGTTGTTCCTGTGACATGTTGGCAGTGGCATGGACATAGAACAGAACCCCCTGCTCAAACAGAAAACCTTATACTATTTCAGACAAATGATTATCCAATCTCTTCCTAAAAACCTCCAATGTTGGAGCACTCACAACTTCTGGAGGCAAGCTGCTCCACTCTCCACTGATTAATTGTTCTAACTGTTAGGAAATTTCTCTTAGTACCAGGTTGGTTCTCTCCTTCATTAGTTTCCACCCATTGCTTCTTGTCCTGCCTTCAGGTACTTTGGAGAATAGAATGGCCCTCTCTTTGTGGCAGCCCCTTAGTTACAGTTCCATTAAGGACTACATGTTGAGTGCGGTTGTTCAGCCACTTACGAATTCATCCCGTGGTGATGCTGTCTAACCCATTTTTCTATCCTATCAAGTTGTAGGTTGTGATCTACTTTATCAAATGCCTTACTGAAGTCCAAATAAACTATATCCGTAGCATTTTACTGGTCCATTAATTTAGTCACTTTGTCAAAAATGCAATAAATTTGTCTGGCATGATCTGTTTTTGACAAACCCAAGTTGGCTTCTGGTTATGAATTTGTTTGCTTCTAGTTGTTCACAGATCCGTTACTTGATTACCTTCCCAGGCACTGAAAAATTTTCCCATGTATTGATGTTAGGCTAATAAGTCTATAGTTTCCTAGAGGCAATTAAAAGGGGCAAACAAAAAGAAAACAAATATTTAGATCCAGAGTAGAAAGGCTCTTTGAAGAATTTAGAAACAGCTAGATGATATTAATCTATCTATCTATAACTATCTGTCTGTCTGTCTGTCTGTCTGTCTGTCTGTATTTGTTTATTTCATTTACATAATGACCAAACTAATATAATCACAACTACAAGTAGCCAGGTGTTTAGTTTTTTCTTAAAGGCCAGCAGAGTTGAGGCCAATCTGATCTCAGAGCATGAGCTCTTCCAGAGGACAGTGTAACCCAAAAGACAAGTTTCCTTCCTTAATCATACAAGATGACATTCTGTCATTGAACCCTGAAACATGCACTTCCTGTCAAATCTAGTAGAATGAGCAGAAACTATGAGAGAGAGGGGGGGAGGGAGGGAAGGAGGGAGGGAGAGAGGGAGAAGTGTAATATATGTGATTCCAGATATTGTTATCATAGACTGCACCATTTCATCCTGGACCAGTTGCAGCTTCCAGATGCTCTTCAAGGACAGCATATTGCAGCAATCCATTTAGGAGTGGACCAAGTAAAGTGATCATGCACACTGCCCCCTGGTCTAGGAAAGAGTGCAACTGGCACACAACTTGAAGTTGTGCAGAAGTCCCTTCTCCATAGATGCCTCCTACTTATTAAGAAAGATCCATGAGTTCAGAAGGACCCAAAAATTGCACACTGGTTATGCCTTCAATAGCGCAATCCCACTCAAAATTAAATATAGATAATTGGCAGATACATTGCCCATATACTGGACATTGTTTAGAGGTATGCTTCATGCCAAATCGGCTACATTGTTTTCACATATTTTGCTTTGCTTCCAAATTTCTTTGCATGCTGGGCTGGTCCCTTTAAAGCCAAAGTTTCTCACTATAATCTACTGGTCTCAATTGTTTTTATGAGCCTCTATTATGGTTGATGGAATATCATGACAGCTAGATCCCATAACCTTCCACTTTGAGCAACAACTTCTGTTGCCTGCCATATTAGAATAAGTAATTATCAATAATTACTTAGAAAACCAACATTCTTGCATTTCAGTCTTTTTTTTTTCTTCTGCCTCAGAAACATTTCAGTCAAAAATTCAGTCAACATAATAAAGTCACAAGACTGGTTTGTTTCAGGTCTGCTATACTTCTTGCATTCTCAATCTCCTTTTATAGGAGACAATCTATCCTCATTACATTTTTTTTTACAGTACACAATGGAACATTATTTCTAAAATAGGGTGTTAAACACTTTCTTCATCTATGAATGTAAGAATAATATATTCATCAAGGGTATCTGCTCCAGTCACTGTTAGTAACAGGATTGTTTTCTGTTCATTTTCTTTTTCATAACAATCAACTGCTCTCAAATGCAATAGAATTTTTTGTTGGAAGTGTTCCCATTGCCTTTACACATTTCTAGCAAGTTTCAGTTCTGGTGATGACTTCAAAACATCCATTTTTATTTTGTTTTATTGATTCATTTTAAAGTTATCAATAAATATTGTAAATCTGGTGGCACAATTTTAGCTATATTTTGATTCTGTAGTTTGACAAACTAGTAATATTTGTCTTCACTAGTGGTTCTTAACTTGTGGTTAACAGACATCTGAGGTAGCTGCAGAGATCCATGAAGTCTTAAAGAAATGTTGTGATTTAAATCTTGAGTTATGTCTTGGGGATCTATGGTCATGGTCCATGACCACAAAAGTTATTTAAAGGAGGTCTACGGTGAAGAAAAGGTTGAGAACCACTGATATAGAAGAAGTTGTGAGATGTTTGTTTATTTGATTTGTTTGGCCAACTGTGGATATCTAGCACATTATTGATGCTACCCAGGAATTCAGCTTTTCTGCTGGCACCAGAAGTTCATTTACAAGGAAGCATAAGAGATGAATTGACCATGTTTATTATAAACCAGCTTGAGTTCAGCTTTGATCTGGAACTAAAAGGAATGTAAGACATTTAAGGCAGTGGTGGGATTCAGCCGGTTCGCACCATTTCGGCAGAACCGGTAGCTAATTTTTTGTTGCCCAGGCCCAGAATGGACTTCCGAAAGCAGCATCGACACAGAGAACCAGTTGTTCACATATTTGAATCCCATCATTGATTTAAGGAACATATTCCATAACTTACCAAAATAATGAGGAAGTTGTGACTTCTGATAAATGCCAAGATTACAAGATTCTGGATAGCCTTTGGAGTTATCAGTTAATCTTATCCTAAGTAAATGGTAAATAGTCATGCTGTTGGAACTGCAATAAAATTAATGTTTCATTTAAACATGTTTGTACAGTGTTCTACATGATTTCATAATGCAGAAGAAATTAGCACATGTATTAACACAATTTCTTCCTTTTTGTAAAAGATAATGTCATGGGTGCTCAGTATATTAGAGACATGTGCAGTGTAATATGAAGAATTAAGAGCAGAGCTAAAAAAAAATCTCTCTGCTACCTATAGCTTTCTTCACATAGGCAGCTCTTAGAATGTCATCCCACATTTTTAGACTTATATAAAATGGCTCATTCACACCCTTTTCAATCTGGCTTTAAGGAGGCCTTTGAAAATTGAGGATGTCTGATTAAAGGATTTCCAATGTAGTTTATCTATGTACACAGAGACACCCAGAAAAATATATGCAAAAAGCATCGTATTAGAGACAATGCAATTTTTTTTAAATTTTATTATAAATTTTAAGAAATAGCTGTCAAGTCTGATGAATCAAATTCACAAAAATAAGAAACTGAAAAAAAAATGAACTTGGAAGATTCACCAAATCCCTAATCACAATGGCATATATGCTTTAATTCCACTGCCTGTTCCATGAGATGCCAGTTCAAAGACTGAACTTTTTATTGCTGCATTATTTTTATCTACAAGAGCTATGAATAGAAGTGTTATTCATAGTTTGATTTGCTATAACAGCAACACTATGAAGCCAGTGAAATTTGTCTGATAGCTGGTAGTCAGATAAAGTTGGGAACAATACTTCTTGACCTCAGTCTGACATCTTATAGTTAAGGAAACTGAAGAAAAAGTAACAAAACTTTCAACAGCTCCTCTCCAAATAACAAAAGTTCTCCTGTTTTATGCCATTGGGGTGAAGAAAAGCTGGGAACCTCCTCAGTTCAGACTTGCTCTTTCATGCTTTGTATCCGCTGATAATCAACATCATAAAAGGAGCCAGGAATCTACATAGTTTGAATGCAACAAACAAGCTGCTAGTATGACTCCTGAGATAAAGCCTGAAGCACTTTCTCTTTTTAGTCTTATGACTTAATAGATTTGGATGAATTTTGGGATCTCACTTATTGCATTATGGAAGAAATAGTAATCATCAAATGGGATTTCCTTGTTCTGTCCCAAACTAATTTTAGATGTTTCCACAGGAGTCAGAAGTTCTTTAGAAAACTGACCTCATTACCACTCCTGAACATTGAGAACATTTATGAATTTTATATAGCAGCTAGGCCAGGGGCAGGCAACCTTGGCTTTTTTTATGACTCGTGGACTTCAACTCCCAGAATTCCTGAGAATTGAAGTCCATGAGTCATAAAAGAGCCAAGGTTTCCTACCCCTGAGCTACGCAATAGTAATAATTGCTTGTTTTCATGTTCTGATTAAGAAGTGACTAAAAGAGAGCCTTCTTGGGACTTTTCTGTAAGAATTACCACAATGTCACTGAAGTATACAATAGGAGTAGAAAAAAAATGAACATGGAGGGGAAATAATTAGATTTGTGGTTTTATCCATAGAGAATGGGATGGAAATTGCTTTCTCAATAAACAAAGAGTTTCATTTTCAGGAAAAAAAAAACAATCTGCTTTGCTTGAACACATTGAGATTTATTTGGTCAGCACTCTGATCTTCAGCAATGATCAGCCACTTGTGATGCCTCAGGATTTTCAAAAGTCACCTACATAAATATCCTTCAAATGTTCTGGATTTCTCTTTTACAATTGAATCTCAAATTGGGACATTAACAGTACCCTTAAACAATTCCTAATTACTCCTTACCTATAGTAGAACTAGCATCCCAGGCTGTTCAGACCTTCTCTGCAATATGAAATTCCATATCTCTGTGCTTAATGCACATTTTGCATCAGTATATTGTTGTACTTTCATTGACATTCAATGATATATCCAGCCGGCTTCTTTTATTAAACGTCAAAGAAAGTAGTGTTGAAGGAAAAGTCTTCATCTTGGTTCAGTCCAAGCTGGGAATAAACAACATGGCGACTGCTTTAGGAAGAAGGTTGCAGTCTATTGAAGAGGAGAGCCAGACAGAGAGATGGCTCTGGAAGAAAAAAGAGAAAGAGCACATGTAGGGAGTGGGTTTTTATACCTTCTTGAGCCTTTTGTTTGGACTTGTTCCTGTGGCATGAACTTTGACCTGAGTCTGAGTGTGCTTTTCTGGTATTCTGATGGTGGTGGGTTAATCCTATTATGTCCCAAAGGTCATATCCTGCCTCCCTGGGGCTGGGGCTGATGACTCTTAGATTTTTGATGTGATGAGTTGTTAATTCTAGGGATCTTTCTTCCTAATCCCAGTTTCCTGACTCCAGTCTTTCTGACAAGATTATCAGATCTGCAATTCTGCAGACTTGGTTTCTGTTTGGGACAGAGAGACATGGGGGCAGGGTTGGTTTCTGCTTTTAAATCCTTTAGAGAAATATATTCTGCCTTTTAAATATTTCCAAAAACATTTATTTCTCGGGGGGGAGGGCGCTGACTTCCCACAGTAGGAAGTAGGAAACTCTCATAAACCAGGAAAAGATTTCAATTTTGAGTGGAAAAAAATAAATTAAAATTACAGATTAAACAGTTAAAAGGAATGGTTAATTCCATCCCCTGTCCAATACTGTACTACTGAATTATTTATTTATTCATTTATTTATTTCAGAATACACAAATCTTGTAGTCTACTGCCACTTCAAGTCAGTTTAGAGATCACTGAACACCTCCCTTGAAGAGAATAGCTCAGGTCACATACAAACTAAGTATAAGTAACATCAGAACATTTCCCGTTTTAAAAAATTGGATTCAAGTCTGAGGCTAATGATTTAATGATTTTCTTGCAAATACCACTTCTTGAGAAGTGTTGTTTGTTCTTTATTTAGAAGGGAATCATCCTTGAAAATTATTTAGAAGGGAATCATTCCTGTGAACTTTCACCTATCTATAGATTGACATTTTGTACATCTGTTTCAACTTGTATAACACACCCACTTGGAGGGTGCTACTAATAAATCCATTAATAAAATCTGTTTAAATAGCATCTTAGTGTTGCAAAATCAAGCAACGGCACCATACCTCATGCTTTTTAGAAAAGTATTTATTTTACTTTATGTGTTTATTAAATGTATAGGCACTCCATCTCGCCAAGAGACAATTCAGTGCAATATCTGTTATAAACTACCCTGTCTTCTTGAAAATGAGTGCTAAAGAAGTGATTATACTAATAAATAAACAATTATAAAGGTTACATTTTTTTTTTTAAAAAAAACCTTACTAGCTAAATTACAGATAAGCTGAAATACTTGGGTGAAAAAAATTGCCTTTTCTTATACCAGAAAAATTGCATTATAGATGCCCAGTGGTAGCTATAATGTGTAAAAATGCCAAAAGAGAAGCAGGCAGATGGGCACTATGAACTAGAGAAGGAAGCAAAATTAACTTTCGAGTAACTGGAAATATGGATTTGTCAGCTGATTAGGAAACAATAGCCTCAATAATTCTGTGTCTTCATCTATGATGTAATTTGTAATAAATAGCAAAGTGGTCATTTTCGTAAGCACATTCACCAGTGAACCAATGAAGATCATACAGTTGCATAGTTATGGAGATAAGAAAATAAAATCTTTAATAACAGCAATACCAAACACTGTCTTTAAAATCTATAAAAGTTTGTATATAAATTAATCACATTAAACCTTCAACTTTTCCCCTTTTCAGCTCAGAAAGGAAATTTCTCATTTGACCCATATGTACTATCTATGCAAATATTCTCAGTGCAATAAGGAAAGGAAAACTTCCCAAATGTTATATATTTCTAAAGTATAGAAGATAACACAGAACTATGTTCTATAAAGCTGCAGAACCTTGTGTAAGAAAGTGCAAAATTAATCTAGCACATGACCTTGATTAATATCTTTTATAATGCCTGTTCATTATGATGTATGATATTATTATATATTATGATGCAAGTAACAGTTAAATGGGAAACTTATTGTTATAAAAGAAAAAAAACCTAAATTAGGCAATCAAACATTTTAAATTCAGCCTTCAATGATGTAACATATTTTAGTGATTTAGAAGTGATTTCGAGACTTATTGCTAAACATATTGCACATTTTTCTTACTTCAGTGCAACTATTTAAAGTAGCTGCATTTTTCTTCATAATTCTGAAAAAGTACTTGGTTGCTTTAGGGAGTTGATACATGAATGCCACTTTTCAAGCTCATAGGGAAGCCCTTAACAGGGCATAAAGATGCTGTGTGCTCATGTTTCCACCAATTCCAAAGCAGTGTTTCTCAATCATGTTTGAAACATTCACTGCTCTAACAAGCAGATTAGGCAAAAAGATAAAATTTTATGATAGAGAGGAGATACATGTCTTATTTTCCTACATTTACTGTAATGCTGTAATCTGCTCTACTTTCTGAAAATAATATGGGTGAAAACTTAAATAAATAAAAGTTGAAGAGCTAGATAAGAATTTAAATAACTAAAAGTTGTGTTACAAGAATGAACTGACAATCTTGTTTTTTTCTTCAGTAAGAAAAGTGGGGTTAAATTACCTAGGGCAGAGGTACCAAACTGCTGGTCTGTAGCCCAGTACCGGTCCATGGCCTGTTGGGAAACAGTTCATGCAATTGGTGGGAAAATGCATGAGTGCATGAAGCTCCATGTGTGCAGATGGCAGGTGCACATGTGAAACCATCTCCTCCACTCCCCACTGCTGCTGCCACCGCCAATCTACAAAGCCAGAAAGGTTGGGGACCACTGACCTAAAGGAATGAATGATCAGCCAATCCCTAACACGCATTCATTTTATTGATATATTTTCTCTATGGCAAATTGGTTGTAGTGGGTTCTTTTCTTTAGAAAGTACTATGTTATGTAAACTAATTTGAAGGGATCAATCTGACACCTGATAACAAGCATCTCTTTTCGCATTTTAAAAGGACAGCTCTACTGAGAACTGCCTTCTTTTTACTAGCAATCATAGAATGATGTGTGAAAAGAGACTAATAATGAATTTCCAAACCATCTCACTGCCAATTTCATTATACCAGCACCAGGTTTCTATGCCTGAAACAAAACATTAATTATCTAACAGAATTCCTAGTAATATATATCTGGGAGTTTTTTTTTTTAAAAAAAAAAATCTTCAGTTGTTAAATTTACATAAGTAGAAGGGGAAAATGATATAGCAAAGACAGAAACTCTCTTTATTACAGAAAAGGGACCTAGTAGAACTAGACATAAACTTCCTCTGATGCCATTTGTAAATTTCTACACTTTGACCACAGAAATAAGAAACATGAACTTGTCTGGTGAAAGTTGCATAAAGCTAAATGTCCTGAAAGTTATATGGCTATTATTAACTGCACACAATTAATTTACAAAACTCATGAATGAACAATATAGTAATGCTGTCGTGTATTTTATTTTTTAATGTTATAACCAGCTTGGTTTATTGAGTAATGAAAGGATATCAGTGCTACAGCTTTCCCTTTGCAGCCTCTCAATTGAAGTCTACAAGGGATTGCATTCAAAGAAGACAAACTCAGGATTCAAAAGATCTAGACAAACTTGAACAATGGGCCCTATCCAACAAAATGAGCTTCAATGTGAAGAAAAGCAAAGTTGTACATTTAGGCAGGAAAAATCAAAGGTACAAGTATAGATTGGGCTAGACCTGGCTTAAAAATAGTAACTGTGAGAGGTACGTTTGACTCCTAGTGGACAATCACTTGACAATGAACCAGCAGTGTACAGCAGCAGCCAAAAAAGCTAATACAATTCTGGGTTGTATAAATAGAGGCATAGAATCAAGATCACGTGAAGTATAGTACCATTTTATAAAACCCTAGTAAGACCACACCTGGAATACTGCAGCCAATTTTGGTCACCATATCACAAAAAAGATGTTGAGAGTTTAGAAAAAAATTAGAGAAGAGCAACTAAAATGATCAAAGGCCTGGAGACTAAAACATACGAAGAGCGGCTGTGGGACTTCGGTTTGGCTAGTCTAAAGAAAAGAAGAAATAGGGGAGACATGATAGCAGTATTCCAGTATCTGAGGGGCTGCCACAAGGAAGAGGGGATCACGTTATTCACTAGACCACCAGAGGGAAGGACGAGAAACAATGGTTGGAAACTGATCAAAGAGAAAAGCAACCTGGAATTAAGGAGAAACTTCCTGACAGTGAGGACAATCAACCAGTGAAACAGCTTGCCTCCAGAAATTGTGGTTGCTCTATCACTGGAGATTTTTAAGAAGAGACTAGACAATCATCCATCTGAATGGTATAGGTTCTTCTACTTGAGCAGGGAGCTGGAGTAGAAGGCCTCTAAGATCCCTTCCAGCTTCTATTCTATTCTATTCTATTCTATTCTATTCTATTCTATTCTATTCTATTCTATTCTATTCTATTAACAGCAACAGGAAAGCTGCAATTCATCCACAACACGGGCAGTTATAGATATATCTCTGTGGCACAAGCTACATTAGTTATCAGTATTATTTACTGGCACAGGGCTTCATCATTAAAGGAATGACTATCTCCTATAATTTATGCCTATCCAGTAAGATTTCACAGGCTGGCATGATCCAGGTCCCATATGTATAGCAGTATTATCTGATGGGATCCAGGAGGTGTGCTTATACTGTATGCTGCCTGGAGTCTTCATAAATTGGGCAGTTTTATCAATAATATATCTATGTATATATGAAAAACAAACAATTGTTTTCCAATCTATCAGGTTGTGAGATCTCCAAACTAAATGCCAGGTAGTATATTAAAAGGAGGCAGAGGATAACAAGAGATTTTTATAAACACCATCTGAAATCCACTAGTATGACATGAATGTAGCCATTTATCCTAGTGATATAAGACCTTGAGCATGGCATTGCTTTTTCCCAATATATCTGCTGATTTTTAATTAAAAATGGAACATAAAACCAGGTAATAGGAATCACAAAAAATCTGAGTCTTATTTATGGAGTCAGCTCTGTCCTAGCATAGAGATGTGGATCCTCCCCCAGAAGTTCTAGAGATACTGCTTTATTTTGGATGAAAGCTTTGTATTTTATACTTAGACTTTCACTTTATTTAGACAGCAGGAAACTCAGAAGAATATCAGACCCCAAAATCTAGATCCATGCCACTTTTTTCCCATTGCTCAGAGCTACAATCTTGGGACAAGATGTGGGCTGGTTTGAAAAATTGTAGATAATTTTGTGTTTTGTGTCTTTGTATATTGCAAAGCAACTGTTTGGGACTAAACCTGAATTATTATATAGTTCTGCTATAAACAGTAATCAGATCTAGCATGTACTGGGTGAACTGAGAAAGTTGTCAGGAATAAATAGCGGCTAGTGGAAGACATGTCAATTATATATTAAAAACCAGGTCACAGCAACGCTAAATGTCCCTATCACCCATGTCTGCACTCTTGATTATAGACCAGCTTGAGTCATAAGAGAAGAAAGGGGAACTTGTAACTCATGAGTCGTTTATGCAATTCATAATATGCAAATAAATACAAAGTTTTTAAACATATAGTGAAAATAAAACTTTGCTTCCTAGGAAAAGATATCAAAAAGTCTGATGAAAAGCAGAAATGAATTACATCAAAAACCTAAAATGAAACAATGGTTATATGTATAACATCATCATAACTGAAAAAGCAAGGATCTTTAAACCAAGCTTTTTACTGTTACTATATTTTTGGATTATTGGTTTTATACTTTATAGATTTATTTACGATTGTTTTATAGGTCTTTTGTAAAGCGCTTCTAGGAACATGGAAACAAACATAAAAATAAAAAAATAAAGTTATTTAGGGAGCTAATTTATGTTTCAGCCTACAAGATTCATAGAATGAAAAGATATCATCCTTGGACAGCACAGTAAACTTCAACATTTCTAGATGCAGGAATCAAGCCCTGGGAGGTTGACAAACTCAGAAAATAAGACATGCTTAGATTTTTATTGCTATAAAATAATGTAGCAGAATCTTAAAAGTCTGCCAAAGTAATTCTCCTGTCTGACTCGGGATAATTAAGGCAGGTCACAAAGGATGATCACATGACAGGGAGATGCTACAACAGTCAGAAATGTGGGCTGGTCACCAAGCACCTGAATTTTGATTATGTGACACACACACACCCAGGGATGCTGTGATGATTATAAGTATGAGGACTGATCATAAGTACCACTTGTTCAACACAGTTGTAACTTTGAACAAACAAGTGAGGGATAAGCAAGGACTACCTATATGTTATAATGATGACGACGGTGGTGGTGATGGTGATGATGTTCCAAGATGTTCTCTTCCTTTTTTTCTTTCTTTCTTTTCTCTTTCTGGTTTAGAAAAGGCTAAATATGTAAGTAACGTTAAAGAGAAGAAAAGAATAAACGTAACATAATCAGGTGATTACCTTTAGCAACTCTGTAGATAAGGCAAGAAGCTATTAAAACAGTTAAAGAATTGCAGGGAGGTCTGCAAATAAATATATATTACATTGTCAAGTTCATTGTATATTGGAAAATTAAGCACAACTTTGGCTTATTTATAATAATAAACATCACTTTAATTTGGCATGTTTATCTGGATTATTTTTTGGCCCTTTCCCACCTTCTGATATTTGATTACCTTTCATGGACTTCCAAAGAGTAGATTCCTATGAACACAAATGAACATGGCAGGACAAGCTAATGGGGGAAAAAAAGTTCAATATATCTGGCAATTCCTAAAAAGGAAGATGCTGAAAGAACAATTGCAACATTTCCAACAGGGGAAGAAGCAAGCAGCATCCTAGAAAGCTTGCTGAAAATTTAAAAACTAAAAAGGCCACATACAGAGGGTGAAAAATTGGACAGGTTTAGATCCTAAAGCTAAAGCACTGTTTACAGTTACTTAAAGTACAAAGGCCCATTACTTTAATTCCCCGATGGAAGGTTTGAACCCCATAGAATAACTTCTGGCTACCGGTGTCTGATGAATCTCAATAGAATGAAATTGGTCACATGGTGTCTCTTGGAGGTCATTCAGTGGTGGGATTCAGCCGGTTCGCACCACTTCGGCAAAACTGGTAATTTTTTGTTGCCCAGGCCAAGAATGGACTTCCAGAACAGCATCCACACAGAGAACTGATTGTTCACATATTTGAATCCCACTACTGAGGTCATTATAACTAAAAACATCACACAAGATATATGCTGTGTAAAAAATAGAGCATTCTCCCCACCTCCTGAAAATTTCTAAAGGGTGAAGTTTGTAGAAGTCACACAAAACTTTCTGCTCTGCTCTGAGAGCTTAAGGGACTATATACACCATACAGAGATTCTATATATAGCTCCCTTCCTGCAACTATAGCATGCCATGAGTTAAAGCTAATGCACGGCATAAATCAGAGGACAAAATAAAACCTGAGTATCCATAGCTGAGGAATCCCAATACAGGGAGTTCTTGGGTTACTACCACCCTTCAGCCACCATTCAAAGTTATGACAGCACTGAATGAGAGGGACTTAACAACCAGCCCTTAAAGTTGCAACTGCTGCAGTGTGTCTGTGGTCACATGGTTACAATTCAGTACTTGGCATCTGGCTTGCATTGTATGAGGGAATTCCCTCTAACTTAGTCATGTTCCATAGTTATTTTGAAAGAAGACATCTTCAAAGCTGTCAATTCAGATTCTTTTTTTTTTTAAGGCTCCCTTCTTGTCTAATTCCACCCATTAATAATCAAGAAGATCAGGGAGACTGCCTGTTTCCTTAGCAGTTAATCCAGCATTATTATTTCACTGCCTTCCTCTATTGGTTCATCTAGCAAATATGAGAGCTGTTCTGTTGGTTCTGAGGGGTTTAGACTTATTGATTTAATTTGTAAAAAATAGAATTTTAGAAATTTTCAGACTTATAGACTTGTAGCTTCCTATAGACTTGAGATAAAACTAGACTCCTGATTTTACAGGCCCTAATTATACACCATGCAGTGATCTATCTGATTATGACTTATAATCTAAAGAATTTTTCTGACTTCACTTCTTTCCACATTTCAAGTCCTTAGATTAGGGATGTCAAACTCGCAACATCATGTGATGTGTCACGACATATCGTGACTTTTTTGCCATTGCCCTCAATGCAGTGGGCATGGTTTTGTTATGATGCATCCGGCCCGTTGGCCGGCAATTTGACACCCCTGCCTTAGATCATTGTAAATTAATTTGAATCTTGATGTTAGTTGAAACAATCAAAGGGTACAGTATGTGTGGACCCATATATATGTTGGGCTGGTTTAAGTTAGAAACTATTTATTGAAAAACTTTACTTACATAATAGTATCCATCAAAGTTTGCAAAGGCTCTGCATATGGTTTTACCAAAGAATATTTTATATCGCCTAACTTGCTTAAAATTTTAGAAGTATATTTAAAGTGATTTCCTTAGTAGTGGCAGGGAGGAAATATGGACTGCCATACACAAATAATATACTGCAAGAACTACCTGTAATCATGAAAATACAAAAGACCCTTTACTCCTTTCTCCAAAATACACCTCATGGCAAGGAAGAAGATTCTAGAAAATGGAACATAGAGCGGACAGGGGAAATGTCTAGGGAATGTGGATGGGAGGAGTTCCTCCCCAAAAATATTCTGCCTAAATGGTCTTTCTCATGCCAAGCAGCTTTCACAAAAATAGAAAGAAAATTCTTGGGCAATTTAATTTCCTTGGCCTGGAAAGCTGCTTGTCAAAGAAAGAAAGCGAGAGTTAGACTTAAAAATCAGAGGATTTGATCTATCAGAGGGGGTACTATCTGTTTAATATACCTGTTTGAATATGATTAAAAGAACAGACGACCCTTAGATATAACTAGAGTTTTATAATGAAAGATATGATTTAGATTTTAAAATAGCATCTTTTTTTTCTTCTTTTGATAAGGGAAATTTGAAAATAAGATAAGGATTGGTATGAATAAATTTTTTTAACTATATAAATGTAATTAATATTGAGAAAATCATAACTGACAAAGGTATTTGAAATACTGATGGGAAATCGAATTTATAAGAACACAAAAAACAGGATATTGACTTATGAATTGATATTATTGTTATTTCTATAATATTAGTAAAATGTGATGAAGATGTCTATATCTAACTTTGTATACATCAGTAGTTTAATGAAGGAAAAAGGTAAAAAAAGGGAAAGAAAGGAAGATCAGGGAAAAAATATTGGATTGTGCAGTACTGAATAGATTTATATTGAAGAAGTTAACGTTAAATATGTGAACTCAGACAACATGTTGTTTACTAAGCTCTAAAGATTGTAATTTTAAAAATTAATAAAACCTATAAAAATAAAAAAATAAAGTGATTTCCTTAGTAATATCTCCAGGAAGAGAAAGTTTTCATGGCTTATTACAATATTCACAATCCCTGTTCTGCAGGCTTTCCTTCACCTGTTCCATGGCATTATCATGAATGGTCAGCTTGTAAATCTGTGATGACATAATTTGGATATGTTTGAAAAAGTCCAGAAACATAATAATTTTAAAGAATTAGTTATGTTTTTAAACTTTAGCAAAATGTTGCTCTTGTTGTAGACCCTTCCAGCCATTTTACCAGTCCACCTGAGGCAAATAAAAGTAAAAGTTGGCTTAGATTAGGGAAAAGATATTTCCTTTCAAAGAAAATAGTTTTCTTTTATTAAGGAGCATAATTTGGTCTTGAAATACACAGGAAGAATGTTGATCTTATTTCTGGGTGGGGAAAAAATGATACCTCTCTGCTTGTTTCTGTGCCGTTCAGAGAGTTTCTTCTTCTTTTTTTAAAGAAACTCTGACTCTCTTCTATGCTACCCTTTGAGAAGGCAGTTGAAAGAGTGTTGAAACAAGTCAAATTGTTCAGTTATGATCATAAGTTTATTTATGAGGTCAATAAATGTTTCAGTAAATAGGACACTTTTGTTACACTATTATAGCCAGAGAAATTGACTCACACTGCTGCAATAGGCATATCCTGGCTAGTAAATTTGGCAGTCATCTGAGGTATCTTTTTGAGGGAAGACTCAGAAGGAGTTGAGAAATAATCTTCCTTCTAATGGTTAGAGAAAATATATCATTATTATTTACCAATTTAGACTTTTTGAGAGGAAGTAAAGTGTATTCAGTTGTTTAGAATATTTTTGGAGGCTCTGATGTGCAGAAAAGTATCAATAGTACTAGCACTAAACTTATATATTGCTCTATAATGCTTTACGGCACTCTCTAAGTGTTTTACAGAGTCACCATGTTACCTCCAAGGTCCTCATTTTATTGACCATGGAAGGATGAAAGGCTCAGTCAACCTTGAGCCAGTCAGGATCGAACTCCAGACTTGGGCAGAGTCAACCTGCAATACTGAATTCTAATCTCTGTGCCACATGGTTCTTCAAAAATACCTTGCTTTTTTTCCCCTCTTCCCAGAAGGCAGCTTAGTGAATGCATTTTGTATAGGATGGGAAAAACCTGGCTTAGCTTTGCTGATTGCAGAATTCTGGAGTTGAAGTTCATACATCTTAAGGTTGCAAAGGTTAGAAATGTAGCGGTAACTAGGTATCCTTGATAATGGCCTTCTGGAGATAAGCAAAGGCTGAATTCCAATGGCATTTGGAATATGATCTTTTGCTGTCATCAATTGGTCTTCATTATGTTTTTGTTCTTCTTGTCGTTAGCTTTTTCCCCCAGCTTGTTTATTTACAGAATTCTAGGCTGTTCTAATCAACAGATATTAAATACTTAATATCCCCAAATTAAAACCAAGAGCATACATTACAAAACCACCATATAATAATAATAATTTATTAAATTTATGTACCAACCAATCAACCCAATGTCTACACTGCAACGACCTGAACTGAAGCCATTTTCATGTCGTTTGCAGTTGCCACATATTTAGAAAGAAGGAGGGAGGTGGTGTAGTTCTGGGTTAGCCAAAACAATTCTCATATATGGGAATCAAGGTCATTACTGATAAATTTTGGCAGGCTGGAGAGCTGGGAAAAGTGCTTGCGGTTTCTAAAAAAGAATATGATTTATGACTCCTAATTGGGATGGAAATTGCAATTTGTATCTTTGTAACCAAGGGGGGGGGATTTAGTCTTGGGTCCACCTTTGTATGTGCCCGTTATTTTGTAGCCAAATAAAAATGTTCTTTGAGGAAGAATTCCTTGCCTTGAAGTTCTTTTAATTGGCCTCATCTACTGGAACCATGATATTTCCAGAGATTCTGGGTAAGTTTACAGATTGTTTAAAATATTAAAAACAAGGAAAACATGAGGCAAAAAGACAGATAGAGATGAAAAGAGGACTAAACCAGATGAGAAAAAAGGGAAACAACTCACATTGTCTAAAGGGAGCTAAATCATGCTTGCTAAATACCTGGCAAAGAGCCATGTCTTCAAGGCCCTTTAAAACTCCAACAGGATGGAGGCTGTTGGGTCTGAGGGTTAACTTCATCCCAGGGGGTAGTAATGCTACAGAGAATGTGTGCTTCTGCCTATATACATCATGAAGCCATCATTTCTTTTTTTAAAACAAAATTATTGGTTTATCAAAATATATAATACAAATAAAAATTCAAAAAAATAATAGAAAACTAGGAGGAGGGGGAGGCAGAAGAAAAAAAATGGTGTAAAGAGGGAAAAAAAGAGAAAAAGTCACCAATTTCTGACTCTCTTTAGCTCAGTAGCAGATAACAACATTACTACAGCAGCCTTTTATTTTCAACAACAGTGTGTACGAGCCATTTCTATAACAATAAACCTATCGAATTAGCAAAAACAAAATCAAAGTTTCATTTTTATTTTTATTTTATTGCAAGCACAAAATTCGGAAGCAATTTCAAAATAGAAACAAGGTTAAATTATATTCTCTTCTTTAGATAAAAGAATCAGTTACAATGCCAACATTTAGTCAGAGCAGCCCTAATCCAAATATTAATTAAAATAAAGTCCCACAGACTTTCTGAAAATCAAAAACAAATGACCATCTGAATTCCCAGTTGTTTTGGGCCCCCTTGTTGTGGGAGGATATGTTTTTTTCTAGGTCATATCATGATGATTTTATTACATTTGCTTTTAGTTTTTGTTTTTACTGTGTTTTATTTTGTGGCAAACAATTGGGAGTCAGAAGGATTTCATGACCTACAACGGGGGTGTCAAGCTGCCAGCCCATGGGCCAGACATGTCACCAGGAAACCGTGCCCACCCCATTGCTGGCAATGGGGAAAAAGCTCCGCTACATTGCGCGATGTCATGTGATGTCACGAGTTTGACATGTCTGGCCTGCAACATTAATGTAAACACCTGCATAAGAGATATTGGTTGATTACTGTTTACTAACTTAGTATGAAGGATGAGTGTAATACAATGGCAAGAAAACCAGATGAAATTGTAGTCTACAGCCACGGAAGTATGCTTTCAAAATCACAAGTGATTTATTCTGCACCTTTATTCTGCATTTGTCAGGCCCCACATCAACTGCTGGGTTTTTTTTTTTTTTTTTTTGTTATGAATGATTCTGAAAAACAGGAACAGAATCTGAGAAAGACAGCGATAATTATTAGGAAATGAGTTATTAAGTCCTGTGAAGACAGGCTGAAAGAGGTGGAACTTCCGATGGCATTCTTAAAATACTTGTAAGGATGTCAATAGGAGGTTATGATTAGTTGTCAATTATATGAATAACAGTTCAAAGATAAACTTTCGACTACTGAATTTGTTATGGATAATAAGCCATCCACAGATAAGCTGACCCACAAATTTGCATTAGATAACTGAATACAAAGCACTGTACCAAAGGCACAATTGGTCTTTATCCCTTGATTGGCGTGACCACACCGGAGTACTGTGTATGATTCTGGGTACCACATTTCCAGAAGATTATTGACAGATTCAAACAGGCTCAGAAAACAGCACCAGAGATGATACAGAAACTTGATCATATGCCCTATGAGGACAGATTAAATGATAGGACAGTCAATCTAGAGAAAAGAAGACTCAATGAAGCTATTAAATCAGTGTCAGGTAATTAAAAGAATAGCTGAACAGGGAAGATGGGTCAGAAACTACTTTCTTTCTCCACAGAAATTAGGACAAAAATACTAAATATTATTTTCAGCTACTTAGATCTCATTTAAATAAGGAAAAACTGTTAAGATCTGTAAAACAATGAAGCAACCCAACTGTGAAGGCTGTGAATTCTCCACATCTGGAGGTTTATTACACATTGTGTAAGGTTGAAGTAGATGATCCTGGTGGTCCCTTCAAACTTCCAACTTCATAATTCTATTATTTTTTCTAAATCAAGAGGCAAACTGATAGATAATTGTCTTGGCTTTCCAATCCCTCAGTATGCACCTCAGTATTGTGGGGACAGAAGGGTTCTGCCTATCTCCAAAGCAGTGTAGCTCCAAGCAGAGACACACATGTGAGAATGAATTAATGTGTCGAAACGAAACAGCAAGACAGTATTTTTCTGGGGAAGGAAAAAGAAGTTGTGTGCTGAGGGGGAAAAGTACATGTTCCAGGGAAAGAAAGAAAAATGTGTATTTGAGAATGAAAGACAGAGATTGTGGAGTAGAAAAGAAAGTATGTGGGTGGGTGGAAATGGTATATTTGTGGGAGAGAAAGAAACTCTGTGAGAGAAAGGAGGATACGATAGGAGAATGGAAGAGGAAGCAGACAACTGTGTGGTGGGGGCAGGAAGCACATGAACAGTTGGGCATGTATGTACAGCTGTATTCTTTTATATACGAAAAGGAAAGTCTTCTGGAAGCAGACTGAAGTTTAATTTCATGGACATCATCCCCCTTTTGTTTAGAATTGGAAAGCAGTCCTGTTATTTTATATCACCCTAGGGCAAAAAGAAGAGGATACATAGTAATAAAGCTACCTTAACCTGATTTCATTCTTTCTTTCTTTTCACTTTTGCCAGATACCTTTCTTAAACCAGACAGCTCTTGCTACTCAAACTCCTTTTGGAATAAAATATGCCAAAAGCTTTGAGGTTGGGCACATTCCCTTTATCAGCCCTCAGGGAATTACACAACACTCCATTTTCATTTTCCTTTCAGTTTTTTTTCTTTCCAGATTGTTTTGTTTCGTTAATTCTTGGCTATCCTGTAAAGGAGAAAATAATATTGGGTACATGTTCCATTTTTTAATGCTTGACCTCAAAAGTTTTTAATGCTTCACTGGATTCTCTAGGAATTCTCCTAGAGAGTTCTCTAGGAACTTTCTGATCTTGCCCAACACACCCAACATTAATTATCCTGATCTTGGATTGGCATCTCTACACAAGCATTTAAAGGGACATTTCAAAAACATGCTAGCATACATAAAGCACTCTTCTTCACAATAAAGTAACCATCCTTTGAAGGGGCTGGCACAACTTTTTTCTATGTTCTTTGCAGAAGTGGGTGCACATGCATGTCTTTTCTTTTGCTGTTGTTCAGTCACCAAGTCATGATCCCATGAACCATAGCACACTAGGCTGCCATATCCGCCTCTGTATTCCTGAGTCCACCCAAACTCATGCCCACTGTATCAATGACACTATCCATCCATCTCCTTCTCCTTTTGCCTTCAATGGGATTCTCTTCTAGGCATTGTAAGTAGCTAGTGAAAATCTTCAAAGCAGCTACGTTGACCTGGAGAACAAATCAAGAGGGCTTTGATTATGCCAACATGCTTTCTGAAGCAGTTTTCTAATATCTTGTATAGACCTGTGTGTGTGTGTGTGTGTGTGTGTGTGTGTGTGTGTACATACAGTATGCAAATTTATGTGTCCAAAGAGAGTTTAGCAATAGCTATATCACTTAGATTTATATCCACTCCATAGTGCTTTATAGCACTATGCTATATATTGCCCCCAACAATTTGAGTTCTCATTTTACTGACCTGAGAAGGATGGAAGGCTGAATCAACCTTGAGCCGGTCAGGACTGAACTCCTGGCTGTGGACAGAGTTAGCCTGAAGTATTGATATATATATAAGCAAATGCTATAAGTAAATGCCTATCTTTTTAAACATCACATCTTATGAAATTCCACACTGAAGATACTCCCATTTGTCAAAATGTTGCAAATCCTTTACTCTTATAAGATATTGTGACTTTGACTAAGCAACACTTAAAAGTTCTAGAGGAGGAGACATTTAAGCAATGGAAGTGAGTTTAGGCCATTGCTCAAATTAGTATTTTTTTTAAAAAAACAAAAGTGTTAGATATTATTTTCCATTTATTGTAAATCTGTTCAATAATCATAAAAGACTCTTATAATAGGATACTAGTAGGTGATGATAATTGTATGTGGGTGGTCCTTGTTTACCAACTACTTACTTGTTCAATTATATAGTTACAACAGTGCCTAAAAAGAAAAGTTATGACTTGTCCTTAAACTTGAAGGTATCGCCCTGATGATCCCAATATCCCTCAGTCATGTGATTACCCATTTATGAGCTTCATAGACATGGCTTCTGACAAACAAAGTAAATGGGGAAGCTGACAGTGAAATCACAAATTGTGGTCATATGATGTCCATTAATAACTGTCTGATTCACTTAACAACTGCACTATAAAGCAACGTTTTACATTTATTTATTTATTTATGAGACTTATATACCTCTTTAAGTGCAAGCACTCTCTAAGCGGTGTACACCAGTAAGCAATGTATATATATATTTACATTGCCCCCAACAATCTGGGTCCTCATTTTACCTACCTCGGAAGGATGGAAGGCTGAGTCAACCTTGAGCCGGTGAGATTTGAACCGCTGACCTGCTGAACACAGTCAGCTAAAGTGGCCTGCAGTACTGCACTCTAACTGCTGCACCACCTCGACATGTTCACATGATGCCTCATTTAATGTCTACATTGCTTAACAATAGTTTCTGATATCATTTAGGATCTTAAATCTTAAATGAGGAATACATGTACATTAACTATAAAAATGGAAGAAAAATAAACAATGAAGATGCTACAGTTCATTAGCTAATAATGAAATAGGAAAATCAAAAAGAGCTTTTAATTTCTTTGTTAAGTAATGTGTAAACTGGACTATTTGATATACTGTACATATTTTTTAGATTCATAGATAAAAGACCCTGGTGAAGCTTCATAGGACTTTGATATTTTTCACCCTGTGCAGTCCTTGGTGCTCTCTGAGCTTGATCACTTTCTTGACAAAACTAAGTAACATCGTCAGTACTAGAAGTGGCTAAGGCTGAAAGTTTGGCACTCAGACAAATCAGCCATCAACAAGTATATACACCGTTCACCTGCATCTTGAATTACATCATGCAATAGTACATGTTCCAGAGACTTTGCTGAAGGCATATAAGAGATATAACCACACCACCTTATATTGCAAATCTACTCATTGCAACATAGAAATTTATGGGGGACAAGGAAATGCCAATAAAAAAATATATATCACAATGTCATAATACAGACTGCACCCTTCATGTTCCTGACAATAATAATATGACAAGTATAAATGGATGGGGCTTGTATCAATATATCACAAGTTTTGTCATCTTAGCATCATAGAGATTAGGAACAAATGCCTATGATCCTACATGCATCCTGCTTCTTCCCAGAACACAAGGCAGTATCCACTGCCTGCAGCCACACCCCATGATATTGCTGTATCCGTTCAGATTCATCACATTTAGCTTTACAGTTGTGAGATTTAAATCAGGCACAGCAGACAATGAAGCCAGGGAGGAATGGAAGGTGATGTGAAAGGCCCAATGATATCCAGGGATAAATTGCTAGAGTTCAGATTGAGAAGAGAAAAAAATTGGAATATACCCTGTTTGCTTAAAACTGTCAGAGCAAATTACAGGAACCAAACTCTATGACAGATTTGTTGCTACTATGTTTAGCTACAGTCCTAAAGAGAGTTGTGCAATATATGCATGGTTTGGAATAACTTAAAGGAGTGACTCCTTTCTGAGGTTTCCATGATAGCTGTTAAGGCCCCAGAAAATGCATCTTTAACACACACAAAAAGTCCTTTGGAGTAATGAAATGTCTGCAAACAAACAGCCAAACTGAGAGAGAGAGCACCAAGAACTCAAGAGTTCAATCCTGAGCTGCATATTGTATATATGTTCTATTCTATTCTATTGCTACTTTCAGACATACAAGATTCTGTTAAGGTAGTTTTATAATAAAGTAAAATTAGCTTATCTGACCATGGATAGATAGATAGATAGATAGATAGATAGATAGATAGATAGATAGATAGATAGATAGATACAAACAAAATGGGGTATATATCTCTGATTTGCACTAGCTGTGAGAATGGGATGAAACCCAGGGTTGTCAACACCTTTTGTAATGAATTAAGAGAGTGTAATCCAGTCTCAGGTTTGGACTGATAGCCAAATCATTCATCTTTAGAGACGGGACTATTGTGTTGGTGTATCCCTAGATCCTTATAGATCTGAAGGATCTCAGATATTCTGTTACAAAATGATTGCACAAATAATCCTGTCAAGACTCTACTTTTTCTATGAAAGGAGAAGATGACATGAGTAGTTTAACATGATGAAGTATCTGTTCCATCAGTGTAAAGCTATAATGGGTCCCAGGATTTAAGAAGATCTAAATCGTGATATAGACTGAATAATATTGGAACCTAGATAATGGTAATCTGCTTGGGAAGATTGTATGTATGTATGTATGTATGTATGTATGTATGTATGTATGTATGTATTTAATTATATGTCATTCTTCCTCCAGAAGTACAAACTTCCACAAAGAAAGACAATAAAACAATGATTGTACAGTGATTTGAAGGCATTCATATAAATCAGCAGTCTGATCTGGGAACAGTAATTACTTAAGTAAATGGTGATGCATCCCTTGGGCCTGGTGGATCTGAAGGATCCCAAATGTTTTGAGGTGTTACAAAATGATTCAGCAAGTAATCCTGTATCTGCAGGGGTCTGTGAAAATAAACAAGATGGCAAATTTATTGTCACCAAACACCCACCCCTTTGAACTTTGCATGAATGTTCAGAAAAGTCGGGTTTGCATCAGAATGGTCTACCTTACTGATTTTGACCTTCCACCCCATGCTTGCTGCTGTTTTCAACTGATATTTACAGCACGATCTGGGACTAACCATACTTTCTCTGAGAAGACAATTCCATAACTCTGATTTGTATATGAGAAGATTCTACTGTTAGCCACTTTACTTTGAGCCGCACTTACTTATAGATTATGAGCACAGAGAACTTTTTAACACCATTTTTAACACCACCTGAGCCATTTTTGATTTTGAAAACTAATGTCTGTTTTTGAAATGGGAGTATAATTAGAAGTAACAAGTGTAGTACTTTAAGGAGCTATATGATATTGTGCCATTTAATCATATAGCTAAACAATAAGAAAACTGCATTCTACACCAGTTGAGGAATGCAGAACCCTCTTTAACAATAATACACATAAAGTGTGTAATAGTAAAGCTGTCATAAGTTTACTAGGACTACGTCACTGATAACAAAAGCTAAGTAGACTTAGTGGCATACAAATGACTGTGATAATTAATTACAAAATAAATAATATGAACATATTTTACCATGATTCATATAAATTTATAAGACCAAATCAGTCTTCTTTGCCCTGATGGACGACTTTAATCAGAAGTGAGATAGGTAGATCTATCTGTTTGTCTGTTCATCCATCAATCCATCCATACATAGGTATATATAATATACCCTTTATTAAAATTCTACACAAAATAAATAAACACAAAAAGTTTAACGCAGAAACATATACAGAAACATGGACCATAAACAAACACAAAGCTTACAATCTAATTTAAAAAAGACAAATAGTTCAGTTCCATCCTTCATTTTCTTCAGAGATCCTTTGATCATTTCTTATTCTTTTACACCATTGTAATAACTATTTGAATTTTCTGTTATCTCCCCCAATTTAATCTATAGAACCCTTTATCATCAAGTTAACATAATCCAGAAACAGAGTCTGGTCTTTAATAAAAGTTTCTGTGGTCTTTGGTTAGACGTGTCAGTTTACTAACTCTACCAAGTCCTTAACTTTAAATATCCAGTCTTCTACATTTGTAGCTTCTTTACTTTTCTATTTCTGGGCATGTAATAATCTTGCCACAGTGATCATATACAGCAATAAGGCACCATTTTTCTTAACTCAGTTCTTCTTCCATAAATCCTAGTAAGTACAATTCTAGTTTCATCTGAAAAAGGGGTGTTGTCTTACCTGAACACGTTTTCTCAGCATGATGATGGAGAATCCACGGATGGGTTGTCTTAATCGATCTGCCCCAATTAGACTAAGTCTGAAATTTAGTACCGCCCCCTCTGTGCCAACTGCACCCCAGTTTTAGGCTAAGGCGATACTCAGACTTTAGTCTGACGCGTCTGAACAATATGGGAACCAGGCCAACTGACCTAATGGGAGGGAGTGGATTCTCCATCCCTTTCTCCAGCATGATTGGATGGAGAACCCACGGATGGGACATACCAAAGCCCTGTGTCCCTAGGGTGGGAAATTAGATTGGGCCTGGGTCCCATCCATTGTTAATGTGTGTTCTAGAACCTTGCGGCCAAATGAAGCTGTAGAAGATGCATATATATCCATCTTGTAGTGACAGACAAAGGAAGAGGGCGATGCCCATGTTGCTGCTCTACAAATTTCCTCTACGGAGGCCTGAGTAGACCAGGCAGCTGTAGTAGCTGCGCCCCGGTGGAATGTGCCGTGATATGCCTGGGAGCTCGCAGTGACTGAGTCTGGTATGCCAGAGAAATACAAGCTCTAATCCACCTGTGTATTGTGGGTGAAGAAACCCTCTGACCTAGTGATGAAGGGTGATAGGACACAAACAGAGCCTCTGTTCTGTGGAAGGATGAGGTTCTCTGTGTATAACAACATAAAGCCCTGGGCACATCCGATTTTTTCCACTGAACCTCTATGTCATTAGATGGGTTAAGACAGAAGTCTGGCAAAACTATTTCCTGAGATCTATGATACAAGGACTTAACCTTAGTCATGGAGGAGGGGTCTAGCCTAAGGGTTACCCTGCCCTTATGGAAAGTACACAGGTCCTTCCTCACTGAAGAGCAGCCAGTCCAGAGATCTTTCTGGTTGAAGTTACAGCTACCGGAAGTGCCACCTTCATCGATAATTGTTTGAATAAACAAGTGTCAATAGGTTCAAAGGGTGTGAAACAAGAGCCTATAAAACTGGATGAAGATCCCATGAGGGGTATCCATGTACAGTTGATGGGCTGGCGTTGTTAGCTCCTTTTAGGAAGGAGTGTATCATAGGGTGATGTGTTAAGGATTCATTACCGCAGGAAATAACTGTGGCAAGTGTTCCTACCTGCCTGCGGATGGTGCTTGTAGAAAGCCCCTTGTCTAGACCATCCCTCAGGAACTCCAAGATAACTGGCGTTGAAACCGCCAAAAGGTCAATTTTGAACCGAACACCAATTACGGGAGCCTCTCCACATGGCATCGTATATTCTATTCGTTGAGGGTCGCCTGGATTGCTGAATCATAGCTATGATTTTCAACGAATATGAGTCTCGGCCTAAGTCCTGCCTCTCAAGTGCCAGACGGTTAACTGGAGCCTTTGAGGGACTGGTTGGCGTAGTTCCCCCTGAATGAGGGAAATGCGATTTTCTGTGACCTTCCCTGGAGGGGATGCGGAGAGCTCCATTAGGTCGGCGAACCAAGAGCGTCTTGGCCAATGCGACGCAACCAGGAGGACCTCTGCTTGTTTGTGAAGGATCTTCCTGATCGTGGCAGGAAGAAGCGGCAGAGGAGGGAAGGCATAGAGCAATTCCCTGGGCCAGGGACTGCAGAGCGCATCTGTTCCCCCCGCTGATGGAGATGGGAACCCGGAAAGGAATCTGGGAAGTTGTGAGTTGGTGGGGGAGGAAAAAGGTCTAAGGTTGGGGAACCAAACCTGTCCACGATCTCTCTGAACACCTTTGGATCCAGCTGCCATTCAGAATGGTCCACGGTTGCTCTGCTCAGTGAGTCCGCCTGCTGGTTGGTCACTCCGGATATGTGCTCCGCCCTGATGGAGGCAAGATTCAGTTCCGCCCAGGACCCCAGCAATTTGGCCTCCTGCATGAGAGGCCTGGACCTTGTCCCCCCTTGTCTGTTGACATGGGCCTTGGCTGTAATGCTGTTGGTTAAAATCAGGACATGTTGGCCCTGTACTATATCGCTGAATCTCTTTAGAGCCATATGTATGGCTCTGAGTTCCAGCCAGTTCGTCTTGTTCTTTAGGTCCTGTTGGACCACCGACCTTGAGCCCAGTGCGTGTGGAGGTGTGCCCCCCACCCAAGCACGCTTGCATCTGTGGTAATGGTAATCCTGTCTGGTTCTTTGAATTCTGCTCCCCGTGACAGCGCTGGGGATTCCCACCATCGAAGGGAGTTCAACACTGGTCGTGGAACTCGGACCTTCTGGTGGGATGTGCTGGTGTGAAGTCTCTGAAATGGAAGGAAAGGCCACTGTAATTCTCTGGCCTGGAGATGTGCCCATGGCACAATTTGCATGCAGGACCGTCTTCCCCAGTACCTGTGATAGGGAGGCCAATGTGCCTACTCTGTCCCTTCGGATCCGACATACAAGGGTCTGAATAGAGTTCCGTTGGTCCTGAGATAGGTAGACCGTACAATTGTCCATGTCTATAACAGTGCCCAAATGGAGGAGCCGGGTTGTTGGTACAGTATGACTTTTCTAGAAATTAACAGAAAACCGTGCTCCTGAAAAACCTTGATGGCTAGGGCGAGGTCTGACTGAGCGTTTCGGAATGATGATGACTGAATTAGTATGTCATCTAAATAGCATTGAATTCTGATTGGAACTTGTCTAAGGTGAGCTGCGAACACCGCCAGTACCTTTGTGAATACCCTCAGTGCCGATGAGAGGCCAAATGGTAGGGCTCTGTACTGGTAGTGGCGTTGGGCATAGCTGAATCTGAGGAATTTGCTGTGGTCAGATAAATGGGAATGTGCAAATATGCCGCATTTAGGTCTATTGAGGTACGAGAGTCACCTTGCCTGATGCTGGCCAGGATTGATTGAAGTGATTGCATCTTAAATTTCTTATACCTCAAGTAAGGTTTAGACCTTTCAAGTCTAAGATTGCCCTCCAGCCCCTTGAAGTCTTAGGGATGACGAAGAGGTTTGAGTAAAACCTTCGTCCTTCATGGTCTTGTGGTACTGGTTCAATTGCTTGTATTTGTAATAATGAGCTATGGCCTCTGACATAAGATCAGCCCTGGACCTGCTCGTTGGAATAGGGCAAGAGCGGAATTTGTCAGGTGGTTGAGAACAAATTCTAGTCTCAGACCTTGGGTGACGGTGTCTAACACCACACATCTGCAGTGGTGGCTGCCCAAGTGCTGGAATAAAGGGCCAGCTGGCCTCCTAAGGGAGGTGAGACTGTGAGATCACTTGCCTCGTTTAGAGGAACGGCCCCCCGCGCCTCGAAAGGGCCGCTTGGCCTGGATCTGTGGTCTGCTTCTGTATGCTGAACGATCCTTGAAAGGAATAGAGAGATGCCCAGGCCCAGTCCCAGGATGGAGGTGGTCGAAAGGACTGTCTCCTGTAATTGTTCTGTGACATGAGTTAACCAGAGTTTTACGTTTGTCCTTACCTTCAGTTAAGTATGGTTCTAGTGCCTTACCAAAGAGATGTCCATCTGTGTAAGGTTTAGAGGCCAGACATCACTTGGCCTTGGTGTCTGCTCGCCAATTCCTGGGCCAAGGGAGCCTTCGCGCTGAGAGGTCTGCAGCGATGGTCCGGACAGTATATCTAGCCATATGCCGAGAAGCGTCGGCTAGGAACTGGGATGTAGCCACTAACTCACCCAGATTTTGGTGAGCTCTGAACTGGTCTGGAGGGATCATGTCCTGGAGTTCACATAACCCAAGAACTGAAGCCCTGGCGAAGAAGGCCATGGATGTTGCCGCCTTTGTTGCCCAAGCTGATGCCAGATGGGACCTACGCAATGCGGAGTCAATCATTTTATTCTCCGCCCTAAGTGCCTCATCTATATCCCCTGGATGTTAGCATTGGAAAACAATGAGTTCAATGGTTCATCAGTCTCAGGAATCTCCAATAGGGAGGTCAGGGAAGGGGCAACATTGAAAATGTCTTCTCTATGGTACCAGGACTTGAGAGAGGTGCTAAATTCTCCCATGTTTTTGAACCATATTGAGAAAAAAAGGGGATATGATTCTGAGAGGCTGAGGGCTCGGTATATATGGCATGGGGACCCTTGGATGTTGCAGGTGGGGCCTCCTGCTCTTGAGAGAGGTTTGCAGTTGTGCAGGCCCTGATTAGCAGGGAATTAAAGTGAATGGTCAAAGAGACCGACAGGAGGGGTGGGGTCAGATGAAGTGATACCTTCGTCCTCTGACATAATCAGGCCCGATGGTTCAGCCCCTGTTGATTCTAGATCTGATGAAGGTTCATCCATGATATCTGGAGATTGGGAATGATACATGGATTGTGGGGGTGGCTGTTGGGCATTGGAAGCCATGAATTGAGCCACAGCCTGGGCTATCATGGACTGAAGGTAATCCGGGTTTAGAGTCTGGTTCTCAGGAGGGCAAAGCCCTGCTGCAGTGGGGGTGAATGTGGCCTGAGGGCCCAAATTAAGGGTATCCTGGCTAGTCAAGCCTGTCCCTGGGGCCGCCCTTGTGGCTGATTCTAGTTGGGAAATTCCCCTGGGGAGGAGACCAGGCCCTTGGGGCTGAGGCACAATGTGAGGAAAGGGGTTCAAAAATGGGCCTTCCCGTTGTGCCTGTCTGACCTGGGGAACCTCTGTGGATTAGTGGTTTCCCTGCGTGACTTGGCTCGTTTGGAGTTATTCTTTCCACTTGCCTCAGTAGGATGATTCCTCTTGGCCGGCGATGGTAGATTTTTCTGCCATGATGAATCTGCTTTGGGCTCAACCTCAGCAAAACGACCCCCCCTCAGCGTTATAGCTTACTAAGGGAGCCCAGCAGAGATGATCCGGCCCGGTGAGGGGGGTGGGCCATGGGGGGTTGGTAGGCACTGCGTCCTTCCGGAACGAGCTGGCCCTCCCCAATCCAATCACTCTTGTCCGGTGATAAGGTTGATCAATCTAGAGGCCTCTGTCTCAACTTGTCAGAAAACTGCCTTCTGGAATGATCCTGCAGGCAGTCTGGGCCTCTGTAGGTTCCAAAATGGCGGCCGGGAGGTAATTCAAAATGGCAGCCACAAGCTCTGCGCACCAAAAACGGCCGTTAGAAAGGAGGCCTTGAGGCCGGAAGCCTAAACTGTGATGAGCCCTCGTTCCTGAGAATCGCCTGGGCTCCTAGCGCAGTGGAGGGTGTTAGGATGGTCAGCTGGGAGGCGCTGAGGCTGGCTGAGGCCGATAATGCCTCCAGGCCTCGGAATTAGGTGAGCTGAGAGACGCTGAGGCAGGCCGAGGCCTAGTAAGGCCTCCAGGCTCCGAAAATTGGATCGGTGCCAAAAACTTTCTCCTGCTGCTGGGGCGGTCTGCTGAGGCCGAGGGACCTAGAAAAGGCTCCCTCCAGGCCTGACGAGCCTCGTCGTCGCTTGCGGAGCCCCCCAGTCAATTGGCAAGCTTACCCCTGCCTCTAAGGTCTCCAGGCTCTGGTTAGAAGAACAGAGCCTTTGATGCAGAGGAACGGCCCCTGGTAGGAGATTTCTCTTGCTTCTGGGAATCCAATTTTCAAGCTGATTGTGAAGCTGAAAGTCCCCCCCCCCAAAGGGAGGTTTGTCAGCCTGTCAGCCTGCTAGGCTACAGGTTGGGATGATCACTGGAAAAAAAAATTTCTTTTTTTTTTTTAAATTATCAAATCTATTAATAAAAATGGTTAGCACTAAGCTAAAGGGAATAAAATAAAATAGGAATACACAGTCTTCTGCTCCAGGAGCGAAGAAAAAACGCGTCTTAGAGCAAAGAGACTAAGTCTAAAACTGGGGTGCAGTTGGCACAGAGGGGGCGGTACTAAATTTCAAACTTAGTCTAATTGGGGCAGATAGATTAAGACAACCCATCCGTGGGTTGTCCATCCAATCATGCTGGAGAAGGGATTATTTTCACCAACATCCCATGGATCACCAACCAAATATTTTTTCACATGGCCACCATATATGGTAATCCTCTTTTCAATCTTAGGTATGCTCATTGCCTTGAGTTATTTATAAACATTAATAAAGGCAGGATAAATATCAAATAAATCACTGTTCTTTTCAGCGATAAGCATTCTCTTTGGCCATCTGAGCATGGTAGGAATATTTTTAAAAAATTATCTACCAAACTAGTAGAAATAATTGGATGAGAATGATTAGATGTGCTTCCCATGATGATCCTGGACCTCAGAAGTTCATCTTTGAAGGAATTAAAGCTGTCTCCCTATGAAATTCTATATGGGTGATCAATGCCTTTAGGGTTTGAATTAATTCCCATCCCAGAAGGGATCCTGTTCATCCTAACTTAATCACTTACTGCTACACCAGTGGTTCTCAACCTGTGGGTCGGGACCCCATTTGGGGTCAAACGACCATTTCACGGGGGTCACCAAACAAGGCTATCCGCCATTTTTCCCCCTTTTCTTTGGCCACGCCCCTGGCACCCGGTGATGTATAAGTGGTTGGGGGTCACCACAACATGGGGAACTGTATTATGGGGTCGCGGCATTAGAAAGGTTGAGAACCACTGTGCTACACAATCTTTTCAACAGGAGCAGCACCTAACCCAAACACAAATCAGACTGCATCAGGACCAGAATGCTACCTAGCCTACAAGCAGGTGCAAGCAGAAAAGTGAGTGTATCAGCAAAGTGCATCAGAGAAAAAAACTGTCTGTCTCCAATGTGGTAAGCCCCATACCTTGCGTTATTAGTTGCTTATAGAAGTGCCAAGCTTCAAAACATGACCTTGGGTCACCTATGTCACCTAAAGCACACTCCAGAACAATCACCACCAAAGATAACTGTTTTATCCCCCCCCCCCTAGAAGAGAGCCAAAGAAAAAAGGGTGAAGTTTGACTATTAAATCCTGAAGAGTTCTGAAGATGAATTTTAATGGACTTTGAGGCAATGGTCTTCAAAACAGTCTAATTTTGATATTTAGGCCCTTGCAAATATTGTATTTGGTTTGTTTTACTGTATTGACATTTTTTTTTCTTTCCATTACTTTCTGTTTTCCAGAAAAGCAATGAGTCTGTAAAATTTGTGTCTGTGTTGACGAGCATGTCTATTTACAATTGCCAAGGTATAGAATGTAACAGCCACTTACTGGCGGTAAGTGATTAAATCAGGATGAAGACCTTCTGGGATGGGAATTAATTCATTCCATAATTCCTCCTGTAGAATCTTTTTGTGCTAATAAGGTAAAAAATTCTGTGTTCAAAACATGTTTTATATGTCTGAGCAGTTTTTGGAGGTAGTTCATACTAGTTCTCAGTTGCCTGCTCTCGCGCCCAGCGGTCTCCCATGGGTGTTGAAGAACAGACACGTACACGTGGTTTCCTCGGGATGGGAGCCTCGAACAAAGCCGAAGCATCCCTTTTATTGTGTTATCAGAAGGCGGGTTTATATGCACCTGGTGACCACCTTACACCAACCACATTTGTTATAACACAGCATATTAGCATATTACACGTGCTAACTTTGTTTTGCACACGCTCCTATACAGCTGTTACACACGGCACCAACAAAACACCAAAACACATTCCTTTGCACCGCACGGCACTACCTTGTTTACGCCAATCTTTTTTACTTCCGACTTCCTCATACCTTGGCCTACTGCAGCTGATGACTCAGCCTAACAGGCCAGATAACCCAATAACTCCAACACCTGCAACACATAGACCACCCAGTCTCAATTCTCTAGGGCAAATCCTTTTCATTGTTGAGTCCACTCGCACCAAATACTAGTGGACCCACCAAGCCTGACAATGAGTGGAAACCAAGAGCAATCTGCCTGGCAGCAGTTGTGTGTGGTTGCTATAATGATAATTTGTTGGTTTTTTCCGATCACCAATTGAAAACTGTGCACAAGTAATAGAACGTTTCTGTACATACTCCTTTGTATTTAACAAAAGATGGTATTTGTTGCATGGAAAATATGCCTTTTCATACTTTCCAGCACATGATTCAGGAGGTCCCTGTGTGATTGGGTATTTAACCTCCTTTTACACAATATCAGTTATTCAAAACTATACTCATAAGCCCGGGTGAGTGCATATTAGCAGATATTTCCTGGAGGGTTCTCCACTTGCAGTAGGTGTGATGACCATATAGAGTTTTTAAACATCAGAGATGATTATGGGCTCACTATCTATCTTTATAACTGGCATGCTAGCCTTAGCAGCCTGTATTTACCTTGATATTAGAAAATTGGCTTATTTAGTTATTTCAAAAGTACAAACAAAACTTCAAATGCTATTGTTGTTTTTTAAACCATTCAGTCATGTCCTATTCTTGGCAACTTTATAGGCAAGTAGCCCTCCATGCTACCCTGTCAAGCACAGCTTCTTTCAGTTGTTGGATGTTCAGCTTTGCATTAGTTTTGATGCAAAGCTGAACATCCAACAACTTATCAAGCTAGTGTGTTCTTTGTTTGTCCCTTCTGCTTGTCCCACTAATCACTCACAGCATCATTGACTTTTCCAATGAATTTGCACACATGACATGGCCAAAGTAAATCAGACGTAGTCTTGTGATTTTGGCTTCTAGTGATGTGTCTGGTATGTGTCAAATGCTATAGCTCTCCTGAATGAGGAGCATGAGAAGTTAAGAATAGCAATTTTGCAAAATAGAATGGCCTTTGACTTTATGCTATTCATAATGGCCCATGGCTGTCAGGAATTTCCAGCTGTGTGTTGCTTTAAACTCACTGACTGTTCTGTGCATGTAAAAGGTATGGTAAAGGAGAAATTTTGGCAAAACAAGTTACAGAACAAGTCCCCAGTATTTAATGCAATTGGCTTACCTCATGGTTATTTGGGACAGGTTGGTTGCAAAACTTAGCTTTAGGGTGCCTAACTTTTCTGGAAAGCATTATCCTATTACTCTGCATAGGGCAATGCTTAATAGAAACGTTTAGTCATTGTTTCAAGAAAAGTGAAAGGCTGAATCCTGTTCTCTTGTCATATATGTATGTTGACCTTCTTAAGGTCAAAATGGGAGAGAAGGAAAATCAGTTTCCTCTGTGAGGAAAATCAGTTCCTTTTCCTTGAGAAAAAAAGTGAAATATTTGGGAGTTATATTGATAAACGCAAAGACAAAACTATTTCAAAAAATTGTGTGCTTCTCTGGAATGATATTAAAAAGGATTTATTAAGATGAGTAGAATTTCTGTAATTAAGATGAATGTCTTCCCAAATACGCTTTTTTTTTTGTTTCAGACATTACCAATACTTGCTACTGCTACTCCCTTTAAACAATGGCAGAGGGATATTTCAAATATGGCAAGGGAAAAAAACCCAAGAATTAGATATAAACTATTGCAAGATGTTAAGGAAAGATGTGGAAGGGGGGGGCTTACCAGATTTGAAACTATATTTCGATGCTTCTTGTTTGGTCTGGCTAAAAGAGTGTATGAACCTCCAGAATAAGAGGCTACTTGATTTAGAAGGTCATGAATTATGATTGGATGGACCTGTTACTTGTGGTATGACAAAGTTAAAGTAAATGTTCATTTTAACAATCATCTTGTTAGACATGCCAAGTTTGGGATAAATATAAAATAAGGTTTTTCTATAAAGATGCCTTTTTGGATGTTTTTTTAAAGAAAAGAAATGATGGCAAAGCCAGACTGGTGGACTTATGGTAAAATAATAACTTTTAATTTTGATGATCCAATCCTCAAGTCTAAGGAAGAGTTAGGACATGTCTGCCACTGGTTTACATATTTACAACTGAAAGAAAGATTAATAATAATAATAATAATAATAATAATAATAATAATAATAATAATAATAATAAAGTTGGAAGGGACCTTGGAGGTCATCTAATCCAACCCCCTACTCAGGCAGGAAACCCTATACCATTTCAGACAAATGGCTGTCCAGTCTCTTCTTAAAAACTTCCAGTGTTGGAGCATTCACCGCTTCTGGAGGCAGGTTGTTCTACTGGTTAATTGTTCTAATTGTCAGGAAGTTTCTCCTTAGTTCTAGGCTGCTTCTCTCTTTGGTTTAATCTATTTAAATTAGATAAAAAAGTTATGGATTTGACTCTGTTAAAAATGAATTGGAAATCCTACTGTGTGATAGTGATGAACATATTATTGCTAAGGTCTTCAAAACGTTATTGAATTTGAATTTGGAAAGTGAATACATAAAGCATTGTATGATTCAGTGGGCAAGTAACTTTGGATGCAGTGTAACACTTGAACAATGGGAGAATATGTGGACAAAAGATTAAACATTTACATTAAGTTACAATTTAAAAGAAAAAAATATAAGATGATTTATTGTTGGTATTTAACACCAGATAAGTTATCAAGAATGTATAAATGTTGGAAATACAAATGTAAAGAAGGGGACTTTTTATCATTTATGGTGGACATGTGATAAAGCAAAGAAATACTGGAGTAGGATTCATATTCTAATACAGAAGATTCTCAAAGTGAATATAAAGATAAAACAAGAAATGAAAAAAGACTTGGAAATTTTTTTGAAACTTTGATATTATATATGTTGACCACAACAAGATTACTTTATGCACAAAAATGAAAGGACGCTTTAATCCCCACAATGGATGAATGGTTGCAAAAGCTAATGGAGTTAGCAGAGATAGCTAAATTGACTGCTTTGATAAAAAAAAAAAAAACATACACACACAAACAAGTACATTTGTTTCTACTTGGAATCAGCTTCTAGACTTTGTGCTTGAGGTGGAAAAAAATGAAACTTTGATTTTGGGTTTTACTGATTAGATAGATCTATTGTTATAGGAATGGCTAGTTTATGCTGTTATGTAAAAGTAAAAAGTTGATGTTCAATGTTATTTCTTCCTAATCCCACAACCCTTTAATACAGTTCCTCATGTTTTGGTGACCCCCAACCATAAAATTATTTTCGTTGCTACTTCATAACTGTAATTTTGCTACTGTTATGAATCGTAATGTAAATATCTGATATGCAGGGTGTATTTTCATTGTTACAAATTGAACATAATTAAAGCATAGTGATTAATCACAAAAACAATATAGCAATGCTCGCTGGAGAAGCTTACTCTTCCTTGCTCAAAAATGTTGGGAGGGAGGGAAGGGGAAGGAAGGAAGGAAGATTGAAGGGGAAAGGAAGGAGATGGAAGAAGGAAGGAGATTGAAGGGGAAGGAAGGAAGGAAGGAAGGAAGGAAGGAAGGAAGGAAGGAAGGAAGGAAGGAAGGAAGGAGAAAGAGATTGAAGGGGAAGGGATGGAGATGGAAGGAAGGAAGGAAAAGGAAGGAAGGAAGATTGAAGGGGAAAGGAAGGAGATGGAGAAGGAAGGAGATTGAAGGGGGAAGGAAGGAAGGAAGGAAGGAAGGAAGGAAGGAAGGAAGGAAGGAAGGAAGGAAGGAAGGAGAGATTGAAGGGGAAGGGATGGAGATGGAAGGAAGGAAGGAAGATTGAAGGGGAAAGGAAGGAGATGGAGAAGGAAGGAGATTGAAGGGGGAAGGAAGGAAGGAAAGAGAGATTGAAGGGAAAGGAAGGAGATGGAGAAGGAAGGAGATTGAAGAAGAAAGGAAGGAAGGAGAGATTGAAGGGGAAGGGAAGGAGATGGAAGGAAGGAAGGAAGGAAGGAAGGAAGGAAGGAAGGAAGGAAGGAAGGAAGGAAGGAAGGAAGGAAGGAAGGAAGGATCTTTGGAGAGTCATGTTTTCCCAGATGGTGATGAACTGCAACTCCCAGCATTCCCCACTCTTCCACAGTGCTTTTTAGGGCTGCTGGGGATGGTAGTCCAGTAAGGTCTGGAGACACACACAGATGCCCTAGCAGGGAAAATTGGCCAGGTAATTGCTGCGGCTTTACTTGGAGGCATTCTGCAGCTCCTGAAAATCACTTTAACAAATTTTCCCTGGTTCATCAAAGGCAACAAGTAATAAAACAAGCAACAGGTACCAGTAATAAAATAGCCCAAATTGTCCTTTCCAGTGCAGATAAAAAGAACCTGGGAAAGGGAAATTGTGTCTTCCTCTTTGATCAATGGGAGGAGAAGCGGTAGGAAAAGCGCGGCATTTTGGCCTGGGCACACAGCCTTGCCCGCAGGCGCTGCCAAGGATGCACAAACAGCTCCGCATAATTGCCCGGGGAGAGGGGGGAGGCTCTGGTGGAGAGCCTGGCAGAGAGCCAAGCGGTGGTACCTCTGGGGCCTCAGAAGTCGCACGGAGGATCTGTGCGCCTCGGAGCCACTGGCCGTCCTCTTGCGCCCGCCAACCTGGAGCCCCCCATCCTCATCCCGGCACCTCTTGCCCTCTCCCAGCCACCCTGGACCTGCCCGCCCCTCCTGCCTCCTGAGAGCCATCACAGCGGCAGGGTCGCGGGAGCCCATTTCCACGCCGTGCAGCCCTTCACCGCCACGACCCTTCCCTGACTCATCGCATGCAAAAAGGGCATGGCCAGAGCGCCAGCTCCTGCTCGGAAGGTGCCGCTTCTCCCCTCCTGGCCCAGCCGGCTGCCCTCCAATGCACATCCAGGCATTGCCACTGTCTCGCCCCCTTCCCCGCTGCCTGGCTGCTTCTGAGGCCCAGAGCCCAGAAGGAGCCGCTCCTGCCTGCCAGCCCCGGGCGTTGGATGGCTGAGGTGGCCTCCAATGGCAAGGGAGGTGGGCCAGGCAGCGCGGCGGAGGCGCAACCAGGATGTGTGGGGACCGGCTTGGCACCGCAGCTCAGCTCAGCCAGCCAGCAGCAGCAGCAGCAGCAGCAGAGCAGCCCAGCGGCAGCTGCAGCAGTGGCCCAGACTCGGCTCGGCCCGGCCGCCCACGCAGCTGAGCCGGCCCAGAGCAGCATCGGGGGTGCACGCAATGGTGCTGCAGTGGCAGGAGCAGGTGCTGTTGGAGGAGAAGGGCACCCTGGAGGCGAAGGAGCCGGTGGAAGAGGAGGTGGAAGGCAGCGGCGGCAGCCAGATAGAGGAGCAGTGTCTCGGTTCCTAAGACCATCTGAAATATGTGTTTTCCGATGGTCTTAGGCGACCCCTGTGAAAGCATTGTTCGACCCCCCCCAAGAGGGTCACGACCCACAGGTTGAGAATCGCTGTACTAGTGCACCAAAAGAAGTTGGAAATCAATGCCTTTTCCTTCTTTTTTCATTTTTCTCTACATTTTCTCTTCTCTTTTCCCTCTCCTACTTTTCCTATTATTTGCTTTTGTATTTTTGTATTTGGTGAGGGAGAGACTTCTTTACAGCTCCATAATGCTTTACAGCCATTTCTAAGCGGTTTACAGAGTCAGCATATTGCCCCCAACAATCTGGCTTCTCATTTTGCTGACCTTGGAAGGATGAAGGCTGAGTCAATATTCTCTTGAGAGAGTCCCACTAGCAAGTGCTTGCTAATGAACACCACATTAAACCTTGATTATTTGCTTTGAGTCATGCATTAGCTGCTGTATCATATTTTTATATCAATTTATACATTCTTGCAATCACATTTGTCATTTTTGCATAAAATTATTACAAATTCATTCCTATTCCCTCCTATACCTTCCCTTTTCTTTTCTCAAATTGTGTCCTTATTTGTGTATAGGCCAACCAAATCAAATTTATACCTTCTATGCTTAACTACATTCTAATACAGGTTTGCCAGCTATAACCTCAGCACATGCTCATAATTTAACCATTTTTCTTGGTCTGCTTCTTGAGTTGTGGTACATAATGACAATCTTGGGGATAGCCTTGCTTTATATTTATTCCAGATATTTAAAACAGATAATCCCTGATTTACAACCACAATTGAGCCTGTAATTTTGGTTGTAAATCATTGTAGTCACAAGTTGAGCCACCATGTGACCAGACTCAATATTATGGTCATATACTGTAGCTATAGTAGGTTAAGTAGATCATCATGGGCATGAAATGAATCATATGCAATTTCAAATCCAACTTTTCAGTGGGAGCTCATTCCCAGAAAATGGCAAAAAAAGTAGCACAATACAATTACATGGGATGCTGCAACCAGTTATAAACATGACCGGGTTGCCAAGTGCTTAAAATGGGATCACATGACCAAGAGGTGGTGCAGCAGTCATAACTTTGAGGAAGGGTCATAAATATTTTTTTTCAACTTTGAACAGTCATTAAGCAACTGGTATCTGTGGGGCATACCTGGCATGGGAATTTCTAAACTCAACATTTACTTTAACCTTATCGTACGAGAGATACACATGTAAACCATGTGTGAGGATGTCCACCTTCAGATTTAAAAATCTTTTATTCCTCAACAAGATCCACTTCTTTTACCATATCAGACAACTTGCCACAAAATATAATTTGAAATTCTCTACTGCCAAAATTCCTCTTTCTTTCGTATCCTGTAACACTTCCATTTTAACTCATGGTTTTCTGCCTTGTCATATGAATTTATTGAAATTTGTTTGTCATAGTACCACATTATTTTTCAATACAGGTATTGTCTGAAACAAGAAAAGCATTATAGGTAATAATTTATTTTAATTGCTGCTATCCTCCCAAATTAAGTTTTTATCATCTCTAAATCTTTTTTTACATCCCTTGAAACCTTTTCATAACTGGGTATGAATAAGGGTGACATTATACAAGTATTCCAACATCTCAGGGATTGCCATAAAGAAGAGGGAGTCAAGCTATTCACCAAACCACCTAAGGGGAGGACAAGAAGCAACGGATGGAAACTAACCAAAGAGAGAAGCAACCTAGAACTAAGGAGAAAATTCCTGATAGAACAATTACTCTGCCTCCAGAAGCTGTGAATGCTCCAACACTCTTTTAAGAAGAGACTGGACAACCATTTGTCTCAAATAGTATAGGGTTTCCTGCCTGAGCAGGAGTTGGACTAGAAGACCGCCAAGGTCCCTTCTAACATTATTATTATTATTTTGGATCATCGCACAGTCAGCCAGATGTTCAGACTGGATTTGGCATTTTGTCTACCTATCGAGGCCTTACCCAGGACCTGAGATAGGCAGATGTGGATGTTTGATGGTATTACAGATATCGTCGCAGGATAGAAGCAGTTCCTAGTAAGGCCGCCTTTTGTAATTGACTAATAGCGAATTTGTCAGTGCCAATGGTGTTCAAGTGGTGCTCCAGTTGTTTTGGGATTGCACCCAAGGCGCCTATGACTATTGGTACTACCCTTGTTTGCTTTTGCCACAGTCTTTCTATTTCTATTTGTAGGTCTTTGTGTTTTGTTATCTTCTCCAGTTCTTTCTCGTCTATTCTGCTGTCTCCAGGCACTGCCACTCCACTATCCAGACTTTTTTGTCTTTCTTATCGACAATTGTTAAGTCTGGGGTGTTATGTTGCAGGTGCTTGTCTGTTTGAATTCTGAAGTCCCAGAGCAGTTTAATTTTATCATTTTCTATGACTTTCTCTATTTTATGATCCCACCAGTTTTTGCTTACAGGCAAATGATATTTTTTGCAGATCTTCCAATGCACCATTGTTGCTACTTTGTCATGCCGCTGCTTGTAGTCAGTCTGTGCAATCTTCTTGCAACAGCTTACCAGGTGGTCCACTGTTTCTTCAGCTTCTTTGCATAGGCGGCACTTACTGTCTGTTGCTGTCTTCTCAATTTTGACTTTGTATGCATTTGTCCTTAAGGCTTGGTCTTGTGCTGCCAGAATTAGTCCCTCGGTCTCTTTCTTCAATTTTCCTGCTCTTAGCCATTGCCAGGTCTTGTTATTATCTGCTTTCCCAGTTATTTTTTTCACGTATTGGCCATGTAGTGCTTTGTCTTCCCATGCCTCTATTCTGTTCTTTATTTGGTCTTTCTTGTAGGCCAGTTTGGTCTCTCCAGTAGTTAGTAAGCCTTCCTGATATACTAATTTCAGTGCATCTTCATCATTGTTCTTCAGATATTCTTCCAAAGCCATTTTTTCTTCTTCAACCATCTGATGTACTTGTAGCATTCCACGCCCACCTATTTGCCTTGGTAGATAAAGTCTATCAATGTCACTGCGTGGATGAAGGGCATGATTCATTGTCATTATTTTTCTGGTCTGCCTATCCATTGCTTTTAGTTCTGCTTGAGTCCAGTCCACTATTCCAGCTGTGTACCTAATGACTGGGATTGCCCAGGTGTTGATTGCCTTTATGGTATTTCCTCCATTGAGTTTGGACTTTAAGATCTTCTTCACTCTCTTGATGTATTCACCTCTAATCTTTTTCTTGACTTCAGTGTGCTTGATGTTGTCAGCTTGAAGGATACCCAAGTATTTGTAGTACTCTTCCTCATCCAGACTCTTAATGTTATTTTCGTGGGGCATCTTGATTCCTTCAGTTTTCACTATTTTTCCTTGTTTGATAGTAAGTGTGGCACATTTGTCCAAGCCAAACTCCATTACAATATCTTGGCTATATATACGGACAGTGTTGAGCAGCGATTCTATTTCAGATGATGTTTTTCTATACAGCTTCAGATCATCCATATAAAGGAGGTGGGATAGTCTGGCAGATGTTTTTGATGTTTGATAGCCATGTCCTGAGTTATTCAGTATTGTTATTATTATTATTGAAAATTTATTATTATTATTATTATTATTATTATTATTATTACTACTACTACTACTATTATTCATCACACAGTCAGCCAGATGTTCAGACTGGATTTGGCATTTTGTCTACCTATCGAGTCCTTACCCAGGACCTGGGATAGGCAGATGTGGAGGTTTGATGGTATTACAGATATCGTCGTAGGATAGAAGCAGTTCCTAGTAAGGCCGCCTTTTGCAATTGACTAATAGCAAATTTGACAATGCCAATGGTGTTCAAGTGGTGCTCCAGTTGTTTTGGGATTGCACCCAAGGAACCTATTACTATTGGTACTACCCTTGCTTGCTTTTGCCACAGTCTTTCTATTTCTATTTGTAGGTCTTTGTATTTTGTTATCTTCTCCAGTTCTTTCTCTTCTATTCTGCTGTCTCCAGGCACTGCCACGTCCACTATCCAGACTTTTTTGTCCTTCTTATCGACAATTGTTAAGTCTGGGGTGTTATGTTGCAGGTGCTTGTCTGTTTGAATTCTGAAGTCCCAGAGCAGTTTAATTTTATCATTTTCTATGACTTTCTCTATTTTATGATCCCACCAGTTTTTGCTTACAGGCAAATGATATTTTTTGCAGATCTTCCAATGCACCATTGTTGCTACTTTGTCATGCCACTGCTTGTAATCAGTCTGTGCAATCTTCTTGCAACAGCTTACCAGGTGGTCCACTGTTTCTTCAGCTTCTTGGCATAGGCGGCACTTACTGTCTGTTGCTGTCTTCTCAATTTTGACTTTATATGCATTATTATTATTATTATTATTATTATTATTATTATTATTATTATTATTATTATTAAATGGGCATTCATTTTGGACATATTTATTCCCAAATATTTAACTACCTTAGGTTCCAGTACAAAACCAGTCAAATCCACTAAAAGTTTCTATTTAACCTCTGTCACCTTTTTATTTAATATCTTAGATTTTATTTTTATTTTTTATCTTAAAGCCAGGTATTTTTCTATATTCCATTAATTAATCCATGAAAACACCAACATTTTCATTAGTCTCTATTAATGTATTGTTAAAACCATATCATAAACTCTTAATTTATAACTCTGTTGTCTAATTTCCTCCCCCTTCTTATTTTCTGGAGCCAACCCGTAGATCATAAACTATAGAAGCCCCCTTCTGAACAGTGACTAAAGCAGATAATTACAGTGGTTCAGTTCTTACTTGCATGGCAATCATTGAATGATTATAGTAAGTCATATGGCAATTAAAATTAGGTTCTGTTAACCCTTATCCTAACCTTTTCCTTCTTCCATTTTATTCCTTAGTGCTGTTTAAAATACTACAAAGGGTGGGGTAGGAATCTTATTAAGACATTCAGATTGCCATCAGTTTGCTAATGGTGCTCAATAACCAGAGTACTGAATGTAATTTCCCCTCTGTCTTCTGAACCCAGGATCTTTGTTTTATTGAAATGAAATGGCAGAACAGATGTGAAGAAAGAAAAAATAATAATAATCTGCCTGTACATGGAAAAGATTTTATCTTCAGATCAACACAAGGAGAAAAGTGTTTATATTTTTCCATCCTTGTGTTGGTGTGTTATCATCCAGTGACCCTGTCTGAGGTAGCCTGCAACCTATAAAGAGAAAGGAAGATGACTTTGATGGATATATGCAAGATCCAGATGCCAAGATAATGAGAAGGGGGGGAGAAATATATTTTAAGTTTACAATAGACTCCCTAAGCAGATTTGAGAGACATTTCCCTAATTCACTGAACTATAAGTAGTAGGAAGAGGCACAACAGAATCAGATGAGATTCTGTTATAGCCATTCTTAATAAAATAGTCATTTGGAATTGATTTCGTAGTTTGATTACATAGTGGGGCTGATCCATCCTACCTGATGGCCTAGAAGAACTAGAAAAACATCATGTCACTATGATATATTGCACAACATTTTGTTAATATGCCATGTACAACGTTTTCCACTATGATACATTGCATAATATTTTCTTGACATCATGTATCTGAGTCAAAATCCACTGGGGTGGCATTTTTCAATGTAACCTTTACCCTGAGGACTCTCATGGCAGAGCATGACTTCGTCTACCTGTGAATTTGAACCAAGCCCTGGAAAGAATGTAAGGAATTTGATCCAGGAAGCTTCAATGTCTCAGTGAAATCAGAGGAATCCTGATGAAGGAAGTAGTTCCTTCATAAGATTCTGTCTTTGGGACCATCCATTTTAGACAAAACATCTGAACTCCTAGGTTTCCTTTTTTAAGGTAAGCAATAGTAATAGCAATAGCACTTAGAGTTATACACCGCTTCATAGTGTTTTATGGCCCTCTCTAAGTGGTTTACAGAGTAAACATGTTGTCCCCAACAACAACCTTGGTCCTCATTTTACCCTCCTCAGAAGGATGGAAGCTGAATCAACCTTGAGTCGATCAGGATTGAACTGCTGGCAGTTGGCAGAATTAGCCTGCAATACTGCATTCTAACCACTGCACTCATCAAGCAGTTGAAAAGATGGTGAGTGTCAGTTACAGATTGCCTATGGTACAGGCAGTTCACATTTTCAGTCAAGTTTCAAGCCCAGACAAGGGATGAAAACAGCATTACTCATCTGAGTGGATGCCCTTCATCAGGACTTGGAAAAGGGGGAGTATGCCCCTTCTTTCTTTAATTTGCATGGGTTATTGCTGGATTTTGAGAAAATGGTGGCAGATGTATCTGCTGGTTGCCAGAGCCATGAATTATTGGACCATTTCTTTCATTAGACACTCTTTTTGCTTCCTTTTCGGTGACTCGTTGCCCTTCATTGCATCCTCTTTTATGAATCAAAATCATTAAAGGACCTGGGCAATCATAATTTTGGCAAATTCTGGAAGGCAGGAAGCCCAACCCACTTTAGCCCAACCTTTTCATTTTCTCATCTCTTTGTGGACACCTTTTTTTGTCCTAGCCGCTTTTCAGGAAGTACTGTATTACCTCATTTACCTTTGCCTCAGGGCAGCAATCTTCTATAAAAAAGAGCCTCACTTCTCTCAATTAATAGGTGAAATCTCTCAGAACTCCAAAGAGAAACAGCCAGCCCTGAGCTTTCCTCTTCACCTGCCAGTCTTTTGCTTATCTCAGAGAGAAATCTCTTCGAAACATCTGAAGCGAGATTCCCTTCAGCAGCCTGGACATGAACCCAGTGAGTAGAAGAAGCTGGTCAGGGTCTTTCACTAAGTTACAACCCCAAGGAGCCTTGTAGGAGCTAAACAAAATGTCTATAGCACATTACCTTTATAAAGTTTAAAAGTACAGACTTCTGTGTCTCTACAAGCCGTCTTACTGAGTTGGGTTCTACTCCTGGAAAGGTTTATTAGCTTCAGCTGGATCCAGGATCAGGCAAAGTAATAGTAAAAGTACATTGATGCTCATTCTTTGAACAGATTTGAGTTACCTGGAGAACTGTGTCTTCAGAAAGCTTGGGAGCACATCAAAATGACCTAGGCAAAAAAGAATCAGGAAGCAACTATTGGTAGGACTTCCTATCTTCTTTCTTGTCCAACTGTTAGAGGAGCCATTTTATACCAGCTTTCAAGATCAGGTCTGTGCAAGCAGTTCAGCACTGAAAAGAAAAGGTGCTTAGTTTTCCTTCTGTTTTTTTCCTTTTATATCCATATTTTTCTCCATTCTTTGATTATAGTAAGCCTGTACAAAAGATACTCTCTCTTAGCATATTTTCTTTCTGGTTTTTTTCCTCCTAGAACTGAGCACTCTGTAAAATAAATAACTCTACTTTCCTCCAGTTTCCCTGTCACTCACTAAACAACTTCTTCATCTCCCTCTTATTGAACAATATAATGTGTGAATTCCTCAAATAGATTATTAACATCCTCTTACTTATTTATCTTAGATGCTAGTAGCATCAGATATTTTGTGGGCTAGTTCCCAAATACGTTATTAAATGTTTATTGTTTGACTGTTGTATACATAATTAATCTTATTGTTTAACATTGTATTGGTTATCAATTATAGTTTCATTTTTGAATGTTGGAAATGCACACACCTGCTTAATAAGGTGTATTATTTAAATCTTACTTTCACATTTGTATTAGTTTATCAAAATATAAAGTACAAAGAGAAATTAAAAAAAGTAACAGAAAACTAGGAGGAGGAAGAGGGGAAAGAAAAAAAATTATGGTATAAAGAGGAAAAAGGAAAGAAAAAGGTACCAAATTCCAACTCTCTTTAGCACAGTAGAAGATAAAAACATTACAACCTCAACTTTTTACTTTTACACAACAGTATATACTAGCCATTTCTATAACAATAAACTTATCTAATTAGCAAAAACAAAATCTAAATTTCAATTTTTTTTTCATTGCAAGCACAAAATCTGGAAGCAATTTCCAAATAAAAACCCTTCATGGCATAGGGCCAGGTTACTTACAGGACCGCATACTGCCGCACAGTTCCCAGAGATTGGTGAGGTCCCATAGATTGGGCCTCCTTCAGGTCCCGTCGGCCAGACAATGTCGGCTGGCGGGCCCTCGGGGAAGGGCCTTTTCTGTGGTGGCTCCAACCTGGTGGAATCAACTTCCCCCCGAGGTTCGAACTACTCCCACCCTGCCAGCCTTTAAGAAAGCCATTAAAACTCTCCTGTTCCGACAGGCCTAGGGCTGATGTCCCCGGGGGGGGGGATATGATCGGACACGCTATATGAATGTATTTATTTTATTGTTTTATTGTTAGATTATTGTTTTAATTTTGTATGCCGCCCTGAGTCCCTTGGGATTGGGCGGCATATAAATTTTAGAAATAAATAAATAAATAAATAAATAAATAAATAAATATTAAATATATTCTTTGGATAAAAGAGTCAGTATGACCATCTCTGCTTCTTTTTGCTGTGGGGAATAATATATGCTTCTGTTTACTCATTAATCTTTAAAGAGAATCTTCTATATTATTTCAATTTTTTACCCCTAAAGAGAAAAAAACACTTTTTCTAGTTTTGATATTTTACTAACTTTAAAAAAATACTGAAATATGATACATAAAGGGGGAAAAAAACCCTTCATTTTAAACCCAGAATCCAAAACACAAAACTACATTAGAACATTCATTCAAATATATATACATATATATATATATATGAATAACCAAAGACCTACATACAAACACCCGCGAAAACCTCAGAAAACAAATATACACATATATATATACACATATATGTGTACATATGTGTATATATTTTGGAAAATTTGCATAAAAATACGACTCCTGGGCATGTCTATGGTACAAATAAAATACGAACACCAGGAGAGTATAAATATAAAAATATACTTTACTAAAAGCTGCCAAGCTTTCGTTTGGAAACTCCAAACATCATCAGGGCTAAGGAGCCAGTAAACAATGATGACTTAAATGGGTTTTGCCGGCATCTGCACCCGGCTCATGGACCGCGTCACTGGTCCCGGCCGGTTAATTAGTGTTCCAGATGTTTCTTTATTACTCTCCTTGCGCTTCCTTCTATGGTTCTTCCAGATCATTCCTTCCACTATCTCATTACTGACATTCATCTCCTCCACCACCCCTTTATCTTATTTCCTTCCATAGTACTGACCCTCATCCCCTTTTTGTTTTCATTTTCCACCCTGGGGGCATCCGTTTCTCCTCCATCAGTGTTACAAGCTTCCCTGGACTCACAAACGCTCCCCCCCCACACACAACGCTGTTCTCAATCCCTGCTTCACACCCTTTCTTCTCACTCCTCCACTGTCATGAGTAACTTTCATACAGGTGTTGCATATTTGGGGGTCTATGCCCTCCTCCTCCGTCCTGGCAATCTTCGTGTCGACAGTTCTCCACCGTTCCATTTGTTTGCTGCGTGATCGGGTGCTTACTCCGCCTCTCAATTCATCATCCCCCCTCCTCCCTATCGCACGCTCTTATATATACACACACACACACATATATATATATATATATATATATATATATATATATATATATATATATATACATACATACATACATACATACATACATATAGCAATCCAATATAAATCCTATTAAATCCAGTTAGCTCACTGGATTCAAATCTATCCCTCAGGTTTATCCTCATGGAGTAAATTTTTTTTCTTCTCTTATTTTCAAGTTTAATCAATAGTATTTTACAAACTTCATAAATTATTCAGCATTACATAGAAAGACAGAAGACATGCATTTACAAACTTATTTTATACATAAGCTGTATTACTAAAATCGTGAGAGAATGATTCTGTGGGGAAACCCCAGTTTATATTAGTGAGGAAGCATTCTAGTCTGTCCTTTGAGCTTTCGGGTTCAGTTGAGGCAAATAGTTCCATGACAAAAATGTCTCTTTTCCAGTTCTTCTTCCTACAGCAACAAAATTGGACTGCTAATATATACATTTATGTGGCATAGAGGTAGGAAGAAAAAGCTTGGAACTAGGTTTCCAAAGAAAGTAGACTCTAATGAACATATTAATCTGTTCTGAAATGCTCTGACTGCCAGTTGTCTATTAAGCCAAGTACAACCTTATACATATCTGGCTTAAGAACATTCTTAATGTAATCATAAAAAATAAATTCTCTTCCTGTTCATTTAGAGCAGAATGTTTTTGCTTCCACATTTTTTCAGCCGAATCTATGCTGTTGTGTCCCTTGCTTTTATTCAATATTTTAATTGCTTGATTTTAAAAGGTTGTTGTTACACGGTAGTTTCTAAATCTGTTTTGTATCTTGCTTTGGGATGGTGCCCAATGGGTACCTGATTTCACACATAGATAATGTTTATTTATTATTGACAGGTAACAGAAAAAAAACACAATATTAGACTGAGATTTTTAAAAAAAGTCTGCATGTCAGGAAAACTAGTTTGGAGAATCAATAGGCTCTGACTCATTTTGCCAGTGTCACAGGGAAGCAGGATAAAATGGAATCTTCTATATACTCTAAATTCCCCATAAAAGTTTATGACATCATAATGGGAAACCATCTTGTAATCTGGATATTTTAATGAAAACTAAACTTGATTTATATGAAAATTCCATAGACAATTTTTAAGAATCTAGGACATTCCATTCTCATACAGAATTCTGATCATTCATTCATTCATTCATTCATTCGAGATGTGTTTGAATATTAGTAGCTTGGGTTGATAGTTGGGCTGTTGATTTGATCTCCGAGCTTGGCGATTTGGCTGCAAATGTTTTGTCTCCATTTGGGGGGACATATTCAATGCGCTTTGAATTGTGCTCATCTGTCAGAGCACTGGCCCTGAAATACCTTTTTGTGTGATTTAAATTGGTGTGGGTGTTATTTGTCTGGATGTTTCTGAGTCATAGTCTGGTTTTGGGCTGTTTGATTGGCTGGTTGTTCTTGCTGGGCCATGATCCTTGGTGTTTAAGTATCGTCTGTGTGATGCAAATGGTGTTTGTTCATTTGGTTGCCTCTGAGTCATGGTCTGGTTTCGTGTCAGGTTTCAGGTTGTTTGCTTGGCAGGCTGTTGTTGAGATGTGGTCTGGTTTCTTGTGGGGGGTTGTGATTTTTGCTGTGTGGTGGGGTACCTGTTTGTTTCTTTTAAATGTTGTCTTCAGGATTGAGGTTGAAGTAGTTATTTCGTTCTCAGCAGTTGGTATTAGGTCAACGTCAATGTGTTTGTTTATTGACTTATTGTTGAAGAACCAGGCTTCTGGTTCAACAATAAACAATCCTGGATCAAGAACCTATCCATCTCAAAGATGAGGAGCAACAAGTCCTGATGAAAGGACTCAACTTCAACCACAAAGATGTGCCAAACTCAGAATTCCTAGCAAGCTTAGAATATGCCTTAAAATTGAAAGACCTCAGCAAAGAAGCCCAACAACAAATACGACAGACCCTCATCCCAATGCTGAGATACAAATGAAACTCCAGCATCTTTACAAAACAGGAATTCCAAGTAATGAAGTCCCTCAAAACAGATAACAATATTATCATCCTAACAGCCAACAAAGATCAAATGACAGTCATACTAGACAAGGCTGATGTCACATGTTCCGACTAATGAAGCACTTCAAAGAACTTTCAGGCATGTTTCCTAAAGTCTTTATTTGCAGAGCTACAATTTTTGCCGGTCACCATGTTGGACTGGTTATGCCAGAATCTGAACTTCCTGTCGCTGGCATCAAGCTTTCCTTGCTCAACCCCTCCCTTCTCATGCAGTCACAGGTCACATTATCCAATTAGTGAGAAGGTCAAAAGTTTACTTCCTCTTTCTTTCCCGGACTTTTTCCCCCGCCCAGTCTAAGCTAAGTATTAACCCAATAAATGCCAGACAGTTTTGCATATTGTCAAAGCAAGAATATACAGTATTTGCAGCATTGACAGCTGACTACATACAAAAGCCCAAGCAACTCCTACAGGATACATCCACCTATAAGTGCGTCAGCACAGACCCAATGATGAAACTGACCAATAAGATCAACAAAACTCTAAAGAAAAAAAGTTGCTGGAACTAAATCTAATCACCAATGAAGAATATCGGAGAATGAAAGCAACCTATTCAAACATAGCATAGTTCTATGGACTTTCAAAAGTGCACAATGAAAACACCCCACTCAGACCGATTGTCTCATTTCTTGGCACACCCACTTACAACCTTGTAAAAGAAATGTGGAAACGCCTAAAGCACCTAATCAGCAATTCCCAATATTCCATAAACAACGCCACACAATTCCTGAACAACCCTAACCCTAACCTGAAACCAGACCATGATTCAGAGGCAACCAAACAAACAAACACCATTTGCATCACACAGACGATACTTAAACACCAAGGACTATAGCCAACAACAATAACCAGCCAATCAAACAGCCCTAAACCAGACCACGACCCAGAAACATCCAGACAAATAACACCCACAACCAATTTACATCGCACAAAAAGGTATTTAAAGGCCAGTGCTCTGACAGACAAGCACAATTCAAATTGCACTGAAGATGTCCCCCCCCCCCGAATAGAGATGAAATGTTTGCAGCCAAATCGCTAAGCTCAGAGATCAAATCAACAGCCTCATTCATTCATTCATTCATTCATAAACTGCTAATTCTCTCCCTCTCAAAATGTGTTTGTTTGGAAAGGATGGGTTAAAACTCTCTGTTGTATTCTTTTTTTTTCAAAATTTTATTTATAATACAATTAAAAAAACATTGGATATAACATGACATTCCAGTATATACATTCTTATCAAATTATTCCACTCTCTGCTGTATTCTAAACCAGCCTTTCTCAACCTTTTTACCTTGCAGGAACCCTTGAAATAATTTTCAGATCTTAGAGATACCCTAGGTAAAATTATTGTTATCAACAGTTCACAATACATTAGCATAATTAATAAACTGATTTACAGCACATAAAAATGATAAAATTAGCCATTTGCTATGAATGAAGCTATCTCTATCCCCCAGATAGACAACTAAGGAATATTACAGCAATGCATTGGAAGCATTAGATGGAATTATGTACAAATGGCAACTCTAAAATTTCCATTTTAAAAGACTGTTGTATAGAATAAATTAGCCTGCCTTATATTATTACTGCAAGGTTAACAAAGCAGTTTGCCCCAGAGCCCTCTTCAGGAATTTGTGAGGGTATAAATATAGGAGATAACCAGGCTGAGCCTGAAGAAGGGGTCAAATGCACCATCAGTCACGAATTCCTTTATGCTCATAAGAGTCCAGTTCACCATTAATTCCTTATTTACCTCCAAATTGCTTTAATTTGAACTGCCTGGATTGCCTGATTTTCCTGGCAATTGACAATAAATTGCCTGTATGCTATTCTATGATCACATGAACTGAGTTGCAAAAATCTAGATTTGGAGGTTGACAACACATTTTTGATTGATGTTCTTGGAATCAGTTAATATTTATTTATTTATTAAATGTATATGCCACCCATCTCACTATCTAACAAATCTGAGCCATCTGTTCATCAGTGCCTTATTAAACCTCTTTCTGAGTTCACAGATCTTTTGGTAGACTTTCCTTGTTTTTCCATTCTTGTTTCCACCCTAGATGTCTTCAAAGATGTTGTTTTAATATTTGCTTCTTGACACTTCTAACAATTATCTGAAATTCTTTCTTAAGTTCCTTCCTGAGATCTTTGTCTTTCTTGACTTTGCCTTCTCTTTTTCTCTCTTCTTGGCAATTTCTACAATTTGTTCTAATATCCAATTTGTTTTCTTCTGTTTCCTGATCTCTGGCAGTCTCTTTTCACATTCAACCTTAATTTTTTACAACACCAGAATCATTCTATGGTTTATCTGGTTTTGATCAATAATATTCAAGATTTCAAAGAGATTCCTGATGTTCTCCATGAAAACAGCAATGGCACTTAGACTTATATTCTACCTCATAATGCTTTACAGCACTCTCTAAGTCAGAGGTGGGCTGGATGCATCACGCAGAAGCTGCGCCCACCCCAGCTCCGGCAAGGGGAAAAAAGTTGCGATACATCACGACACATAATGTGACGCAGCGAGTTTGACATCCTGCTCTAAGTAGTTTATAGAGGCAGCATATTGCCCTCAACAATCTGGATCTTCATTTTATTGACTTGAAAGAATGGAAGGCTGAGTCACCCCTGAGCTGGTGAGGATCAAACTCCTGACATTGAGCTAAATTAGCCTACAATACTGCATTCTAATCACTGTGCCACCACGGCTTGGGATATGCTCAAGTTCTTATAAAAACTAAGTGCTTTTCTTCTTCCACTTTAGCTTTTGAACTTGTAATTCATGATCTGTTCCACAGTCAGTCACTGCCCACATTTTTGCTGTTATAATTGAGCTTTATTTCACCAATAAAATTTACTTTTGGTAAACTCCTTAATGTCTATATATCTAGGAATTCTTTCAGATGTATAAATATTGGTAGCAATAATAACTGGTTTAGCAGAAACTTATAGGTTGTTTTCCTGCTTCATTTCAGTTTTCTAGGCCATGTGGTCCAACTTCATCCTTAATATTTCCAAAGATAGCATTCCAGTCTTCAACCATGCACAGCAAATCATCTTGTAAATTTTGATTTGAACCTGATCACACAACTCATCAACTTCCTCTTCTTCTGAATCAATAGTTGGAACAAAAACTTATATAATCATCATATTAAAGGATTGTCCATGATGGCTCATTGATATTGTTCAGTCATTGATGTCATTGTAGCCAAACACTGTTCTTGTTATAACCTTCTTCACTATGTAAGTAATACTGGTCCCTCTTTGCTTTCATGTAAACAGTGAGTCTTCTGACTGCAAGTGTCCAATTCCTCTCCATCTCAATTTACTTTTGCCAACTGTACTAATCTGTACTAGACTCATTTCATCTTTAACAGTACTGAGATTTCCTGTGTTCATGCTTCTTACATTTCATGTTGCCACTGTAATTCTGTTTTTGCAATGATTCCTGCAACTAGATGTCCCAAAGTCTTCATATTCTGCAAGACCCTCACCTCTTCTTCAGTTACATATTCGGTTCCATCTGACCTAAGCTGCTCACCATCCAGCATATTATCCTAAATACCATCTATTTTAACTATACAGGTAGTCCTTGACTTACAACAGTTCATATAATGACCATTCAAAGTTACAGCGGCAATGAAAAAAACGATTTATGACCGTTTTTCACAGTTACAACCTTTGCAGTATCCCCATGATTAAAATTCAGATTCTTGGCAACCGGTTCATATTTATGACCATTGCAGCATCCTGGAGTCACGTTATCACTTTTCGCAACTTTCTGACAAGCAAAGTCAATGAGGAAGCCAGATTCACTTTCCAAATAGGTTACTAACTTATCAACTGCAGTGATTTACTTAACAGCTGTGGCAAGAAATGTCATAAAATGGGGCAAAATTCACTGAACAAATTCTCACTTAAGAACATAAATTTTAGGCTCAATTGGGGTTGTAGGTCGATGACTACCTGTACTTTAAAATGTATTTGCATTTTAGAGCACAATGCCTGCATTCGAGCTATGTTTTTACCTGCTTTTAATGCAGGTGAAAATAGGACTTTGAAATCCGTCTCACAGTAACAGATTCAGTTATTTTCATTTCTCTAATTCAGAATATATTCTGGATTTCCAGTGAGGTCACAACAAAATCATAGAGCAAATGCTTGCATCGCCTGGAAGAAAATTAGGCAGGAAAGGAAATTCCTGTTGCATAGTATAAATGTTGGTCTAATAATCTTATTTCCTCTCTGAGAATTATTAGGGACTCCCAATTTTTGCATAGCGGTATTTAAATTTTTTATTGCTTGCAAAAAGGGAACTTATTCTATATGTTGTAATTCTGTGGCCCTGTGGTTTAGGCCAAGTATTTTTTTTTTTTTGGGTTTCAGAATTTAAGCATATATATATATATAAGGCAAGTAGTGTTTAGCAGATAGATAGAACTTAATTCAGTGAGGCTACACTACCATTGGCTACAGCTAACATAGCTGAAAAGGTAAGAATGTATTTATTTTTCTTCCAATTTTAGCCCTACCGGGATATGAGCACTGACCAGCTATTTATATATCAATTTATTTATCGCTTTTTGTGAGATGGGTAGCCAAATAAATTACATAGATGATAGATGGATAAATAGATAGATAGATAGATAGATAGATAGATAGATAGATAGATAGATAGACAGACAGACAGACAGACAGACAGACAGACAGACAATAATAGGTGGCAAACTATAGAATTCTAGATCCTATTCAATATATTTGTAAATTATTTGATGAGACGTAATAAAATATGATTATGCAAACTGTAAATGATGTAATAATAGTAACGACAGCAAATACCTAAGGAGACATTATCAGGAATATTTGAAAACTGGAGCAATGGGTAGAAACAAGCAAAATGAATTTCAACAGGGAGAAATACAAAATCTTTCTTTGGATAGAAATAATTCAAAGTCAGGAGTATGGGATGAGAGGCAAATCCATGCAGCAGTATATTTGAAAAAGATCTGGGATCTTGGTAGATGATAGATGGTATAGTTCTTTTAGGAAAATGTATCCACTAGACCAATTAAATTGTTAAGGATCTTAGAAGAAAATGATTAGAAATGTTGTGTATGATTTGCTTGGTGAAGACAGGAGTCTGGGGAGGTATCTTTAAGTTGTCAAGAAAAAAATATGAAAGACTTTTTCAAAAACAGGGCAATGAACAATGGGTTTATCTTACAAGGATGCAGTTTTCTGCTGAACTTCAGGAAAACTGTCTGAACAAAGTAGTAGAGCTTCCTTAGAATGGTGAAGTCTTTTCTGTTGAAGGTATTTAATAGGGAATGGTGGATTATCTTTGATTCTTTTACTTCTATGATGTGTTTTTCTATTTATTTTTGTAGCGTATATTATAATTATTCTAATATGCCCTTTTTAAAAAAAATAAATTCAGGTCTAATAACAATACAAAGAAACTAGTTAAGATGTGTCAATTATACAAAATTATAAACTATATGAAAGAAAGACTAATTTCAATCCCTGAATAATTTAAAGTAGGGAAGTCATGTTAGATTTACTGAAAATAAAGTAATAAATGCAGATTATTTTTGCCCCATCTAATCTTCCTTTTGCTATTGGAGTTACCACAAACTCAATAATTTTCATTTTTTAAGACTGAGTCCTTTCTGTTTGTAGCATCAAAACCATTGCATTTTTCTGACCATTCAAACATCAGAGGAAAAGTATGCTTATGGTATCTGAGTACCCTGATGCTTCATTTTATTTTTAGTCTAATTTGCTTGATGCAACTCTACATTATATAGTTTCCAGGACATAGTTTAACTCTTATTGTTAGCAACTCACATCTATAGATTGGGTGTATCAGCCATGAAAATGGTAGTAGGACTTAAGGCTCTGCTTGCTTCTTGCCATGATTGTAAATGGGATTACTTTATTAAAGATTACTACCCGTATCAAGAATATACTTTGCAGGTAAGATCTTAATTCATAAGAAACAGAGGAATTCACAATATAAGTAAATCCATGAAACTTCTGTACCCTTCATTTATAAATATGCAAGCATCGTAAATAATGATAGGTGCAATCATACATAGAGTTGACTTTTTTAGTCTTTACTTTTACTTTTTACTATTTATTTATTTTTCCTTACAGATGACATTTGTTGTATTTATCTTGATCTTTTCACTGACTTTGGTTGCTCACAGAGAAGCAACACAAGAAATAAGATCAAATGGTATGTCACTGAGTTTTTGAATGAAATTTTGTAGTAAATTGCAATGTATTAATTACTTGATATAGATTCCATTTTTTGTCCAGGAATTTAAAATGACATACACAGTACACTTTCTCCAATCTTTATCCACAACAATTCAGATAATTTGGCATGAAATTGGCCTGAAGTCACTAGTAAGTTTCCATTACTATAGAACAGAGCTGAATAAGAGTCTTCTTCACCAAAACCATAACTACAACATCACATTAACACTGTGTATGGTTAGGCTGCACAGGCCCTAGAGCACTTCAAACACAATTCCAAAGATTTATTTTTAATAAATCTTTACCATGTAACATTTGATAAACCTTATAATAGGTTTAACAAACTGATACAATGCATCAGAGGGAGTATTTCACTGGCCAATCATTCCAAATGGTGACATTGCTTATATCAATATGCCTCTTTATGTGTTTTATGTATTTATGGGTGTGTGTGTGTGTATATATATGTTGCTACCAATATATTGAATATATATATATTCAATAATTAATTAAGGATTCAAGAATTTCAGTATTCAAACCCAAACTAAGTCTATGTCAGCAATGTATTTTACAATGAATGAATAACTACAAGCATCTCTTGTGGGCATATTGCCAGTGTTGAATAGAACATTCTGTTCCACAAAGTTTCAAGATAGAAATGAAACTGTATTAAATGATCAGGAATATGGTGTCTATGCTGTCAGCTATTTGTAACTCTATACCAAAAGCAAAAAAATGTTATGACATAACAGATGTGCATGGAAATTAATTTAAGAAAATGTACATGGCCACTCAATTCACTTTCAGTGACTCTGGGCAGCTTACAAAGATAAAAACCTAATATTAAAAAAAAACAATAACCTCCCAATTCCCTGATGATAACAATCAATCAAGTAATTCACGTGATCGGTTCCATCCCACTCTAAACTCCCCAGGCCTTTGACAAAATCAGGTCTTTGGGGTCTTGTGAAAGAGTGTCAAATTTGGAGCCAATCTTACTTCTGTGGGGATATTCTATAGAGAAGGAGCCACCATAGAAAAGGCCCTTTTAGGTCTAGTACCTCCTCCTACTAGATGTTTCTCCAATATAGGGGATATTAAATATTAATCTGTATCCATGCCAGGTTTTCTTGCTGGCCAGAGATAGAAACAGACCCTTACCCAAACTGCACACCTTTTGTTGCATGAATTCACTATGACAGCTGTTTAAGGATGAGCACTGTTTTGATTTGAATGGGGTATTTTTGTTTACTCTTTTTCAAAATGTTTACTTTTTAAACTGCTGTAATATAAGAATATGTTAGCATTTTCAAGCCGTATGCACTTTTAGCGTTTTATAACTTAATGATTTTGCAATGTTCAGAGTACTTTGTAGAATCCCAGTGGTCTTCCGATAATTCAGCCCTTGCCAAAGAACTGACACTCAACTGCAAGACATCTGGAAATCAGCATGGATCAGTTTATTGGAAGAAAGACCTGAAATGGGTAGGAAATGGCAGGACTTTGACAATAAGAGTCAGAGAGACTCCAGATGCTGGCAAATATACCTGTTGGAGTAACACCACACATGAGCTTCTCAGTTCCAATGTTGTTTATATTACAAAGAAGAATGAAAAAGGAGAAATAGATGAACCAATTCTCAAGAAAGGTAAGCTTCTGAGCAGTGTAGATACTGTGTAGTGTTTCAGCTTTTCAAAATATTTTATTGAAGAATTTTAACAAGATAAAAGTAATGTAAATATTATTCTCTTTTAAATTATAGCATAATATACATTTCAGTCCTCTCAACCACGTGTTTTCCTACTATTCAAGCAATATGTTATATTCAAAATTCCTAGCCATTTTACCATGCACTTTTTTCACTTGTTCATCTGCTAAGAGTTGGGGCAATTACTTCTATGTTGTTTGTACATAATTCAGTTTCAAATTCTGTCTTTCAATGCTTGATTTTAAATGCCTTTTTATCTATCTTCAATCTTTCTCTTAGTTGTGCATAAAAAATGTAGTAAAAACTAAATCCCTATACAACCAATTGTTCTCTTGATTTCATCTTATATTCTCCACATTCTTGTTCAAACGACTCTCAATAGGTTAACCATTTCTCTTTAGCTTCTGTTTCTTTCCTATAAAAGGTTTCTATGCCGAGACCCATAAAGGTATTTTTGGGCACTTAATACTATGAAGGTCTTCTAGCCGTTCTTTCTCAGTTTAGAGACCCTGTAGGTAAAAGTTAGTCCAGCAGTTCCAACTCTTTCAGGGATCTGAAGTGATTTAGCAGAAAATCACAAAATGTTATCCAGAAATCCCTTAAAAGTGTTCAGGAATTTTTCAGATTCCATCAAATAATCGGATAGATTTCCTACTTCTATAGAGTTGAATAAATTGAGAGAGCTAAATTTCAAAATGAAGGGATACAATGATTACAGGTGAACCAGATTACCAGGGGTGTCAAACTGCCGGCCTGCGAGCCAGATGCGTCATGGCGAAACCGCGCCCACCTCATTGCCGGCAATGGGAAAAAACTCGTGATATGTCGCAACACGTCACGTGATGTCGCGAGTTTGACACCCCTGCTCTAACCCACTTACTTGACCAAGGGTACTTCCATAGTGCATTCTTAAGATGCTCCTGCCCCATTCTCACGCTGACTGCTCTAAGCCACCTCAAGAAAATTCTGTACAGATCAGGATGCTGGACAATTCCACAGCTGTTATGCCAATCCTTTTTCTCTTACTAGACATGCATCCATTCCTATTACATTTCAAAAAATGCAATACAACATTAACAAAGTTAAAGCATCAATATGCAGGTACATGAATCAGGTTTAAAGTAAATGTTCCTTTCTTCCATTTTCCCTGCTGGGCTCTAAAATCAATGTTGCAGTTGTTATTACCAATGATGTTCCACTAATAACATTTGCCTGACATGCAAAAAAAAAAAAAAAAATCAGTTGTGCAAAACCTGTGAATTATTTTTTTAGGATATTTTTCTTTCCCAGAATCAACTACTTTAATGCTTTTTCTTTTTTCTTCCTCCCCCCCCACATTCATTGGTATATCATTTGATCAGTTTTGCTACTACTTATAAGGCAGAAGGGTATCACTCTGGCTCCTAAATAGTCCAGCATGGTAAAAAAGAAAAGAAAAGAAAGAAACATTCTAGCATTTGAACAATGCATTGGTCAACTTATTAAAAAAAATAGTGGCAGTATAAAGTGAGGACAAGTAGCAGATGGTATTGTCTGTTCTTACCCCATAGATCTGATCCATGACCCATACTCACAATAATCTGGCATGTGGATATTTCTCAAATTAAGATGTTCAGGAACAGCTATATGGACTTGATAGCTGTCATCAAGCTGTGACAAAGTTAGGAAAAGCTTCAGCATGAGAATTGAGGTCCCCAAAACTATATATTTAATCCAACAGTGTTAGCTAAGGAAGCAGATGATTTGTATACCTTGTAGAACTCCAAAACTATCCAATAGTAAGCCATTATATACAGATCATTTTCACTAGGATTTGGTAGCACAAGAAATCCTAAATGTGGGATGCAGATCAAGAATTGGATGCTATGATATCATGAGCAGAACTTCAGAGACAGAAAGCCCTGTCCTAAAATGCCCATGCCTTTTTGTCAATCTTCCCACCTCTCAAAAAAAAATCATCACTTCTTCTTTTCTGGAAAGAGAGAAACAGAATTTCTTCCCTGAAGGAAGAGAATGGAAAGGATTAACTCCCCCACTGCTTCCTTCACATGAACAAATGCAGCTTATTTCTCAATATACAAATAGCAAGGTTGTTTTACATTTCTTTATTTGTTTGTGGAAAGGGAATAACTTAAGGAGTGGGAATGGGAAGGATTTTTTCTAAGAATGTATTTGGGAATATTGTTTAGATTGGTAATGATATTTCTACTGTAAATAAAGAAAAAAATATATATTACCAACAAGAGCAAGGCATGGCCACATTTCTTCCTGCCTTTGCAGAGACAATGGGGAAACGTGTATAAATTTAATAAATAAATAAAATAGAATGCAGATGATTGGAAGAGAGAATAGCATGAATATTCAGAAACAAACTTGAGAATTCTGTGTGTGTGTGTGTGTGTATCAAAATTATTATGTAGATTGTACCATAATATAATTTACTTGTTTATATTCGCCAAATAACTTCTTACATATTTTGATGCTTTCAGTGGTCTGAAAATGCCCTGCATGAAATCATAAATTACAAATAGTCACTAGTGTGCTCCGAAACATATTGTGTCATAAGCCATTTTATTTTTTCCCATCTAGATCCAGAGAAAAAGACCTATTTCTACTGTGAAGCAAATAATTATTCAGGGAATTTCACATGCTTTTGGGGAGTAATGAGTCAAAATTCAAACCTGAAATTTCGGGTTGAATATGAATATGAAAATCAAATGAAGTAAGTCATTTAATTTATTATTATATTGTATTATATATTATATTAAACAATATATTATATTATATAATCATTAGCTGCAGGTTAAAAAGAAGGTCAAGAATCAGGCACAGATATATGGATCATATGCATCTTGCAAATATCCTGATCAGAGAGTTGTTTGTGAAGGCGGGACAAGTGATGAAGCCTGAACTGTGATATAAACTCTGCCTCTTAAGTATTTTCATGTGATGCTGCAGTGCAAGAACTATGCAGCATGCCAATGTCATAGTATGATTTTCATACTATGTATGAAACCTCATTAAAATTAGGAATTATCGCTTATGTCAGGAGACTTCAAACTTGCCTGGCTGAGGAATTCTGAGAGTTGAAGTCCACAAGACATAAAAGGGCTAAGTATGAAGACCCCTGGCTTATTAAGATTAGACATTAGAATGGTCTCAATTGATTGGTCTCTTATTAATTGAGACATTAGAATGATCTAATCAAATAAAATTTGTTAATGGAGTAGAATACATAGTAAACCATTATATATGAAATGTTCTTTAAGAGATGACTGAGCTAATAATGTGATAGCTGATAGCATTGGGCTTGTGATATTGTCTAAGCCAGGGGTAGGCAACCTTGGCTTTTTTATGACTCATGGACTTCAACTCCCAGAATTCCAGAGCCAGCATTCTGGGAATTCTGGGAGTTGAAGTCCACGAGTCATAAAAGAGTCAAGGTTGCCTACCCCTGGTCTAAGCTAGGGAAAAGTGAATGTTCATGATTATTACAAGGTGTAGTCTTTATCTACTGGTAAAATTATCTAATCCTTGAAAACTAATTATAGGATAGAGCTATTAAATGTTCTTATCCCAGGAGAGAATTCTGTTTACTAACAATAATACATGGGTAATCTTCTAGAACATATTTCCTGAAGTCTATATTTAATTATTCTTATTGCTGATGTTTTAAACCTGAAAATTAGTCAGGATTTTTTTTAAAAAAAAAATAGGTAGAAATCCTTGCTCAGTTGGATCTTGGTTTTTAAATGCAGGTCTGGATCAGGAACAGTAATTTGTGACTTTAATCCTGAGAAAACAAATACAAAATATTCAGCTTCCTGCAGAAGAGAAAATCCCTGTTCATACACCGAGGAGTATGAACCAATTGTGGTGTTTCTTCATGTTTTCTTGACGGACGTATTTGTCTATGAAAAACATAGCAGAATTTTCTTCATCAAGGACATTTGTAAGTCACGTAAAATACTTCATTTTGTCAATTCAACAGGCTGAGAGAACAAAAAAAAGGAACAATTTCCATGTACAAAAATATTTTCTCCCTTTGGCTGCAATATATAATATGGACAGTAGAGGACAACATAAGCTCATTCATAAATCTTTCTGAGAGGAAATAAGGTGTCATTTCCCAATAAAAATTTCTAATAGCTTTTTTGAAATCAAAACAACCCCCAGGACAAGAATATACAATGCACTTATCCAAATCATGATTGCCTAATAGTAATCTAATTTCAAGGATAATGTTTACATTTGAAAACCTTCCGGCCCATCAGGCTTACAGTGTTTTTTTTATTTTTCACATAATTTAAATCCAAGTCTCTTTCAAATTGTGTTTGACTTCTATAACTTCATGATCACATTCAAATAGCTTTCGGTAACTGTCTGGAAGTGATTTGCTATTGCTTTTCTTTTCCCTAGCCAAGGGAATTCCAATTAGTCTCCTATTAGGTACTAACCAGGTTTGGCCGATTAATCTTTTTAAAACATGCCAAGGTGAACACCCAGACCACCTGGCTAATTTTCACAGAGATCTGACACCATTTACACTTACACTTATGATGATCAAAGAACATAAATTTTTAAGTACAGTAAGTACCGTAATCTGGGTGAGCTCCCTCTGAATGTACTGGACTCTAGCTCCCTTAATCTGATCATTAGCCATGCTGGTTGGTGCTTCTGAGAATTGTATTCTAGAACATCTAGAGGTCCACAGATGTGTTAATTCTAATATAGGATACCCAGATTTTCATGCAAAAACTGTAGGTTTCAAGGAAACCTATATGTCAACACAAGAAGAACTTTGACCTGATAGAACACTGACCTTCCTTATTCTGGAATATTTACTTTGAATTGGTTCCTGCCATTTTCTCCCATAACAAAAGAGCCAGTAACTAATATGCAATTACATCGCAGCCTGAAAATAAATGTGAAACCTCTGAGCTCATTAAAAATGATAAATGTTAACAGTATGTAATAATGTAAAAGTCTAACTAAAATAGATTAGTAATATATAATATTCGTTTACTTGTCTCGTGCAGTAAAGCCGGATATTTCTCAGTGCCAGGTTACCAGAAATGGCACACTGATTTTGTTACATCCTGCAACCTGGAGCACCCCTGTTTCTTATTTTGGACTTACTTACCAGATCAAAATGGTTTTCAATAACAAAATTGAAGAGGTAATTTTTTTAAGCACGTGTACTTTCTTTGAAGATATTTCAAGACATACAGTTGCAGAACTATGATAATAATGAGAAATAAGATAGTTGATGAACTAGAAGCAGACAATTTGGTGTAGACAATTATGCTGTCCTATAGAAGTTTGGATACAATTCTCTGAAACATTGAAATTTAATCAAATTGGCTGAGGATGAAGTAACTCAAAATCTATGCTGAGTATCAAGTTGTCTATCTGTTTTATTTTATATATTTTTGGTGCATTAATAGAACTAGAATATTTTATTGGCCTAGTGTTATTAGACACACAAGGAATTTGTATCCAGTACAAAAGCTTTTAGTGTGCATGCAAAGCAATAAACTATCATAATCATAATAATGATACCAATAAGAGGGAGTAGTAAAGAAAATGAAAATAATAATAACAATACAGCCATACAATATAAGACATAAGACAGTACTGTGAGAATAAGATGTTCAGTAGAATGATGGCACAAGGGAATTGTCTCTGTGTATAGTTGTTTTGGCATACAATGGCCTACAGCAGCATTCCAAAATGTATTTTCTAGATTAAATCAAGGATCCAGATTTTTAAAAATGTTGCTTCCTGTTGCTTTTCTGTAAACTATAGATATATCTGGAACACTTGAAAGACAGTGATATTTTTTCATCGGCTCCAGAGCAGAAGATATTGCCTCTGAACATGAAGGGTGGGAAATGTCAATGATTCCATTTCTATTGCCTGATATTAATCTCATGAATTAGTTTTAGCACTTTTCAGATATTTTAATGGGCATAATGAAAATCTGGAAAGATAATCTCTAGCGAGCAGATGGTCTACTGATTAAGGTATTGAACTGAGATCAAGGAGACCTAGGCTCAAATACCCTCTAGGTTGGACCAATCACATTCTCTCAACTCAACCTAATAGATTTTGAAAGCAGAACAAGGAGGGATTTATAATTGTCATTTTTTTTTACTCCTAAAACAAGGACAGGACACACATGTAATAAGAACTGAACTGAACTCAATTCAATATCCCCATTCTATCTTGATTTAGGGGAATTGACACATTCTTTCTGGAAACTCTATGCTTTTTAGATTCATGTGCTTGGCAAATGCATTTACAATTCATTAAATGGAAGTTGTAATTTTATTCTCAGATTTCTGAAGTTGATCATTCATCATTACTTCAACATGGAAACATCATGACCATTACTAAGAAACTGTGTCGGTTTTCTAGTAACAGGTGCTTAATTCGATCCCGGGATCATTATAACAGCCATTCTGCTTGGAGCAATTGGTCAAATTGCAGGTATGATTAAATAGAATGTGTTGCACACAATAGATTATTCAAGATAAACATTATTATACAATATTTTTATTCCTAATTTACCTATTTGCACATATTAACTAATAATTTAAAAAAAACAATATTTGTATTATTGATAATGATTCATATGAGAAACAATAAAGCCACATGATATTGCTGCATTGTTCATAAAATATGATAAACAAAATCAAGTGTAAGAAATTAGGAGCCAGAGAGGTTCAAATGAATACAGGTTTATTGTATTCTAATAGTCTCTAGAACAGTGATTCTCAACCTGTGGGTCGGGACCCCATTTGAGGTCGAACGACCATTTCATGGGGGTCGCCAAACAACGCAGTCCACCATTTTTTCCCCCTTTTCCTTAGCTGTGCTACTGCCTTTTATTCTATTGGCTTTTGAAAGCCAATAGAATAGACTCTCTTGAATAGAGTCTAATTCTATTGGCTTTCAAAAGCCAATAGGAATTGTCCAGGCTGTCTCTGCCCTGCTGAGCCCGCCAAAAGTCCTATTCTGCAAGCGGTGCTGCACCAGTTGAGTAGTCCTCGACTTACGACCAGTTGGAGGGTCGCGGCATTAAAAAGGTTGAGAACCACTGCTCTAGAAGAATCTGAATTAACAACTGTCAAAGCAAATTGACGATAGATAAGAATCAATGAAATTCAAGGTGGGCTAGACTTAAATTTCTTGTGGGAACTAAATTAATCAAGACTGATGACTCACTTGACCCCTCCATCGGGCTCAGCCTACTCATCTCCTACAATTTTGACTCTATGCTGTTCCCCCACCATTTCCTCCTGAAATTTTATTTTTTTCCCCAATAATTAATACATTCCGTCTGTTGAAAGTATGGCTTTTGTGTTCCATTTTCTTCAGAGCAGAAAAATTTGAGGAGTTACTAGCTTTCCTCCACTCTTTAAAAAAGAATATTGAGAAAGAAAGTTAACACAATAGAGTTTCTCTGAATCTTGAATTAATTAACTTAAATTACTGAATGTTGAAAGTTGCATAAGATTATGAAGCACAAACCATTTATTTTTTGTTCTCTCTGGTCAAACAGATTTTGCAGATCACTGGATATTTCAAATACATGGAAAAACTATTTAAATGTGTGATGAGAGGGAGAGGAATAAATATTGCAAACAATAACAATTCTGCAATACAATATTTAACTCCCCTGGAGATTTTTTTTTCCTCCCTCCAAACTGAATACTGTGTTCAAGAAATAGAATCATGGCTGAGAATCATGATAGTCAACAGCCTTTGAGCTTATTGATTCTTTTTTCTTACTTTTAAATAGAGGTAGTTCTCGACTTACGACCACAACTGAGCCCAAAATTTCTGTTCCTAAGTTGAGAATGTGTTAAGTGAACTTTGCCCTATTTTATGACCTTTCTTGCCACAGTTGTTAAGTGAATCGCTCCAGTTGTTCACTTAGTAAAATGGTTGTTAAATGAATCTGGCTTCCCCATTGACTTTGCTTGTCAGAAGGTCACAAAAAGTGATCACATGATCTGCAACCATAATAAATATGAACCAGTTGCCAAGCATCCAGATTTTGACCATGGATATGCTGCAACGGTCGTAAATGTGAAAAACTGTCATAAGTCACTTTTTCCAGTGATATTGTAACTTTGAACGGTCACTAAATGAACTGAGGACTACCTATAAGGAAAGTATAGTTACAGGTAGTCCTTGTTTAGCAACTGTTCACAGTTACAACAGAAAGAAAAAGTAACTTTCCTATCAATCCTCACGTTTAAAATCTCAGGTCTGTAAAAACAGAAGCTGAAGTAGGATCATATGCACAATCAACCACTTTACTTAATTACCAAATTGCCAGTCCCAATTGTGATAATTAAATGAGGATTTCCTGTATTTTAATTAGAGCCAGTTTCGTTTCATGATTAAAGGACCAGACTAGACATTGGAAGATCTTGCCTTAGGCACAAAGCCACCTGACACAAAGTGTCAGTCAGACACTTTCAGCCCTAGGAAGCAGGCAATGGCAAACCACATCTGAAATCTCGCCAAGAAAACTTCAGGAATTCATTCAGGCAATCACCAGCAGTCAACAATGCCTCGAACACACCAGTCCCTCAAAAAGTATTTTAAAATAAAAACAGTGATATATCTTCTTCCAAACCATTAATCTTTCTGTTGAAAAGGATTAGGAAAAAAATGATTGTTTAGAGATAATATGAATAGAAGTAAAAAGTTGAACCACATTCTCCAAGTGGACTTGCTAGAGATAACAACTAAAGATACTGTATGATGCTGAAGATTCAATATTTCTCCCTCCATTTTATTTCCAGATCAGCTAGCCTCACAGGAATCTTGTGAAGGATCAACCAGACAATTCCATCTATAAGATCAGAAGGAAATAAAAAAACTGCAGGTGTCAGAATTGAAAATAAACACCTGCTGAAGGTTTTGTTCTGCTTATTTATAGATTGTTGTTATTATATATTTATAAATGAATTTTAAAATGGATCCTTTTAGAATTCCTCTTTCCTAAAAAGGTGGAAATTGGACTGCAGTTCATTCCTTCTATATTCTGAATTGGTTAAATAAAGTATATTGGAGACTTACAAATAGTTAATTTTTAAAAGTGAAAACATGATGGCTAAGAATGTAAAATCTGAGCTTATTACTGTTCTTGTGTTCTTAGATAGTATATTTGGGGGAGATTATATGTATGTGTACGTAGAAGTCTCCCCTCTATACTTGCAAAAGCTGCAGGCAATTTGGTTGGACCTTGATTTACAAGCCTCCATTTATTGTACAAGCTTTATTTACTTAGAAGACTGCAAGTATATTGGGACAACAGCTCACAGAAGATGGACATTCCAAGCCTATGCAATATAAATTTTGTTAACATTCTATTTAGAGGAATCTGTAGAAGAAATTTTTTAAAGAAAAAATAGTTTTTTATTTTGTTTTTATGTAATATTATTTAAAATATTTTAAAGTTCTCTAAACTTAGTTCATATGTTTTACTCTGTATTTATCTGAACTGGTGGTAGAAATTAAATTTGCCTCCCTCAAAGTTTTTAAAAACTGGATTGTTAGAGAATCTGCAGAGGATGAATTGATACCATTGGTTTGTTATTGTTATTGATGCTTTATTTTATTTTATTGTATTGTATTATTTAAAAAATAAATATTTTGGATATTTGACTATATCTGATTGTATTTTTACTACATTTACTGCATTGTAAGATGGTATAGTTAACCATTGAGTGTAATTACTACCATCACTTTGCATAGTGGTGAGGAAGGAAGGAAGAAAGGAAGGAAGGAAGGAAGGAAGGAAGGGTATTTATAAAATGAAAAACACATATATTATAATTTGGATATAATAGTGGCTCCCTCATAAAAATGAGTTAGTAATATTATTACATCTACAACATTGGGGTAATTAATTTACTGATATATTGATTTTCAGTTTCATACGCACTGCAGAAAGAGTTTTATTTCTCGTTCTTTGCAGTCCCACACTCAAATGTTGTTGAATATACTATATATCAGAATTGTAAGATATTCTACTTGTTGACATTTCAGTCTATAACTCAAAACTTAAGAGCTGTATCAATCCTTTTTTTATAGAAAACCCAAAGAACACCTAGTGTATTGTATTTATAAACCACAAATGTAGCTGTAAAATAGTAATGTGATGTACAGCAATGGTAGCCTTAAACTAAACATTTTCAACAGCAGTATTGTTAATTGTGTTGCTATTTGGTAGGCATTATAAAAGCTATGAATCACCATATGGGACTTTGGGATCAGAGTCCTCTATCAGATTCATGGAGCAGAGTTCTATAAAAGTGTATTTTGGGCTCATTCTATATGCTTGGGTAGATTTTTTTAATCAATATATATCCAGTGGTTTTTGTAATTAAGAGAAAAATCAGCAAAAAGGTAAAGATTAAACAGAAAAAATATCTTTGACAAACAGACTCCCTTTCTACAGCTTGATCACATGGAGTTTTTGAGATGAGCTACCAAAGATTGCTGGGGGAGAAAAAACCACTTCAGCAAGTGTCCCAGCTGTCACAAATTGTTTCATAATTATTAATATGCAATTGATAGTTAGGCATGCTCTAAATTACAAAAATCATTATTTATCTCTTGCGTTAGGATGCATTATTTGATTTTATTGTGTTAAATATTCAATATTATACACACTTTGTAGATAGTGCTATATAGGGCATAGCAAGCCAAAACAATTAGACACAGAATCAGATTTTTTTTTCCCTCAGACCATTACTGTGCTGAACACCTAATTCTCAAAGTGCTGTCTAATGTCTATGTGTATTTACCCAAGTAGTATGCTTGTAGCATTATTATTTATTCTTATTATTATACTTCTTACTCCCCACTCTTATTATTACTATTATCATGATGGTTATCATTATTCAGTTTCTTTTCATTTACACTGAGAGCTTCTGCACCATACCAGAGACAAATTCCTTGAGTGTCTAATCATACTTGGCCAAATAAAGTATTCAATTCACTAAATGTGCCAAATAGAACTATCAGAATCAGAGGGTTTTCTCATGAATAACATTTACTGAAAATTTGAATAGCCAAAGGTTTTCCTAGCTATGAATTTTAGTAATTATTAATATAGTATTTAAACTATGCTCATATAAAAGTCACTTCCAGCAGAACCTGAAATACGAACATCTGTTCTAACCTATAAGGAAGGGTTTCTCCCCTTGCTTTGTTTAAGGAAGTTCACAAGGATGACTTGGGATGGGACATAATTGAAATACTGGTCAATAACTATTGGCTAAATGTGTGAACTATGGTGGGAAGAACTATTTGCACTGAAGAGCAAACTGAACTATCCATGTCACACTTCTGAGTTATTTTCCTATATCGTTTTATTTGTTCTGCTAAAGGATAAGCTGCCAAACTGCACACTTCAGTAAAAAAGTGGTCAAAAAGAAGCACTTCCTTTCCCCTTTCTAGTATATATCAACTTACATTCATTATTCACACTAGCTTTTCTTCCTGCAAAGGAAGATACATAGATGAATAAGCCTGAATAGAAGATGGCAAAATAGGCAAAAAAAGAGTTAATCTTCATAAATATGGGATAGGACTTCACTTCCTCATGGATGCCACTGCTAGAGCCATAACATTTGGTCCAGTTGTATATTTTGGCTGTTTGAGAGCGTTTAGGTAAGGAAATATCTCTGAAATCATGGCAGGTGGTGCAGTAGTTCCTTAACACTACTACACAACCTATCATCATTTCAAGATATTGTATTTCCTTATCCAAACAAGGGAACAAAATGATTGTGGGTGGGCAAAAGGGCAACTTCCGACCTTCTGCTACCTTCCTCATTGATGTTCCTTGTGGGAAGCTGACAGGGAGCATAGAATTCCTTCCTTCCCTTCCCTTCCCTTCCCTTTCCCCTTCCAGCCCAAGTGGTGACAAAAGGAAAGGTAAATAGATTTGGTTTTTGACAGCTGAGCCTCAAGATAAACTTATACATCACTTTCTTCTTTTTTCTAATATAGATATAGATAGTTAAATAATTTGATATAGACAAGTCTCATAAAATTAGTTAGAAATCTAACTAATGTGATTAAAATTTGATTTGATTACTTTTCAAATTAATAATGTTGTTGTTGTTAATTGCGAAGTCGTGTCCGACCCATCGCGACCCCATGGACAACGTTCCTCCAGGTCTTCCTGTCCTCTACCATCTTCTGGAGTCCATTTAAATTCACACCTACTGCTTCAGTGACTCTATCCAGCCATCTCATTCTCTGTCGTCCCCTTCTTCTATTGCCCTCAATCTTTCCCAGCATTAGGCTCTTCTCCAGTGAATCCTTCCTTCTCATTAGGTGGCCAAAGTACTTGAGTTTCAACTTCAGGATCTGGCCTTCTAAGGAGCAGTCGGGGTTGATCTCTTCTAGGACTGACCGGTTTGAACGCCTTGCAGTCCAAGGGACTCGCAGGAGTCTTCTCCAGCACCATAGTTCAAAGGCCTCAATTCTTTTGCGCTCAGCCTTTCTTATGGTCCAACTTTCACAGCCATACATTGCAACTGGGAAAACCATGGCCTGGACTATACGCACTTTTGTTGGCAGGGTGATGTCTCTGCTTTTTAGAATGCTGCCTAGATTTGCCATAGCTTTCCTCCCCAGGAGCAAGCGTCTTTTAATTTCTTGGCTGCAGTCCCCATCTGAGGTGATCTTGGAGCCCAGAAAAATAAAATCTGTCACTACCTCCATTTCTTCCCCATCTATTTGCCAGGAATTGAGAGGGCCGGATGCCATGATTTTGGTTTTCTTAATGTTGAGTTTCAAGCCTATTTTTGCACTCTCCTTCTTCACCCGCATCAAGAGGCTCTTTAGTTCCTCTTCACTTTCTGCCATCAGAGTGGTATCATCTGCATATCTTAGGTTGCTGATATTTCTCCCAGCAATCTTAATTCCAAATTAATTAATAATAATTAGATTCAAAAAAATCTGAAATACCCAGACAGGAATTAGGCTATTTGCTCAATTAAACTTAATACAGTAATTTTATCAGGCTTGTCTTCAATCTGCAAAACATACCGGCATGTTTACCATGTAAAATGATACCCATAATTAAATTAATATAATTAATATAATTAAATTATTTTTAAATCAATTATTTAATGAAATAAGGAAATGTAATTAGTCCAGGTTCAAAGATAAATATTAGCTGTAATTTATTTTCATCTTTGCCTTGGAAAAAGTATGCTCAAATTCCCTACCTCCATCTCAAATAAAGCACATTAGAATTTATTTATTTTTTTAAAAGAAAATAGAAGCCCTCGGTTCTGTAGACTTAAGACATTTTGAAAAAAGATTTCTCTCTTTATCAGGAAAAACCCTCCACCAACATTGTAGCACAATTTCACTGTCAAGAACTCACTTCAATGTTATATTATATTAGTGGGAAATCTACTATCACGTAGGACATGGTTGTATAAAATTATTAAATGAGGATACCACTACATCACTTATTGTGGCAAGTAAAGAAAATTCAGGCACATGGTTAGAACGCTGGATTGGGAGTTAGCAAGCCTGCGTTCAAGACCTGAATGCTGCATCGGGTATGGCAAGCTCTTGTCCTTCATTCCAGCTCCTGCTGGAGACATGAGGCAACGTGATGTCACTGCTAATGCTTTCAACATGGAAGCACCTCGCTGTTCCCGACATGAGTGCAATGTGATGAAAATTCAGCTCTGTGATTTTGTTGTTGTTGTTGATTTTCAAGGAGAAATCAAGGAAAAATGTTGCACTACGTCTTCAACTCATAAGATGCAACTAAGTCTTCATTTACCATGCTTAACAGAGTAGGAGGAGGGCTATTTGACCTTGTATACTAAGTATGTTATGGTTTAGCAACTTTCTCTCAACTTTTTTAAATGTTTGTGTTTTTGTGTTTTATATTGCTTGCTTAAGCCAAAGCCAGCATTGTGTGGTAGGCATTTTCTCCCATGCTTTGCCTTCCTGGTGCAAAAGTATATGATGGCCCAGTTTCAGTAAAAGACTGAACTGGTCTAGAGACTTCCAAATAAATAATTAAAATAATCAAATATTTAAATTAAATAAACAATAATTGAAACAAAGCCATGGAAACCATTTCATCATATTTTATATCTGCAGTTTAAGGCCAACTGGCAGATCAATCTTGTCCAACTCCCGAATGACGAAAATGATACTAAAAAGTTGAAAAGCAACCAAAAGTTGCAACTCTTTGCAGGAGAGAAGGGATACTTATTGGGGCTATCACAAAATATTAATAATTTGCAGCTATTAGAATTATACTATACTTATACTAACTTGTGATTGTTATTTAACAAATCTAATTAACCACACTGCACAAAAGGTGTGTGAAGTCTAAAGCCCTGATTTCAAAATGCAATCTTAATTGCGTCTCTGAACTTTTGTAAGAAAAGGCATATAGATGAGTGTGATCTTTTACAAAGGAAGTTTTCCATGACACAAAAGGGATTCTTTAGGAAAGTGTATCTCTTATCTCAGAAGTCCTAACTAAAATGCTGGGTCCCCAAGATAAGTGCTCCAAAAGAAAAGCAGCAGACAATTAGTACAAGAAACACAAAGTTATTTGCCACTTTTGTATTCTTCTTTATGGAATGGTTTTGCATATCAAATCCTTTGTGCTTCGGTTTGAAGGCGGATGATTCCAGATCTAATCTTTTCTGGGGTAGTGATAAAGAGTTGAACTGGGACTAAGGAAGCTCAGGCTGAAGTCCCCAGTAAGGCAGAGAGTTCACAGGGTTGCTCCACTGATAATTCAAGCAAAGGAATGAACTTCATCAGTGAGACCCCCAAAGGAAGGCAGAATAGAAATGTAAGAATAAGAACTGCACAGTATACAGTCAATGGCAGGGCATGAAGCTACAGATCTCATTTCCTTATTTATTTGTGTGTTTGATAACTGCTGTTTATTTATTTACTTCCTCCTTGATTTGAAATAAAAACAGGATAGGCAACTGCCAAAGCAGCTTGTGACAAATCTGTCTGCTTTCCAAATTACCAAAGTAATCATTAAAAATATGATCCCTGGGTGTGTCCATATTCAAAATAAATAAGCGTGAGCACCAAGGAATTCTAAACTATAGAAGTTTAATAAAAAACGCCAAGGTTTCATCGGCAACTGCCGACATCATTAGGGCTTAAAATGCAGTCAGTGAGGAAGTCCTTTTATAGGTTAATCAAGGTCTGCGCCCGGGTCTTAGACCTCGTCATCGGACCTAATTGAATAAACTGTGTTCCGGTTGCAGTTCTTACACTGGCAGTTGTTCTTTTCCTGCATCTCTTGTCTTTATGCGTAGCACCACATATCCTCCCTTCGTTGAATTCAGAATCGGGCGGGGGGGGGGAATACCCTGCTTGATTCTGAATTATATATTATATATCCTTAATAACATTAAAAACACGAATCCCGGGTATAAATATAATATGAAATAAAATAAGGTGATCACCAGGATAAAATTGTAAACACAAATGTTTAATCTACAAAACCAAGCTTTCGTCGGCCACACTACCGACATCATCAGGGTATAAAATGCTGGATCCGGAAGTCTGTTTTTATGTGGCTGGCTGCCTCTGCGCTTTGACCCTGGATCGGGTCATTGGTCCGCTCATTAGCATCGGCTGTGTAGTTCTTAAAGGGGCCGTTTCTAAAGTTGTCCTCCCCTCTCCAATTGCTGTTGTTTTCTTTGTGCGGGTGTGCGGGTGCCTAGAGATCCGCTGTTCATCTGCTCCCAGTCATCCCTCCACACCCCCTCATTTGTCTTAGTTTGTCTCCGTATCTGCACTGTCTAGCATGTGTGCTTCAAGCTCCTTTCTTCTATTTGCCAGCCCTATTGCTTTCCTTGCCCGTGTGTAAATTCCTGGGGGGTTGGTCATCTCATTGTTCCTCTGTCTTATCCCCCCCTTCTCTCCCTCACTAACGGGTGAGCTCCTGTATGTGTTAATGGGTTGCTAACCTGGCGTGTCTTTGGAATGGCTCCACTACTTGTTACCCTCATTGCCCCCTCGGTACATGTACGAGAGCGCAGGAGATAACCATCCCGTTTGCGCTCGCTATTACTCACCTGTTCTCCCATGCTTCTATTGCCAACTCATTTGCGGGGCACACCTCCAGTGCCTTTCCCCTATTCTTAAGTTCTATTGCCCCTCTCCTGCATCTATAGTCATCTGGGGGGGGTGTCCAGGTGAACACCGTTTACCCAGACATCCGGTTTACGGCAGAGGAGAATCAAGGGGCCCTCGCCTTTCTAGACGTCTGGATTAAACGCCAATCCGACGGCTTGCTGCATACAGTTGTCTATAGGAAGCCAACTCATATGGATAGGATGCTACATTATAGAAGCAACCATCAGTAGCACACAAGATTAGCTGCATTAAGACCTTATTTAAATGTGTTGGCTCACATTGCAACACGGACAGAGCTAGAATGGAAGAAAAAAGTTACCTCTACCATGTATGCAGACATAAACTATCTGACGGAGTTTATTAAATGGCACAGCAGAGCACACCGACCACGCGTTGATGCACAAGATAAGGCGACATTCACACAGCCCACATGAATGACACTACCTTACATCAACGGAGTATCAGAAGCTAGCCAGACTGCTAGCCCCCTTCAACTTGAAGGTAGTCCACAAACCAGACCAGACTCTCCGCGCTAGGATCATGCACCCCAAGAACCCACTCCCCACTGGAGTAAGATCCTCGGTAATATATAAATTGAATTGCAAGGATTGCTCCTGCAATTATGTTGGTGAAACCTCCAAGAGACTTAAGACCAGGGTCCACGAGCATGAGCTGGCAGTTAAGAGAAGAGAGCACTATTCACAAGTGTGGACCCACATGACCGACTATGGCCATGGATTCGACCTCACCAATGTCGAGGCCATACCCCAAGATAACACTAAGGGAGGCCGCCTGCTCAAGGAAGCCTGGCTGTCAGACAAACACTCCATCAATCACCACATAGAGCTCCCTCCAGCATATCACATACTAAGGCGATGGGAAAGACAGGGTGTTAATTGTAAACACAGGCGACCAACTCACTCTGTACAAATTCAGAAAGAGGGGATGACAGGGGAGGTAATCACAACCCTGAGAGAGAGCAGTAAACTGGTGATACACTCCATAAGTAAAACGACGTCTCTAACCCATTTAAACATGAAAGAGGAAAGGAGGGATGACACAACGCTAGTGTCAAGACTGCTAACATCGGATGTTCTTGCCTGCCATATATGAAGAAGCAAACCTGTCTTATTAGCCTGTATAGCACTTCTAGAGTTAAAGCAGATAATACTAGCCTAGTGGATGGGAAAATATGCTAGTTAACCATAACAATGTCTGAGCACAGTGTTGCCAAGGTGAGCTGTAACGGGAGGGGCACTTCATACTTCACATTAATTGGAGAATGTGATTGATGACTGTAAAATGAAGGAGTGAGTTATGCTTTGTTACGGGTGTTTGGGGGAGGGAAGATTCAGTTTTTGGCTTAACTTTGAATGTGCCGAAGCTATGCAGAAAATAAAGGATTCTTTAAGGTGAAAAAGCCTCAAAGTTTTTTGAAAAGCTGCTTCTTTCTGGAACCATAACAGCTAGCAGACAACCCACCCCCAGGAGCTGATATCCAGATTGATGGAGGAACAAGGAGGATGAGAAAAACATGAGAGAAATATACCCCACAGGTGTCCAAAGCATAAACAAGTCAATCCATTCAGGACAAGGGAAGGAGAATAATGAACAGGTACCACCGGATGGTACCCCTGAGAGGCATACATACATACCGGGGAGAAGGGAAAAGCTCTGATATACCCCATTGATGACACCTGGCCAGACAGACGAGTACACCCGCTAATGAGGAAGGTAGCAAATGTGGGGCAAAAATACCTGCACACACCCCCCCCCCAGATGACTATAGATGCAGGAGAGGGGCAATAGAACTTAAGAATGGGGGAAAGGCACTGGAGGCATGCCCCATGAATGATTCAGCCATAGAAGCACAGCCCCGACCAACGGGAGAACAGGCGCGTAATAGCGAGCACAAATGGGATAGTTATCTCCTGCGCTCTCATACATGTACCGAGGGGACAATGAGGGTAACAAGTAGTGAAGCCATTCCAAAGACACGCCAGGTTAGCAACCCATTAACACACAGAGGAACTCACCCGTTAGTGAGAGAGAGATGGAGCGGATAAGAAACAAGAACAACGAGATGACCAACCCCCAGGAGTTTACACACGGGCAAGGAAAGCAATAGGGTTGGCAAATAGAAGAAAGGAGCTTGAAGCACACATGCTAGACAGTGCAGCAATACGGAGACAAACTAAGACAAATGAGGGGGTGGGGAGAGACGACTGGGAGCGGATGAACAGCGGATCTCTAGGCACCCGCACACACACAAAGAAAACAACAGCAATTGGAGAGGGGAGGACAACTTTAGAAATGGCCCCTTTAAGAACTACACAGCCGATGCTAGTGAGTGGACCAATGACCCAATCCAGGGTCAAAGCACAGAGGCAGCAGCCACATAAAAATGGACTCTCGGATCCAGCATTTTATACCCTGACAATGTCAGTAGTGTGGCCGACAAAAGATTGGTTTTGTAAATTAAACATTTGTGTTTATGATTTTATCCTGGTGATCACCTTATTTTATTTCATATTATATCAGTTGTTTCATCATAACTCAATAAAAATATTAACTAGCACTCTCTTTCAAAGTCAAAAATACTGCGGAAAAGAGGGGGAAAAAACCTTGGAGAAACTGGATATTCTGGTTTTCTGTGTGTTGAACCAAATATAGCCTGACTTATGAAGAAATACAGATCTCTTCAGAACTTGGGGCTGCTTAATTTCTGATCTCAATAATGTACCTATCTCTCAGTAGCTTATATGGTATTTTGGATTAATAAACTTGAGTGAGAAAGGAACATTATCTCATTCTCCTAATCAGCCATTTGGGTTTATAAGGTCAATTCCAATAATAAATGGGGAAGTGATTTTAAAAGAGCAAGAATTTGTGCATGGTTATATGCCTGCATCCAGATTGTTCAGTGAAAAGCTAGCTATTGGGGAAAAACCAAGCTTTTGCTAATTCCGCATTGCTATGTATCAACTGAAATTTGCATTACAGCTAGATTTTCTCATGACAAAAAAGGCCATCATTTGTATTGCAGTTGGACAGAAGAAAACCTTTTACTTCATTCTAGATACTGGGGATATTGAGAGAGACAGAGTAGCAGAACAATACATATTCAGATTTGGGGGCATGAAAATCATAGAGAAGAATACTGACACATTGGCCTGGTTTATAAGTAACACTAAGTCATTGTCTGGAATAAAATTCACTAGGGAAGAAGAAAACAACAACACACTAGTCTTCCTGGATATCCTCATCAGCAGAGGCAGTGAAGGCAAATTAGAAACAAAAGTGTATCATAAGAGCAACCACACCAACAAGGTACTTCACTATCAAAGTAACAATCCAATCTTCCACTAGAGCAGAGCTCCCCAACCTTTCCAGCTTGGTGGCCTGGAAGGGAGCAGCAGGGAAATGTGCACATGTGCGGCCCCATGTACACATGTGCAAATGGGCGTACATACAATGGCAGTGCTAGCATGCGCATGCATGCACAAATGGGGCACATGCACCCACAGCATACATGCTGAAACATCCACACATGCGCAAATGGGACACTGGTGCCCGCGTGATGCTGGCAGTGGTGCTAGTGTCCACACACATGTGTAAATGGGGCCAGTAGCACCTGCACAGCAATGCTACTGCAAGTGGGGGGGCTCACTAGCTACTCCTGGGGCCTAGTGGCCAACTATAGGTAAGGGACCCCTGTACTAGAGAAGCTGTGTATAACCATTATTTAGATCAGACATGTCAAAGTCGCGACGTCAATTGACGTGACACAACGTATCAGGACGGTTTTGCCATTGCTGGCAATGGGGTGGGCGCAGCTTCCAGATGACTCATCTGGCCTATGGGCCGGCAGTTTGACACCCCTGATTTAGATGAACACAAACACAATGCAGCAACCCTGAAAAGGAAAAGGAAACAGATAATCTGAACAACCACTTCTAACAAAATGAATATTCACCAAAATCCAATATAGCACAACCAGCACAAGGTCTGAAAAAAGAACACTGCCACACATCAAAAACATCTCAGAGTTCACCAACAGACTTGTACATGGCATCATCATAACAAATACACCAACTAAAACTCTCCAAAACATCCTACATCAACCAAAAGACCCACCAGCCCCAGAAGAAAAAACAAGAGCCGTTTACAACATATAGTGTAAGGACTGCAACAGACACTATGTGGCACAAACAGGCAGAAGATTGGCAGAGCCCATCAATGAATAGCAATTAGCAGTCAAAGGACATGATGAAAACTCCTTAACTTCATCAGAAAAATAAAACTGTATTCATCAATCTGTTTTAATAATTATTTGTAAAGTTATAATTCTAATTCATAAAATAATTTATTCTGAAACTATCCCTTTGACGGGTAAATTACTAATTCCTTTTGCGAAGCACTGCATACATGAAATATTTGCCAGAAGGGAAGGGGTGGGAATGGCAGCAAGGATCATTCTTGCTTATGATATAGAATACCCCTTCAGTTTGTAAAGCAGTTTACAAATAATTGTCCTGAATACAGACCACTTCATATCAAAAATATTGCAAGGAGGCAGAAGAATTTGAAAAAGAATCTTGCTTGTTTAACTTCTTTAACAAAATACTGCCTAAATTATTTAACTTGCCTGAAAAAGCCTTGTTACATCTTGCTAATAAAAAGATAGAGAAAATTCACAAGTTTGCTCTGTACATTGCCTCTTGAATCAACTGCCAAATTCCCAAAAGACCTTTATGACACTGCATATTTGAAAGTGAACCTAACTCCAATAGTAATCATTATTCTACTATTCCATATAATTTTATTCTATTGTTCTATATAATTTAAGGAAGTAATCTGATATAAGTAACTAAGGGGCTTTTATCTTCCATCCACCAATAACATGAAGAGAAACAATCAAATGATTGCCTTCAGTCTTGCAACACACAATAAGGTCACCTTTCTAGCATGAGGAAATCTTTTCAGGACAATAATTATTCAGGATCACTGTACACCAGGGGTCTTCAAATCTGGCCCTTTTATGACTTGTGGACTGGCTGAGGAATTCTGGCAGTTGAAATCCACAAGTCATATAAGGGCCAAGTTTGAAGACCCCTGCTGTATAGTAACGAGCTTATGAAAATGTACTATCTCCATTAAAAAAGTGATTAAACAAGTCAATGGCTATGGTTTTATTTGTTTTAAAATAAATCACTTTGCTAGTGTGAGGATTGAGACAAGGGTTTTTTTTAAGAGAAAAAAGATTAAAAGTTACTTTAAAAATGTACGTTGCAATATATTTGTCACTGGGAGTAAGGAGTTTTCTTTGTCAGTTCTCCCAATCTAAGATAACAAATAGCCTTTGGGCTATTGGTTACCTTATCACGATGAAACATAAACCAATATAAGCCACAACATGTACTGGTTGATATTTCAGGGATTCATAATCAGAGCTTAGGGATAAGAGACAATGAATCTCTGCACCAGCAAAGCAATACATGTTTTTTTGATACTTTTTTGCTGTTTCTCAGGTGAGTACTCTAGGTCTTATAGATTGATGATCATGCCACCACATGAGGCCTAAGAACAGATACGTGGAGATGATGATAATAATGATGATGATGATTTTCAAAGAGCTCAAAACAATGTCCATGGGAAGTCATATTCCTCTGTGTGTGTTTGTGTTGTGTAGGTATATTACAGCTATAGCTATAGATATAGACAGAGATAGATCTAGATCAGGGGTGTCAAACTGCTGGCCCTCCCCATTGCCGGCAATGGCAAAACCATCCCGATACATTGCATGACGTCACATGATGTCGCAAGTTTGAAATGTCTGATCTAGATGATCTAGACAATATAGATGATCTAGATGATCTAGGCACTATAGATGATAGGGATATAGGCTGTCAGTGATTTGGATATCATTGAAAAGAATTTGGCACAAGTGTGGCATGAATATTTCACTTGTCAGCAATTCCTTGAAGAAACAATGTCTTCTCTTGGGCTACATAGCAGCACATGGTCCCAGGAAAAGTGACATTTGACATCAGGGGAAACCTGGGCACAGAGTAAGCATAGTGAAAACCAGCTTTCCATGCCAGAAGACTCAGGTTCCATGCCAGAAGACTCAGGTTCAGTTCCAAGTATGTCCAACTTATACACATTAAATTTATAAAGGCAATCCCAATCAAAGCACACTCTGTTTGGACTAGATGGGAGAAGAGCATCTTGGGCTAGTATAACAAAGTTTCCTTTATTCCTAATTCCTTCAATTGGAATTCACTTGCCTTTCTTTGAACAGAAGAAGAAACAATAGCTTTCTTTTCTAAACTGATGAGCTAAAATTAATAAATGGAGGATGATTTTTTCTCATGGTACAGCAGGCTTTTGTAAAACTTTGAATCTATGCATTTCATTTCTTGAGATAATGCCTTCTGGTGTCTATAGTGTATAACCTCTATATTTTCATTCCAGGAACTGCTAGTAAAAATGGAGAAGAGGTTAGTACCAGCATTATTTTTTTATGATTCACATGGGCCTAAACCACAGTTGGGAAAATTTTCAAGACTAATCCAGCTAGGTCAGGCTTCTTGGGCTCAATAACATTCTGTAGATCAGCATTTCTCAACCTTAGTAATTTTAAGATGTGTGGACTTCAACTCATAGAATTTCTCATCTTAGGCTCTAAATGTCTGAGCATAGGTGAGAAAATCAGTGGTCCAAGTCTTCCTCATCACCTGATAGTGATCCCCAAACAACTATAAATGGTGGGTAGGAGAAGCACTAGTCTCTGCTTGTTTGTGTTGCCTCTATACAGCAACTAGTGCTTTTTGCCATCTCTGCTCCTTCGAGTTGCTCAACTTGAGGCAACGAGATAAATGGAGGCACTACCTGACCCCCAGCAAAGATCAAAGTCAATGAAGTAAGTTACCTTCAAGTTGAAATGAACTGCTTGGGATGCCCACATTGTTCTGCAGTGGTTTATCACTGTCTTCTACTGTGATGCCTTTCAACATTCAGAGAAAGACAAGTTGCTGTTGTTGTTTTAGCAACAGAGCATCCACCAGACCTTAGAGGTGTTCACCTTGCAGCTGGTGCTAGCAGTCAAAAATTCTCTTTTAATCATTTTGAAATAAACACCGCAATCGGATCCACAGCCACTTACTTAGTATTCTGAATTCTTATGTAATTTTGATGGCAGGATGTATGCAGTAACTTTCCAGCACCCAGGAAAGGCAAACCTGTTTTCTGCACAGATGATTACATGCTTATCTGTGGCACAAACAATGTGACCTATGCCAACTTATGCTTGTTCTGTGAGGCAAGGTGAGAAACCCTTGGCACTACAGTTTCTTCAACCTCTGCCTTGACCACTCAAGACAATCTTAATGCTTTGATCATTTAAGGCTACTGCGGAGACTATCAATATGTCCTTGAAAACCTCGGTTAAATTACAGTACCTAATTAATATTTTTAAATATATTTTAATATTTTTTTAAAAAATCTATTTTAGGTCAGAAGATCTTTATCTAGAGGTGAAACATAAGGGACAATGTAAAGAAAAGGTACTGATTCTATAATATCTTACAATAGTGACTTTTCTCCCTGACATCTTTTTGCAAACTGGACATATCTAGCAATAGGATATGCGAATATTAATGCTTGTGTGTAAACAGCAACTTACATGCCAGAAGTTTCTTCTAGTTTCCTAGAAGAATCTGATGGCCTTGGTTATTATTTTGTAAACCTCAGGAGAAAACAATATTTGTTGGAGTGTACATGCAACAAACTTTCTTGTTGCATCTGCAAATTGCCAATTCTGGAATTCTAGGAGTTGAAGTCCCCAAGTCATAAAGGGGCCATAGTTCCCCACCTTTGGCTTAGAGCTGGGGTCTTCAAACTTGGCTGAGGAATTCTGGGAGTTGAAGTCCACAAGCATAAAAGGGCCAAGTTTGAAGACCCCTGGCTTAGAGGGTGCCAACATCGACCTTTCTTCCAAATAATTCAAACATGCAAATTTTCACATCATCAGGAGGTAGCATCATCAGTCAATATGGCCAAGGAGAAACCAGATACCCTTGAGCTGGCATTGTGTCCATCACATCCAAAACCTGTTTGCCCCCTGCTTTCTATTGTTTACGTTTCTCACCTCTCTCTTTTTGAGGATCTTATCAGTTCCATCCAACCCTAACTTCCTCTGCCTTCCCATTCCTCTCAAACCATTTGCTTTCACTTCTGTGTCTGTTTATAGATTTAATCCTCATTCATTCTCTCTACAGTAGACTTTGACTTATGACCATTCAGCAACCATTTGAAGGTACAATTATGTTGAATGAATGGTGGTTACAACCAGTCCTCAGAATACTGTCTCCCATGATCACATGATTGTGGTGCTTGGTAACCAGCTTGCACTTACCGCTGCTTGAAATGCCCAGCAGTTGTGTAATCCTCATTTGCAAGCTTTCCTGCCAGATTTCCCAATAGAGAAGCTGGCAGGGAAGATCACAAATCACTAGGGTGAGTCTTGTGCACTCTCCCCCAGTCCTTCTGCACTCACACTGCTCTGACAACTTACACCCTTCTATGCATTCTTCCCAAGCCTCACTGTACCTCCCATGCATTCTTGGCCTGGTCTAAAAGAGTCCTTGTCTTCTGGCTGAGAACCTTACTACGTCGACCAACAGTTCCTCCCTCTCCTTCAGCTGGCCAACAACAGGCAAAACTGAGTACTTTAGCCAGCATTATAAACTTGTAGACCTTGGGTCTTCACTTTATTTGTTTCTGCAGCAAAGAAAAAAACCATGTATAGTTCCTGCTGCTATTGAATAGGGAATCCCATGAAATTGATCTGAAAGGACATGGGCATGGAACCAAAGCAACATAGAACTTTGACTTATGGAGTGAGGGGGAACAAATAATGAGGAGAGATGAACTAGGAGTTTCCTATCAGAATCCATCAGTATACCAGTGGTGCCCCATCTTCAAAGGAAATGCTGCCACAATGTGCATGCCTATTTACTTCCTTATGAAAATGATTGTAAGCAAAAGGTAAAAATGATGATGATAAGCTTCTCATCCTATATCAAGTTCTATTAAAATATGCTTCACAACACATTTTACCTCAGCCAGGTCCTCTTGTTAACCAATTCTTTAAAGATGTTCAGTGAAATATATTCCACAACTTTTAAATATATTCTGAAGTAGTTAATTCAGCCTTTCCTCTATAGGCCCACATTTTCAGAGGATGTAGAGAGAGAGTCTGTACTTAATTACTTTTAACAGTACATACTATGGTGTTCTTTTACTCAATCATAGTTGATTTTTTTTTCCCAATCATTTATGAATCAAGAAGATATACAAGAATATGTTTCCAATCTTACTTACATCTATGGAATTATCTAGTGGCTAATGGCTGATTTTCATTCATTACCTTATATTAAATTTAATAAATACCGAGGGAGAATTCATTAAGACAGGATGCAATGTGTCACTATATTTATCATATATCTAATTTTAAATTGGTTTGTAAATATCGGCCTAAATTAAAAACAACAGCCAAATGGAAATGAGATTTTACTTCTGCCCTTCTGATAGGCATTCAATTGGGCACCATGACTAAAAGGATATTGGACTGAATAGGCCTTTAGTCTGAACCAGCAAAAGTTTTATAACAAGTTTGCTGTATAATATATATTGTTTGATCTGGTTCTGCTTCAGGCAGAAATGTTTCCAAAAGTTCTGGATGTGTCACAATGGTGGAGTCATTCATGGTGATTGGTTCTTGGCCATTGTAGCTCCTATCTTGGTCACCTTAACTATCAATCTGATTGTTTAACTAAATTAGAGTATGTGTTCCAAACATAATATTGGATTTTACAAATGCTATTTTATGATACTAGCACATTATAATTTCTTTCACTGCACATTTTAATACTTTATTTATTATTTGATTTACCTAGCAGACTGACCAGAAAATAAAAGAAATAGAAGCAAGAACTTGATCTGAACATGCTGCTTCTAAAAGAGGTATTTATTAAAAAAACCTTACTATACAGCCTTCCTTTTCCTTACTGGAAAATTAAGCTAAATAAACTATCCCCAGTACTAATTGTATAGAGAAACACAAAAATAAATCAGTTCTGTACTTGTGTTTCATATCTTTGTTGTAACAATTTCTCTTTTCAGCAATTAGTTTGAGGACACATTTGGTAATCCCATTAACTTTAGAGTTCTGTAAACTGGAAACATCTCATGGCCTTCAAATTGAAGTTGTGACAGAGAGACTGTCTTTCAGTTGAACAAATTATGAAATGGGAGCAAACAGCTGAAAGCGATTGAAGTTTTACACTGGGTAGGCCCAATTTTATGCAAGCATCTAAGATATACTATATTTAATTTGGAGTCAGATTCTGCTCAGGGTCTGGAAAAAACTTTTGTAATTTAAATATTTGCACATAGTTGCTCCATAAAATATTGTTCCATTCATTCACTATGGTCTCATACCTTTGTAACTAAGGGTGCTACCAGATGAATTCAGGCAAGACTGAAATTACTTTGGAGGGCAAATGCAAATCTTCCACACCAAGACTGTAGTTCCTGTATAACAGCAAACTTTCTCCTAAATACACTGAAATTTAAGTGAGCATATAAGAGAAAGAAAAATGAAGTCATGTAAATAGAGAGAAGAAATCCTCTCAATATTGCAAACAACAGGCTGAAGGAGATGACTATCCCCAATGATATTAGAGTAATGGTTTCTTTTTCTTTTCCAAGATGAATGAAAGAAGACTTGACTGCAAATCAGGAAGAGCTATTCGTGATATGAAGAAAAATATGTATCTCTGTAAATGCTATCCTCTAAATTGTTAATTGCTAGGGTTAGAAAGCTAGTTTCTACTAATCAAATTAATTAAATTTAACTAAATTCATTTTTATTTGATATAATCAAACTTCACATCTGGAAACTAGCCTCCCAGTAGGTAGGACCTATTTTTTTAGCAGTTACAATTGTGGCTCAATCTAACGTTTGTTCAAAATATGTGCACAGAGCAAAATAAGTATTCATCAACCACTAATATTATTTTAGAAGATGTGGGTAGACTAAAACATTTCTCACTGAATATTCGGTCTTTAGTCACAATACAGCCTTTTTCTGCACTGATAAAACATAATTCTGCTTACATTCAAATGAAAACAAGCAGAACCCCTCTTCAGACTTCTCGATTCAACTCAGAGAGAAGAAGGCAGATGCCTATCTGGGCCAGTCTGTAAGACTATCTGTGTTAATTCCTATAAAATTTCCGTGAAAACATAAAACAGGTAATAAATAATATTCAATATTCAAAGAAGATAAAACTAAAGTGTTTACAAATAAGAGCCCTTTATATTTAGTATTTATAACATAACATATATACTTGTATATAGGCCCATCCATAGATAAGCTGACTGTCAACATTTTTATAGGTTTTAATTTTTCACAAATGGCATATCCTGGGATATGTGGTATTTTGGATAAAAATAATTAAAGTCAGCTGATCCATAGTTTGGCTTATACACAATTATTTATGGCAGGGATCCTTAACCCCCAAACTACAGCCCACATAAACCATTCAAAACTGGCCCCAGAAGTAGTGGGTGAACATGCATGGAATCTATCTGTGCAAGCAGCAGATGAGCATGTGCATGCACACTTCATTTGTGTGAGAGGCAGGCACACATATCTGCCGCTCATGCAAATGGACTGCTGCCCGATCACAAGGAAGCATTCTCTCTTTCCTTCTCCCCCCAATCTGGTCCGCAAAGCTGGAAAGCTTGAGGCAGTCTGATCTATGGGATATTCAGATACTGCCCATCTCATAGAAAGCCGCTCTTAAAAAGTATTATCATACATACGCATAGATAATCCCATTTGTGGATATACTGAATCCAATATGGAGGCTGTATTTTGGCACCTAGGTTCTTGGCTTTTATGTGAATATATATAATATCTACTGGATACTGTTGAAATCACAGCTTACACTCTTTTTTGGGGACCAGTCCAGCTAATTTTTTCTGGTTGAGAATATTTTCTCAAAAAATCATTTGGACTTCTCTGTCCCACAAATAAGGTAAAATGTGATGGCCCTCACAAATAATGGATGGATGGATATTGATATATATATATATATATATATATATATATATATATATATATATATATATATATATATATATATATATATATCTTCTTGGTTCCTACAAGTAGCCTTCTTCCTTAAATTAGACAAAATAAAGGTACAAATGGAACCCGTGTGTTCATCCTAGCCCTTTATATCAAAAGTTGGAATGACACATTCTTTTGTGCTACAAATGAGAATAAGTGCACTACAAATGCTTTATTAAAGTTTCCATTTATTTCATATAATCATATATTAACAATGTCCTAGATTTAAGCATGGCTCCATGCTATTTTCCTGTGGGTATTATGAAAGTGATTCGCCTTTACCTGGCTTCAGGATGCTTTTTGGACTTCCTTGTCTTGCCAACAGCCTGTTATTTTCTGGTGGTCCCACTCACAAATATTTACTCATCTAGCTATGGCTTACCTTTCTGAGATCAATCTCAGTTGGCTAGATTCTACATTCATTTAGAATGCAGGTCAGGGAAGTGATTGTGTTCAAGAGAAATAGCTATCAGTGCAAAGGAAATGGAATTCAATGAACATCATATTAGAAAAATCTGTTCACAATTAAGTCAACATTATTATCCTCCAAAATGCATTAATTTGCACTAGGAAAGAGAAAATGGATGGCCTAACTTTAGCAAGTTAACTAAGTACTAACCAGGGCTGGTCCTGTTTGGCTTCCAAGATCAGCAAGGTTGACCAAATGTTGCTACCTACTGAGGCACAATCATATATACAAAAGGGGAAAAAATTGAATTTGAAATTTTAGGAGATTACCCTCAGCTATGAAAACTCATTAGGTAACTTTGGGTCAATTGCTCTCAACCCAACCTTCACAGCATTGTTTTGTGGGGAAAAATTGTAGGAGTGAGTATTATATATGTCATCTAAAGCTCTTGAAGGAAAGATGGGATATAAATCTAACAAATTAAATAACTGGGAGCACAGCAGCATGCAAATACAAGAGGGTCTACAAGCACATTTAAGGAAAACCCCAGACTTACAAATGATCTTTACAAAAAAGACATAAAGCAGTAATAATGTGTAGTGCCATTGGCATGGATTATTTCAAAAATGCTATCCTACAACCCCTGAGAAGATACTCACTGAGGGCTCCTTTTATATCTCATTGTTGAACTGTTTTTGAGAAGAGGCTGCTTTCCTGCTTCCTTACGTCTGCCCTGCTGAAATAACGTAAGATGGCCTATTGTTAAAGAGCAGGGTGATAAGTTCTGTCCTGGCTGAGAGAGTGTGTGATTGCTTCCATAGATACGGACTGCTATAAGTACATTCATGATTGCTGTCACTAAGTTCTTAGAGCAAGTCAGTAGCTGGATCTTGGAAGAACAAAAGACAGACTTCATTAGTCATGAAGTTAGTAACAACAGTATTTGTAATACTTTCTCTAAAAAACTGCTGTGCTTTTTCAGGTAAGTATTATGCTTTGATTTTCAAATCTCCATAAGTGAACATAACTCTTTGTTTACATTTTTTTAAAACAAATAAACAAACAATAACAAGGTAGGGTAATAAGTGCTTTGCCTTATGAAATGCTTATGTATTTTTGACACATCTAGACTAATCAGCCACTATTGCCTGCCTGATGCATTAAATTGTCATTAGAAAAATTAAAGTGTATAGTAAATCTGTACACTGAAGTTCAGGCAGTGGGCTAGATTCACACTTAGTCATACTAGGACTTTTAGCATCAATGGGGTTTTGATTAGTCTTAGTAACTTGTCCTGTTTATTTTAGTGCTTTCAATCTAAGTTATGAATAGGTTGGCACCAAAAATCAATTATGTTATTATTATGGCATGATTGTTCTCTTGCTAGAACAGGACACCAACTATTTTTAGAGGCTAGGTATTAGACAACATCATAATTTAATCCCCTCTCTCCCATTTCCAAAACCTGAAGATGATTTTCCTGTTGTATTTTTAAAGAACTGTTTTCTCCTTATGTCACCAGTGTCCTTTACTCCCCTACAACATATTAATTAGCTATATTGTAGAGGGGGGAACACTCCTGATGTTTTTTTAATATGCTTTTTCAAAAAGGTCTTTTGCTGCCATTTACAATATTGTCTCAATAGCATAGTAATTAGAATGCATGTTTTACATGCATAATATTCAAATGTAATGGAATATTTGTTATTATAACTGCTGCTGTAATTAGTGTTTTTCTTTCCTTAACTTCCCTATTTTCCCTGGACCATAAGTCAAGGTGCACTGTTTCATTGTCACTTGTATAAAATATCTTAAGAAATTGGACATTCAAATCTCCACACGAATGCAAAAATGACGAAACTTAGTAAGCAAAGAAAAAAAAGTTCAGGAAAAAATACAGAGATGACAAAAGAAAAAATAGTTTGAAACATTTTGATGGATTTCAGATATTCTGCCTGTGAAACTGGGTCAATGAAATAACATTGTAACAAACACAGCAAAAGACCTTTTTGAAGATAAGTTTTTTTTAAAAAAAGTATTTTAATGTAATTATATTTTTTGAAGCTGGCTAAATAGAATGTGAACGGTGGTTGTTGTGCCTGTGCATAGGTGCATTTTAATGTGTTAAGGCTTTCAAATCCTTATTGAAGACTAAGAGGATAGGAGACACTTTTGGGGACAGCGAGGGGTGAAGAGAAAGAAATGATCTTCTCAGGGCAAGGTACAACAGAAAAGGGATACCTCCCAGGTCCCATTATATGATATTGCTTCAAGAAAGGAGCCTGTATATTTTACACACACACACACACACACACACACACACACACACACACACACACACATTTGTATATACAATAAGACCTTCCTATAAAAAGGAAAGCTAGTGTCCACTACTTTCCTCTGGTAGACAAATCAAGAAGGCACAGTAGCAGGGAAACTGTCCAATGAGAAGATGAGGAAGCCTCCAATCCTTTTTCAAAATGTTGCAAAGTCATCTTAGTCTGGGTAGGTTTGGACCTAAACTGCAACTGGAAAGGGTATTGCAAATATGCTTTAGTCAATAATGATGAAAGAACCTATAAAAGACTCATCAGCCAAGCTATTAGAGCATAGGGTCTGAGCCCAAAGTTTGATGGTGCTGTACAAATTCACTGAGGTAAACCTGGAGTTCATTTTTCCCTGAGTTTTGTCAAGTACATTGACCAACAGTGGTGTGCAAATATTTTCTCTCCACCTGACTCATATTCTGTGAAGGTATATGAGAATGACTTTGGGAGACAGGAGGAAGGTCTGCAGCCTAGGCAATGGTCTGATAAGAGGCAGTTCAGTCAACAGGTGGGGGAAAACACTGAAGTGTTTCAGAAAGGATCCTCCCTAGTTTTCCAGAGACTAAAAAGTGAGAAGGGGAAAAATACTTTCAAGAATCTTGCATGATTCTGTTTAATGTAATCCTACAATAAAAATAATGCTGATGCTCTGATTATGCTTCTTGTCTGGACTACTTCAAAGGGCTAACATACGCCTATCAGCAGCAGTAGCAATTAAAAGTAATAATACATGCCATAGTACAGGGCTTTTCAACTGGTGGTGCGCATATCGCTGGTGATACTTTGGCACCTGGCAGGTGGTACGCGACCTAGACATGTATAGCAGGGGGATGAGCTGAAGTGGCAGCAGGGCCACACAGGCCTGGGGGAGAGTTAGCTGGAGATTCAGTGTTGCTGAGGCTCTGCTGAGGGCCCAGGATCAGCACACACAGTTTCTGATGATAAGCGCTTCCTGCAGCCTCTGTTATCACCTGGAGCAGCAGACAGGCTGACAGAGAAAGTCAGCTGGAGTTGTAGAGACCCCAGGATCGGTGCACGCATCTCCAGCTGATCAGTGCTGTGTGCAATGGCCAGCCGGGGAGTGGGTGACTACGTGGGGGAGTGAGACTGCGGTAGCGACCAACATTGGAGCTCTCCCTGAGCCCCAGAGAGTGGCACATATGGAAGAGAAAAGGAGGAGGAGGGGGCAGAGGAGAGGATTAATAATAATAATAATAATAATAATAATAATAATAATAATAATAAAGTTGGAAGGGACCTTGGAGGTCATCTAGTCCAACCCCCTGCTCAGGCAGGAAACCCTATACCATTTCGGACAAATGGCTGTCCAGTTTCTTCTTAAAAACTTCCAGTGTTGGAGCATTCACAGCTTCTGGAGGCAGGTTGTTCTATTGGTTAATTGTTCTCACTGTCAGGAAGGTTCTTCTTAGTTCTAGGTTGCTTCTCTCTTTGGTTAGTTTCCACCCGTTGCTTCTTGTCCTGACTTCAGGCACTTTGGAAAATAGCTTGACTCCCTCTTCTTTGTGGCAGCCCCTGAGATATTGGAACACTGCTATCATGTCCCCCCCCCCCCGTCCTTCTCATCGTTAAACTAGACATACCCAATTCCAGCAACTGTTCCTTATATGTTTTAGCCTCTAGTCCCCTAATCATCTTTGTTGCTCTTCTCTGTACTCTTTCAAAGAAGGAGGCTTTGGCAAGAGAGGGAGAGAAAAAAAAGACAACAGGGAAAGAGAAGGGGACAGAGAAAGAGAGAGGGAGCAGAGGAAAGGTTCTGTGAGAGAGGAAAAGAGGAGGGGCTTCTGTGAGAAAAGCAGTGAAGAGAAAAAGGAGAGGCTTCTGTGAGAGAAGCACTGAGAAGAAAGAGAGAGGAGAAGAGGAGAGGCTTCTGTGAGAAAAACAGTGAGGAGAGAGAGGAGGAGGAGAGGCGAGGCTTCTGTGAGAGAAGCAGAGGGATCAATGAAGGAGTTAGGTAATGAAAGAGAGAGGGAGAGGAGAGGGAGAGAGAAAGAAGAGCTGACCAGCCACCTGGCCAGCAAGGTAGTGGTGCATATTAATAAATATGGATAAATTCATCAAACGTTCGTCAGTGCAAAGGGAAAGTGATTCAGCAAAGGAACCATCACCGAAGGTCATGGTTTTGGTCATCATGTTTTTGATACTTTACTAAGCACCGGTGGTACTCAAATATTGACATGTCCTAAAAGTGGTACAATCTGTGAAAAGGTTGAAAAGTACTGGCATAGTACATAGTATAGGGCCTGGTTACTTGAAAGACCATGTGTATCCTATAGTATCTGCCCACCTGGTTCAATGTGGCAGGTTGGTGCACTCCAAGTTCCATCAATTAAACAGTGCCACCAATCAGGATCCCAGAAGTGTTCCTTTTCTGCAGCATCACCTGGAATGAGGTTCCCCCTAAAATTCAAATGGCCCCCACCCTGCTGGTATTTTGAAGAGTCTATAAGATCAGGCATTTTGCTTAGGCCTTTGATGAGGACAACTGAAGCCCCTTTCTTTCTTCTTTTTGTTCTGTTCCAGGTTTGCTTTCTTTGCCATTTTGTTCTTTTGTCTTGTGGTGTTTTTGTATTTTTGCATTGTTCGTTGTTCTTCAATGTTTTTAAGCAATTGCAAACCACTCAAGTTGCTAGAAGTTGGCAGAATGTACATTTAATAAATAATAAACAGGAACAGTGTTAGTTTTGCATCACATTAAAATGGTGCTTTTATGGAGGGACATCATACACAAACCCAAAAGAGAGAATGCTGAGAAATTATCACAGCATGAAACTATTAGCATGACATTTGCAAAAAAAAATGTTTTTAAAAGATCAATGTTTTATTCAGTGATTTATTATATCTGCCCAATCTACAAGCTTTTTTGTGAAAGTAGTCCAGGTAGCTAATATTTCATCTAAGAAGCATGTGACAGAAAGACAAAGAAAGAAGCAGTAAGAAAGCATTTTCAATTGCAAACTTGTTCATAGTCTTCCTAAGGAAATTCCACAATGGTCATGTAGAATAGTACTGGAGACAACAGCTCTCAATTAACCTCACCTGACCAAATAAGGTCAGGGACTCATTGCTTCATTTTCATTTTTAGTGCAGCAATGAGAAAGGGCTGCTGAGGGTCTGATGGTGTGAAAACATACAGTCAATGGACCCATTGAGAGGGATCTCTTCCTTTGGTACTGACGGTTTTGAACACTTCTTGGAGCAAACACCACATAAATCTCATAAGGAGATTTAGCTGTAACAAAACACCAGAAAGCCAAACATTCATTCATTCATTTTGTACAGTCACCGATCTCAAACCAATGACTTTGGGAAGTGAGTGATCATAAAAATAACAGTTCATTTTCTGTGGTGCTATTTTTAGTATCTGATAATTGTTTAGAAGAATCGTCTCTCAAGAAAATTCAAAATTAATAAAAATGTGAGATAAGAGGGATTGAATATACCTTGCAACTGAACATTTCTAATACTTTCTGAAATTATTTTTCAGCTGTTCGAGCTTCAGAAAAGGTCAGGTAACATATTGTTTATATGACTTTTCTTTTTTATTTAGGAACCACACATATATTCTTCAAATCAGAAACAAAAAGAAGTGTTTCAAAAATGAATATCATGAATATCCATTTACACCTATGGAATACAGTAGTTACTTTATATGCTGTGGGAGTTCCCCTGCTTTGAACTGCACATAGTCCTGGAATGAATACTAGTGCTAATTCATTCTTCCCTTCCATTACGGCAACCAGATCTGGCTTGAAAAAACATGGATAATCAACACAAATGGCAGCACAAAATGAGAATATCTTTCTCTGTGCTAGTGTCTGTATTTTTGCAACTCAGATCCTACATGAAGATAATAGGTTTGACTGCATGGAATGGCTCAACACCAGATAAAGCTACAAACACTTATTTTATATAACCAGTGGAACTGGATCACAGACTGGTTCAATTTAATCAACAATTAGGCAAGAGAAACAAGTCTGAAGACCAGGTCGATTAAAAATTAAGTACCGAATCCCAAAATGAAACCAATTAGATTTTAAGAATAAGAGCAGGGACAGGGTGAAAGGATTACTGTTACCTTTCAAGAACGTTTCAAGAAGTTGCCTGCTTGTGACACTGTTAATAAATAGATTTGCAAGGCTGCATATCCTTTGCTTTGTGACCAAGAATAAAATCTATAGAAATGAACACATAGAATTATCTTGGGTCATTTTTCTGGAGGAGATGAATCAAATTATGAAAAGATGCAATAAAGCAAATTGAAAAATAGAAGCAGCAGCTCAGGGCTTATCCCTTTGTAAAAAAAAAGTGAATATATGGAAATTTCACATTTGTAAACTTGATGTTAGCCCTTTGATACTTGTCAGATCAAGAAAGACCCCACCCCTAGTAATGTTGGAGCTGTACTGATATAGGCTATAATAATAGAATTTTGAAGGCTTATAGCATTATCTGTCCCCTGCTCTCATACTACAAAGAATTATGGTGGTGCTAGTTTAATTTTTTTTCTAATATTTTCTTTCTGTCCTGTGCTTAAGTCATGTTTTGCTAACTATAGACGTATAGTTTTTCTAAGGTCATCTCAGTGGTTCTCTATGCTTAATAAAAATAAATGATGTTTTGCATAGAATAAATATAGAAATAGGGGAAAAAATAAAACCATATTCCAGTTGTGTAAATAAATACATGAAAGTTAGCAACTTGTAAAATAATGTATTCCCTAGCTAATTTATTCCCTATTCTGTTCCTGCCATCAAAGTAGAGAATCTGCATGGAATTGAAGTCTACTGTCTTCGGAGCAGATGAGAAAAAGGAAGAAGCTTTAACCCAGGAGTCTTCAAACTTGGCCTTTTTATGACTTGTGGATTTCAACTGCCAGAATTCCTCAGCCAGCATATGTTGAAGTCCACAAGTCATAAAAGGGCCAAGTTTGAAGACCCTTGCTTTAACCCAAGCAAATCAAGAAAGGGCTAATCTGTCTCTTTTCTGACAGGCTGCTGCATCTCTGTAGTGGCTGTGAAAAAAGTGATCAGAAGTAATTCAAATTGGCTGGTGGGAATGGGAAGGAGCAGGCCATACTTCTTTGATTGTCTGCACACTTGACTTATCTTGAATGAGGAATGGCTACCAAGTCATGCTGTTAAATATAAGACTGCAGTAAATATTTCAGGTGCTTGACCGCATGTTTCAGTGAAGATTCCCATGATTCACTAGATTATAAGAAACAAAGAAACAATATAGGAACATTTAAAAGATCAATCTCCGTTTAAATTCTTAAATCATATTTTCTCTTTCTCTCAGATTAAGACTGACATTTGGCCAGGTTGGTCAAACAGCTGAGTCAGATCTGGAACTGGCTGAAGAGCAGGCGGAACCCTGCAAGTCCTTGGATGGCTGGGTGTGAAGTAAGCCCAAGGCCTGCAAGATGCAATGGCTTTATGTGCGTTGCAGCTGTGCTGAGACTTCCGTGGATGGCTGAGTGGCTGGATGAAAAACAAGCTCAAGGGGATGGGAGGGGGCAGAGAAGTAGGCCCAAGGCCTGCAGGAACCCCAAGATATGGAAAGAAGAGTGCAAGTATCTCAGAGATGGGGGAAGCCTTGGGAGCCTTGAGGCAGGTGAGCTGAATTGCGCTAGGCCTTCCAGGGCTTCTCCTACCCCTACCCCTGAGGCATCCCATGCTTCACTTAATGACCTGTATGGTCACTTACAATCACATTGAGGATGAGGGGGCATTAAATGAGGCAAACATGTGGCTGCCTTGCTTAACAACTGCCTTGTGATGGTAATGAGAAGATTCTATTCGGGTTATAACTAGAGGACTCCCTATATTTTTCTCCCTGACAAATGTTTTTTTCAAAAGTATGTATGCCAATATTAATTGTTGGAGTTCTTTTCTGCTCAGCTACCATTTAAGTGTCTAGAACTGGAATGGGCAACCTTTTAACACCACAAAAATGTCTGGTTCCCCACCCCGTCTTCTTTTGTAGCTGTCAGAATATTTCAGATAACTCCCCTAAAGTTTGGAGACAGAGTTAGGACAATCTGCATCTACTTTTTTGCCATGAATATGTGGAAGATAGTAAAAGCTTTTGATTAACTCTTGAGTAGACTAAAAATTTAGAAACTGGAGGCAGGGAAGAGTAAATTTGTTCCATTTAGCTTAAGTCCCCAGAACTTTACCATACCTGAACCCATTTTTTAAAATCATTGTTCCATCCATTAAACCACATTATCCCAAGATGAAAAGGATCAGAAAAGCAAGACAATGGTCATGGTATTCTGAACATCCATTCAAAAGAAGCAGGGCTTTGATGGCTACCAATGCTGGTTTGCCTTTTTGAATCCCACCTCTATAGATGCTACTGGACAGGACACAGCAGCCTTAAGCTGCAGAGGGGGAGCTATGTGAGTGTACAGGTTTGCCTTCAGATCTGAAGTGCACCAATAATTTTGAAGAGATAAAAAAATTATGTAAGCTCCTAGCGCCTGCCTCCTACACCATGAGCTGAGCTTAATTTACAAGACCCATTGAAGTACACACAGGCCTTTAGAGTGCAACCCCATGCCCAACTACTCAGAAATAAATATAAGTAAATAAGTAAAACAGTCATTTTTACTCCTACGGTGTTAAGGAAAATAACTATCTCTTGTGTATTGCAACTTGTGATCTCATTTCATCTTTCTTTTTCAGCTTAACTGCAGACAGTACCAAATATGCCAGTTTGTGGAACTGATGGACATACTTATGACAACGAATGTATGCTGTGCCATGAAATCATGTGAATATTTGATAATGTGAATATTGTAGGAATCAGCAGAATGGTGGTTAACAGTAACAATTTTATTTAAAAAAAAAGAACTGCTATCACCTCTGTTCTACAGTTGTCATCTTATTATCTTGAAAAATCTTCATCAGTCTCTTTCAGTATACCCAGGCTGACACTCCTGTGCTTCATCCAGTCTATTTGACTAGCATCCTGTCACTGGAATATTAATATGAACTGTGGCAAAGCTGATACAGAAAGCAATCTGACTGCTGGATGAAGGCTACTTTAAGTCACTATGGGGTTTATAGAAGCCTTTTCCATTTAGCAATCTATTCTTCTTGATCATCAAGGAACTTGGACATATTATTACAGATGTTCACCTTATTATTTGTACTCCAGTGATTTAAGTAATTTCTACCTTTGTAAACCAAAGTCTGTTTTATCATGTGCACTCCAAAATGAATGTAGATATATACACATATATACACAGACATAGAGAGAAAAAAGATAGACAGATAGGTAGATAGATAGATAGATAGATAGATAGATAGATAGATAGATAGATAGATAGACAGACAGACAGCAATTCTAAATTTGTCAGCGGTTCTCCTTTTTCAGCCTTCTTAATATAAATAAAAAATAGTTTGTGAGTTTAAAACTGGATTTAGAAGTAGACATTTGAAACATGGTAATTATTTATTTAATATACTGCCCATCTCACTATCCAATTTATTCTGGGCAGCTTACAATAACATAAATACATAAATATAAAAACATTAAAATTAACAAGAATTAAATAATAAAACCAAGAGGACAAATGGTGCAGCGATAGGCTATTGTTGCTCATTCAACCAACCGCCCCCCAGTGTGCCCCCAACAGGGCCCTAGCCAACTTGCAGAGCCAGGTTTTAAGGCTTTTCTGGAAGGCAGAAGGCTGGAATTGGATCTTATCTCCAGCAGCAAGATGTCCCAATATCTACTTATGGAAAAGATTGTGTTGTACTACAAAATCAAAGGTTCCATAAACATAATTGTGACACTTATTAATGAACAGTTTTATGGAAGAAATGAGTATCATTATGGTAAAATGTCTGCTAATTTCAGGGTTGGTTTTTTTTAGGTGTGGAAGTGATGTAGATCTAGCGTATAGAGGAAGATGTGTAAGTATTGTTGTTATACTTAATTTGAAATCAAATTTTTAATCATTCCTTTGAGAAGACCTTCCGTTTCTCTCATGCACTTGAATATGACTTGTAATTATAATAGTAATTATTGTAGTAATAATTAATAATTTCTGTACCACCTTTTGTTCAGAAGGATGTCTGAGGCAGATTACATTATGAAATAGATAGAACTAAAATCTTGTACATGGATAAAATGCAAAATACATTGAAAATGGTGCTTCTAAAACCTCTTTTTATTCTGAACAAATATAGTCTCTCCAAAAAATGTATGAATATGAAAAAGAAAATATATTGCCCATTCATTGATTTTGAGTAGTGTTTCTTAAATAGTTTGATCCAATTTCTTAAATAGTTTGATCCAATTTTTTCCTGGCCTCAGATATTACCATTTTAGCAAGTCCTTATGGTTTAATAATATTAAAGGTGTTGTCAAAGAATGTAAACTGTTCCAAGTAAAGATGCCTTTTGCAACTGAGTGGTGGTGATTTTATCAATGCCAGCAGTGTTCAGCTAGCACTCCAGACATTTTGGAATTGTATCTAAGGCTAGTACTTTTGGTACTATCTTTGCTTTCTTTTGCCACAGTCATTCCACTTCTGTTTGCAAGTCTTAGTAAGTTGTGATTTACTCCAGTTCTTTTTCTTCGATTCTGCTCTCTCTAAGTATTGCAATGTTCTGTGTCCAGGCTTTTTTTTTTCCTCTTTCTTATTGACAATTGTTAAGTGTGGGATGTTATGTGGCAGCTACTTGTCTGTTTAAATTCTTAAGTCCCAGAATGCTTTAGCTTTTTCATTTTCTATTACTGTGTCTATTTTGTAATCTCATCAGCTTAGTTACCAAACTATACAAATTTATCTACTTACTCTTCTTTTTGCCATTTAAATATAATTTATTATTGTTCATTCTATTGTTCAAGTCAAACACAAACACCTTGAGTTTTGATATATTAGTGTTCAAGTTCATATACTTTTTTTGCATTTTGCAAGCTATTTTACATGAGGACTGCCATATGGCAGCATATTCCACTGGTTTACAGCTCATAAAATCAGGAAGTTTCTCCTAATAAGCCTGAATGTGCTTGTTGTTTAACCCGTTGGTTTTGGTCCTGCTCTTTGAAGCAGAATCTCAAATCCCCCTTCAAGCACCAATTTTAATAAGGAAAAAATAATAATAATTTCTCCATATGTCCTTCATTGTCCTAATTTGGGGAATAAATTCTCAGCATCAAAGTCTTAGTCCCATGCAATTTAACTTCTAACCCAACAAATATATAATGATCATTAGTAGTTTAAGTTCTAATTCTAGCTGGGGATTTATACATGAAATAGCTCTGTCTTATTCTTGCATGTCTTACATTTGTTCTATGTATTTTATCAATTTCTGCCGCTATATCATTCCAATCTAAACATTTGCTAAAGCTTTAATAACGTTTTGTCTAATATCTGCGTTAGAATCACCTGGATTTAATTGGTTTGCATGTTACGGTGGTACCATGTGATTATAAATGTTTATTGTTTCTGAGATGTTTTTGAAGTACAGCAATGTTAATCTTTTCATAGCTTGTATTGGTTGTGCTATAGTGGGTTGAGTATTTAGGCACTTTTTTGATAAAGTTGTGTGGGTATCCATTTTGTTGTATAGGCAATCTGATTCCTTTTTCTGGTGTTCTGGGTTGCTGCAGTATATTTGTGCTCATTTGAATGATGTTCTACACAGAGGTTGGATTGTTACTTTAATAATTGAGCACTTAGTTGTTTCCCCGAAAAACTTGTCTTTCTAATTTACTGCCATTTCCTCTGCTGATGAAAATATCCAAGAAGGATAGTGTGTTGTTGTTTTCTTCTTCCCTTGTGAATTTTATTCCTTTGAAGCTAAAGAAATAGCTAAGGAATAGTAAGATACATAGCTAAAAAACTTACAAAACTGCTTGGACATCTCATAGAGGGCAATAAATACTCTATCAACTCACCATTGCAGTGTTTCCAGAAAATCAAAGACCTTATCACAGAAGAAGATGAAATGGTGGTTTCACTCAATGTCACAACAGTCTTTACATCCATAGACCCAGAACTAGTGAAAAGCTCCATGGCAGCAGTACTATACAACTCAGGTAACCTAATCAAATGCACTAAGATTGAAATAGCCATAATCATGGATCTCATCAACCTCTGCCTTAGTACCTACTTTGAGTTTAATGTGAGAAATATGCCAACAAATCAGATGAATCATCGTTCTCAGGATGCATGGCAGAAACTGTAATACAACATCTAAAAACTAGTACTTTCATGCTTCGGTTGGTACTTCCAACCAAAAATGTAGATCCTGAATGTAGTTGTCATCTTTGTCATAATAAAAAAGGAACAACTAGAGAAACAGTCAACAACCTCTTCGAAGGATAAGATTCACAAGGAAAGGATAAGATTCACAAGGAAAGAAGAGACTATCAGAAAACCTGTATGAAGAAAAATCAACATCTTTGAATTGTGATGTCAAAATTGCTGAGAATACCTTAGGTAAAAGAATACTAGATGAATCAATTCCAGACTACTCACTGGAAGCTTTAATAATGAAGTTAAAGATGAAGTATTTTGGATACATAACTCAAAGGCAAGAGTCACTGGAGAAATGGGAAGGGAAAGGTTTGTAAAGACAGTACAGTTTTAACCATTTCAGAAGCTGTGCTGTCTTCACAAGACTTTCTCCCCAATTCTGAAGTAGCTCAAGCGACACTCTCTTTACAAACCTTTTCAAAGAAAGCATAGCTTGAGCCATGGGTAGGAAAAATTTTTTGCCAGAGAAGCTGGGTTCGAAAAGGAGACAGCAAAGGCAATGAATCGCTGGACTCAAAAGATGAAAGATTGGTGACGAGAACTGGGAGAGAAGGCAGCTGAGCAAATGTATGCTTGTTAGTGAATAAAAGAATGCTTGTTGACTTGCTTGCTGGGGTGGGTTGGGGAGCCACATGGAGCTGGGGAGAGAAGGCAACTGGGGACTGATTGTTAGCTGATGCTTGCTGAGGTTTCCTGGGCTGTGGCAAGCAGCTGCAGAACTGCATGATTCTGGCGTTGCTTACTACTCGACAAGGCAGAGTGCAGGGTGCCAAAAGGACAAAGATGGGGAAGGCAGATAGGTAGATGGAGGTAATCCCTTACTTCATTGAGGGTTGGGTCTGGCAGGCACCAAGCTCAGGATGGCTTAGATTGGGATGGGTGCTCAGTTAATGACCCACATTTCTTGGTTAACAACGGCAAAGGGGAGAGCTGGGATTGCCCTCATTTAGTCAGTACAATCATGTGACATCTGACTTTGTGACTGCATTGACTTATGATGGAAGTTCCAGTCAAAACTGTGGTCATAAGTTGAGGACTATTTTAAAAGGCACTTGTGCCAAGTAGTAGTCTGCCTTAAGGTAGACTACCATTTAATAACAGAGAGAAGGATTTGTTAAGTGAGTTTTGCTCCATTTTATGACCTTTCTTGCCACAGTAAAGTGAATCACTGTAGTTGTTAAGTTAGTAACATGGTTGTTAAGTGAGTCTGGCTTCCCCATTCACTTTGCTTGTCAGAAGATCGCAAAAGCTGATCACATGACCTCTGGACACTGCAACTGTCATAAATATGAACCAGTTGCCAAATGTCTAAATTTTATCATGTGACCAAAGGGATGCTGCAAATGTCATAAATGTGAAAAACGGTCATGTCACTTTTTTCAGTGCCATTGTAACTTTGAACAGTCACTAAATGAACTATTGTAAGTTGAGGAGTGCCTGTACTTGTATTTTTACCCTTTCTCAGCAACTTTCTTCAAAGCTACCATTTTTGAACTACAAAATTCCAGATAACATTGAGATGGCCACATAGGTTGCCAGCTAGTAGTCATTCACAACTTTTCAGCCCACATATGGTAGCCACATTTTTTTCTGATACACTTGTATGACTCCCTCCTTTCTCGTGTGTAATTTTTCATCAATATGCTTTTTTATATGTTTGTAAAAGATATACTTGAATTTTTCATGAAAGACTGTATGTTGTTATTGGTGGAAAAATGTAAACAAAAAAAAAGTTTGGTTTAAAGAAAAAACACTGAATATTTTCATTATCATTGCAGGATGACTGCAGTAAATTTCCCAAGTACATTATAGTGTGCACTAAGGAGTACAGGCCAGTTTGTGGGACCAATGGAAAAACATATGATAACAAATGTATGTTTTGTTTTGAAAAAAGGTAAGTAATCTATTTATAAGAAGTGTTCCCAGGTGAAGGCCACTGAGGGTCTTTGGAAATAGAGTGACATATAAACTGAAGAATAAAATAAATATCTATGTTGTACATAAGTGAGGTTAGTGGAATATGTTTGTTGAACTGTAGATTTATAGATATTTATAGATTTTTTTACTCAATCTGCATGGCACTAACAATATAATAGTCATTTTTAGCTGTTGGAACATCAATGTTTTATGGGTCACTGTAAAACGAAATTTATGAACAACCTTTAGAAGTGCAATAATATTTGTTTAATGTATCGAGATTCTGCTGACAAAGTTCTGCCATGTGCATCAGTGTTTGGGGCGTATCATTTTCTTAATGAGTTATCTTTTTCACCAGAGCTAGCAGCTTGATTCAAATGTACTGCTGAGCAGCAAAAGTACTAAATGTGATGTTCCAAAACATTTTACAATTGTTATCAATGTCAATTAAATTAAGACTCATTGCTACATGTATTCCTTCTGTTTCTCCCTGCAAGAAAAACTGGAACTAACATTGGCATAGACTATGAAGGCAAATGCCAGGTATATGTTAGAATTTTAATCTACATTTATAGACTTTTCATTCTGTAATCAGAGATTCAAGCTAGAACTGATGCTAACTCATCTCTCTCTCTCTCTCTCTCTCTCTCTCTCTCTCTCTCTCTCTCTCTCTCTCTCTCTCTCTCTGTGTGTGTGTGTGTGTGTGTGTGTGTGAGAGAGAGAGAGAGAGAGAGAGAGAGAGAGAGAGAATACTAAAACCAGTGTTAATGATCTAGTCCATTGGTTCTCAACCTGTGGGTCGGGACCCCATTTGGGGTCAAACGACCATTTCACAGGGGTCGCCAAACAACGCAGTCCGCCATTTTTCCCCCCTTTTTCTTAGCTGTGCTACTCCCTTTTATTCTATTGGCTTTTGAAAGCCAATAGAATAGACTCTCTTGAATAGAGTCTAATTCTATTGGCTTTCAAAAGCCAATAGGAATTGTCCAGGCTGTCTCTGCCCTGCTGAGTCCGCCAAAAGTCCCATTCTGCAAACGGTGCTGCACCAGTTGAGTAGTCCTCGACTTACGACCGGTTGAGTAGTCCTTGACTTACGACCATCAAAGCCTGACTAAAATCATGGGAGATATATATCAAATCCAGTACTCAGTTATACAGAACATAATATAATGCTACCATTATTTGAAACCTAGGAAAGCATAGGTAATGGATTGTTATCTTTTGATTCTTTGAATTTAACTTGAATTTAAAAAGGGAAATTAAAGGATTCATTATTATATGAAAGAGACAAAAGGATCCACTTAAGGCTTAGACTAACTAGGGAACAAAACGCTTAGCTGACGAACAACACCTAAAAACTGAACTACACACTCTCACCAATGTACTAACATCCAATGGATTCCAAAGAAATAAGATTACAAACCTAATCCAAAAAGAAACCCCCACTAAAATCCAAGACAGAGATCAAGAAAATGGCAAAGCCCTCCTCCCATACATAAAAGGCACCACAGACAGAATCAGTAAGATCCTTCATAAACACAACATCAAAACAGCATTCTGCACAAACAGAAAAATATCCACCATCCTTATAAACCCCAAAGATAAAATTGAATTAGAAAATCAAGGAGTATACGAAATCCCATGCACCGCTTGTCCCAACACATACATCGGACAAACCAACAGAAGAATAAGTGCACGCATTGAAGAACATAAGAACTCAGTCAAAAAAGAGGAACCAACATCTTCCCTGGTCCAACACCTTAAAGCCACAGTACATGAAATTGACTTTAAAAATACCAGAACCATTGCCAAAAGTGAACATTTTAATAACAGAATAATCAGAGAAGCCATCGAGATAGAAAAACGCTCACACAGCATGAACAAGCGAGATGATACCTCCCGCCTACCAGCCCTTTGGAAACCCGCCCTTATTGACAAACGACTCCCTAACACAAAAATTGATACCAGACCCACACTCACAAAAACCACACAGGATGTCACCACCACACATCCACGCAAAAAGCAAACCCAAAGCCACACCGATGATGAGGCACGACCACAAACCAGAAGCCAGACCACAACTGCATCATTAGCCACTTTAAACCCCTCCAATTCATACGTGAAGCAAACTGACACCCTCCATGAAGATGAGGCACAACCACGAACACGAAGCCAAAAAATAGCAAGGCAGCCCAAAATCTTAAACCCCCCTGCAACTCAGACTAACCTGAGCACAACCAAACAGAACACTCCCCCAGCCAATCAGAGCACAGCCAACCCCCCAGCCAATCAGAGCACAGCCAAGCCCCTAACCAATCAGAACACATCTCCACCCAATCAGAACACAGCCAAGCTCCTACCCAATCAGTTCATACCCCCATTGGCAGTTAAAAGGAAGAAACAGCTAAGACCACACATTGCTCCTCGAAGCACGAAGCTGAAAACACCAGCCTGAAGATGACGAATGGGACTTCGTCGAAACGTCGCCAAGACACTTCCAATTTTACGTGGGAGAAAACCTGAACAACCAAAGACCTACATACAAATACCCGCGAAAACCTCAGAAAACATATATATATATATATATATATATATATATATATATATATATATATATATGCGATTAAAAAGGTTAAAAATATGAACCCTGGGAATATTCATGGTGAAAATATAAAATGAACACCAGGGTAATAAAAACTGTGAAAGTTTTTAATAAATTAAAACTATAAAAGTTTTAAAAAGCGCCAAGCTTTCGCCGTCACCTGCCGGCATCCTCAGGGCTGGTGCGCCAGAGAATGAGAAGGTCTTTTATAGGCGTGTCGAGGTTTGCGCCCGGCTCCTTGATCTTGTTATCGGGCCTAATTGGTTCAGCCGTGTGTAATTAACCTGTACTTCTTTTCTCTTTTTGGTTGCATTTTTATCCCCATCCATCTCCAATTCTCCCAACTCCGGATTAGCTAGATGGCAATTCCGGTTGCTTTGGTTGCAAGGGTGCGGGAGATCGAGCCGTCACACCCCCTACCCGACGATCCTGAAGACTCCCATGGAACACACGCGAATGCTTTGAACAGCGTAAAAAAGGGGAGAACTGAGGAAGAGCGCTGCAACCAGGAGGGACGCGGCTTGATTGCTGTGCACACACCCCCTGGACTGAGTACTCGGAGTAGGACACGCGCAAGACATCTGGGCATGACAACGAATAAGGGACGATCCCTCCACCTTGCGGAATACCCCCCCCACGCTGCACCGGACCCCTAGCAACTTACGAGATCACCAGGATGACGGACACATTAAAAACGAAAGTATTGAGACCGGAAATGAACGCGATCCTAGAAGTAACAACCGGACAAGATATGGTGGAGAAAGGAATGTAGAATGTGCACTACCACCTGAGCCTGAGGGGAGGTTAGAATATAAAGGCAATCGAAATAACTGGAATTGCCATCTAGCTAATTCGGAGTTGGGAGAGTTGGAGACGGATGAAGATAAAAATGCAACCAAACAGAGAAAAGAAGTACAGGTTAATTGCACACAGCTGAACCAATTAGGCCCGATGACAAGATCGAGGAGCCGGGCGCAGACCTCGACACGCCTATAAAAAGACCTTCTCAGTCTCTGGCGCGCCAGCCCTGAGGATGCCGGCAGGTGACGGCGAAAGCTTGGCGCTTTTTAAAACTTTTATGGTTTTAATTTATTAAAAACTTTTATAGTTTTTATTACCCTGGTGCTCATTTTATATTTTCATTATATATATATATATATATATATATATATATATATATATATATATATATATATATATATACACACACACTAAAAATGCAAATCCTGGCCATTATGCTAACAAATAAAAGAAAAAACGAATACCTGGATATAATAAACCAGCCTGTTTAATTTAAACAAGCCTGTGGTTAAAAAGAGTTACTAAGCTTTCATGAAGCCAAAAAACTGCCGGCGTCATCAGAGTTAGAATAGCAGGAGATTGTGATAAGGATTAACACAATCAACAGGCCGATGACACGCTCAAGGAGCCAGGCACGGAGGCAGGAGGCTATATGAGCTGCCTTCCCAATCTCCTGCTATTCTAACTCTGATGACGCCAGCAGTTTTTTGGCCGGACGAAAGCTTAGTAACTCTTTTTAACCACAAGCTTGTTTATATTAAACAAGCTTTAATATATAGTTTATTATATCCTGGTGTTCGTTTTTTCTTTTATTTGTTAGTATATATCTTTATTGGCAATCTAAAATGTATATGTAAATGATGTCGCAGTTGGCGACTGTTGCCTGTGGATGCTCTAGATTGAGCTGATACAGGCAAAAGAAAAAGAAAAAGAAAAAAGAAAGATTTCTTTTTCCCATATTTGGGCTGACAGGGTGCATCAAAAAACACTCAAGGTAAATCTCCTCCACCTGTCTCTTCTCTCCCTGATACAGCTGACAAAGTGAGAAAGAGCCTGTGGCCTAGAGGTTAATACAGCTGCCTAACAGGCACACAGCCAAGGTTTGAATCTCAGAAGGGTATGTCTGGATGAAGAGAGTTAAGAAGCTCGAAATAGCTATTCCAGTTCTCCCTTTATTCTTTGTTGGCAATGTAAAATGTATATATATAAATGTGTGTGTGTGTGTGTGTAGGTCTTTGGTTATTCGGGTTTTCTCCCGCATAAAATTGGAAGTGTCTTGGTGAAGTTTCGACGAAGTCCCATTCGTCATCTTCAGGCTGGTGTTTTCAGCTTCGTGCTTCGAGGAGCAATGCAAATATATATTTGTTTTCTGAGGTTTTCGCGGGTGTTTGTATGTAGGTCTTTGGTTATTCGGGTTTTCTCCCACATCAAATTGGAAGTGTCTTGGCGACGTTTCGATGAATTCCCATTCGTCATCTTCAGGCTGGTATTTTTGGCTTTTTGCTCCTAGAAGCAAGAAGCCGAAAACACCAGCCTGAAGATGATGAATGGGACTTCATCAAAACATCACCAAGATACTTCCAATTTGACGTGGGAGAAAACCCGAATAACCAAAGACCTACATACATATATATACATACATGCATATACGTATGTATGTATGTATATATATATATATATATATATATATATATATATATATATACATACATATATATATATATAGGAGAATGTTTGGGTCTGATGGAGTCAATTCTCTTTTTTTATGGAGTGGACACCTCTTAACTTAGTAGATAGAAATGTGCACACTTATATTTTATGAAAGTGGTTTGCCCTTGCCTTCTTTGATTTTGGAGTAATACTTAGCTTTTTCAAGATCATCCAGATATTTTAAGAGAGATAATTCCTCCAGTTTATCAAGGCAGCCTAGTGTGGATAATTTACAAGATGTGTTTATCAACAGTAGAAGCATGTTGGCAGCTGAAGTGTTCAAGCTAAGCATTCCCAAATTGTGCTGAGGTACAGATTTCTGGCTAGAAGTCAGGATTTCCAAGCCTCAATTCATTGCCATGGGGGGGGGGGGAGAGAGATCTTACCTACATATATTATTGGAAGCAGGTCTCCTTTGATGCTTCTTTTGTACACCTTATCAAAGCTGTTGGAAGTGACTGTTGAAGCATTTTGCTTCTTTTTCAGATCATGATGCAAGAGGGAAGAAGGATAGTTCCATGATTCCCCCACCCCTTATTCTTCTCTTTGAAGACAAGGATCAGAAGGAGAAATTCCTGTCCATAGTCCTGTTACTAACAGTTTACAAGAGAATTGCTACTTTCATCCAGAACTGACCAGTCATGTCTAGTTTCTACTTAACTAGAGCAGATATACCAGAAAGAGCTATCCTTAGGATTGTGCTACTGATAGCATTGTAAGCCATAGGCAAGGAGGAAGGAAAGAAGGAAGAAAATAAGACTTCTAGTCTATAGGAAATGGCTACAGCTTTCTTAATTCCACAAACTGTTAAAAGAGCCTGATTTCATTTTCCTATTTGACCTTGATAGGGATGGCTTAAATCCTGCTAAAATTTCCTTTCCACGTGTAAGTTAGAACATATTGTCTATCAGACACATTTATGTAATAACCTGAAGTTTTCTTATACTCCTTGTTGCTATGATAAAACTTTGTTCTCCTTTTATTTTCAAAGGAACATGACAATGATGGAAGACTGGAAAAAAGAAAACATTATTCTTAAGGAGAATACATTTTTGTGTTTCCTGTACAAAGATATATTATTTTTAGTGTCTATTGTAAAAAAAATCAATTTTCTTGATTTGCTAATAGAATAAAGTTAATTAAACTAAATTATATCTCTTCATTCGGTTTACATGAAACTTTTGTCTGGCACATTGAAAAATAATCTTTGATAAAGATGCTGCTTTCACCCTTCCTAGTGCATATAACACCCATTCTCCTTCATTTAAAAAAGGGAGTCAATTATTATCATTAAATGGCTTGGAAACATATATTTTTATTTTTAAACTGAGGTGCAGTTTGATTATGAATGTGCCTCCTAGGGCAGAGAAAGAGAAAAAGAAAGGTAGCATAAAATGGAAGAAGACAAAATGTGAAAGAAATTTCAAAATAATATTTGAAATTATTTTTTAAATAAAGGTTTTAGTAAGTTTCATGTGTAATTTGCCTCATGGGCAAAATATCCTATTTTGGTTAAGAGGGCTGTTTACTTAAAACACACAAATTCTTTTAGCATGCTAATTTCTACATCTGGCCTACCACATTAAAGCTCAGAAATTAAACAAGTTGAGGTTTAGTTAATACTGGGTATTGACTAGCCAGATCTCAGGGCTGAGGACCTGAGAAATTGTCAAATGTTCCCAATGACAAAAAATGTCTGTAATTTTACTAAAAAGAATTATATGGATATGCCCATGTAGCCACCAGGTATCAAGCTCAACTTGATGTCTTGTCTTAATTCAGAATGCTAAGTGGCAGATTGTCAGTCCTTCAAGGATAATCAGGTCAGGAAATAGACACCATAAGAACTTCTGAAAGCTTATTTTTATATGGTATAATAATAAAATCTTGAACATCTGATAGCAGCTTTCCATCCCAAAGGGTATCAAAACAGAAAGGCCACGTTGATGTTTTCCTGACTATTCTTGCATTCCACTTACAAGGTTGGTTTTGAATCCTCCACAAAAGTAGAATGTAGCTGATTAGCAATCTGATGCAATGTAACCCTAAGCCATGGTGGCTATTTTAAATGAAACTTTCATTAAGCAATCATTCTGTTTCCTTAGCTGAATATTATGATGAGTCCAGATAAGATGGGCTTGTAGTTGTAACCTTTCTCCTCCTTTTATTCCATTGCTTCTTTACTTTAAACCAATAATTTTTATTTCATTTTATTTAAAGGAATAGTTATACAACTTTTTATTACAACTTCTAGGAGACCAATAATTTAATATCCTAATTTGTTAAAGGTGCTGTTGATGAATTTTAATAATCAGATTTCCAAAATTTAAACCAGGCTAAAAGTGGGTGGAACTTTCTTTATTACTAGGTGTTATTTGTTTGTTTTGGATTTTTTATTTTCCTTTAATCATTCTGACCATAAGCACCTCACAGCATGTCAGTCCACTAGGGAGACCAGACCCAAAAAATCAACCCAGGTTTATTGAGATTAGCTAGAATAGTGGAAACCTGTGCAAGAATGATTATGTTGTATCTCCCCTTATACAGCATTTCCAAGAAATAGGAAGGTGTTGGCCTGAGCCACTTATGAACTGTGCCTGCCTGTTGTGATCTTAAAATGTTTTTTTATTGTCATCTTAATGGATGTTGCATATTTTTATTGAGTTAACTTCCTTACTCTCTGCACAGCAAATGCACAGTGACATGATATAAGCATACAATAGTCATAAAGATCTTGTTTGTGGAAGAGCTTTCTGTGAAAGCAGAAAATACCTCCAAATATCCTGCTGCACTTTGCAACAAAAGGTAAAGTTGTCCCTGCAGGTTTTACTCCACTAGTCACAGCTGACTTTAGGGGGTAGTGCTAATCTCTGTTTTTGTAAACTATGAACATTGTAACCCATTGAGCCAGTCATGTGGCCAGCATGACATCATGCCGCAGCGCAGAATGTAGGGCATAACACGGAATGCTGTTACCTTCCCACAAAAGTGGTACTTATTTATCTACTTGCATTTACAGGCTTTCATACTTCTAGGTTGGCATGTGCTGAGGTAAGTGATGAGAGCTCACTCCGAGCTCACATGGTGGTAGGACTCGAACTACCGGAGTATAGACCTTTCTCCGGTATCTTTTAAGCCACGACACCTCTTTTGCAAAGAAAGGGACTCCCCATAAACACTTTCTGCAGGGAACTTTTATTTAGAGTAAATAGTCCCATAGGTATCCAGAGGGAGGGAGGGAGGGAGGAATTCTGATGCTCCCTGCCAACTTCCCACAAGGAACATCAATGGGGAAGCTAGCGGAAGGTCAGAAGTTGCTCCTACTGCCACTGCTTTTTAGCCCACCCACGATCATTTTGTTCCATTGTTTGGATAAGGAAATACAGTATCACTGAAATGATGACAGATTGTGTAGTAGTGTTAAGGAACTAATACATCACCTGTCATGATTTCAGAGATATTTCCTTACCTAAACTCCCTCAAACAGCCAAAATATACAACTGGACCAAATGTTATGGCCCTAACAATGGCATCCATGGAGAAGTGAAGTCCTATCCCATATTTATGATGATGAAGTGCTGTTTAATCTTTTTTTCTCTGTTTTGCCATCTTCTACTCAGATTTATTCGCTTATGTATCTTCCTCTGTAGGAAGAAAAGCTAGTGTGAATAACAAATGTAAATTGATATATTCTAGAAAGGGGAAAGAAAGTGCTTCTTCTTGACCACTTTTCCTTTAGCAGAACAAATAAAACGATATAGGAAAATAACTCAGAAGTCTGCCATACATGGTTTAGTTTGCTCTTCAGTGCAAATAGTTCTTCCCACCATAGTTCACACATTTAGCCAATAGTTATTGACCAGTATTTCAATTATGTCTCATTCCAAACGATCCTTGTGAACCTCCTTAAACAAAGCAAGGGGAGAAACCCTTCCTTATAGGCTAGATGTTCATATTTCAGGTTCTGCTGGAAGTTCCTTGTAATATGAGAAAGGGCAATGAGGCAAAGTGAAGCCCTCCCGACCTCTAAAGAAGGGTTTTTGCAATTTCTGGTTCTGATAAGATATAAACTTGTGATAGTTCCTTGCTTTTGCATAATATCTAGTAGGATGTTGGAAATGTAACCAGTGAGAAGGTATCTTTTATCTCTTTGGTGGACTTACAAGAGCATTCAGACATATTGGAACCAAATAATGTATTTTGATACAGAAGGTAATAAAAACTGATTAAAATCAGCAGTTTTTCTTTTAGGTATGATGGATACACAGATTGAAAGGAAACCCAGGATGTTGTTCTTATACATGATAACAGCAGCCACAACTTCTATCTGCACAAAGGTAGAAAGATATAAAAACTCCTACCATGAAAGAATGGATTGTGAAATTAATGGAGCTGGCTGAGATGGCAAAACTGACAACTCTGATAAAAAACAAAAACAAAAAAAGACTAGTTTTGTTTTTATTTGCAAACCACTTTTGGACTTCTTGCTTAAAAAGGATAGAAATGAAACTATGATTTTTGGATTTGATGACTAAATCTGTTTCAATTTTAGAAATATTGTGTAATGTTATTCTGCTGGTTGCTATCTATGTTTTATATGTTTTTGCCTTTATTTTTGTTTCTTTTTTCTTGTTACACTTTTAATTCTTCTTTTTCTTCTGTTTATTTTTTCTAAATTTTCTTTTTTTATTATTCTGTATTTTATCAGTTTTTGAAATTCAAAGAAGTCATTTACTTTTAAAAAAAGATCTACTAGGATGCTCTACTCCAGATGGATGGATGGATGGATGGATGGATGGATGGATGGATGGATGGATAAGCACCATCAAGTCACTATTGACTCTTATCTGTCTTCCACTTGCCCTTTTAGAGCTCTCACTACTGCGTTCATTGCCAGTGGAATGGAATGGAATGGAATAGAATAGAATAGAATAGAATAGAATAGAATAGAATAGAATAGAATAGAATAGAATAGAACAGAATAGAATAGAATAGAATAGAATAGAATAGAATAGAATAGAATAGAAAACTTTATTGTCACTTTAAATGGATACATTCCTTTTGCTGCTGGCCATCTTCTTCCTTTGTTTCTTTTAACTTTCCCAAGCATTATGGACTTTTCAAGGACTGGGTTGTGCATGATGTGTTAAGAATATGATAGTTGGAACCTGATCACCAGTGCTTCAAGTGAGAATTTTGGCTTAGTTGTTCTATGATACTAAGGTGACCAACTGTTTTACAATGAAAAGGAGGACATAAATAAATTGAAGAAAAAAAATATCGTAAAAGCTGGCCCATCCCATGGAAGGTCAATCGCCCGCTGCGCCCCTGCCTGCAGCCACCCCACCAGCACCGCTGCCCCGCCGTGTAGAGTGGGCCCCGTGGCTGCCAAAGCACCAGCCATGCCGACTCTGGCCCCAGGGGGCAGCCCACTGTCGACACACCCTGGCTGCAGCTGCCCCGCCAGCACCACCACTCACCCTGTGCAGCCTCGTGTAGAGAGAGCCATGCAGCTCCCACAGCACAGGGGGGGGCAGCCAGCCACTGCCGCCACTCACACCTCCGCCCGCAGCACCCCTGCCGCCCCTGCCTTTTGCGCCTGCATCCATTATTGCCCTAGCAGAACCAAAGATCAAGAGAAACTTACCGCTCCAGTCTCCTCCAGGTATCTTCGGAACTAACTTGGAGATGGTGTAGTTGGGTAGCAGGGAGGGGTGCAAAGTTCCTGCCTCTTCGCCTTCGTGCAGACAACTTGCATGTGCAAAGTTTGCCAGCCGGGTGTTATGGCGCGCTCAGCAGCAATTCCTATTGGCTTTTGAAAGCCAATAGGGGGAGTAGCATAGCTCATGCAAAAGTTGAAAAACAACCATCAAAAAAAGATGCCAGAACGCTGTTCTGAGCGTTCTATGAGGAAAAAAAAGCCCTGCAGATTAGTCTTCAAATATCAAAAAGGAGGACATGTAGGAGGACACTTTTCGAGGGAGGACAGACCTTACAAAAGGAGGCCTGTCTTCTCTAAAGGAGGATGGTTGGTCACTTTCCATTTCTTTGCTTACTTGACTGTCTGTGATATCCCACTTCTAGGTCCAGCTTTCACATACATACAATACCACATAGAAATTATAGTAGTTTTATATATAAATAGAAGATTGGACCCAGACATGATATTCTGCTAGCAGAAATGCTTCCGTCAGGAATTCAATTTAGAACAGCCTCCTTTTTGAAAGAAATAAACGCATTAATCTCAATTCCTGCTATGTTTGCAGACTTCAAGGTCAACTTCACTGTTTTGGAAAGATCCCAACACTGAACAATGGATTTTCAATAATGGATGATATAGGGGAGGGAGAAATTATGAAAACTACCTCCTTTTCCATTTAGCCAGTAAAAAGGCTCAGCTGAACAGAAAACCTGGACTTAAGCCATCAAGATTTCCTCCTGACTCATATTTCAGTTAAATAAACCGCCTTAGGTAACGTCATCTGCTCCGGGCAAAATTATTTAAGAAAGCCTGTTAAAGGTCACTGTGATTAAGATGAAGAATGACATTGCTTTCAGGTATTCACTATAAATAAGACTGTGAACATTTGTACTTGAACTGGATATTGTACTCAAAATCCAGGGAGGACAATACACTGAGTTCACTAGCCATAAAGTTCACAACTATATGTGTGATCCTTTGCCTGGTCAACTGCTGTTTATTTTTAGGTAAGATTTCTGATTAATCCCAAGCTAATATCTCTAAAAATATAATTAATATACTTATTTTCCTATAAAGGAAGATTATTATATGATTTCACTACTGACAGCAAATGTTATAATTTATAGTTTTATTTTTAATAGACCTTGGCTTTATTACAGAAGGGGGTGATAAAAATATCAAAAGAAATAGATAAAATGTATAGCAAAATATGGGCATTCCAACACATGAAGTATGCAAGAGTTGTTGCTTTGAGACACAAGACTCAAGCAGCTGGTCTTAAAACTGTTTTTCTGATAAATTTATTAAAAGATATAGAATGAGATGCCTAGACTGGTTTTCATATTATTCATATCACTTCAGATTACAATGTTCTTAAAAATTCCCAGATTATTATTTAAAAAAAAACTAAAAACCCACTGATGTTTGTTATCTAGCATCACCACTGTATCTCAGAAAGCAGCATTTCAAGATAGATAAATTCAGAATATTTAAGCTGAATGCCATTAAAATTGATCATTGCAGTTTATTTAAATAAATGGGTTTCCAGAACTCTTTTAAATACAGAGAGAGAAAAGCATTAGAGGCAAATAATAAGAATTTAAGTTTTATTTTAAAGCTGCTTGTTATACCTTCATGTATGTACATTTTGATGTTTCATCTTTGTATACATTAAATTAACTTGCTTATGTATATATAGACCTGAAGAGCAGCTCAAGGCTAGATTGTCATGGAGAAAATCTATGTGGTCGCTAGGACTCAAAAACTACTTGATGGCACATAATCAGTCAATCAATATGTATATATGGGTGTATGTGCTTAGCGTATAAATTGGTATATGAATAAGTGAAGAGTAAGATTCACTCAGTACAAGAAAGATATTGACAATTTCCTGGATTGGAAATAAATGGGAGGACACAACAGCAGCAGCAGCAGCAGCAGCAGCATGTCTGTCCATTGGCAGACCTGGTCACCGGTAGTCCAGACTGAATATCTTGCAAGCTGCTGCTAGAGTGTCTCAATCCAGATAAGGTTTTCTTAAAATGGCTTAAATGAAGTAGCATCCTAAATGCAACGCAAATAAACCTTTAGTCTTTTATTTATCCGCTTTTTTATTATTATTTTTCAGCTACTGGGACCACAGGACAGAAGGTCAGTTTATAGTTTGACATATATGTTCCAATTTTGCTTAGCAGCTGAATTATGCTCACAGTCATGAAAATTAAAGTATTAGTACTTTATTATAATTCTTTGTTATATGTAACAATAAATATAAATATAAACAATCTAATGCTTGATCGGCAATTATTGAAGATGAGACCTTTATGTTTCAGAGCCATTTTCTATAATTTCCAGTTTGAAATCCTGGAATTAAGATGGTCAGTTTCAGTTCTGGTAGAATTTATGCAACCATGTTGTTTAACAGAACAGAAGAGGAGGGCAAAAGGAATGAAAGGGGGAATAGAAGAACAGAATTTCAGAGTTGGAAGGGTGCACTCTGAAACTATAACATCAAACCTCCCTGCTCAATGCAGGAATCCAAATTAAATCTTTCCAGGCAGATGGCTGCTCACCATCTCTCAAAGTAATTGATTCCCATGTGCAATTCTGCTGTTCCTCAAATACAACAGGAATCTGTTTTCCTGCATTTGGGAAGGACCATGCAAGTACAGGTTTGGAAAAGAAATTATACTATTTCTGCAGTCTGCAATGAGAGAAAATAATCTTAACGTTCTTCTACATCAGTGTTTCTCAACCTTGACAATTTTAAGGCATGTGGACTTCAACTCCCAGAATTCCACAGCCAGCAATGCTGGCTGTGGAATTCTGGGAGTTGAAGTCCACATGCCTTAAAATTGTCAAGGTTGAGAAACACTGTTCTACATGATAGCCATTCAGGTATTCGAAAAATGCTATCATAAAGCATATCATCACCAGCCCAATTCCACTGCTCTTTTCTCAATTCTAAACAGTTCCTTTAGCCTTTCTATATCCTCAGGAGCTATCTTGTTGCCTGTTCCTGAACTTATTCTAATTTCTATAAAGTTGGGCACTCAGAATTATATATTACTCAAGGTGAGATCTGGCCAAAGCAGAATAAAGTACAGAAAGATTATTGCTGGTGATTTGGAGTGATACTTCTGTTGAGGATATCTGAGGGGGGGCAGAAGCAGAAAGAACCCAACTACTTGGGTTCTGAATCATTGCTTCCTACAGCTACTATATGACCTTGGCAGCAACACTCACTAAAGAAAATTACTGATCTTTAGTGTCAAAGGTCTGTGCTGATCTTTTAGTTTCATGTTTAGAGAAAGAAGAAGTTGCTGTTATTTTAACAAATTACTTCTTGTCCTCTAAATGTATATTATTCACTTCTTTCCACAACAAGCTATTCCATTGTGCCACATTCCAGTTAAATCATTAATAGTTAACTGCATTTCTTTAACTCAGTGGAAACAGGCAGACCTTAAAATGAAAAAAAAAAAAAAAAAAAAAAAAAGGATTCCTAAAGCAAATAGGACATGCCCTTTTTGGCCTTCTTCCAAAATTAGCAGGAACATTAATTCAACAAGGTCTGTTTTTCTGAAATACAAATAATGAAGGAAAAGGGACTCTTATTGCAATTTGATTTCTCTTTATTTATTTTGCAGATTATTTGCAGCCAATATCCAAAAGATAAAAAAAGCCAGTATCGTTGTCCTGACATCTATGATCCAGTGTGTGGAACCGATGGCAAGACTTATTCTAACAAATGTGAATTGTGTTCCAAAATCTTGTGAGTGCTTCCATCTTTCATCTATCTAAGCACAACAACACACTAGTTAAAGGTCAAAAAATGGCATTAGCCTCCAGGATAAAGTGAATTATATTTTAAGGGCCATCTGTAACTTACAACTCAAAACAGAGTTTGTGTACTCCTCTGTTATTATTTAACTATATTATTTAACTAAACAATGTTTGAGTTATGTGAAGAGTGATCCTCAGCCTTATAAAGGCAATGAATATGTCTCTTCCCTTTGGTGACATAGCAAAAATGGGAAACACTTGAATTGTTGGGAGACTAACAATAAATTACATGTGGAAATAAGATGAAATTAAATAAACTCAACTAAAAGTACACAATTAGAATTCTTTTATTAGCATTTACTAGGAAACAAGTCATAAGAGAAACTTCTTGAATTTAAAAGCATGAGACAATAAGTGTTGTACATGTAAGTAGCTTACCTTTCCAAATGCATGGTCCCATTGTGTTGTACTTACTTCACCTCCCTATTCTGAGCACAGCTCTTTATCTTTGTAAAGTTCAGGATCAGTTGCAGCATGCTTGGCCAGGCGTTGGCTGCGTCCAATTTTGAGAGGAAAAAGTGGTCTGGACTCTGAGCGGCACCAGTGGGCCAAGCGTAATCCTCATTTTCATTTCCCACCATGCCTGCTGCATCACTTTATAGCATTAGGAGAAATTAAGAAATGGTTGAATTCAGCCCACAGCAACCACAATAGGGGCTACTTCTTTTCACTGGCCCTTTCATTCTACCATTGCTATCTTGCCTGTCCACTGCCACTCTTATTTCCTTTATATGGTGAGTGCTAGTGAGCAAACCCTTTTCCTTCTCTTCCTTCTTCCCTACTTGTATTTCCTTCTTGTGCCATATCCATTACTGGACATTGGCTATCATGTTGGCGATCCTGTTTTTATTAGCAGCCGCCCGAAAAAGTGCTGCTGAGTTTTGTCCAAACCAGTCCCTTAGATTTTGAAGCCACAGTGTTCTTCTTCTGCCTGAACATTGTTTGCCTTCAATCTTTCCATGGAGGATTAAATGGAGTATGCCATATTTTTCTGGGTGTCGCATCACATGTCTGAAATATTCTAATTTTTGTTTTTTAATTGTTTTGATGATGTCCCTTGGCTTTCCCAGGTGGCTTATCACCTCCTCATTTCTGACCTACTTCTATAGCAGTAGTTATTGTGGTACATACAAATAATTGCTATGCCTGCCAGTCACATTTGGCTGCAACTCTGTTGACTAATGGCATAGGTACCACAAATACAGCAAATTGAGAGTAAATATCCACATAGGGCAGTGGAACAGTTGGTGGTCCAGGATCCTCATTGACTGATTCTCAGGTTTTTAACTGAGAAAGCTGCTTACTTTTGGAATGTACTGGGAGAATGTACTGAAATGGCTAGTTAGTGCTTCATTTTTATATAGCATGGGTACCATTGAATTATTATACATATTGTCTTCTATTCAGATGAGAGCATTTGGGAAATTCCTGGATTGTGGAATCCAAATTTACCCCCAAAGGTCCAGTTCTAATGGTACAGTTCCAATTCCCAGTCCTGCCAAAGGCACAATAGCACTTTGCCAAAAGGCCACTCAAATCTGACACTGATCCTGTTCAGAAAGCTTTTTGCAAATTTATGCAGCTGTATTTTTCATCATGGATATGTGATTAATGTGATTTAGCCTCTAAAATTCTCTGTCCTCAGCCTATGCAGATAGGATAGAAATGGGGTACAACTGCTCAAAAAGGCCTAGATTTATAACTCTACCTACCCAGTGAATATGGTATCAAATACCAGCAATGCCACATTCAAATGGAAGCGATACAGTTCTTTGGAATGCATGCCCAATCTGGTCAAATTCTTGTCAAATTTGACAGTGCCTAAGGGCATCAAAGTAAATTAGTTTCTCAAATTAAGACTTAAGTGAACTAACCATGATGATCTGGATTTATGCAGCATATTCAACCAGATACCACATTATGATTTAGGAAGCTAAGTAAATGAGGCATATCATACATAGCCATTGGTTCAGGCATGGTTTACTGAAGTGGCTGAATTCTTGTATAAAAAATAATTAATTTAAATTTATAATGGCTGGTTTCAAAATCAGTTTTTTAAAAAAATTACAGTATGGCAAGATGCAAACCCTATAAGAAACCTGATCACCAGTTCACTATTTTATACAGACACACACTATTTTATTTATATCAATTCACTATATTTTTATATACCATATATAGCATTTTCTTTATGGAATTTCCTCCCGAAATCTATGTGTTAAGGATTAAGCAATCAACCCAATCAGTATTTTACCATTAGATAATAACATTGTTTTTATTAGAAAAACCCTTCCTTTCTTCCTCCTCCCTTCCCTCTTTCCACTTTGCTTATATCTCATTGTAAGCTTTCAATTAAGATGCCATTATTTTATGCTATGCTTTGGGGACCATATGGCCAAAGTGTAGGATAGAAATACTTTTAGTCTTCAAGCACTTTCTGTATATCATCTTAGCAATATAACCCCTGCAAGGTTAGCCAGTACAGTTCTAGCCTTTAGTCATTCACACAGATTACTTCTCTGCTATTACAGGACAACTGGGCGTAAAATTGGCATCCGTCATGAAGGAGAATGCTCCCAAAGGTATCTCCAGTTTTTCTTATTGAATGAATCTGCAGTGTATCTACCTAAGATAGGAAAATGCTTATTTTGTTTGGCAGAATACAGCTTTGATCGCAGATTTAAAGATGTACTCATATGCTGTTTCTAAATTTTTATCAGTATTGATCTGAGAGAGAGCTAATTTGGTGTAGTGATTAAGGCACCAAGATAGAAATCAGGAGAGAGGAGAACTAGAAACCTTAGACATGAAGCCAGCTAGATGACTTTGGGCCAGTCATGCTGTCTCTCAGCCTTAGGAAGAAGACAAGGGCACTCCATTTCTGAAATCTTGTCAAGAAAGCTAGAGTATTTCAGGCAGTTGTGAAGAGTTAGACTAATTCAGAGGCCTGCATAAATAAATATTTTTTTAACCATGTTTGAGAAGTCATGTTGATATGAAAAATAAGGGGGGGGGCATGGATAAAAATTAATGGGATGTGGAGCTACTACATAATAGCTCTATTTCTATTGAGATGCTATTACTTTCAAATATCAAGGAATGAAGCATAAATGCAAATGCATTTTTAAAAATTAAAATATTTGCTTTCTTGATAATGAGGACTTCTAATAGTTTTTTATTTTTCTTTCCTCCTTTTAGGAATAGAAGACTAAGTGCTAAGTTGAATGGGCCATGTTTAAAGAATGAAGAGGGTTTTGGAAACAAACTCTTGGTCCAGTTTCTATCTAATTGACAATAAAAAGCTGTTGACTTACAAATTCAAATATCTAGTATTTCTTATTTCTCTGAATAAAAAAAGAATAAAAACCTAAGTGATCAACTGATTTTTCATATTGACACAACTAACATAAATGTGTGCAGGATGAGGGTTAGCAACAAAATGTGACTCTCTACATGAATTCTGTCCTTTATGTACTAGTGTATTATGTTGTGAAGCAAATAATGGAGAAGCTTGCACTGTAATGTCATACATTTAAAAAGTTTGGCTTTATCAGTGTTAGGAACAGGCAGCTATGACAAAAATACATGATCTGGAGACCTATCTTTCAAATTGCCCCAGTGTCAGATATTGGTAGTTCACAAATTGTTTGTTCTTGGCAGTTGGCCTTGTGTCAAATATGTATTATACAGGAGGCCTTAACAATATTATTTTTCATTTGTAACCTTCTCAGATTTTCCTACATATTCCACGCACATAACAAGCACTAGAAGAGAATAGACTGAAGAAAAAATTTGATAGGCTTTTAAAACTTCATGCTTAGATGCTTATCACTCAGGATTCAGAGTTCTCCCATGCCACTGTCTGGGGATGTTGATATATATTATTAGGAGCAAATTGGAACACCTTGCCTTTTTTTCATGTCCTCCAGAACTACCAAAACACATATTTTTTTTTAAAAAAAGTGGTTCTACGATTCTAATTTAAACCAATTCAAAAAGAACAAAAATGTCAAAAGAAAATCATTATTCCTCATGTCAAAAACTAACATTGGAGTCAGACAGACTTCAGGTTATAATGTTTTATAGTATGGAAGCAAAATGGCCTATTTAAGCTTAGATGTCTGACTTCAGACTATGCATATGAATAATGGAAATGTGTTATCGGTGGAGAACGTAACTATACTGTTATGATCTGTATAGATTCACCGTGAAAATAAATCGTCTATTATACTTGGTCCCAAGTTGACAGGGCTTTCGGTTAAAGTTCACTATCTTGAGGTAAATATACTATATTTTACTAATAACTCTGATTTCTGGGCATCTAACCAGTTTTCCCAACTTCCATTTCAGTTCATCAACCATAGCTGAAGAGTTTCACAAGTACAGGTAGTCCTCAACTTACAACAGTTCATTCAGTGATTGTTCGAAGTGACAACGGCAATCAAAAAAGTGACTTATGACCATTTCTCACACTTACGACCATTGCAGGTTCCCTATGGTCACATGACCCAAATTTGGACACTTGGCAACGGACTCAGTCAGGATCCCAGGGTTATGTGATTGCTTTTTGTGACCTTCTGGCAAGCAAAGTCAATGGGGAAGCCAGATTCACTTAGCAACCGTGTTACTAACTTAACTGACTTACAGTGATTCACTTAACAACTCTGACAAGAAAGGTCACTTAACAAATATCTCACTTAGCAACAGAAATTTGGGGCTCAATTGTGATTGTAAGTCAAGGACTACCTGTACATACAACAATGGGGTGAAAAACTTAATAGAGCATTAAAGAACACCAAAAACAGTCAACCAGCTATCAATATCCCTTCTACAAGGGAATTCATACCATTGCTTCTGGAAATCTTGAGAAAAAGCCATGTCTTCATGGCCTTCCAAATATTTGCAGGGTTGCATTTGCTCTAATTTCCAGGATTACGTTGTTCAGAAAAAGTGTAGCAATACCCTGAGAAAGGAGTTACACCCAGAACAATCCCTCCCTTCCAGCTCTTCTTAAGTGGGAAAATCACCTTGAAGTAGTTGCTGCTAGATATCCAGATGTTGTCAGACTCAGGTTGAGCTATATTAGGTTTTAAAGGTGACAACTGGCACCTTGAATTGTACCCAAAAGCTTACTAATAACTAGTGCAGCTCTTGCAGTAGAGGTGTCATTTAGACAAATCAGGTTGTACTCCTAACTACTGAGCTTGGTCTCTTTGTACCTATTGTAGCTTTCAAGTGGTCTTCAGGGTCAACCCCGTATAAAATGCATTGCAGTAAGTCCAACTGAGAGGTCACTAAGGCATAACTAACCATAACAGAGAAGGGTCACCCAATCCAGAACCAGATTGCCTTCTTAGACAGAAATGGCCTACACATGGCTTTGTGAATTAAAATACATTACTCGTTGTAAATTAGCAAATCATTCCTAAAATTACAGGGCAAAGAAGCAATGGCTGATGCTCTAGTCCTGAAATTCAGAGACAGTTCTATTAGCTGTCTTGGGTAAAAGAGCAGCAGTAAAGAGCAGCAATAAAGTATAATGCTCACTATTGGAGTAAGCAATTCCCCTTTTACCTCAGAGTTACTCCTGAATATATCTGAATAAAACTATTTGTTTAAAAAATCAGATGAAAGGCAGAGCAGGCAAGGGATACAATCTATTTTTAAATAATGTCATTTTATTAAGTGTTTATTGCAATTAAGAAATCAATGGAATACATGAGAATACTTTTTTGCATTTTTCATTAGCTTATAAGATAACCTTTACTGTCATTGTTTTCTGTGAACACACTGGCACACATTAAAAATGAAATTCTGATGCCCACTCTCAAAATGTTGAAAATCCACTCAAACTGACAGTACTATCCAGGACAGAATGCTTTAACCAACTTTCTGCTGCAACAATGACACAGCAGTTTCTTACTTGCTGGTTTGTTATTAACTCTAGCTTATGAAACTTATGAAGTGCTTCCATTGACCTGTTTGTTGCACCAGCATATTCTTGATTAGAACTGAGCTTATAGACTTTTTAACCACATGTAATCACACCAGATGTACCTTACTCTATAGCTTATAGAGGACATTAGTAGCTAAAAGCTCAGATTTATCACCAAGATAACAGAATTCAGCAGGCACACCAGTATGATTCTGGATAGATCAATCCATTTTCTAGTGCCTCAACGACTATTCCATTCACTTTGTATTTTTGCCCATTTACTGTGGACACAAAAGCTTCCATTTTTATGCAATCCAAGGCATTCTACAAAGACCACTTTTTTAAGGGAGATTGGGATAAATTTTATTTTCAATCACTGCCTTCCCAAAGAAATTGATTTTTGCACACCATGGTGCCAATAATTAGAGCTGTGACCACTTTCTTGAAAGGGGATAGCTGTCATTTTAGGGTCCAGGGATTCCAAATCAAGGCCTCTTTTGGCAAATTGCACCTGTATATTGTCTTCTACAAATGTAACTGCATTCCTAGCCCACCACCGTCATTATGCCCCCCTCCCCAAAGGAGGAATTAATGGTCTTTAAACTTGGCTTCTCTCTTCTCCACAAAGGCATCCATCCCTTCTTTCCGATCCTCCGTGGCAAAAGTGGAGTGGAACAGCCTCTTTTCCAGCCGGTTGCCCTCGGCTAAGCTGAGCTCGAAGGCGGCGTCGACCGCTTCCTTAGCCATCGCGACCACCAGCTTGGAGTGGCGGGCGATCTTCTCCCCGCAGCTGATGGCTTCGTCCAGCAACTTTTCCACTGGGCAGACTTTACTGACTAGGCCGGCCAGCTTGGCTTCGTGGGCCGAGATCCGCTCCCCGGTCAGGATCATCTCCATGGCCAGCGACTTGCCCACCGCCCGGGTCAGCCGCTGCGTCCCGCCGGCGCCGGGGATGGTGCCCAGCAGGATCTCCGGCTGCCCGAACTGCGCCTTCTCGCCCGCGTAGATGATGTCGCACATCATGGCCAGCTCGCAGCCGCCGCCCAGCGCGTAGCCGTTGACGGCGGCGATGACCGGCTTTCGGATGCTGGCCAGGCGGTTCCAGTGGGCGAGGAAGTTGGAGCCGTAGCACTCCTGGAAAGTCCGGTGCTGCATTTCCTTGATGTCCGCGCCAGCGGCGAAGGCTTTCTCGTTGCCCGTCAGCACGATGGCGCGCACGGTCGGGTCCTGCTCCAGCGCGTCCAGCGCCTGACTCAGCTCCAGCATCAGCTCATCGCAAAGCGCGTTCAGGGCCTTCGGGCGGTTCAGCTGGATCACCGCCACCCTCTGCCCGGCTCCCTTCTTCTCCACCAGCAGGTGCTGGAAGTGCGCTGCTGCCGACGCGCCCAGAAAGCGACGGGACGGCCGAGCAGCCACAGTGGCCGCGGCCAAAGACAGGCAGCGGCGGAGCAGCGCGGTGGCCATGCTGGCGAGAGCAAAAGGACGCGGGGTTTCAGTCCAAGAGGCCCGCAGAAGTACTTCCGGCTCCCGAGCGATGCCGTCCTCCATATGAGGGGAGAGGTTCACAGGGCATTTGCCCCGCTTGCTCTTGATTGGATGCTCTCATGAAAACATATTTGTTGTTGGATGAAAGACGTTATACTAAACCACCATTCATCTTAATAAAAACAAAAAAGGAAAAGCAAGCAAAACGCATAAACCTCCATGTCCAATTCCCTCTGCAGGATTTTTTAAAAATGTTCTGACAATTGTTTCCAGGCTTTAAAATCAAGCATTTAAGCTGAAGCCCCCTACCGAGGTTTAAAGGCTCAAGAGTTAAACGCTATATTAACTTCTTCTGATGCAATGCTAACAGTTTCAGGTAAAAGCAAAAATGATTTAAGATGCAAAGAGCTACAATATCTAATGAGGGGGGAAAAACTGCAACTCTCCTTTAAGACTAGGAGAATCAACAAACATGTGAAAGCTGGGTTTGTCTTTGCTACAATTTTGTGACCAAGATTGAAACTAGTGTAAATGAAAGGAGCCAGTTTAAAGAGCAAAGGCAGAAAAGGAATGAAAACCTCCCAGCGGCAGCTTTTATAAATCTCTTTCCTTCCACACCTAAATCTGGTATAGCGTGCCGGAAGTGAGGGTTGTGGAACCACTTGTCACTCTCTCTCTCTCTCTCTCTCTCTCTCTCTGGTCTCTTTTGGGGAGAAGGGACAAAGTTTACGGAAGTTGTGAGGGACGGACAGGAAGCGGAAGTGTTGTGAGGCAGTGGGGAGGAAGCGTCTCCTGAGCTGGTAGGCGACCGGGGGAGAGGTTGGGAGTTGGTCGGCGCCGGTACTCCGGGGGAGGCCAGTTGACGGTTCGGCAGTCAAGGCTGTTTCTGCCGTTGCTTTCGAGGAGCTCCTACGGGAGACCTGTTTTGGGGGTCAGCGCTGATTTCCGACCTTCCCCCTTTCCGGGCAGGATGGTGATACACCCCAGAGATGGCAACCGAAGGGAGCAGCCTCTCCGAGGATGGATAACGCTCTTAAATGACCAGCCAGGCCCTTTTGCCCGTGTCTTGTTGCCTTGAGCACCGCGGCCTACTTATTACCGGCCTTGAGGAGCTGCCTTCCTGATTTGTTTAGGCTTACACAGCTGTGGTTGAAGGTGGGACTTCGTCTTGTTGATGACTTTCAGACGTGACAAGCAACTCTTTTGTGTCTTCCTCACTCCTGTTGTCTTATTCTTAAGAAGAGAGATGGGTGGGTCAGTTTTATTATAGTTTCCGTTGTTGCCCCCGGAACACCAAATGACACTCTATTTTTATTTCTTCCAATTAAGCTTCACAGAATATTGGAGCTCTTCAAAGGCTTAGGATGACCCACAATACTGGGGCACTCACAATAGAGGAATTATACTTAGCACATATATACCAGTTTTATAGAATTAGTGATAATGATTCCCTCCCCCCCTGTTTAATACAGTAAAGGATTCTCACAAAACAAGTATTCATAATTACATGTTACCAAAATACAGTTACTGGCTTCACATAATCAACTGGAATCCATCTGAGCATAATCTACTTTGTTGTGTGAATTCAGCCAAAATGAAGGGAAAACTAATTAATTTCTTGAATTATGAATTAAAAAAAACACCTGTGGTATATTCTGTAATATAATTGTTGATTCCTTTGACTAATGCATTTCTTTACTCCGTTGAGTCTTTGTTAGACTGTGTGGTTCAAACACATGCAAAGTTTTGCATACTGATGAACTTGATTTAATTTTTAAATTATAGGCTACTTGTATTTAATTTTTAAATTATAGGCTACTTCATGAAAGGCATGGCATGTTATCTGAATTGCATAATGTACAGTTGTGGAAGATTGTAAATTGGGAGACTTGTGGGAAATTATATATAGAAAGTTTAATTGGTGACAATTGTTACATAAAGTAGCCACTCGGATTTCTAAAACAATTTTATGGATGTTGACTTAATTATCCTTTGCTAAATTCAGTGAGATTTATTTCTAAGAGTTGGTATATAACTTATAAGAACAAATATATTTTGAAATTTGCTATTCAGTTTTAATCCTTCGTTACTTATGTTAGCAATTCTCACTGAACTCTCTGAAATAAATTGTGATTATGACTGAATATGAATGCATGGTATTATTTATTAAGAACTCAAAGGACTAAGCTAATAAAAAAACACATTTCCTTTGGTTTTGAATAAATAGAATGCTAATTGTAATTCTTCACTAACTCTAATGATTGTTCACAAGAGATGTGACTTGGGTTTCATTTACAAACTGGTTTGTCCTAATCAGAAAGTGTCTTCCATTCTTATATCCAAATGGAAGATACTGTGCATAGTGGAGAGTATAACACATCTTTCCAGAAGGCTGCTTTTATTTTTTGCATTGTGTTTAAGCTTTGTGCAGATATAAGTCTTACATAGACTTTATATATGTTAATCTGAGTTGCCATTCAAATTGTTCACTTATTTTAATTTTCTCTTTCAGTTTTACTGTTCTTAGAAGTGCAGTACCCTATAATCTGCAAGTACAATCAAAATGGGGCCTAGACGGAAAAATGTGAAAGTGTATTCCACAAACCGGGAAAGCCCTGTATGCATGAAAGCTGCTGAGCTGAAAGACTACATGAACCAGCTTTCACATGAAGTGCTTTGCCATATCTTTAGGTAAGAAAATAGTTTTTGTTTCGGTTTTAATATCTCCTATCATTCATTTTAAAGGTCAGTGATAACAAGCATCTGCCTAATGTTGACATTTAACTGCTTCCATTTAGAGCAGGCATGTCAAACTCGCAAAGTCATGTGATGTCGCGCGATGTATCTCAACTTTTCCCCCATTGCCGGCAATGGGGTGGGTGCGGTTTCGGCGTGATGCATCCGGCCCGTGGGCCAGCAGTTTGACATGCCTGGTTTAGAGGTTTGGGTAACATGCATGCCAATACATCAATTATTAATTTGTGAAACACTTTGTGTTGCAGAAAAAAAAGTATAATCATTCACACATTGCCTAGTGCCACTTGTTTAGGAGCAAGTAACCATTTTTACTATATCCAAAGGCCCTCTGAAAAAGCCAGCTTTTAACCGCTTTCCAAAAGTAGAGCCTGACCTTATCTTTGGGATTGTGCTGTTCCAGACAAGGAGGCCTTTTTAATTGTATTAAAAGTTTCATTTAAAAAAAAAAGAGAGATTAACTCTTGGTGTAGTAATGATTTAACATTGCTGAATATGAAATAAAAAATTTTGCACTACAGAGAGAAGGGTTCTTTTCTCTTTACTTTGGATGACTATAAGATACAGGACTCATTTATCAAATGTCCTCTATAGTAACTTACATTATTGTTTTTTCATTCCTGAGAAATATGTGCTTGGTTCCCAGCTATTCTAAAAATTCAGTCTGGAAATTTTGAAGTCATGGTGCCATGATTGAATGGCAATTGTTACACATGTGATGCTTTGTCTTTTTAAAATTTTAGCATGTGATTCTCCTAAAGGAACAATTGTTACTAGATGATTGAAAAAGAATAAGTAAATCATGGCCTGTTTTATTACAGTTCTGTTTTCATTTACTGTCGAATTTATTTCTTGCTGTAGTTGTTAGTAGATGTTCTTTAGTATACAAATTGCTCTTTAGTATAATAGTACAGGAAAGAAACCATCCAACAATTAATCCCATTTTATTCCCTTCTTGAAGGTATCTTCCCCTGCAGGATATCATGTGCATGGAATGCCTCTCCCGGAAGTTAAAGGAAGCTGTCATCTTGTATCTAAGAGTAGTTAAAGTTGTGGATCTCTGCGCAGGTCGCTGGTGGGAGTACATGCCCACTGGTAAGTGGTACTATGAATCATGACAACTTTGATTACATTTTCTGCTTAGCTATAGCATTTAAAATAACAGAGAATTTCCACAAATGTTATGTGTATATAGGAAAGCTTCCCAGAATAATAAAGAGATGGCAGGAACTCTTAGTAACATGCACATATTTTAAGAGAAAGTAACTTTTGATTAGGCAATCAGCTAGGCAGAAGTAATGGAATAGGAATCTTCTGAGTCAATTTAATCTTTATCCTAAATCACTGGGGATTTATTCTAGATTGCTATGGAAAATGTCTGAAATTGCCTAATATTTTGCAGGTATTCTAAATGGTCAGCAAAACTTGGAAGAAGTTACAGATTCAGAAAGGGCAAGTTTAGTACTTCCCTTTAAAACGGGGAATAAGGAAGCCTTGTAGAACAATGCCCAATGACTTTCTTCCTTTTGAAGGAAAATTTAAAATTGGGAGTATGTGAATAATAACATAATGTACTTATCACACAAACACAAAATCCAAGATCTGTGATAAAAAAACTAGTCAAACTAGTCATCATGATCAATTATAACATAGATCTATGACACCACTTAACAAATTATATTTTGGGGAATTAAATAGTTATTTGATTAAATATATAACCCCGTCCGTTTGTAACTATTATTTCAATTATGTTTTACCTTCTTGCATATAGTTTAGTTTTTCCTCAGTAGTAGTACCATCTTTCTGCAGTGTTGTCTTTGAATTCTAAAATTACAAAATATTATGCCAAAATAGAAATGGTGGTGTGTATATATGATAAAATAAAGACAAGTTACTTGCCTTTGTGCATCTAGATAACCAATTTTTAATAAAAAGTGCAATATGGATTTTTTGTACAGGATTCACAGATTCCAGCTTCCTAACCTTGCTGAAGAAAATGCCAGACATTGAGCAGCTGTATGGCCTTCATCCCAGGCACCTTGACAGACGTAGGGTTCGGGGTTATGAAGCCTTCAGCATTCCTGGGGTGCTAGAAGCTTTGCAGGCGTGCCCAAATCTCTTGGTATGTGTTCAAAACATAAATTTGTAATTTCATTTGACAGCTGTCATTCTGGATAAGAATTAACTGGAGACAGTTTGGAAGGACAGATGGGTTTGTATTTTATGGATCAAATTCAATTCCATGCCCTTGAATCTGGGTTTCATTATCACATCTGAAACAACTGTAATTAAAAAACTCACATGGAGTTTTCTGTGTTAATTAAATCTGGAAGTTTGCCCTTAAAGCCCAATCTGTTATTATAAGAAGTGAACAGTCTATGAATGAAACATAGCATAGAAAGAACAGTGTATTACATAAAATCACATGATATATATACACTAATTATGTTTGCTTTCTATATAGTTTATTTGCAGAGTGAGGAAAAATAATTTAGGGATGGAGTTGCAAAAATTGGCAAGTTTAGTGTTGTAACTAGCTATGATGTATCAACATATGGTTTGTCAAAATAGTCCTGAGGATACAGTTTTATATAACAGTCTGAAGAGTTGTTTTATGGATACTTAAATGTTGATAATTGTATTGGTTGCTATGCTATGGTTTCTTAGAAAGACAAGGTATAAATCTTAGCAAGGAGATTTAGATCTGCTGTTTTTAATGCATATATGATATGCAACTAATGTACAATTAATAATTGTCAGTGAAGTTGGCTTAATATTAATACAGAATTGTATGTAAGTTGGCAACAATGTTCAGGTAATATTAATAAGAAAAATATTAATAATGATAGTAGTAAAGTTGGAAGGGACCTTGGAGGTCATCTAGTCCAACCCCCTGCTCAGGCAGGAAACCCTACACCATTTCGGACAAATGGCTGACCAGTCTCTTCTTAAAAACTTCCAGTTTTGGAGCATTTACTGCTTCTGGAGGCAGGTTGTTCCACTGATTAATTGTTCTCACTGTCAGGAAGTTTTTCCTTAGTTCTACGTTGCTTCTCTCCTTGATTAGTTTCCACCCGTTGCTTCTTGTCCTGCCTTCAGGTGCTTTGGAAAATATCTTGATTCCCTCTTCTTTATGGCAGCCCCTGAGATATTGGAATATTGCTATCATGTCCCCCCTTGTCCTTCTCTTGTTTTTGCTATGATGATGCTTGACTATTCATTCTGGATTTTTTTTCCCATACTACTTAGGGTGTTGAGACTTCCCATTTGGAACTAGTAGAAGCCATTTGGACATACATGCCCCAAGTTCACATCCTAGGGAAGTTTCGTAATCGTAATGGTGCCTTCCCAATTCCACCTGAAAATAAATTGAAAATACCAATAGGAGCTAAAATTCAAACTTTGCACTTAGTAGGTAAGAATTATACATTTGTGATATTAAAGCAGCTGAACATTTTGAAAAGCTATGAAATCAAAACATATTGTGAATAGAGTTGCTATTTTTTGCAATAGTAGGATAGTTGCTATTTATATTAATAGATGAAACAAATATATTCTTTCAACACTGTAAAATACATGCTCACTATCAACACTGGATTACTGGATTAATACTACAGGTAGTCCACAATTTACAATAGTTCATTTAACAACAGTTCAAAATCTATGATGACCTCGGAAAAAGCCACTTAATGGCCCTGGTAAAAATGGTCATAAAACTGGATGTGGTGACATGATGACTCGCTTAATGACTGCACCATTTAATGACTGAAGTTCCGTTCCCAGTTGCCATAAGTTGAGAACTACCTGTAGCCTGACACATCAAACACATGGTTTGCCATTTACATTTGCAGTGTTTCTCTGTTAAATGCCTGGTTTTGACTACAACTTGCTGCTCTGTGTATTTTTTTTTAGGAGTTAATGTCCCTGACATTCCTTGTATTCCAATGCTGAGGCATCTGTACCTGAAGTGGGTGAGACTCACCAAACCACAACCTTTTAAGGATTTCCTTTGCATCAGCTTACGCACTTTTGTCATGAGAAATTGTGCAGGTAAAAGAGCAGTCTTGCTGCTTCAAACATTATCTAGGTTAAAATGTGTTACAGTACAATTTCCTAAACATTTCAAGCATTTGGAAAGATGTGGGATTATTGTCCAGATAGTAGTAATGTAATGTCAATGTCAGTCTGTGCTCCAAATCTGATTAATACTGATTCAGTTGTTAAAATTGCTGTTCCTTGTTCACAGTTTGAAAATTGAACTATTTTTTTTTCTGATAAGTTATCTTAGCTGTCTTTTCCTGCAGGACACAAGATTTAATTATGTCATGTGGAGGTAAACAGGGAAATTGTATCCCATATATCGGGAATAATCTGCCATGACTTTGCAGAATTACAGGAATGTAGAGATGTAGATAAAATATCTTTATATCTATGCATTTTCTGCATAGAAAGTAACAGTTTTGTCACATGAATGAAAATGTTTGAAATGTTAATAAAACAAAGTACATGCTAACATTTCTATGCTTTTATTTAGCTGCCTGAATGTGAATTTTGTTTTTTCTTTCTTCTGTAGGACCCACAAACTCATTGAAGTATGTTCCCCTGGTCACTGGCTTAGCTTCTGCTCGAAACTTAGAACATCTAGAATTGGTTCGAGTTCCTTTTCTTGGAGGTCTCATTCAGCATGTTGTAGAAGACAGCTGGAGATCTGGTATGAAAATTCTCTGGAATTAAGGACAATTCTTACTTTTCCATTATTTCTTCATCTTCTCCTTTATAGAAATGAATATTGCTAATATATTCAGAAATAAGAGTTGCTTTTAATATAAAAAAAGATACTAGGTACATCTGAATATACAGAATTCTTATATTTGAAATTTAAGAAGTTAATACTTCCCTTGGGTTGCTTAAGGGGTAAAATATTCTCCAGCATGTAGGGAATGTAGAATCCACGAATGGGTTGTTATAGTCTTCTAGCCCAATCAGACCAAACAATCAAAGTTGCGACGCTTCTACAGGGTCTAACCATGCCCCAATTTCGTTTGGTCTCAGCCCTGAAGAGACGTGGATATTTGGCTCCAAAAGTTAGATTAGTCAGGTATTTTATTTCCATTCGTGGATTCTTCAACCCTTTCCTTTGGGGGAGGGGGAGATAGTTCAGTTCTGGGCTCAGAGCTGCATTAGTTTTCTCCTTTTTGTTCCTTTTTTCCCTGCCAATTTAAATTCCCTCATAGGCAAGGCCTTTACCGGCAGCCAGCTGATCGTCGCGATCGCTGCTTTACACGAAGTGCGGCGATCCCTTCCCCCCACCATCACTCTCAAACACCTTTATTGTTGTTTTTTTCTTTTCTGCCTACTTCTTCCCTTAGAGGAACTGGGTTCCTTTTTTCTCTTAGAGATCCTTACGGTCACCATTTTTACTCCTACACGTGATCCCTTACTCTTCTCAGCGTTAATCGCTTATAGTTTAGGGGGTGCCTTTCTCGGATCCCTTTTGCAAGTTCTATTGTTAGAGAAAGTTTGGGGTTTTTTTGTTTTTTTTTACTCCCAGGACTCTCAGGCTAGTGTGGATCGTCGTGGCTGCCATTTTGAGCCTCCGTACGATCGCATTCAGTTAATAGCTCCATTATCTGATCTCAGTTCCTGTGAGCCCACCTTAATTGCAATTTTAGAGGAATAACTTCATGTGGGGGGAGCAGGGGTTCCTGTTATCCCCCCTACTAGTCAGATCTTTTTATTCCTTTTGCCTCACTCCTTTTTCTTCCTGGCAAGACGCCATTTTGAACTACCTCATGGCCGATAGGGAGAATAGCTTGACTCATTCATACTCAATCAACCAGCCAAGTTTTCCTACTTGAGTTGCACCCTTTCTTGACTTGTAGTATTAGCTGCCATACAGTTACTTTCTGTCCCTCTCAAATATCTAGTGTCACAGATTGGACTGCTGCTTGCCTTGCCTGTTTTCTGCTGTCTGCATCTAGTGGCTGGCAGATACTGTCCTAGCCGCCACTAAGTGAGACACGAGGGTAAAAAAAAGACATATATATATATATATATATATATATATATATATATATATATATATATATATATATATCTGTAGGTCTTTGGTTGTTCGGGTTTTCTCCCACGTAAAATTGGAAGTGTCTTGGCGATGTTTCGACGAAGTCTCATTCGTCATCTTCAGGCTGGTGTTTTCGGCTTTGTGCTTCTAGGAGCAATGTGTGATTGTAGCTGTTTCTTCCTTTTAACTGTTTGGCTTCGCATTCGTGGTCGTGCCTCATCTTCATGGTGGGTGTCAGTTTGCTTCATGTATGGATGAAACATACATACGAAGCCAAACAATAGCAATAAAGCTCACCATCTCACTTCCCCGTGCAACTCAGACTAACCTGAGCACAACAAAGCCCCCACCCAAACAGAACACTCCCCCAACCAACCAGAGCACAGCCAACCCCCCATCCAATCAGAGCATAGCCAACCCCCCCATCTAATCAGAGCACAGCCAACCCCCCATCCAATCAGAACACACCTCCATCCAATCAGAACACATCCAAGCTCTCATCCAATCAGTTCATACCCCCACTGGCAGTTAAAAGGAAGAAACAGCTACGATCACACATTGATCCTAGAAGCACGAAGCTGAAAACACCAGCCTGAAGATGACGAATGAGGCTTCGTCAAAACGTTGCCAAGACACTTCAAATTTGACACCGGAGAAACCCGAATAACCAAAGACCTACATACAAACACCCGCGAAAATCTCAGAAAACAAATATATATTTCTATATACATATATAGATTCATCCTTCATTGGCATTTGATATATTATCGGCCAAATTGTCACAGTATCACAGTGGGCCTGAAAAATTGTAGGGGAGGAAGGACAGCCCCCAAAGTAAAGCGCAGCTTATATCGCGCAGTGTGACTCCATGGTCGGACCTCACAGACCCTCGTGTAGGCCTGTACCACTCAGGTGGGCCATAGCCTTTTTCTCCTGCAGACCAGGACCAATCCAGGGATCTCCTGGTGAAAACCTGTTTCCTGTTGCTTGTTTCAATATGGGAGATAACACCGTTTCCCAGGCTTCCACCTCCAGTGGAAACGCAAAACACAAGTCACCCAGTCAAGATGCGCCAGAAAAGGTCAAGGCCAAGATCAAACGGACCTCTAAGCCGGCTGACAAGCAAGCAGATAGCAGACACCAGGCACTGGAACAACAATTTTCTAAGGCCCAGCAACGGGCGGCAGAGACACAACCTGTCTCTGTTTCTTCTCGTGCGTCCACATCAGGGGACCATCATTCCTCCCCTTTTCTACGGGCTTGGTCCCCCGAGCAAAACATGGACCAGCGTTCTTTGATTGGATACAATCGGGACCATCTGTCTATCTTTGATCAAGATCTGAGAATGCAGATGCAAGATTCAATTCCAATCATCAACCTGGCCCACCTTCGGGCCCCTGAACATCCTTCATTCACTGACCAGCTCCAGGCCATGATCTCACAGGCGGTGGCTCAGGCAATGGCATCCTCAGGGAGGGCCATTCCGACCCCAGGACCGTCAAACCTCCCTACGTCCATGGAAACTACGCATCCAAGGGAGTATGTGATCTCAGATCACAGTTCTCCACCTCAATCTGAAGGGAGCGAGGTATCGGAATATTCCGCGCAGATTCCCAAAGAAGCCATGTGGTCAGACGAGGAAGACATTCAGGCGGAGCCCACTCCTATGGTAGCGGTGTTTAACCCAAATTCCTTCCTTTCTCTCTTGCACAAGGCTTATGTCACTGGAAAGATTGAACTGGTGAAACCACAAACGGCTGATCAGGACTCTGGACAGAGTTCTGACCTACTGTTTCTGGAACCGGTCACAAGAAACCTACAGATACCTTCTCCCCCCATGTTTTTAAAATCCATTCAGGATCAATGGGGATCTCCTGGAACTTTCTCTGCTCTTGGGGGATCGTAAACTCTTGGATATGGTCCCTTCCCTCAATGATGTCCTTGAAGTTCTGGGAGTAGACGAGGCTCTCGCTCCCATACTGTCAGATACCAAAATTCCAGGAGATATGTCGGAGGCCCTTAAGGCCGACGACAAGAAATTAGAGATCTCCCTCCGTAGGACTCATCAAGCATCGGCATGGGCCATAAGAGCCTCAACATCTAACTCCTTCTTCGCCAGAATCTCTCTAATCTGGCTCCGGGAATTACAGGCTAGGATATCCCCTGACGAGGTAAGGGTACATCAGAATGTCACCAAGTTGAGGGCCGCACTGGAATACATGGTGGATGTGTCTCTGCAATCGGCCAAATATTCGGCTCGAGCCATAGCTTCCAACGTGGCAGCACGTCGGTTGTTCTGGCTTAAGAATTGGAAGGCCGACACCAGGCACAAATGGAGAATGGCAGCGGCACCATATCAAAAGGGTCACCTTTTTGGTGAGGCTCTTACTCCTTACCTGATTGAAAACAAAGAAAAGATGAAAGTACTATCTCACTTTGTCAAAAAGACGGGCAGACATTTTTCACCATACAATAGGTGTCCGTCATTTAAGTCTGATTCAGACCGAACGTCCTGGAGCGGGTATCGGCCCTTTCAAGCGGGGCCGGACCACTCCTCGGACCGGTCCAGCTACAGAGAGAAGCCAAAGCCACAATTCCAGGCTAAGCGGCCCTGTCATGGCAGAGGAGGTTGTCCTTTCCGAAAGTCAAAGTGACTTGAGACGGATTCCCCCCGTAGGTGGAAGACTGGCACTTTATTTCCACAAATGGGAAAGCACCACCACGGATATCTGGGTTCTCACCACCATCAGAGACGGTCTGTCTCTGAAGTTTCTAACCCTCTCCCCGGCGATTCATTACCTGCCCCCTATCACAAAATCCCGTGAAACAAGGTCTCATGAAGGAGGCCATTCATCATCTGTTAGGCATAGAGGCAATAGAGCGGGTACCCCCAGATCAATGGGGACTAGGTTTTTACTCCATCCTGTTCGTGGTACCAAAAGCCTTGGGAGGATGGAGGGTGATCCTAGATCTCAAGGCCCTAAATTTGTTCCTAGTGTATCACAAATTCAAGATGCAAACTCTTCATTCCATTCTAGGCAGCATCCGGCCGGGGGATTTTCTCACATCCATAGATCTGCAAGAAGCTTACCTGCACATTCCCATGCATCCAAGTCACAGACGGTTTCTCAGATTCAGGTATTCCAACCATCACTATCAGTACAAGGCCTTACCATTCGGCCTATCATGTGCTCCAAGGGTTTTCACCAAAATCCTGGCTGTCCTCGCCACCCAGCTCAGGTTAGTACCAGTCTGCGTTCAGTGCTACTTGGACGATATCCTCATCCAGTCGTCCTCGGCACTGAACGCCCGATCAGACGTGGCACTGACGATCAGGACGCTCCAGGATCATGGATTTATGATCAACTTTCAAAAGAGCCATTTGATCCCAACAAACCATTTACTACACTTGGGTGCAGTAATAGATGCCAACCAGTGCCAAGTGTTCCTGTGTCAAGAGCGTCAGGTCAGTATACGCACCATGGTCACCAAAGTGCGCAAGGAAAAATGAGTGGCCCTACTTCTGATTTCACAGTTCTTAGGGAAACTGATCTCATGTATTGCCATAGTGCCTTGGGTCAGGCTTCACACGAGACAACTACAGTGGTTTCTACTCCCATACCAGAAACGAGGTGTAGCCTGTTTTCCACAGAGGGTGCGAGTCCCAGCACAGACACGTCCCTTACCTGGTGGTTGTCCCCGGCATTGTCCAAGGGGTCCCTGTTCTGAGAACCGACTCGAGTAACCTTGACCACAGATGCCAGTCTGTTTGGATGGGGGGCACATTTACATCTTCAATTCGCCCAGGGACGGTGGTCTCAATGGGATCTCAAAAAAAGCATCAGTTGGTTAGAACTCAGAGCCACACACCTGGCACTTCGCCATTTCCACAGGAAGGTGGCAGGCCGCCAAGTGTTGGTTCTGATGGACGTGGCGGCAAAGGCCCATGTCAACAGAGACAGGGTGGCACTCGATCGCGGACCTTAATGTCCAAAGCCCAATGTCGGGGGTCATGGGCGGAACGGAATCTGTTGTCCCTAAAGGCGAAACACATATCAAGGGTGGAGAACTGCCAGGCAGATTTTCTGAGTCGATCTGCGATAGATCATTCGGAGTGGCGCCTGCATCCCTGTCTCTTCTGGGAGATTACTCACCATTTCAGTCGGCCCGACATCGACCTGTTTGCATCCCCGGCGAACACCCAGCTTCCTCGGTTTCTCTCTTGGGACCTATCTCAAGGTTCGGAGGGAGCAGACCCCCTCCGCAGTCCTTGGCCGGCGGGCCCTCTATATGCATTCCTACCTCTTCCACTGATCCCGGCCGTCATCAGGAAGCTGTTACAGGAATGAGCGGAGCTAATCTTTGTGGCCCCGTACTGGCCAAGGCGTCCATGGTTCACGGATCTCGTGAACCTCGCCATAGCTCCCCCTTGGCATATCCCTCCAGAGAGGATAATTTTAACGCAAGGGGCCATAGGGCACCCGGATCCGCAGTGGCTACAACTTGCCGTCTGGCATCTGAATGCCAGTTCCTGATGCGCGATCTTACTCTTCAAGAGTGATATCTATAATCCAAGCTTCCAGATGGCCGGCGACGAACCAAATTTATAATGCCACTTGGAAGAACTTCTGTGACTGGTGTACCCGTAAGGGTTTGTCCATATCTTCCATCACTATTCCAGTGATTCTTGAATACCTCTTGGATGGAGTGGATAAGGGTTTTGCGCCCAACATCTTGCATCAGCAGGTGACTGCTCTTTCTACGATGTTCACCTGTGCCAACTCCTCTCCATTGTCCCATCATCCCAGGGTTTGGTCCTTTATGAAAGGAGTCTCCAACACCAGACCTCCAGTAGTACACAGGTATCCCTCTTGGGAACTACCTCGAGTTCTACACGCACTCACAAGATCTCCCTTTGAACCTATCAGGTCTTGTCGCCTTCACATTTTGTCCCATAAGGTGGCTTTCCTAATGGCTATCACGTCAGCAAGGCGAGTGTCAGAGCTGGCCGCTCTTTCAGTTAGGGAAGACCTGTGTACTTTCCACCAGGACAGAGTGGCAATGAGGTTAGATCCCTCTTTCATTCCCAAGGTGAATACACTGTTTCACCGGACCCAGGAAATTGTATTAACAAACGTTTGCCCTAATCCTTCTCACGCACTAGAGAAGCAGTGGCATTTCCTAGACGTACGTAGGGCACTAGGTCATTACATTAAGAGGACAGCTCCTTTTCGCAAATCGGAGGCATTATTTGTCTCTTTCCACACAGCTTCCAAGGGTCATAAGGTTTCCTCCTCTACTATAGCCAGGTGGATCAAGGCCTGTACCACTCAATCTTACCAGGCTTACTCTTTACCTGTCCCAAGTCGATTGACAGCGCATTCTACTTGTAGCGCTTCCACATCAGCAGCGTGGCAAGCTCAGGCGTCCATAGAGGACATCTGTAAGGCAGCTACGTGGTCATCCCCTTCACCATTCATTCGACACTACAAGCTCGACAAGTTTGCTTCTGCAGAGGCCACTTTTGGCTGTCGGGTTTTACAACAAGTGGTCCATTTCGGCGCCAACACTTAACCAACCTGCTTCCCACCCGTGGGATCATTGGGGCTTTGGTATGTCCCATTCGTGGATTCTACATTCCCTACATGCTGGAGAAGGGGCGTTGTCTTACCTGAACGCCTTTTCTCAGCATGAGGAATGTAGAATCCACCCCCTCCCTGATTATTATTTGCAGTTAGGTTAGTGTCAGCAATCCGGGAGCCATCACGTCACACAATCATTAGCTTCACCCTTTTGAAACTGGGGCATGGTCAGACCCTGTAGGGGCGTGGCAACTTTGATTGTTTGGTCTGATTGGCTAGAAAACTATAACAACCCATTCATGGATTCTACATTCCTCATGCTGAGAAAAGGCGTTCCGGTAAGACAATGCCCCTTCTCTTGGTGAACATATATTTGTGTGGAGTTCAGATTTGGCTTCTGTTCCTGAATTTGCTAATTGATGAAATAGAGAAAGTTCGCTAACAATAAAGCAACATGTTTATGTTGTTGAAAAGTGTAGCTGTGGGGACTGAGGAGGTTATGGGAAATCAATAGAAATAAGTCCCCCCCCCCAATAAAAAGGTTTTCTAAGTGTGTGTGTGTTCTTTATTCTCCTTAGTCTAGGGGTATGATTTCACTTTGGATTAATCCCATGATCCTGGAATATGAATCAAAATGTTAAATTTGGTTAATATATTAGAAAAAAAGTTTCAGACTGGTATGCAGAGATTGCAGTGAAGGATGTGTGCTGTGATTGACATACTGGGGGATTCTTATCTGTTAAGTAATAGTAGTCATACACTATGCTGAAATAGTAATAAAAGAAGTTTGGGTTTTCAATTTTGCTTCCCACCTTTCTTCTACGATTACTGTTCCTAAAGCACAATGGAAATTACTTTTTTGTTTATTTTTTTGGATTTTCAGGGGGCTTCAGAAATTTGCACACTATAGTTCTAGGCGCTTGTAAGAATGCTTTGGAAGTTGATCTTGGCTACCTCATCATAACTGCTGCACGAAGGTAATTGTCTGTCAGCGGTCTTTTGAATCTATCTGTCAGTAAATTACCATTATCCAGTCTGGGTTGGTCACTGGGACCAGAGGTTTAATCTTCTGAGCTTTTGGAACTCTTGCCGGAGCCCATCCTCAGTGAACCTCTCTACCAGAATGTGTGATCTGGGCTATTCTATCCATAGTATTTATGAGGTGCCTAGTTGTGTGTGGCTTTTTAGTTGTTGATTGGGATGTTGATGGCCGGCTATTAAGTCATCGGCTGTTGTTTCCTTGTGCTGCCAGGTCCTGGCTCTTAAGTACCTGATAGGCTGTAGTAAATCAGCCCTCCTGTTGATGGACAAGAGGTTGTTTCCCAAGCTTCAATCATTACCATAATTACCATTCTGTTTACCATAACCATTTACCAATTACCATTCATGCAGATTAAATGCTGTGTGTTGCTTTTGGGGGGGGGGGCATGGCTTGCTTTCTATTTACTTCATTCATGTAATAAATATCATAATAGATGTTATCAAGAAATAATGTTGAGGTAATAAAAGTGTTCTGCTGTTGCTTTGTTTTGAACAAGGGTTCTAATATCAATGGCCTCAGGTTAACATTTACTCCTACTTTGGTTTTCATTTTTTTTCAGATTGCATGAAGTACGAATTCAGCCTTCCTTAACCAAAGATGGAGTATTCTCTGCACTAAAAATGGCAGAATTGGAATTTCCCCAGTTTGAAACACTACATCTTGGATATGTTGATGAGTTTTTGTTACAGTGTATGAAACCCTTCAATCTTTCTGTTGGTTAACTATCAGCAGCTAGGGTAGATCTGGATTTTATTATTTGCCTAAAAGGAGTACAAATGTTAAGATACATTCTTGTGTAATCTAGAGGCAACCCTAAAGTCTTGGTTGCTCATCAAATGTGCTTGGGACTTAGAGAAGGAACCTTGATTATAATAGTATGCATGCGTGGCCTGGACCTCATTTCATTTCTTGAGATTAGCTGTGAAAACTCTACAACGGGGCGTCAAACTCGCAAGGTCACGTGATGTGTTGCGACATATCGCAACTTTTTTTTCCATTGCTGACAATGGGGTGGACGCGGTTTCGCCATAATACATCTGGCCCGCAGGCCGGCAGTTTGACACCCCTGCTCTGCATCATTGGGAATTTCTCGGGGGGAATTAAACCTTGGTCTGATGAGACCATAGAATGTGATAATGTACATAGGTCTTGTTACAAAAAAATATTGGAAGTTCTCATTTCCCGAAGAAGGATTAATCAAGCATGTGCAGAGGAAATAACCAAAGTTGGTCTTTTTAGCGATAACATATGGTAAAGCAGGCCTGCACAATTTGCAAAGGACCAAGGACCAGATTGATACCTTAAAAATAATCATGGGTCACGAAGGAATAGCTAGCAGGCTAGTTAGCTCTTTGGCAGCTAACAGCACATTGGCACCAGCAAAGCTGACTGTCTATGAAACCTAGAGGCATTAATGTGCCTTTTGAGATGGACATGGATGTGAAAACTAGCTGGCAGCTGAAGGTCCTTCCTACAGGCAGTAACATTTGGTGGCAGTCAGCTGGTTATTTTTCAAAAATGTTTGGCTTTGTGTGGCCTGCAGGCTATACATTGTGCAGGCCTGTGGTAGAGTTTTACACCTAGCTTTATTCCTGTGTGTATGCCAGGAGAGTAAAGAAATAACAAATTTGCTAAAGATTTTTTTCCACATAAACTTCATATCTGCAGCTGTAATGGGATATTGGCGTTTCATCTTACTGATTTTATATATCTCAACTTTGCAGCCCATTGTTCTGTCATATTCTTTAACACCAACAGAATAATTATGCCAAACTTCATTGTTGTTGAGTTTCTTTTAAAAGAGAAAAAAAGTGGGGGCTAGGTGGAATTTAACCTTAGCACAGTTTGCTAAGTTAACTTTTACAGATCAGTCCGTAAATTTGTGACTATTAGAAAACATATTTTTCCTTTGTTTTTGCTATTCTATTTCTAAGACCAAGAGGTGAATAGTTAATATAGCTGTGGCCAGTATTCAGACTGCATAGCTGCATAGCAAAGTTGTGGGAAAAAAAGATTCTTTTTTTCCTCCCTCTGTGTCCAGGTAAAATGATCAATGCAGATCTGGTGAAGTATGGATTAGCTGATGTGGTTGAAAATCCAGGCATTATCACAGACATAGGAATGAAAGCAGTAAACGAAGTCTTCTCTTCAATTAAATATCTTGTCATATACAATTGCCCTCATTTACATAATCCAAATAGCTGGATCACAGGTATTGTACTCACATCTGGTAATGTCCCTCAATAAATTGCATACCCTCTTCTTAAATAAATGGATTATTTTTGGGAATTGTTTTTGTATATATGACAATTTATGTCTGTATGTTTTCATCGTGCAGCCTATATGACTGATCTAAGTGCCATTTCATTTCAATTATATACTGCTGAAAAGAAGTATTACTGTCTATTTTTTACTGAGTGATGAATACTACTGGAACATTAACATTGTTATTCATATTTCTTGTTCTTTTTTTGTAAAAATCTTTTATAATACAAACAAGAAAAATGGAACAATGCAATATAATAAGTTAAAAATTAAAACCATAAAATTACAACTATTAGTTTAAGAGCAAATTAACCATATTTTTTCAGTGGAACCTTGGTCCCTAATGGTTGTAATGAATACTCACGTAATGATTATTTTTATGAGGACTAAGGCATTGCCACTTTATATTGGATATATATTGTAAAATACATAACTGAACAATTTAAAAATGTCGAAGTATTTCCACACAAGTCCTCATAATGGTTCCCTCTTCTACACTAAATTATCTTCAGCTGACTGCAGCCCTATTGTAATCATAAGAAAGGGATCTTCCATAGAACGTAAAGACCAAGTAAGCCTAGGTGTAAGTATTGAAAGAGGCAGCTCTTCAAATAACTTGGTTTTGATTATTTAGGGGATTATAAACTAATAGTATATTGAATATAGCTTAACTGGTATTCAATGCATATGTAAACCATGAGGAGCATTCAAGAGTAGCCTCATATACAGTAAAATGTGTTTTAATAAAATATATCAAATATTTTATTATTAGTCTATATAAACATACTTGCACAGTGAACCCCTGATTACAAAGTTAGGAAGGTGTTAAATGCATTTCTTGAACATTAAATGGAAACCCACTCATGATTCAATGAGTAATATCTACTCAATTCTTGAACAGAGAAAACTTCTATTCATGAAATGAAAGCTGTGCTAATGGAAGGAATTATTTCATTGAAACCTATAGATTTTAAACTCGTCAGTTAAAAAAAAATCTTAATTTTTCAATGTTCCAGCTTTAGGCTTCTGAAATAATTATTAATTTCCAAAGTGCTTGTTTGTTATTTTTCTGTGTTTCACCTGTACCGTAACAAAGGCAATGTATTTTAAGTTTGAGAGGAGTGGGGTTTTTTTTAGTCTTAATAGTATTTATTATTCTGTTTAACTAGCCACCTGTGAAAATGGAGGCTTTCAGAAAAATAGATTCATTAGAATAACTGTGAATACACTTTTGGAATGGTAGAAGAGAAGAAGGAAACCCAAATTGATGTGGTTAAAGAAGAGTAATTATTCAAACTTGGAAAGTGCATTTAGGAAAATACATTGTGATAAACCTATTTGTTTTTTCTGTAGATCATTCAAGATGGACTCGGCTTTTTGATCTCACCCTGGTGAGATGCCATGCAATAAAACTAGACTCTTTTAGCCAGTTTATTGAATTACTACCAAGCCTGGAGTTTATCTCTCTGGACCAGATGTTTCGGGAACCACCCAAGGTGAGCATAAAAAATAACGATCAATCTGAAGTGTGCACCAAATCCCACTATATTAAGCTTCTACTGAGTGCTTTTAAATAAATAAAATTGCATCTGGTTAGTGTATGGAATTAAAATCCTATGCAGGCAATCACCTGCTCACACAAAGGGTAAATCTGAGTTGAGAGCATGAGCATTCCATAAGCTTCATCGTAATTTTCCTGTGTTTTCCCGTATCTTGTTTTTGGGTAGTTTTTCATGCAATAGAAGTGTGGCAATTTGAAAGAAAATGTTCAAAGCAGCAAGGATGGTCGGAATCTGGGAAAAGGACTTGGGTGCACTCCACATCTCAAGTCAGATTAATTCTGCATAATGATAAGACATAAGTGTTGAAAACTAGTTCAGTATTGCAAGTTACAATAGAAGTATTGAGCAAGAGGCTGATTATAAAAATACAGGTAATCCTTGAGGTACAACAGATCATTTAATGACCTCTCAAAGGGACATCAAACCCTCCAAAAGCTATATATGACCCTGTTTCAAAGTTAAGAATTCTACAGAATGAAGAATGACCGGGTGGGTTCTGTAGAATTCTTAACTTTGCAGGGATGCCGCACCACCCCCATTTATCTATTTTCCCTCCCACACACAAACATCCTGCCCTGCCAGGTCCCCCAAGGCATTTGGCCCATCAGATTCCAAGCAGTCCTCTTCAAGGGTCCTCAGAATCCCTCCCTTACTTTCTGCAAAAGATCTGCAAAACTCAGGAGGCTGGGAAGAAGCAGGCCACATGTTGTGGAACCTGAGCCGATACTGGACAAAAGTAGCTTCACTGTCAGCAGAGCCAGCTCAGGTTACAATATTCAGGCTGTTCTGTCCAACATGAGGAGATGTTGGCACATTACGGAGTAACTCGGCAAAGAAGCTTCAAAGAGTATTACTTACTCTCATATTAAGCCAATAATACAAAGATAAAAGAGCAGTGTTTATAAAGCTAAAAGCACCAGTGTTTATACAGCCTATCATCAAGATGGGGTTTACTGCCAGTTCAGAAGTATTTGGTCTTCTCTGGAAAAGAGCATTGAAGTGTCTATGAAGGATCAGAAATGATCCCTTGGTGTTTAAATGTCACAGTTTCCTGTAATCTTACGATCTTTGGTTAATACTGTCCTGGAAACTCTTTTGTCAGTTGCCAGACGGTAATTCCTTTAATGTATTTTAGGGTTGTGCTCGTGTAGGTCTGAGTGCAGGTACAGGAATTGGAGTTTCCTCTGCTTTGGTGAGCAACCAGAATTCCAACAATGAAAATGACAACAATAATAACCACCAAAACAATAATGCCAATATACACCATAATAACCACCAGCAACCAAATGATCAAAATGAAGAGAATGAATTGCGACAGGAGGAGCAGATGGAGGAACAGCAGAATGCAGCAGATGGTAAGGTTTATTAATAATGTTTAATAATATGATTGTCTATATATAGTATATAGGCCACCAACAAGGAGAAAAGTATCGTCCTCCCCTTCCAGGGATGTTTCACATCTTATTTTTTTCTTCACTTTTAACTTACTTCCTATCTTTATGCTCTAATTCTTTGTGCTCTGCTTTTTTTTCTCCATTCAGTCATGCCCAATTTTTGAAGATTGCCTGAACAAGTCTCTACAGTTTTCTTGGCAAGGTTTTGCCTCCTTCCTAGGTCAAGAGAAAGTGACTAGCCCAAGATTACCCAGCTGGTTTTATTCTTAAGCAGAACTAGAACTCACACCTCCCAGTTTCTAGCCTGATGCCTTAACCACTGCATCAAGCTGGCTTTCATGCGTTACTTAACCTGTACAATGTATCAATGTTCATCCTTATGTGTGTTGTGTATGTAAATCCCAAAGTGTCCTAAAAACAATTTATTTCCCCTTTGTTATACAAGTGTGCTTATTGAGCACCATTTGAGCCACCATTTACACAATATGCATTTAGTTGGCATCTGTTGCTATCTGTTACTACCAGTTGCCACTCTGAACTGCAACTGAAATGTTTGCTTTGCAATATTTTTCAATATTTGTGTTTGCTGTGCATGAACTCCTTCAGGCAGTGTTAACCTGCCATGTTTTCTTGGCAAGACTTTCAGAAGTGAAAGTAACTGGCCCGATATCACCCGTGATCACAGTTTCCTGATTTATAGTGCTTTAACCATTGTACTAAACTGATGGTCCTTTTCCTATTCTAACATTTATAAAGTGATTGAAGAGAAGAACAAAGAGAAAAATAAGGGGGGGGAAGCATTTTCCAAACTTGAAGGAGTTCCTCTTTTGAACTAGTATGCTAAAAGATGCCAATGAACAAACAAACCAATTCAAAGAAACTAGAACAAAGATGGAAAGAGTATATTGCAATTCTGTACATTAGGGTTATCAGTATCCAGGATACTTTAGAATATTTTCCTTACTTACAGGAGTCTTTAATATTAGAAGATGGTTAGAGCAGCACTCTAATTATTACCAGGTTGATAATAGGTATGGATTTAGTTACAACAACAAGTTCAATGTTGAAACATTTGAAAGGCCAGACTAGGGACACATCATCCTGGAAGAGGTCTATTTGGGTGATTACTGAAACTTGATACTGACTTGATGTCACATAATCAGTCATACAGAATAATAGCTATTAATATTCCCTATTGTATCTCTTAAAGAGTGAAGAATGTATCAACCTGATCTATCACCCATAATGTTCTAAAATTATCCCTTTCGTGTTGCATCGGTGTTTGTTCTTATTTTTGACAAGTATGGTTTTTACCATTGAAATAACTCTTAATTCAGACTTTATTTTTGCTTGGTAGGGGTAATATAACTTAATATTGCCTTTAGTTTACTGTAGAATTTGTAGAATTATAGGGTTTTTTAAATCGTAAGCATTCTTATCTTTTAGTTTGAAAGCTATGTTTGCTCTCTCAGTACAACATGGAAAGCCTCCATCAAATTTTAAAAGTTAAAAGTGGACCATTAGTTATTTTTCCAGACTAAGAGTGTTGCTGTTCCCTCTGGAAGATTTCCTACAATCATAGTTCAGCTGTACAAGGAACAGCATTTACCAGCTCATGAATAGAGATGTTCTTGTTTTTATCTGGATCATTCTTATTTGTTTTTACAGCACTGAATGAGATAGAGGAGGTGGCACAGGAAGATGGAGTGGCTTTGGTAGAGAGCCACAGTGAAGCAATTGCAACTAATCAAGCACTTCTTCCCATGGAAATTGATGAAGAACAAGCAGGTAATTTTCATGCCCACATCCTTCTCTTATTGTTTCACTAGTTGCATGCATATAGGTTTATTGCAATTAAGGTTCACCACGATAGCATTACTATTAGAATAAATTGTACAGTTTAAAGTTACATAGTTTAAAGTTAAACACTTGATATTGACATTAGTTGCTTTCAAATATTAAATCAATTTTCTGTACAGAAATTTGATTTTTGTACAAAAATTTTCTATACAGTAATTTTTAGATTACTTTGAAAATAGATCATTGATTGAATTGATTAAGTGCCATCAAGTTATTTTTGACTCCTAATGATTACATAGATTTTCCTATATTGCTGATGTGAAGGTTGAGATATATTGCTAAAACATAAGTTTATTTATATTAAATTGCATTATACATAATATACTAAGTTAATAGTTCTAGCAAGATACGAACATTGGATTTCAAGTTTGCACTGCTGCCTTGTTCTACCACATTATACCACATTAATCTTGTTCTGACTGCCAAAACATTTACTAGTTTACTATTCAATTGAGATACAATTATGCATCTCTCTCTTTTTTTTTTTTTTTTAGGATTAGTGTTGTGCAGAGATACCTTACAAATGTAGTTTCCTGGCCAAGAAAACATTGCTTACAACCAACAAGAAGGCTTTTAGTAACCTCTAGTTGTCATTGTGATATCTTATAGTTTTCGTTTTATCCACTTTTTTGGTATATTTATGTGACAGAATACATTTTCATCATTTTACAAATATATAGCTGGATTAATCTATTTGCATTGTATGGTACTAATTGATTGTGGCAGGAAGGAACAGAAGATTTGGAGAACATCAAAAAACAAAACCTAATTTGCCTAATCATGTGAAGGACTCAGATTAGATAGAGATTAGAATCATATATGCAATGCGATCTCTCTCTAGCCTCCACTTGGGTGGTCTGAAGGATTACTACTCTGAATATCAACAGGGCCTGAGGAAAGCAAGGAAGCCAATCACACCAATAGTTTTGTTTGCATTCATATGAATATGCACATAGTTCTCTTCAGACCTCCCACCTGAATGTTTGAAAGCAGTGGTAAATCTGCTTTTTTTAAAGACCTCAATATGTCCAGATGAATGTCTAAAGGAGAGTTGTGAAGCATTCCAACTTGATACAAAACAGAGTACACACTGTGTTTTGTTTTGTTTTTATTCCTCTCTATGATGTTTGAGGGGAACTTGAAGAAGAGAAAAACAGACATATGAACTGCAGAAACTCCTTTGGGTAGGTATTCCAAACCATAATGCAAATCCCAGCTAGTTTAGACACATACTAGAATTACAAGTTCAATCAAGGTGAGTCATGACTTAAGGAACAAGAATAATCGATTATTGCTGTTTTCATCTTTTTCAGGACCTAGTGGTCTTCAGCCTAGTGTAAACCTAGCACCTATTACAGTACATGATTCAGACAGTGAAGATGAAGATGAAAACATGGCAAGCTCAAGATCCTGTATCACAAACAGCATTGCACAAAGTTACTCAGATGGAGAGGAAAGAGTTAGAGATCCAGTGGAAATCCAGGAACCCTTAGGTGCGAGTTTTAATTTCCTTGTGTATGCAGAATATGTTGTATTCTGTGTTACAAAATGGATCTGTGTAGTGCTTCTTATTCTGTTGAGAAGAGAAATTTTGCAATACCAAAACATTTGGAAAACTAAATGCACCAGTATAGATTAGGTAGCACTTGGCTCAACAATAACTGTGAGAGGGATCTAGGAATCCTAGTGGACAATCACGTAACTATGAGATAACAGTATGCTGCAGCTCCCAAAGAAAGCCAGTGCAGTCCTAGGCTGCATCAACAGAAGGATAGTATAAAGGTCATGTGAAGTGTTAGTACTGCTTTATACTGCAATGGTAAGAGCAGCAGTACCAGGTTAGTACTGCTTTATACTGCAATGGTAAGACCAAGTGCATCCAGTTTTGGTCACCACGATACAGAAAAGATGTTGAGATTCTAGAAAGAGTGCAAAGAAGAACAACAAAGATGATTAGGGGACTGCAAACTAAAACATACAATGAATAGTTGTGAGAACTGGGTATGTCTGATATCAACGCTGCTAACATCGGATGTTCTTGCTTTGACAGTATATGAAGATGCAGCCAATTTCCCTTTAACTTGTGTGTTACTTTTAGAGTTAGAATTAGATGATACTGGGGGGAGGGGAGGAGGAAGAATGTGTATGGGAATTAGTTAGACATAACAACATCATAGTAGAGTGCTTTTTTAAGGTTGTTTCAAATGAGAGATGATAAGAAATGGGTAGAACTGGAGGGAAGGTCTGCATTTCAGCTAATTGGAGAATGTGATTTATGACAGTTAATTAGAGGAGGGAATTGTGCTTTGATACTATGTGTTTAGGGGAAGAGAATTCAGATTTCGGCTTCGACCATGTACGTGCCGATGCCATGCAACTTGAATAAAGATTCTTTAAGGTAAACAATGCCTCGAAGTTCTTTGAAGAGTTTCATCTGTCGGAACCATGACATCTAGTCTGATGAAGAGCAGGACTAGAGGTGACATGATAGCAGTCTTCCAATATCTGATGTTTTGTGGTTTTTAATCTATTTGTGCATTGTCCAAATCACTTGGTGAGAAAGGCAGTTACATATATTTGATTAATAATAAATATGATTGCTTTTCAAGTTCTATTTTAATAGATGGTCATACTTTTTGAAAAAGCAGGGTTTGAATACAGCATTGATCTCCTTAACAGTAGCATTCTTCAATAAAGATTCCTTTCAGAATTAATATCGGAGTACAGTCTATGCACCACTGAAACTCTTCTGTTTGATAGTTGTAACCATTAATTGGGCAAATCGTGCATTATAGGGCATCAATTTTTGAATCAACATTCCTCAAACAGGTTGATTTAAAAAAATCCAGGGCCCATGTTTCAGTGTTGCTGTGCAGCCATACTACCATGGTCACATAATTATCTTTTCAACACTCCCTGCCAGTTTGTACAAGGAAAACCAAGGGGGAAGCCAACAGGAAGTTGGCAATTGTTCTGGTTCCCACTGCTCTTTTGCCTGCCTGAGGTCATTCTGTTTCTCTGTTTAGGTGAGGAAATGTCTCTGAAACGATGACCCAGCAGATGATAGGCTGTCTACTTTGTTTTAAAGGGAGTTTAGAATTCAATCCAGTCAATGAATTGTATTTTGAGTTTAACTAGAGCTTGCAATTTTAAATAAATAAGGGTAGGATATTAAACCGAAGGTTGAGAGATCAAATCATACTATAGTTCTCTTAGGTTCGTACATAGGGAGACACTGTCTTTTAAAGTGGTTGTTTTCTCCTTCCTCTTGAGTTTTAACGAGGTGAAAGTGCGTGTTTCAGAATTTATACAGATTCATTTGCAATAATCTGAACTAAGGTTTTACTGCAATTTGTAAAATGCTTGATATGTTCACATTTGTTTCAGAATGATAATCTGACAGATATATGATTCCTTGCAGAATTCTAATTATATTAATACCAAATATATTTGTTTTCTTCACTTTTTTTGAAGTAACGTATACGGGAGCACTTAGCATTTTAGTTATATAAACTATAATAGTTATAGAAAAGGATGGTGAAATAGGTAATCTCAGGTGTTTCTAGACATTTCAAACCCTCGCAATTAATATTTAGTAAATATTAATTTACTAAAATATTTACAAATGCCTTAACATTTAAAATTTTGGTGTGTTTATGGGGAGGGAGAGACTATTAATGCCTTACTAATTTCAGGAAGTTTTTAAAACGAGAGGATGGATTTCCAGGGGCCCATGAGTTTGGATGGGGAAAATATTACAGTGAGGGGTCCTTGATGCTCTCAGAGCTTGGTTGTTTTCTTGCAGACTTTTCATTACCCAAACTAGGGTAATGAAAACATCACTAGTGCTGATGATGTTATGTAGTTTGGATAATGAAATATCTGCAAGAAAACAACCAGGCTCTGAGAGCATCAAAGCCTCCTCATTTCAACCCTGAGCCACAAAAATTACAACTTTACTTTTCTTACCTCTAACTGAAATGTACTGTTTCCAGTAGAATAATTTATGGGCTTTAAATTCCAAAAGCCATTTGTTAATTTCAATAAACCTCACTGTCTATTAAAAAAATATTTGATTTTTTTAATTTTTTTTTTGATAACTACGGCAGTCCCAGTTGCAATAGTTACACAAGGCCCTTCTCCTGCCCTGACAAATTGCCTGTGCTTCAGCTCTCCCCACCTGCCCATCTATCCCCATCTCTGCCCTTTTGACCACCCTCACTCTACCACCTACCTCTGCTGTCCTCTGCCATCTACTTCCTCTCCTTACAATGCTTTTTATCCTGAGTTTTCTACTCTAGTGAGCCTAAGACTTACATTTATGTGTCCCGTGTCCTGTAATTGTGTGTGTTGCAGGCTTTGCATTACTTTATATTGCTCTTCTGCTTTTCCAATATTGCAGCAGTGAGTGGTAAAGGCAAAGCTCCACTGCGGAAAAGATGCAGTGCCAGTCGGGTGAAGCTTTTTCTGTCTGAGGAGAGCAGCTGTGAAAAGGGCTGTCAAGTCACCAGTGAGCAGATTAAAGCAGATATGAAAGCAGCCAGTGATGTGACCACAGAAAAAAATAAAAACAAAGATTGTAACCCAAGCTGTGGTGGGGACACTGGACCTTCAGGAAACTCATCCGCTGCTGCTTCTCAAAACCTGGAAGATGTCAGGAAAGCAGATAGCTCTAATGAGTCCCTTTCTGTAGCTGCAGAGGATTCTGGGAAATGTCTCTGTAGGAATGAAGATTCCAATGAGCGGGATGATGAAGATAATTCTTTATGCTCCAGGTGTTCCTGCTATGTGCCGCAGAGCCAGCAAAAGAGAACTAATGGAGGTTCTGATGATGAATCTCCATCTACCAGTGGAGCCTGTGGTACAAATGGGCCATCTGTGGGAGGAGCAGAACTTTCTCTGAGAACATTAACAAACAGTGATTCCTTAGGGGAAGCCAGCAATGAGAGGACTAATGAGGGTGTCGGTGGGATTGCTAATGAGGAGGGCAGTACTTTACAGCAAGCAAGGTTTGAAATGGAATACAATGAAGATTATCCTCGTAGACCTTTAACAAGAGCCAGAAGTAGGCTTTCCCATGTGCCTTTGGTGTCTCAGCCTGGTAAGATTACATTATGTAGATGTCTTGTATGAATTGTCTTGCTTTGTCACCCTAGCTCCAAAGGCGTGTAGAATACAAAAGCAATATATTAGCAGAAATGCCTTCTTAAAATTATTATCCCAATACTTGTATTAACAGACCTGCATATGAATAGGAATGGAAGAATGATAGCTGACATTTTTGTGTTGATTTCATATAGGAATCCTATTATAGTATTGCATTGTAGTTCTGTACTTCTTTTCATCAGTATATTTCTTTCAATGATATTCTCTAATCACTTTAATATGACTCCCACAGAACCTATACTGTATGTTCCCTAAGAATTTTAACAATATTGAATACCTTCCAAGCAAGGTGAACCAAGAAATAGTATCGGCACACAAAAGTGATATTGTTAACCATGTTCTACAGTCAGTTTTTCAATTTAAAATATATACTCAGGGAAATAAATACCCAGAGTAATTCTTGCATGTTTCATTGTTCTTACATACTTATGCATTTTTCAGATTAAGGGTACTGTATTTTAATTTTAATGACAGTAGGCATTCTGAATGCCTCAGTCATCGTTTATGTAGAATTCAAATGATTTCTACCACAGTGATTGTCATCCTCACACCGTTGCTTCATTGCAATTATACAAACAGTAAAACAACATTTATGCCACATTTCCTTGTATGCTTCAGTTATGCAGGTTCAAAATATGAATTGAACTAATCAAAAGGAAATATAAATCCTAATTCTGAACATCCTCTTAGATGTGTGTTTCTTCACTGTCAAGCTGTTCGTAAAATGCCATATTGATTTATTATTTGTATATGTATACATACATATTCATATGCACATATAATAGCTTTTCATCAGCATTTCCGGGGCATTCCATGTACAGTATAGTTAAATTTGTGAAATTTATAACATATACATATACATATATACATACATACATACATACATACATACATACATATATATATATATAACTTTTCCTGATTTCCTCAACAGACTAAATGACATAAAACTTCAGCCTATTACTTGTGTCATTTTAACATCTTTTATGGTTTTCAAACACTTTCAGGGATAGAGAGACTTTAAAGTAATTATGTCCAATGTTTAGGGATGCTGGAATTGTAGTTCAGTAATATTTAGAGAGTCATGTATTCCTTATCTTTGTTGTACTTAGATTATGCAACCTAGAAATTTAATAGTTTCTCTTAAGGCAGAATCACAGTTGATGATATCATCTATCAGACCTCGGCTGATCTTGAAAAAATTAAGCAGAGTCGTATCTGCTTAGTTTCTCCTCCAAGTATTATTATCTGGGATTTGGAGCTAGAATGAAATGTTGAAAAAGCATTCCAAAAGAACTACCATTTTTCCTCTAAAATAAGAACTGGTCTTATTTTTATTTTTATTTTTTTGCCTCCAAAAGAAGCACAGGTCTTATTTTGGGGAAATATCTTTTTCCACTCACCTCCAGCACTGACAGCCCCACCCAGCTGGCCCACTTCTTCTGTGGCCGAAGGAGCAGCTTCATTCAGCAGCTGAGAATGGAGCTCCGGCCTGCATTTTCCAGTCAGAGGTCTTTCCGGAAGGCCTGTGCAGCCAAGAACCAAGCTATGGATTCAATTGTAGCTCAGTTCTCAGCTGCACAGGCCTTCCAGAAAGGCTCTGACTGCAAAATGCAGGCCGGAGCTCCATTCTCAGCTGCAGAATGAAGCTGCTCCTTTGGCCACAGAAGAAGTGGGCTAGCGAGGCAAGTGTTGATCCATGGGAGGCCTGGCTGCAATGGTAAGTTCTACCCTCTCACCCCAGCTTGATTTTTAGATGTGCGTCTCATCCCCAAACTAGGGTTTATTTTTGGGGTAGGGCTTATATTAAGCCCACCCCCAAAAATCAAGCTAGGGTTTATTTTTGGGGAAGGTCTTGTTTTCAGGGAAACACGGTAGTTCTTAATATTTTTGTCACATTGACTGGCCACTGCCCACCATTCTGAAATTGATTTTGGAATCTTAATTCTGTCTAGCAATTTTTAAGAAAAACTTCAAGATACATCATTATTGTGAATATTTTACAACTGTCACAATTATATTTTATTTTATTTTATTATTTTTATTATTTTATTATTTTATTTTATTTTTTGCCTTATCAGAAGCAGCTAAACCAAAATCTCGACATTCAGTGAAGAGAAAACGGACAGCTGACAAGTCCACAAGCACCAGTGATCCTGTGATTGAGGATGACCACATCCAGGTGAGTACTTTGGATCAGAATTATGGACAATCAATCACATTCAAGATGACTGAAACTTATCTTTTGTAAAGATATTTTCTTGCTAAGTTGTTTGCATACAATTTACATTTCAATATCAGCCATAATAGCCAGTGTTTTCCAGTTAAGAACAGAGAGAAGAAAAAGATTTTCTAAGAAAAGAGAATTTCAGTGCTGCCCACATTTTCTCACCCAACATTAGGTGTCCTGACAATTAATAATTTGACTAGTTAATTGGTTTGGCATGATCCATGTAGTAATTTTTAACTCTATAAATAAATTCTCTAGGTTTTGACACTCAAATCAAAAAACCTTGTTGGAATCACATTGACTAACTGTGGCATAACAGACCTGGTGCTGAAAGACTGCCCTAAAATGATGTTCATTCATGGTATGTACATTTTGTTTGTTGAAGCTTGTGAAATGTTCATGAAAATTTGGTGGAACTAATGGAGTATTCTTCTTAACAAACTGAACCATAAATGTCTTTTAAATAAATAAAATAAATATGGTTTCTCACTTCTATAAACATGGTCTATTAGAGGAAATCAGATCAGTAATAAAATATAGAATCATAAAGTTAAAAGTGATGGTGTAGGTCAGGAGTAGGCAACCTTGGCTCTTTTATGACTTGTGGACTTCAACTCCCCAAATTCCTGAGCTAGCTTGGCTGACTCAGGAATTCTGGGAGTTAAAGTCCATGAGTCATAAAAGAGCAAAGGTTGCCTACCCCTGGTTTTTAGGTCATCAAATTCAGCCTCCTCAGTACAGGAGCCTAGGTTAATCCAGCTGCTTGAGTACGTCCCATGAAAGGGTTTTTTGCTGCTTCTCTGGTTATTTGGTTGCACCATTATGGACTAAATGCAGTTAAAATGTCACTCATTACCTCTATTCTTGGTTAAATAAATAAAGAGGCTTATGGCGTGTAAAGATTTAAAACATTCACACATTTGTCTTGTCCTCAATGACTTCCAAGCTGATGACTCCAAATTTTGCCTTTTCCAAACAACATCAGGCAACTTAAGCAAACAGTCCATGCTAAACTTTCATAAATCTGGCCACTTGAGATTAGTTTCTTCATTATGCCTCCCACAGCTGTAATATTAAATGACTAATTTTTTATGTATAATTATTTACTTGGTTGTTTTTCCCTTTTAGCCACCAGGTGTCGTGTTCTTAAGCACTTAAAAGTAGAGAATGCACCCATTGTCAATCGATTTGATTATGCTCAATGCAAGAAATTAAATATGGATCAGGTCCTAGATCAGATACTTCGAATGCCTCCAGAGAGAAACCGGATTATTTACCTTCGTCCAATGCAACAGGTATGTAGCTAGCTTTCACTTAAGCAAAAGAGTTTGTGTATTTTTCTGTACTCTTATTATCTTTTTTTTTAGCATGAAGACTACTAGCACAAGCTGGCTTTAATGGCATATTTTAATTGGATTTTTATTCACCTTGAAGTTTGTTGCACTGTTATATCACTACTTCCCAAACCTGAGTAAATTACCCAATGGGTACAAGTGGGTTTTTGGGGGGTAATGACACAGAAATCTATTGCTCATCACAACAGAGATATTTAAATTATGCCATGTTTACTAAAATAGATTAAAAAATCATCAAAAGCATTCTTATAATGGTGAAAATTAATGAAATTATCTGTTGTAGTTTATTGAAATAACATGGGGATGATGCAATGATATTTTTATAATACATGCAGTCCCCGTGTTGCAGTCATTAATTCAGTGACTGTTTGAACTTACAACTGCTGAAGGAAGGATCTTATGGCCAGTTCCTTGAAGTTCAATAAGACTTTTTGATAAATGGTCTTGGATAATGAAGGAAAAAGGTTTGGAAGCACTATGCTGCATTCTTCATATTCTTGGAATAAAACTGAGCATAAACGTCTATAAGCTCAGGAAAGTTTTCAGTGGTCCTATGTTCAAATAATAAATGAAGTGCAAGATAACAGTGTTGTTTGCGCATAGAAATTATTTTTCATCCTAATGCATATACATACAACATAAAATACACATAAGCTTCCTCCAGATTTTCCTCGGAGGGCATTACAATGAGATTAATGTCTTTATGATTTTTTTGTCTCAGGAAATTACTTCCTGTCAGTGTTGATGGAATAGTAAACCAGTTAGTAAAATACTAAATATGTTGAATGTTCTACATTTTCTATGTCCTCTAGCTAATGGGTTTTCTGGCTTTCAATCAATGTGATATTGACATGGCAACTCACAAAGTAGAAACCTACCCTATAAAAAGTTTACTACAAATTCTAAAAATGTTATTAGTTATGTTACTGATACAAAATATGAATCAGTAGTGAAAGACATGCAAAAATCAACTAACTAAAATATAGAGTATTGGAATACAGTGAATGTATTTAATTTACCAAATAACTATGAAAGAATGAAAGAAAAAAATTAAAAAACTAACTCTTTTTCTTTTAAAGCAATGACAAGTGATGTTAGAGATTTGTTTAAAAATGGCAAAGATTCATAGTCTTAAATTGTCTAGGCCTAATAAGACTGTCTGAAGAAATCTATTTTGCTATTTTCTGTTGTTTCAAGCATGTTGTCCCCATTTTTACAGGTTGACACACTAACTCTTGAGCAAAAAATATTTAGTGGTCCTTACCCATATCATATCTGTGTCATTCACGAATTCAGTAACCCTCCAAATGTTCGCAATAAAGTCCGGATTCGCAGCTGGATGGACACGATAGCAAATATCAATCAGTAAGTCAGCTAGTATTCTCTTATTGCCAAATGTTTGTGTTTCTGTTTGTGTGTGTACACGCATATGCACTTTTGTCCCATTCAATTGTGATTCAATTGAATGGGCCAGAAGACTTCCAGCTTTAAGATAATGGCATTGATTTTTCAAATAAAACAGTTGGCCTAATTTGGCTCAGGAAGGGGAAGCCAATATTAAGCCAATTAATATTAAAGTCAAACACCTTTTGAAAGATTCTGATTTTTGGAGTTTTAGAAGAATAGTAGTGGTAGTAGTAATTATTATTTAAACTTGTATAATGCTGCCCAACTTGCAATGAGCACCTTACAACAATCAAAGAAATTATAATCAAATCAATAAAGCATAAAAGTTAAATATAAAATGTGGCGTGCATGATGAAATGAGAGATCTCACACTTCCTTGCCAGAGGCCTAGGTGAAGAGCCAGTGCATACATACATACATGTATAGTTTGTATCTATTTGTGGATGAATAGATATATTAATAATTAGGCATCCTTCAACATTTATAATGATTTGTGTTTCCTTTCTTAGTGGCATGCTATAATTTTCTCAGACAGCAGACAGAATAGCCAATAGTCAGATTATGGGAATTGTCCAGAATATATGGCAATGTTGGTTTAACATGCCTAGGATATTCAGTAGTGCTGAGGCCATTTCATAGCTTCCTTTGGAGGAATCTTATTTTAATGATGTACCGTTGTCTTCAGATATAAGGTACATTACAATTGAATCCCACCTTTAAAATTGGATTTAAATATCATTTTACCTAATTCTTTCACTTTATATTTTACACATGGAGTAAGGTTAAATGACATTCTAGCACAGCTGTACTTCTTACATTATTGCCTGTAATAGTAGTCCATAAATTGATTCCCTTATATGTTCTGAAATTACTTTGGATCTAAATTGAAAGAGTAGATAAAATATATGAAACTTGAAGACCAACAACTGCCAGCAAATGTGGGAGGCTGGGAATCATAGGAGTTAGATACAGAGTGTCAGTTTGGGAACGGTCTGTTTATAATTTCAATCTCTTTGGTTGCTTTTGATAAATATCCCATTTATTTTTGTATGTTTTCTTCATTTGATCCTTCAGAGAGCTTATTAAATATGAATTCTTTCCTGAAGCCACACGAACGGAAGACGATCTAAAAAAATACACAAGATATCCATGGGGGAGAGACATTTACACTCTAGAAGGTAAGCATTATAAAGACCTTGAAAGCAGCTATATAAATTTCTTAAGAAAAGAATCTCAAATTGTAACCTGTATGATAGACAACAAAAAATAGCTCATTCTGACTTTAGAATTATTTTTTAAAAAATATAAATTACATTTAAAATCTACATTATATTTATATTTAAATATAAATTATATTTTAAAAATAATTTATTTTTCATGATGAAAATGTGAACATATCTGCAAGAAGAAAAAATTCAGTTGACATATGGATAATATGCATATGATACTGCAAATGTTTTGATATTCTTTGTTCACTACAGTTCAGCAAGGCAAAAATCACAGCACAGGAGAGGAGCAATTTCCTCCCAACGGCAGACTTCTCTGAGTTAAAAGTGACATGTGTACCACAACAACACATAATGTAAACGGCATAGAAAATATATGTAGGCCATGTTTCACCTACAAATGTGTGTTCAGGTACACAAAGGAGGTGCAACTAGTGTATCTCCTCATCCTATTGTGTAAATCTTGCAGATAACCAAATATCTGTATTATTTTTATGAATGCTGCTTCATCAAAAATGTAAGACAGTTGTAGGCAGGACAAGTTTATTTCAACTGAAAAAAATAAGTTCAGAAACTATTTTCTGGCTGTTGTATTGTAGGTATTGTGGATGGAGCTCCCTATTCAATGATAACTGATTTTCCATGGTTGAGGTCTCTGAGGACAGCTGATCCTAATGGCTATGCAAGATACGATTTTGAAGATGATGAAAAGAGTAAGCGAATATTTAGTGCCCTGTGTTTACCAGGGAATCTGAAGCATTGTACAGTAATGTAGTTTCATCTTAAACAAATGTAATATATTTACAGTGTTACGGGGAATGTCTTTACCTGTATATTTCTTACTGACATATTTATGTAATTGTTTTAAATACTTCCATACCAGTAACATGGTCACTTAGGCTATTGAGTCCCTCTATTTTGAAATCTAGATCAAAGCATCCATATCCACAGTAGATAATTGTCTAAACTTGGCTTGCCTACAGCCAGTGAAAGTTTCTCATCACTTATCTGGTAAATGGCTTCATGGTGAATTGCACCTAGGATGTTTTGCCTGCAGGAATTGTCTTTCTGTAATTTATATCCATTATTCTACAACCTGATTTCTGGAATGTTAGAGCAGTGGTTCTCAATCTGTGGGTCGGGACCCCATTTGGAGTCGAACGACCATTTCACGGGGGTCGCCAAACAACGCAGTCCGCCATTTTTTTCTCTTTTCCTTAGCTGTGCTACTCCCTTTTATTTTATTGGCTTTTGAAAGCCAATAGAATAGACTCTCTTGAATAGAGTCTAATTCTATTGGCTTTCAAAAGCCAATAGGAATTGTCCAGGCTGTCTCTGTCCTGCTGAGCCCGCCAAAAGTCCCATTCTGCAAACGGTGCTGCACCAGTTGAGTAGTCCTCGACTTACGACTGGTTGAGTAGTCCTCGACTTACGACCGGTTGGGGGGTCGCGGCATTAAAAAGGTTGAGGACCACTGTGTTAGAGGATATTTGCCCTTCATTAGCAATTCAGGCAAGCTCATTTGTGAAGCAATTGACAGGAGATGTGTCCATGTTGGAGAATGTCATACTTGCTTAGCTGTTCACTAGCTGACTTTAAAGCATCAGTTAAAGTAAATTTTGGAATAGCATTTCCAGTCTGCTGATATAGTTATGTGTCTTGCCCTGCTTGGCTGTTGGGGTATCAGTTGACCTTCCTAAAGAAGTCAAATCTGACTGCAGCAAACTATGGCTTTAGATGAATTTGGACAATGTAGGAGTGTCTAGTAGCTGGTGCAATGTGAAGGCCAGAATATGAAGATTGTTAGTTTGGGATAAAGAACATAGCTTAGATTTGTTTTCGAATTCCACATAATACCCTAGTTGTTGTTTTTTTAAAACATTCTATATCAGTTACAGTATTTCTAAGTTTTTTTTACCTGTAGCAATATGTCAGTTGTGGATTTTTTTCCCCATGGTTAATTGAGAAAGGAACTTAGAACACGGAAGTGTAGGAAGGCATTCTAGACTGTATTTGTATCTTTTCAAATTCTATAGAGTTATATATGAAAACATTTTATATGGCATACAGTGGGGCAGAAAAGTATTTAGTCAGCCACCAATTGTGCAAGTTCTCCCACTTAAAAAGATGAGAGAGGCCTGTAATTGTCATGATAGGTAGACATCAACTATGAGAGACAAAATGAGAAAACAAATCCAGACAATCACATTGTCTGATTTGGAAAGAATTTATTTGCAAATTATGGTGGAAAATAAGTATGTGGTCAATATCAAAAGTTCATCTCAATACTTTGTTGTATATCCTTTGTTGGCAATGACAGAGGTCAAACGTTTTCTGTAAGTCTTCACAAGGTTGGCACATACTGTTGCTGGTATGTGGCCCCATTCCTCCATGCAGATCTCCTCTAGATCAGTGATGTTTTGGGGCTGTCGCTGGGCAACACAGACTTTCAACTCCCTCCAAAGGTTTTCTATGAGATTGAGATCTGGAGACTGGCTAGGCCACTCCAAGATCTTGAAATGCTTCTTTGTTTCCCGGGCGGTGTGTTTGGGATCATTGTCATGCTGAAAGACCCAGCCACGTTTCATCTTCAATGCCCTTGCTGATGAAAGGAGGTTTGCACTCAAAATCTCACGATACATGGCCCCATTCATTCTTTCCTGTACACGGATCAGTCGTCCTGGTCCCTTTGCAGAGAAACAGCCCCAAGGCATGACGTTGCCACCCCCATGCTTCACAGTAGGTATGGTGTTCTTTGGATGCAACTCAGCATTCTCTCTCCTCCAAACATGACGAGTTGTGTTTCTACCAAACAGTTCTACTTTGGTTTCATCTGACCATATGACATTCTCCCAATCCTCTTCTGGATCATCCAAATGCTCTCTAGCAAACTTCAGATGGGCCTGGACATGTACTGGCTTAAGCAGGGGGACACGTCTGGCACTGCAGGATCTGAGTCCCTGGCGGCGTAGTGTGTTACTGATGGTTGCTTTTGTTACGTTGGTCCCAGCTCTCTGCAGGTCATTCACTAGGTCCCCCGGTGTGGTTCTGGGATTTTTGCTCACCGTTCTTGTGATCATGTTGACCCCATGGGGTGAGATCTTGCGTGGAGTCCCAGATCAAGGGAGATGATCAGTGGTCTTGTATGTCTTCCATTTTCTAATTATTGCTCCCACAATTGATTTCTTCACACCAAGGTGCTTGCCGATTACAGATTCAGCCTGATGCAGGTCTACAATTTTGTTTTTTTGGTCTTCACCATAGTGGAGTTTGGAGTGTGACTGTTTGAGGTTGTGGACAGGTGTCTTTTATACTGATAACAAGTTCAAACAGGTGCCATTAATACAGGTAATGAGTGGAGGACAGAGGAGCCTCTTAAAGAAGAAGTTACAGATCTGTGATAGCCAGAAATCTTGCTTGTTTGTAGGTGACCACATACTTATTTTCCACCATAATTTGCAAATAAATTCTTTCCAAATCAGACAATGTGATTGTCTGAAGTTGTTTTCTCATTTTGTCTCTCATAGTTGAGGTCTACCTATGATGACAATTGCAGGCCTCTCTCATCTTTTTAAGTGGGAGAACTTGCACAATTGGTGGCTGACTAAATACTTTTTTGCCCCACTGTATTGGCTTCAAATGTCATTGAAGCTGAACAAGAAAGGAAGGTCTAATCAAGCTAGGCTTTAAAAGAACATTTACATATATCATAATTGCACCAGTATCATGATGTTATTAATTTTCCAGTGGAATAGCCATTTTTCTGTGGTAAATTGTTAAATATGAATGTTTATGTCTGAGATAACATTTATTCTGGATTTGTTTTAAACTGTCTTTCCAGTGACAATTGCATTTGTTTTCATTCTCTTTTTCTTTGCATCTAAAATTAGCTACTATTTATGCTCCCCGGAGAAAAGGACAACTGTCGGCAGATATCTGCATGGAAACAATAGGTGAAGAGATCTCTGAACTCCGCCAGATGAAGAAAGGGGTATTCCAGAGGGTGGTTGCTATCTTCATCCATTACTGTGATGTTAATGGGGAGCCAGTAGAAGACGATTACATCTGAATGCATCCAGCTGCAAGCTCTCTCAGCCCTTCCTGTGTTTTGACTGGCATTGCCAGCACAGAAACCAGATGGATTTCACCCACTGCTGTAGTGCACTGAGAAGTCTGCGCATTTGTATGCTTCACAATTATTACCCCAACATCTATTGGAAGACTGTGTAGTAAATGTATCAGAAGTTGCAGTGAATGCTGAGGACCCTACATAAAAATCCTCATGAAGTTGACTTTATTTCATATGTTTATATTACGAGATTTAATTAAAATTTTATTTTAATGAAGGCAATTAATTACGGCAAGGCAAAAAAAATTGAATTTCTTAGCTCTTATAATTCATAGCAGTATTTTTGTTGGTTTGCCAGAAGCAAAAACCCTACATATGTTGTGTTCAGAAGCCACAGGAGTCTTTTAATCTGTGCCTTCCCCCCTCCCTCTTACACATCTAAGAGTCCATCCTGAGTAAATCTGTTGAACAGCCTTTGAGTCTTGTGCGTTTTTCAAGGGGAAGTGAAATGACCTAAACCAGTGACAAATGGCAGAAGAGGAAAAAGCAAGCAATTATCCCAAAAACCAAATTAAAACCAGTCTGAGTGTTCAAATGAAAGCACTAGTGGACTAGACGGTTCAAAGTAAATAAAAAGCAATAAACTAATAAATGAATTTCCTCTGTTGCAGTTTTCTTCTTCAGTACATATAACTTTTTGGAAAGTACAAGTACATTCTATTTTTTTAAAGTAGTCCACTAGTTATCTATGTGTGGCTGCTCAGTGTTACTTTTGCCTGAATTCTGTAATGCTACTTTTTACATCTGTTTGATTGGATTTACTCAAAACACATTTCATGAGTCCACTTGGAACGATAATTCTGCATAGCTTTTTCAACATCTTCTGACGGGGACTGACAAGTCTCAAAAAATACTATCTGTGTAATAGCTTGTGTACTTATAACTGGTATCATAGAAGTGAGCTAAACCAAATAATATTGCCAATAGTTATTGTCCTGTCAGAATACTTAATTCATCTGAAGTTTATAGTAATTTACTATATAATAAGTAGATTAACATTTTGTTCCTATTATGTTAATGATGTGACATTTATTTCTATTATAAGAACAGTCAAAAAAGAAGAATTGCATTTCAGTTCCATTGTTTATTTGCTGTGTTGTGAACAGGGTGTTGTGAACCCTGAAAATGACAACATATTCCTTTCTTCTCTGGATGGCCTTGAGATAGCTAAATTAGTTGCATAATTAGGCATTTCAAAAACAAGGTTACCAGTTCTCTCAAGTAATATATTGATACTAAACGTGACATAATCAAGGTTCAAATAAAACACCATTGCTTAATAGCAGTTAGATATGAATAGGTTTCCTGCTCAGCAAGTGGAAATGTATGGTGATTGGTGTCCAATCGTGTTTTTCTATTATGTATGTCTCTAGAGAGCTTATCTCTGCTTTTTCATGCTGGTCTGAAGCAATAATTATACTTTTTGCATTCATTAGTGACACTGAGAAGAGGAGTGTGTGAAAGGCAAGAATAAAAAGCATAATCAAGGATTTATGTTCTATATTAGTACAGAACTAAGCCCCGTGCTAAAGTTGGCTTCATTTTATTTGTATTTTTTTTAATTGTATAAACAATAGTAATTTGTATGTATATTTATCTGTGGTTGAGTTGTGTTTGATGTGAGTGTCAGTGTTTGCACAAGAGCATATACGTATACTGATGTTATCTGAATCCCTTCTATTTTGCTTTTTATAAGAGCAATTAAAAGAATTGAACGTTAACTTTTCAATGGTAACCTTTGAAAGACTGAAGTAACCATTTCAAATCATAAAATCAACTGTATTTCCTTTGCAAGTCTCTTGGACCTAAGTTCATGGTTGATATATTTACAATCTATTATTCCATTAGCAAGGCTTCATCCCTTTTGTTGATACATTGACTTTAGTAATAGAACAGAGGAAATGTCCTCAAACCCAGCCAACCACGGATGTTTTAATAATCATATTTATTTTTTAAAAGGGTAATTGTCACTTCTAAAGTCTTTTGCTTATCAGAACTCCTCAACCTTCAAATGTTCCTCAAAAGTTCTACTGACACACTTGTTACTGATTATTTCTTCCTCTTCATCTGTATTTGTTTAAAATAAATAAGGCCAGAAGTGAAAGCAAACAGAAACGTTTCAGGGTATAAAGAACTTCTGGGCACCCAATAAAAATGTAGAATATCTTAAAAGAACATGCAAAGTTTGTTATAACCACCTTATGAAATGAATGATTCTCTCAGTTGTCTAGTTCCAATTTAAGATACCAACACTCCCCCCAAAATTGCACCCATAGCAGAAAAATGGATACACATACAGGTGATAAAGTTGTCAGAGGGTCTGCAATTCCAGTCATGCTTGCATTTTGTGTCAAATATAATGTCAACCAAGGAAAGTAAGGCTGCTTGAAAAGCAGTTGCATCTTTTTCCTTAAGCCAGCTTTTACATTGTCAAAGATCCCGAGTTAATTTGGAAAAGATGGGAACATTTCTAAGAGCAAGTGATGTAGCACAATTTTATTTTAAATGCTCAACTGTTTACCAAGAAAGAGGTGAAGAATTATAAAAATATACAGAATCAGATAATGTGGCATTTAGAGCTCCAAATGTTTTTAAAATTGCATCTGTTAATGATTTTCAGGAAAAGAGATGTTAAACAACTTTTTTAGTTTATTACCAAAGCTGAAAGTTTTCATAGGTTGATAGTTGTTCCTTGCTTCTCTACACAATCTCTCCCAGTTAAAATGCTGCTTTGCCAGCTCTCAGGCAAGGAACCTGAAGGAACAGATGGAGCAGATACAATATTAGAAAGCAAATATTTGTATAATTCCATGTAACACCTGTAAGGAAATTTGTTAAGGCAGATGACACCCTACTTCAAATCATATCTCCCATTTAATAGACAGGAATAGGGAACAATTGACAAAGCAGTCACAGAAGACTATTAATACCCTCGAAGAACTTGGAGACTAGCCAACAAAATGTGTCAAGATGAACTTTGCAAATGAATTAGGACAAAAGATATATTTTTTTTAAAAAAATGAAACTAACTTATGAACCATTTTCATCAGTAAAGTAGAGGAAAGTCTTGAAGCAATATGAAGATCAACAGATCTTGATTTTCTGGAATACAGTTGGATATAGTGTAAAAGCAACATCTTTGGATTTTGAGATTATTAACTGATTTTGTTAAACTTTTTGAAAATGGTTTGCATCCCTCAACAATTACCAAGGGGGAAAAAAGATAACTAAGAAACATTAAGGATCCGACATAGCTGTATTTTGATTCTGCTATTATTGCTGGTGTTTTTAGTATTGACACTTTTATCTGAATACTGAAATTCTTTATATTTGCCTCAACAGAGATCACCCTTCACTTGATACTTCAATATTTTTTCAATTTTGTTTATTCAAGAAAATTAATGGGAGGATTAAATATGATCATTCTTAAGTCTGTAGAAGAGAATCTTAAGGCTTTTTCATTACAATAGTAAAAATTAATACAGACTAAAGTTAAAGAAAAGAAACTGAAAAGGAAAGAGAACATAGGAAAAAGAAAAGAAATATATAAAGATGTGACTTCCAATCTTCATCACAAGTATACCCCCTATAAGATTAAATAGATCTTCCTTCATCCCATATCCCATCTTTTATCTGTAAGCAAGTCCATAAAACATCCACTTCTCAATCCTGGAAATAGCTATAAAGAGTTGGAAAACCTTTAACCTTAATCAAATAAACCAACCTTATATTCCTACTTTTTTACTTCTAACAGTTTTAATCCTTAATTAAATTGAATACTGTTGTAGGATTTTATCTTGATTATTTTTCCCACTGCACAGATTTCTTCAAGGCTTTGGCTTTTTAATATAATTTTTAATTAAAAGTTTTAGAGTATAAAAACTCCCACCAACTAATAAAAAAGCAGAAAAAGAAAGAAAAAGGACAAAGTGCAAAAAAAAAAAGAATAAAAAGAAATAGAAACTTCTGATTACCTTTGCAACAAATATAGGTACGGTTACAAAGGTATCTCTTATTATGATTATTAAAAAAAAGTTAAGTCTTTTATATTATCCAGATTTTAGTTTTAATCATCAAAAGTACAATTCATAAATGCATTTTGTTCCATTTTATGCAAAAGGTCTATAAAGGGCTTCAATCAATCATAAATGTATATATTGTTTTTTCTCTAATCAAAGAAGTTAATTTAGCCACGTACACAAGTTACATCATCTTCACCAAAACAAGTCCTTTTGTAGGTCCAATAAGAAAACATTTTCCAGGCCACTATCATGGTTTATAATTTGTATTTTTCTTTTAATTTCCTCAGTTGGTTTCTTGTATATATCCAGCAAAGCATCCTTTTCAAAATCATCACAGCCGTGCCATTTGTGGTTCCACATTCTGTACTTTAGCTATCTTATCTGATAAAAAATTGTTCCATAGCCATCATTTACATGTAATGTAAAACTGACAGCTGGTCTTTGACCATAAATAAAATGTTTGTGTGTACTTGCCTTTGTATCATTTGCCCATATCACACTTTGCAAACGTTAGCAGCTTGATTTTTTTCGGAGGGAGGGAAATACATAAATTATGGTTTTCAACCCAAGATGAGGCTAATTTATTGGTAAGAAAGGGCTGGGGGAGATAGTGGTACAATGATACAGGAACCCCTCAATTTGCAACCACAATTGGGTTCAAAATTTTAGTCACGTATATGAAGTGACTCAATTTTACAATCAATTTAAAATGGGCATAAAGCAAGTCACTGTGGTTATTAAGCGAATCCAGCATATCAAACAACAGTGTTTTACAGGCCATAAAGTATCCTTTCTGAGGCTGTCATAAATTGAAATGTTGTTAACTAGTTATTAAGCGAGGACTTCTTGTAGTCATGATAGAGGTAGTCCTCAACCTACAACCACAATTGTGCCAAAAGTTTATGTTGCTAAGTGAGACATTTGTTAAATGAGTTTTGCCCCATTTTATGACTTTTTGCCACATTTATTAAGTGAATCACTGCAGTTGTTAAATTAGTAACACAGTTGTCAAGTGAATCTGGTTTCCCCATTGACTTTTTTCCATACCATTGTAACTTTGAACAGTCTCTAACTGAACTGTTGTAAGCTGAGGACTACCTGTGGTTTCCCAAACCTGAAACTAAGCTAAAACAAATATATAAGTAAGTTTTTTTAATATCATAATAATATATGCTAAACTTGTTTTCCTACCAGAGCACTAGCAGTAGAAAATTCTTGTGTCCCTGCAAATCTTATAATTTGGGAACAGGGAAATCTGATCTTAAGGATGGGGTAGCAAAGCAACTTAATGGTATGAATAAGCTAGTTTTGAGAAGAATTTTTATGAATTCTAACTTTTGTGTATCTTCTATGTTTCACATATTGTGTCCCAAAAAGTTTCTAGATGCTTCTTACTCATGGGTCTTCAAACTTGGCCCTTTTATAATTTGTGGAGTTCAACTCCCAGAATTCCTCAGCCAGGCATGCTGGCTGAGGAATTCTGAGAGCTGAAGTCCACAAGTCATAAAAGGGCCAGGTTTGAAAACCCCTGTTCTTACTCTTTAAGATTTGTGTGTGTGTGGCTGTATAAAAACTCCCTTTTTACATCTGTGTAATCCCTATTCAAGGTACAGTCGGGGCAACTGAATGGAGCTGAGTGTTTACTGACCAGATGCCCTTCCTGACACCTACATGGAGTTTCCAGCAGATTTTTTTTTCTTTGTGCCCTGGATGAGAAACATCTGCCACTACCCAAGACTGAACTCTCAATCTTCTGAGTGGGAGGTGAGCATCTTCACCATTAGTCCACCACACCACTCACTTGTCTATGTACAGCTGTATGATTCCCTGAAACTGCTTACAGATTTGTGATGCAATTTGTAGAGTTAATCCAAAGGTGCCTCTTATACAGGCATCTTTCAGAATTTTTAATTGGATGTAGAAGCAATAAAGTAAAGAATTAAGCCAGCCCAGGTCAGTGCAAAACTAGTATGTACAGTTTGCAATGGAATAGTCAGCAGGCAATATCCCCCCCCCCCAAAAAAAAACCCCAACCATGACTACTGACCAAGAATCTTAATTTAGTATCCATGGTAGACAATTTCCCTGTGGGCATCCTGTTTCTGGTTTAAGTAGTTTTAATTTAAGCTTATTAATACAATAATAATTAAAACATGCCACATTGATAAGGTTGCTTTGAAACCAGACTCTTGATAAGCTATACTGATTTAAACTGTCAGATATTAAGAGCTATTAATTGATACAGTTGTCATCAATTGTAAAATGAATTTCTGACTGTGAGTTCTATTTCCTGATAAAAGGGCAGAATATAAAATCAATATTGAAATAGACAATTTAGTGTATTATGGTATAAGATATTATGTTATTACCGGAAGATACTTTCTTGCTTGTAAATATTTGTTTATTAATGATATTTTCATTAGCTTTTTATATTTGCTGTAAGAACATAAATGTTAGCAGATATATGGTTACATTTTTAATAAATATAACTGATATTTATAACTGATGTTAAATATAACTAATATTGCTTCTACATCCAATTCACAATCTGCTCTGGATTTATTCCTTTCCCTCTTGTCCTTCACTTATTCCTAAATCTTGTAAATGAATTGACATATGCAAGAATCAATTATCAATTTTATATATGCATTTATATATGCATTAAGTCTTTATAGCTATGAAATCAAATATTGGAGATTTTCCTCAGAATAAATCTTCAGTACTACACATAGCTACTTTTGTAGTTAAGTAAGTCAAATAGTTTATACAGTATGAATTGAATCATAATCGGAAGGAGCTGCTTTGGTGACTGAGTTCTAATTCTAATTCTAATTCAAGAATTAAGATTAACTCCTAAATTACATCACTGTCTAGTTTCTGCTTCATCTGTTTCAAACCTTTTTCTAACATTTAGAAATTTAATTTTTTCTGACATCTGAATCTGCTTTCTGTAACTTACTATTCCATATCCTATTATGTAAGATGATGAAGGACAGATCTTAATCACGCCTTCTGTCTGATATCTGCAAATATTTAAAGTGCTATTGTACTCCCTGTTCAGTCTTCCCAAGGCTTGAATAGTTTCTGGAACTTGATTATTCTTTTTTTTTATTAAAAGTTTTTTTATTTTTTCCATTTATACATCATAAAAAATACAATTTTAGAATAAAATATATTCATAACCATTGGTACCGCCTACCCATTCCCCCCAGGCTGTGTCCACCCTTTCTTAAAACCTTCCCTACTTCCCTCCTCTTTCTCTTCTCCCTTCCTACTCTCTTCTTGTTACCATTCTATAAAACTTCCAATTTTGCCTGAATTCCTCTTAAAGAGTAGGTCCAGAGGTGGACATAATATTTGTGTGGAATCTGACCAATACAGAATAAAGTGGGGCAGTTAAATTCCATGATATAAAATCAATATTTTTGCAAATGGATCCTATTTTTGGGCTATGTGACACTGTTGGTTCGTACTCCTATTTACATCCATAAGATGTTGCTAAAACAATTTGATTAATTAATAATACATTATAATAATCTTTCATATATGTATGTTCTCCATTCTCTATCTATGCCCATGATATTTTCCCTAAATGATGAAATTTGCGTGTCTTTCTAATTTTAATTTGATTTTAATATCTTCAGATCATTTTTAACATCCCAGATAACTAAGAATTTTATCTCCTTAGCACAGGATATAAGGTAGCCCACCAAATTTATTGATCATGCCTTTTCCTATGTATCTAGTCAAGCTTTAATCATATCAAATTAAACCTTCTTCTTATTAAACCATGGCCCTTTATGCTGTCCTTGAAAACAATTTGTAAAATTGTCTAGGTTACACCTTATTAAGTATGAGAAAAAGACTGATTCAAGCTGGAGTCTTCTCCATCCTGATGTTAACGGTCTGAGATGGGCTACAGTCTCTTGATGTCATGCGACCAACCTAAACTTTATTTCAGGTATTCTTGTGTTCAGGATATTCCACATCTCATGGAAGCTTTTTTTTCCATTCTAAGTAATGAACTCTATAAATCGTTCCAATATTTTGAAATATTATCAATTACACAAGTTTATTATTAAAGTGATTAAAATCCTCTGTGGGTGCTTCAGACAGATAGATATTTCGTTCTTTGTTTTTCACGTATTAAATTCCCCCATCAAAGAACTAAGGAATCATGTCCAGAAACAGTTCAGCCACTAGATGGAGTTGTTTTACAGATCTAAAAGGTCTAAAAATAAAGTCTCTTACCTGCGCAACACAGTCCTGCTGATCTGTATAATATAAAATATTTGTTAACGTATTGTTTTATTACCTATCTGCTAACAATGACTGCTAAGGTGTTACTTATTTAAGTGATGCTTATTAGATTCTATGAAATACTCACCGGCAATTTTGGCGACTTATAAAAATAAAAAAATATTGTTGGAGCTTACATGCTATTCATTTAGCAGTTGTCTATCATTGGAGCCAACTTCGTAAAACATTACAGTGAAAACTTGTGTGAATAGATCATTTGGGGTGAAAGCAGAAGTATAACATCATGGAAATTTATGCTATTTGAATGAAGGCACCATTATACAATTGATGCAAATTACATCATTTCCTGCCATTAATGCCATTTACATAATAAAGACAAAAATGACACAATGCCTTAAAATTAAGATAAATTATCATACATTTCAATGCCTCATGTGGACTTCTTCCCATTCAATGACTTGTCCATTATTTCAAGGGATGTCCAGATGGAAATTTGAAATTCATTGCAGCCAATGAACTGCAATGGGGTTCTGTTAAATCAAGGTTTCATTGTATTGCAGTCAGATAATTGTGTGTGTGTGTGTGTGTGTGTGTGTGTGTTTCTAAAAATATTTATGTATCCACTGTCATGGTCTGCTCTTTTATGTTTGCTTATAAGAGGTGTTTGCCAAAACATTTAGATATTTTGTGATGTATTACCTCAACAATAATCTCAGATTCTTCTATTCTCTATAATCCATTTATCAGATATCAGTTCTTTTCTTCCTGAACTCTTTCACTGCCATACCATGAAGAAATTGGAATGAGAAGATAATGAAACAGGCTCAGCTCAGGGAAATCAGCTCCTTCAGTAAGCAGCACTCATCTCAGAAATCCTCTTCCCTCTAGACATCTCAGTGCAGAAAATTGTCAGATTCTCAATGTTTTCCTAAGATATTAAGAGTACCCTAATCTTTCAAATTTTACTAAGCAGTGTATGACTAAAAGGATATGGAGCCCCAGAAAATGCAATCTGCAATGGCAGCTTTTCCTCAATTGGGGCCCCTCAAGATGAGGACTGAATAAGGGAGGAATTGAAGAACAGGTTACCCTGATAAGAAATGGTTTAGATGCAGCAGAATTTAAGAGAAAGAATCATAAGAAGAGAAGTCCTGATGAAGGAAGTGCAGTTGAGACTTCAAAAGACATAACAAGTAATAGACGTAGGAAAAATTAATAAAGGATTTCAAATGTTTTATACTAAAAAGAAAGAAATACTTCTGTATGTTTTCTATAATATGTCCAGTATTCAAGGAAAGAAGATAATAGTTGACCTCTGAAGTCTCTCAACAGGAACAGGTCTACTAAAGATTTAATCGGAAGAAGTTACTGTAGATATTCTGCTTGCTGGATATACTGTGAAAGAAATGCTTCCCCAAGATATGGCACAACATAAAATAGATTCATTCTTTTAGGAGTCCTAATGGTTGAGCCAACCTATGAAGGGGAGGGGGAAATGATCATTATATAATCTTTGATGTATAATGACATCTATAAATAATTTTTATAGCTATCTCCATAGCTGTTAATATCAGTTGTCATGACATTCTCTGGGCTATCTGGCGAGGCTGAATGTGGTGGACATATTCCACTTGGAATAATGTCCAGAAGGTAGTGGCAGGGGATAATTGGTCGACATAATTGGCTGCTGACCTCACTATCCCACAATTATATTTTGTCCCCATGCTATCCAGTCTGTGATGATCATTTGAAGTTTTAGAGTGGGATTATGCCATCCACTTCCACCATTGTTTTCCATCCAATTCCAAGGAAGTCACCAAGAATCTTAATGTCTTCTAATCTTTATAATGAGGGAAGTTTAAATGAAATCCAGACAAGCCAGTAATGCTAGTAGTAAATAGAAAAGTGAGCTTGGGAATTGAGGTGAAACTTACCCTGGATAGGTTGCATTCCTCTGGAAATGGAAGATTCAGAGTTTGGAAGTGCTCTTTAACCTGAGCTGTCACTGGATTATATAAATGGTTACTAGTGCCAGGGAGCTTCTGCATCTATGGTTAGTGCACTAATTTTAACCCTTACTACTGGATTTGTTGCCAGTCTGGACAAGATGGCAGACAAGTTGAAAATTTCTATAGTTGGTATTATAAAGAGAAAATATTAATCTATACCATGGAAAGAGAAATGAGAACAGCTACCTAAAAATAAGACCCAGATGTCAGGAATCATGAAAAACTAAGCAAATTCCCATTTCCCTTGAAAACATGGTTTTAGATGTGATCAATTTATTACTTGCAGTGAAACGTGTTAATTTTATGAAGTTGCAAGATACTATTATTGTTTTATGTGCTGTATATAAAACAGAAATAAAAATACCACCTACTTTCAGTAATCAAAGTAAGTGGTACTTTTATTTCTCTTCTATTCCTAACCCCAAAGAAATAATTTGCTATATTTACAGGAAGGGATCCACACAAACTCATTTATCATCCTAGAGCTTACAGCACAGTATCCTTTGATAACTCCTGATGTATGGATCTTCATTATTTCAGTGTTTTATATGAAAAGTTACAGATCTGGAAAGAGTAAACAAGATACCTAAAGGTGCAGTCAACATAATGAGATCATCCATCTCTCTTCCATCTTTTTCATTTTTGAAAGCAGAAAGCCAGGCTGTTGAGAAGATGGCTTCTTATTACAGCAATATGGTTCTTTTGCCTTCTCTCACAACACTGGAGGGCAGGAATTGTACTGTTAATATCTCAAAGATCCAGAGGTTAGCGAGGAATTGATTTTAGATGAATCCCATCCACAGAAACTAATTATTTAAGCCTTAAGCCGGGGTTCTGCTATGGCCTTTCTTTGAAGATCTTTGAAAAGATGAAATAAAATAAATGGATAAATGGAACAAACATTTCCCTTATTTGTCCATACTCTTATCTCCTTCAACTTTTCCAAAGATAGTGAAAAGCCCTTAGCTATAAACTAGGTTGCTTTTTTCCTTGAAAGACACTCACCGTATTCCATTTAATGGTAAAGAATAGTCTTGAAATAATCGTGTCTTTTGCATCAAATCAGAAGATTTATTATTTATTATGAGGAAGTCTAGAAAGACAGGTTTTACCCAACTACTTGTTACAGAAGACTTGCTTGTGGTACTATCAGAGAAATAAAAACCTTCCTTCTATGGACATTTTCACTAAAATTAAACAATATTTAAAACTAATTGAGAACAATATACAGTAGTATTATAGCACTGAGAGAGAGAGAGAGACTTTATGCTTTTGTTTTGCTTTTTTGTTTTACTTTTGTCTCAAGTGTGACTTAAAACAATTTCTAAAAATATTTTCATATGTCTGGGTGCAAAAGATGCTGTAGCATATTTCAGCTTAAGTATTGGACCCCAAGGAATTCTTGATAAGTGGATGTCAGTATTTGGGGGGAACTAGTAGATGAGATGTATCTTGAGTAGCATTGAGGACCCACCCATGGAATAACATTTTTAATCAGAAGAAAAGTAAATAAACTTGGCTGTATGTCTTGCTTACTGCTCTTATGAAGTATTTAATGAGTATTATGCTGCAGTCAGAATCTGTAAATGGAACTAGGACAAGGATAATCAGCTTGGAGTGCAACTAGAAAATTGTCTGGCAATTTGGTTTTAAAAATGTAATGATTTTTTTCACAATAATATGAAACAAAGGATTGTCTCTTTTTTCGTGTGGGTGGACGCACACTTGCACAATTTTGAAAATGTTTCCCCCTCATACAATTAAACCTGCAAAAAAAATTCTACAACACTTTGCTTACAAATTAATAGGGGCACTTAGATGGATAATTTTATAAACTAAAATAATTTTATAAGCCTGGCTTCGTAGTTATGTCTGATCTAGTATATGAGCAATATTGTGAACAAAAAAAGACTCATGAAGCTCTACTTTTCAGACCAAGAATACTAAAGACACAAAGTGGATAGGAATTGCTAAGGTAGGATTGATAGCAAGAATAACAATATCAGTCAGTATTTTCCCATATTAATGATGCTTCGTATATGTTATATGAACAGAATAATTCAGTTTGGGTACAGACATAAAGATGATGTTTTACATACAGAACCAAGTCCTGGAATTTTCAACTCAATAAACAAAAAGCCTGCCATTGCTTAAGACCTTTGAAAATGCTACCTCAAAGTAGCCATATACAGTGAAGTAATAGTGTCATTAAGAGCTGGTGTCATGTAAAACGTAAGGTCAAGATTACTTCTAATTCTCCTTTAGATATGGAAGCTAGCTGGCAAGTTGAAAAACATCTGTCTACCAACTTGCACTGGAACAGTGTGGTCGACTGTGGTCAATAATCCTCAATGAAGAGGCTTCACCTTGCACTACTTTGTTTCACCCTGATCATTATCGTGATCATTAGATACATATATGGAATAAGTTCTTTTTTTTAATCACACTGTCCATAGACATTGGTTTATATTAAACTGAGAGGGCTATACTCTAAAATCTTGGATATAGTAAGACTGTTCACAGTTGTGCTTTATCATGAGCTAACACTTTTCAAACAGTTCAAGCAGCTATATTCAGTGGAAGACAGTTACTCCAAAGTAACTGCCCAGTGTACAGTGTTTCTACATGCACAGACACTTCAATGGTGATTCTACAGGAAACATGTTTTATGCTTACAGTCAGGATCAGAAAATGTAGGTAAATGTTTCAAATCATGCATCTGCTTTAAAACCTTGGGGAATGACTTTGGATCAGATCAAAGAAGCTTGGATTTGCTTTGCAAAACTTTGAACACTCTAATAAATATCAATTCCAAAGAACATCTGAATTCCAGGTATACTTCCACAAAACTGGTTTTAAAGTACAATTGTATCTAAGTTATAACAGAGACATTATAGGGAGAATAGATTTCAAAGATATATTTTCATAAAATGTTTCTTCAGGGCAACTGACTCTTTTAAAAAATATTTATCTCTTCAAGAGGCTTGAGTATGTGTACTTATTTCCAAACTTTTAATAAAAAAATAGTCAATTGCATACAGAACAATTCTAGCTTTAACAATAATTCATTGTATATGAATTCCTAAATAAACTTCAGTCTAAATATTTCCACCTTCCCTTGTAATAAAAATAGTCTATTATTCTTACAAATTGGTGTCCATATCCAGATGCAGGGGGCAAAAATCTTCCCAATATTATGATTCTGGGTTATTGATATTGCACCAATCAAAAAGCTGATGGACAGAATTGTGCAAAGTTGGAAAAAGACACTGCATAAAGACTAATAAAGAGATTTGTGGCAGGTGTTCTCTTCTAAGTTGGGTTCTTGACAAGGAAAAACTGGATTACAATGGGAAAATAGGTTTCCTACCCTGAGGCAGTGTTTGATGGCATGGGTATATATATAAAGAGGCTGCACAATGTTTGTTTGTTTTTATTAAGTTACTATCTTTAGTCAGAAAAGAAAACAACGTGGTGGTCTGCTTTTTGGTTGGAACTAAGATCAGGGCTTTTTTTCTCATAGAACGCCCAGAATGGAATTCCGGCACCTTTTTTGGATGGAACCTTGTAGGGTAGGCAAGGTGGGTTGTATGACATGTGTGAGTTCTGGCACCTTTTTTTTTTTTTTTTTTAGAAAAAAAGCACTGACTAAGATAGTTGCTGAAGATCTGGTTTGTCTATTTTTCCTCTGAGAATATGCTCTAAATAAAATACAGGATGAATAATTACTATACATACATATGAATTTATGTGTGACTATCTAGGTATATTAAGGCAACAGTATTGTAGGTAAGACAACTTAACAGAATATGTTGCATTATGCACTGGGCAGGCTAAGTGAACTCTAAAATTCCATTTCAGGAATTTGTTTCAAAGTCTGTATGTAGAGAAAGAGCAGTGGCCCAGTTAATAAGAAAAATGAAAGCATAAATTAATAATGTTGATATATGGATGTCTAGTTATTAAAGTACAATTCAGAAATAAAATCATTTCATTAAAGGTTGTTTAATATTAATCAGATTGTAGAAAAGGGAAGCTAAGAACAGTGGTCAAAAGCATTTGTCAGATGTTGGATTCCTTTATCAACACTGAATTTCACAGTGCTGAAATCATTGTGAGATCTACATTGAATCTCCTGCCTGACTGGGTGGGTAAGGCTAATGTAATGAGGTTTTTTTTTCCCATGGTTATGGAACGTATACTCACTATGAGAAGGGCAACCATGCATTTGATGGGGCAAGATAGTCTTGCTCTGAACATTCCTGTGCTGTTTTGTTCATGGAGAGTTTGAGACTTTAGGTAGGAGATGTGATATGCTTAGTCCATGCTGTAGTACACCTTTGAAAGATCTCATAGTGCATTTTGCTGCCAAAAAATTTTAAGTATTGGCTTCTCATTTTTGATTTGTTTGCTGAATTTTTTCTTTAGTATTTCAGGTGTAAAAGTTTTTTTTTTCTGACCAAGAGTATGTGTTTGACTCATGAGTACTTTTTTGTTCTGTGCACTACTGGGTACTGGATGTTGTTTAGTTTTAGAGTGTAAATCCAGCAAGGATTAATTCTCTTATCATGGTTCTGATAGATGAAACCCATCAAAAGAACTTCCAGGCAAACTTCTTCCTTAAAGAACATTTTATTTGGGAAACAAAGTATCGGCAATACATAGTTGAACCCAAAAACTAAATTCCCTTCAAAGTAACAAAGTACAATTCCCACCCCCAATAAATTGTCATAAATCACATTCCCCAATTAGTTAAAAGCGAGGGCTTTCTCCCCAGCTCCTCAGCCTGCCAAAATGTTATCAGCTTGTCCTTGGGTTCTCACAGCAATGTTATTGTTATGGCTAGCTGAGCTTTCATTCCAACACACACACACACACACACACACACACACACACACATGCTGCACCTGATTTCTAAAAGCAAGAAAAAGCATAGTAATGGAGAAGAGAAAATGGCTGCATTTTCATCAGTTGTCAAAGTGGGAACATCGAATGTTAGCAGCGTTAACATCCAGCCCCCCTTACAAAAAGGACAAATCCTGCAATTCAAAATTATAGGTTAGGGGTTGCCCCTCAGTTTATTAGGATATTTCTCATAGAATTTACTAATGAGTCTGTCAGCTTTTACATCACTAGATTTTACCCATGTGGCTTCAGACAATGGATATCCTTTCCACTGCACTAAGTACTTTAACTTTCTCTTAAAAAGCCTAGAATCAAGAATATGCTTCACTTCACAATGAATCTGTCCAGCTACCATGAAAGGACCAGGTGCCTTCTTAGGGGGAGGTTGTAAGGTAGAACCCTGAAAAGATTTCAATAGGCTACAATGGAACACAGGGTGGACTTTCCCTAAGAGTTTGGGAAGCTTTAACTCCACCGTGACTGGGTTATTGACTTTTACAATGGGGAAGGAACCTAGGTACTTTGGTCTCAACTTCTTACTAGGCAATTTAAGTCATAAGTAGATAAGTAAACTTTGGGCTCCCCAAAGGTCACTTGGAATGACCTTTGGGGAGCCCTCTTTTTATTTGCTTGCTTTTTGTATGTCTCAGAAGCTTTTCTCAGAGCAATTTTCATTGTTTTCCAAACCTCCTCCCACCCCCTCACCCATTGGTCAAGCATTTGGGAAGCAGAAGGTTCCTGAGGATATTCGGGTATTGGGTTGAACTCTTTTCCCATGGCAACTTTAAAAGGTGTAAAACCGGTGCTCTGTGAACTGAATTATTGTAAGCCACCTCTGTGAAAGGGAGTAGGTCAATCCAGTTCGTTTGCTGATAATCCACATAGCATCTGAGATACTGCTCCACCATTGAGTTCGCTTTTTCAGCCGCCCCATTTGTAGATGGGTGAAAAACCAATGATGAGCCAATTAACTTGAGGAACCCCCCCCCAGAACATGGCCGTAAACTGCACACTTCGGTCTGAGATTATCCACTTTGACATGCCATGCAGCCTGCAAATATGCTTCAGAAACATCTTGGTTAGTCTTTGGGCAGACAGAACTCCTTTCCAGGCAATGAAATGAGTCTGCTTTGAAAATAGATCTATCACAGTCCAAATCACCGTATTCCCCCTACTTTCAGGTAACTCCACTATAAAATCCATAGCAATTTCTTCCCACATCTGGGAAGGGTCCGCAACCAGTTGTAATAGGCCAGGGGTTTTTCCTGGAATTCTTTTCATGGTGGCACATCAGCACAGCTCTTAACGTAGTTCTATACATCTTGCTTCAAACCCAGCCACCAACCCAATGAACCAGATGCAGTGTTTTTAAATACCCAAAGTGTCCAGCTTGTTTCACAACGTGACTGTGCTGTAGAGCACTAAGGTGGAGGGTTTCAGGAAATACAACTTCCCCCCTTTGTATGCCAAACCATCACTGCATGTCAAGGAGGTTTGATTTTCTTTGAACCATTGATCATTGAGGAGTTCCTATTTTAATTTCCTCGTCCCAGGGTCATCGGGGGTTTGGGACTTTTGAAGAGGGGGATCTTTGTGGCATTAGTTGAGAAGCGGCTTGCAGTGTAGATATAATTGCTTCATTAACCTCATCACGCTGGCTCTTGTATTGAGGTAATCTGGACAAAGCATTAGCTAAAAAATTGTTTTTCCCCGGTATGTACTTCAGGGTGAAGTTAAATCAGTTAAAGTATTGCGCCCACCGTACTTGCTTCAGGGACAGCTTGCAGAGAGTTTTCAGGGCTTCTGGGTTTTTGTGATCAGTCCATACCTTGAAAGGCACCTTGCTCCCTTCTAGGTAATTTCACCAGTTTAATAGAGCCCAACGAATTGCGAAGGCTTCCTTCTCCCACACTGCCCATCTTCTCTGCAGTCAGTGAACTTTTTCAAGGTGTAGGCACAGGGCTGTAAGACTCCCTCATGGTTCTTTTACAATAGTACAGCTCTGACAACCACGTCGCTGGCATCAGCTTGAATCACAAAGGGTTTCCCTGGACAAGGATACTTTAGAACTGGCTCGACCGGGAATAGTCTTTTCAAATTCTCAAAAGCAGTTTGACAGCTCATAGTCCATGTAAGCGACTGGCCCAGTCATGGCTTTCTCCCATCTTTGCCTGTTTTCAACAAGTCCGTGAGGGGTAAAGCAATTTCGGCAAAAGAGGGGATAAATTGTAGGTAAAAGTTGGTGAACCCCAGAAAACTCTGAAGCTGTTTGCGAGTCTTTGGGGGTTGACATTCAATTATGGCTTTCACTTTAGCAGGGTCCATTTCAATGCCCTCACTGGAAGTACCAATCGGTACTACATAGTTGAACCCAAAAACTAAATTCCCTTCCCCCGGATACAAAGTAACAAAGTACAATTCCCACCCCCAATAAACTGTCATAAGTCACATTCCCCTGGGCTTTCTCCCCAGCTCCTCAGCCTGCCAAAACGTTATCAGCTTGTCCTTGGGTTCCCACAGCAGTGTTATTGTTATGGCTAGCTGAGCTTTCATTCCAACCCCCCCCCCCCCGTTGCACCTGATTTCTAAAAACAAGAAAAAGCATAGTAAAGGAGAAGAGAAAATGGCTGCATTTTCATCAGTTGTCAAAGTGGGAACATCCAATGTTAGCAGCGATGACATCTCTCTTCTTTTCTTTCCTTCTTGTACAAATTATAATTCTTTTGTTTGATTTTTGGCAGTCAGCGGTGGGGGGGAGCTTCAAACATTGGCATATAGGGAAAGCAGATAATGTCTCCAAATATAAGATTTGATTTAGGAGTAGATATTCTACATTTTTTTCTGAAGAAAAAACAAAGCTCTCAGGTTCCCTCAGATATTCTTCCTGGATTGATGTTTCTCAATCAGGAGATTGTGCACAATGTAAAAAGGATGTGTAAAGATTAATGGAGTAAAGAAAACATGAATACCTACAGGCTATTTTCTTTTAGTGGTGATCAATTGCTTAGCCTTACTCAATTCCTCTAAAATTTGAATTCCCCAACTCTATTTTCAATAGGTTTCTTGTTTTTAAAAAGCAACAATATTTCATCATCTGCAGCAAATCATGCCCACAAAGCATCCAAAGAAGAAAAGAAAGAAGGCAGGAAACTGAATAATGCCTAAGTGTCTGGGATGAGGAGAAGGACAGGAGCTTCACTGTGTACATGACAAGAATTGTGGCTGCTCACAGGCCCCAATTATATGATAGTGGGAGACCACTTTATTCACCTGAATAGATGAGTAGAAGAAAATAGCTTTGGATCAACAGACTGCTGATTTTTCACATCACTAAAAGCTATTTTTCTACCAACTTTCTTAAGTAAAGGAAGCTGGTAATTTCATTCTATCCTGACAGAATACAGAAGTCTAGTTCTGCTGACTATACTCACCTGCTTTAATTCGAGGAAGAACTTGCTTCCTTCAGATGGAGTGTATTGATCTTGCTGTCATCTTGACTATTAATAATGCCATTTCCCTCTCCTTCAGACATTCTGATCTATAGTCCTAAAAATCATGTCAGAATGGTCATTGCCAATTCAGTTAGAACTCCATGAATCTTTTTCCCCCTAAACAATTCTCCTATTAATTAAAAGATATATATTTGCTATATATATATATATATATATATATATATATATATATATATATATATATATATATATATATATATATATATATATATATATATATATATATATTGGTTTTTAAAAGATACATGTTTGCTATTGGTTTTTAATGTCTGTTGCTGAATTATTATTATTATTTTTTGCTATGCTTGACAGTTCTGATTTCGTTAAGAACTGATTTATCAATTCTGATGGTAATTCTAGTTTGGAAGAATGCTCAGATAATCTAAAACAGTGTCCATCATAAAGAGGCTGGGCTATTCAAAAAAGTATCCTCTCCCTGTTTTCCTGGCTCTGTTTCTCCAGGTGTCTGAACTAAATGGGATTATATTTCCAGTGTGAGCCCTGCTTTAGATAGAGACCTCTGCTTTAGACTAGGGATGCTGTGGGCTCAAACTAGGATTAAGAAGCTGGAGAGAAGGGTTGTTTTGTATTCCATAAAGGAATCTGCTACTTCCAGTGCAATGGAAGCCACTGGTCCATCACAAGTGCTGAAATAATATCCTGGAAGTGCTCCACGACAAAGCCTGTCAGATTTGCCATCTTCAGCTTAGCGCTTTGCTGGCATCCTGTCATAAATTGTTAGCGGAAAGGGGGAGAGGAAGTAAGCAATTGGCAGGTAGAGGGTAGAGATGAGCAAAGATGTGTGTGTGTGTGTGTGTGTGTGTGTGTGTGTGTGTGTGTGTGTGAGAGAGAGAGAGAGAGAGAGAGAGAGAGAGAGAGAGAGAGAGAGAGAGAGAGAGAGAGAGAGAGAGAGAGAGAGAGAGACAGGTTTGATGGAAGCCAGAGATGTGAGAACCAGCCTGTTCCAGTCTTCAAGGCTGCAGAGCTGGGAAAGGACTGTGAAATGCATCCGTGGCACCCAAACATCCAAGCTGTTCCCAAAATATCTATGCAGCACACCATTGGACGAAGACAGACCAGTCAGGGGTGAAGGGGAAATTGTATACTGTTCTGCTGAGGAACTTCAGTACTGATCTTGCTTTTGCTGCAATCACTAATCCTTAGTAAAAGAATTTATCATTTCAAGCAAAATGAAGGGACCTAGATAGGGCAGGTCTGACAAAGCCATTGGCATTTGGCCAGAGTTAACCTTCTCATTGTAATAACACTATTAAAGAAAAATCATATTAGATGGAATAGTTCTATATACATTTCCTGTTATAGTTAAGTCCTTGTTGCTCTCTGAGTTTGGCTGCTTCCTTGCAGATGTTTCATTAGTTAAGACCTTTTGGGATACTTCTTTAGCTTTTTTTGCCTACAGCCTTTGAGCTTCTCCTATATGTCTGTTTTCTTCCTGCAATCAACTTGCAGTTTCCTCCAGTCTTAAATCATCTTACTTTATGGTTTGCCATTTATTAGACTGGTACGCAAAATGTTTGTGACTTGCTGCAGTCGCTGAATCCCTCAAATAAACTATGTAGCTTTACAATCCTGGCATTTAAGCTGCACACCTCTTTATTGCCATCCAGCTCCTGGCAAGCTTGATCAACTTTTAATTGAAGTATTTAACCTCTTCTTTTAGTTTTTAGTAATTTCCAGGTTTTTTTTTTAACCTCTTCTTTTAGTTTTTAGTAATTTTCAGGTTTTTTAAATTTTCTTTGTAAAATACATTTATTAAGTTTCCTTTATTGCATCTTTGAAAAGCAAACAGCTAACGGAGACAAGAGTTGTTATGCACATAGAAGTTATTTCCATAAAATAGAATCTCTCCCTTTCAGAACATATTTTGCATGAGCTGCAGTGTAGAAAAATCTGATTGTGGTCCATAGTGCAGCTTCATTCTACTGTAGGGACAAGCCTGTTGCTCCATGTAATGTGTGTAGATAATAAAAAGAAATAAAAACATCCAGCAGAATTCTATTTGGGAAAAATGACCAGCACACCATCAACCAAACATGGATTTATTCAACAGGAAAGCAGACCCTCTAAAGGGGTCAGGTAAAGGAACTTGCACAGAATCAATCTAAGGCAGCTGACACAAGAACTGTTCAGAATATAAATACTATTCCTGCTTTATTTATCAAACCTAATTTTCAACTTGTTGGCATGATATAAATTCAAATGAAAACATAAAACGTGATAAAGAATGGAAACTTTGTGTAATGTCCAATGTTATCAAATGTTAGGAATGGTCATTCAAGAACATCTAGAAGCCCTAGGTTTCCTAAAATACTCTATGATATATTCATAATTCTGAAATAGTTGTTCTTCCAGTCACAACAACTATTTTATATGTGTGCAGGGCTGATCAAGAGGGCCTTGTACACATCTTGCTGTAGTTAATTCCACTAAGGAACTGCAGAGTGATTGGACCTCTCCCAAGTCATTTAAATGGTTTCTTAGCACATGTAACTTTCTTATGGGTGAGTATGTCCATGCCATGTGTCTTGGAGAACATCTGAAAAAGAGGGGAGAAATATTTGGAAGAAACGGAGAATGGTTGGACATTCTCATGCGAAGGATGCTATTGGTTCTTCACTTATATGTGCTTCATGCAAGTCAGCAGAACTCAGCCTCACCATGTGAGCAGAACTGCTTAGGGAGTGGAGGGAAGAAGATTAAGAGAATTCCCAAGGCCTAAGAGAGACATACATATAATGAATATATCTGGTAGTAGCGTAGTCCGTTAGAAAGCCTATGAGCCCTCCCATGGAGAGCAAAAAGAACAGAACAGCAGCTGGTTCTTCCCCAGTTTCCTGATTGCTGGAGAGTAGGGATTCAGGATGCATGAACTGATCAATCCATTGGCCTATCCTAACTCAAATCTAAACTAAACCTCATAAATATTGCATTTGATACCCTCTACATAGTTTGCTCTGTAATTCTGGAGGTTGAAACCTGGTTTAAAGTTTCTCTTTAAGAAATACATTGCGGATGTTAGCATAGCCCAGAAAACTAAGCACAGTTGGGTCTGGGAAGTTTTAAAAAGATCCCTCCAAAATAGTAACAGGAAACCATTGACTTACTGTTGTCAAGAAAACCACCCAACTAGAATGACTTTTCATTTTGTCTGCTCATTAAAAGTGAAATCAAAGCATTTTTTTTGCAGGACAGAGGTGTTCACCCATGGAAATTAACAGCTATATGGGGCTATATGGGGCCTGCAGAGCAGAGTACATATATTCCTGTTCAATTGTGGGATATATCTTGTACAATTGGAAAGATTGAACACATCAAAACAGGAATGAACACAGCAAAACTGCAGTCTGTTACATGCTCAGCTTGGACGAAATTTCACTGATGTTAGTGAGATTCTAAGCAGATGTGAAAAGGGGTTACATTGTCAACTATTGAAATTAAGGTCAGTTCACTTACCCCAAAGACTAACAGAAGGCTAGCATAAAAAACTTGAAATTCTCTTGCAATCAGATCACCTACCAAGATCAGGCCAATAACACTGTTTTTGAATTGCTTTTGCTCTGTTCCTTTAAAAAGGTATCTTCTTCTTTTTTACTCTGAGTAATTGTGACATAACCGCAGAATAATAAAATAGCAAGCACAAATAAAAACTAACAAAGTGTTAGCTTGTACACTTAGAAGCCTTTAATGGGCAAATAGTTATTCATTTAAAAAATAATAATAAATAATGCAGAATTATCTCCTGTATATTAAAAAAATGTCTGTACATAATTACACAATGTAACAAAGTACCTATCCATTTTATTGAACAGTTCTCATCTTTGGGTTAAATTATCAGTCAAGGACAGGACAAATAAGAACAATGCAATGATGCAGACCCAATTTCCAAAAGGTGCTTCAGTGTTTGCAACTGTGCAAGTACAGCACCTTTTGGGAATCAGTTCTGAAAGGTTGCACAGCCCTACTACAAATTTATACTTGATCTATTTCTTTCCAAGAACATAAAAATCAACCTTCCAGCATCCCTTGGGTCTTCAAACATGCCTGTCAATATAACATGAAAAAAGGGAAATTTTAATATAGAGAGTAACATTGGCATGCAGGACGTAGCAGAAAGAACTGTTGACAAGTGACATTCTTCTTTCATCCTTTGAAACAGACAGTCATGTTGAGAAATAGTTCTGCAAAGTGCAAGAAGAGTAAAACAACAAGTAAAGGGACGAGGCATCTGAAAGCTTAGATTCCCAGCAACCAGGTCTCAATGTCTCTGTATCTAATGTCCTCCTGCATGTCAAGCAAAGGAGCTGTAGGTTGAGCTGTTAATCCCGAGGGGCAACTCTGCAGTTTTACTGTTCCAGGCAGATGCTGTGGGACCACATCAAGTGTCTCAAGATGCCAGTGTGCTTCTACTTAGCTCTATAAAGTCCCTGCTGCTTATCTTCAACCTTTTCCAATTTCAGAGCTCACATAACATACTGACACAGGAAACACAGTTTACCAACCTTAATGGCTGGGTTTGACACCCTAAATCACAGGTCCACAAGTCACATCACTATGTAGAATGTTGTGGAGTTCAGTCAATTAATCTCTTACTGAGAACCTGCAGACTAAACTTTTCCTTGCTATCCTTCCCTTCATTAGTCACTGTTCCTACTGCCATTAGTATTTCAGCAAGTTGCTGAAGCTTATGTCATTTGTTCCTGGAAATGGATTTATCTTATGACCCTGATTCTTTGGGATACTTATCATAGTAAATCCTGACCAACTCAGACACTTGAGTTGCTTTTATGTTTATTGTTCACCATCCCAGAATGAATGTCCCAATTTGTGACAAATTGGGATGAAAAATAAATGACCTAAGGAAAACATCATTTTTCTAATACATTATCTAACTACAGAGGTGATTTGAATGTGCCAAAGTAAGCATGCCACAAAATGCCAATTATTTGGCTGTTACAGGTGAGCTAAATGTTTCCTCAATTGTTCAAGACCCCAAGCAACTTTTCCTTCAAATCAGTAAAATCAGGGGATGAAAATTCTAATGAGAATGTCAGAAGATTAAAGCTAATGGGCTCTGACTGATGGGAAAATGACTCTTCTCAACTGACTACTTTTCTTACAGTAGATCATTTTGCTGGGGGTTGCAGGACATTGTATCGCATTAATTTCACCTTCAAGAATATTTATGTTCTTTGGCATCTACAGATAGCCTAGAAAAAACAATACACAGCAATGCTTCCTTTTTGTGGTTGCATCACCGGCAAAGCTCATTATTAAAAATAATTGAGAAACAACCTCTCAGTTTTTGGTAAAGCAGAAATATAATTGCATTTTAGCAATTTCAGGTCAAACTTCAATGTCTGGGAAAAGACGTATATTGCTAGTACATAAGAAAAAGATGTGTGTATGGCACATCACTTAGAACAAACACAAAGACAATCAAGCAGGTTGCTTATCATTTGTTCATCACATGCAAAGCTTTATGACTTCCAAGCATCAACCAGAAGCAACAGTAACTTTGTACCACTCCATCTCACTCTATGTTATTGTGAAGCACAATTGAGCTGTTGGGGCCAATGTCAAGCCAATACATGACAGCATTTATGGCAATGCAGACAATATCAATATCTGGCATTTAAGTTCCTGATGCATGAACCTCTTGTGTCTTTCAGCACAGACCACTTGTTAGAAGCAGGACTCTTGGGATTCCAGATCATTATGGATTGGAAGCTTGTCAGGTTCCAGGTGATGACCGTTGTGCAAGACTGTGTACCTATAAAAAAGGGGGGGAGGAAATGACATTAGAAACCAATGAAAGAAATGGCCCGAGAGTCCCTCTGTGAAGTTCTAGGCTGCATTTTCTTCATGAAGATCCTCTATGCTTCACTTTACAAGAATCTGAAAATCCAAATTTAAAATTAAATAGGTGGCTGCTCTTCTCAAGAGCCACTATCATTCAGTCCTTGGAGTACGTTTTTAATGAGATTATGAGCTGAAATATCAAGAATATTTTTTTAAAAAAACAAACAAACACAGAGATACTGTTGTCTAATTTCCTTCTTTACTAATGTTACCAAATATACATCTTGGGATTTCTTTGACAAAACCTTGTAGCACTAGTCAATGTTCCCTTCTGCTCCTCCCCCCCAAAACAAAGTAGCTTGAATTTTCTCTCCTTTTTCTGAGAATTGCAGCTTATCACAAATATACATAGGAGGACCTAATAATAATCAGTGACGTTAGAATATCTATCCAAGGGGTTTTTTCCATACAGGCTATGGATGAAAATTCAAGAAAGCAAATATAAGATGAATTATGCACTGATTTTTTAGGTGTTTCTCACTGATATCTCAGATGCCGCCTTTTCTTTCAGCACTTCCCACAGCATATGAAAATATCAAGGTCCACAGTATTGTCCATGGTATATCAAGAAGGTAACCCTTTCTTCTCCAGAAATATTTTGTGACAACTACTTATGAATGCAATAGTTGACAAATCAAAAGGCTTGATTTGATTTGTAAGTGATCCTAATTTTTCTTCTTCTACTATTCAGAGAAGTTATGGGTGGGAAAGGGCATGGGGTGGTTAACATTAAAAAATGGAATTCTTCAATTTGGAGGAGTATATAAGGGCATTCTAGGACTCTGAGAAAGCAGGACAGAACTTCAAAAATGGCAGATGAAGACCAGATGGCCACCTATATTTTCAGTTTTACCTCTTAGATAGATCAGTCCATCTATTAGGAAGATTGTGAGAAAGAAGATCAAACAGCTCACAGAAACCCTCTGTCTTACGTATTCAATGATAAATAAAGATGTGGGTAGAATTTAATTTCCAAGATTATCTAACCTAATCTTTTTTCCATGGCACTACACTTGATTAATGATATCAGGCATGAACTTAGTTTGCTTGGCCATATGTACAATGCTGGAAACAATGTGCTTTCAGGCCTCCAAAGTCTACATATCTTCAGGTCCAAATGAAAATTATTATATAGCAATAATGTTTGGTAGAGAAAAAGGTGATTGACACTTGATTGACATGATCCCAGAAGATCATGATATTTGATTTAAGGAGATCCTGATTGGTACGATGTGAGTATGCTTGGAAATCCTCTTTCTCTTGTCTAGCTCAGATCCATACACAGTTCTAGTTTTAAGAAATCCATTCTCTCCTAATATTAGTAGTACTAGAACAGAATTGCAAGTGCAGTACAATGAATAATGAATCAAGATCACGCAAAGTGTTAATACCACTTTATAATTCCTTAGTAAGACCATACTTGGAATATTGCATACAGTTTTAGTCACCACGATATAAAAAAAGATGTTGAGACTCTAGAAAGAGTGCAGAGAAGATCAACAAAGATTATTAGGGGACTAGAGGCTAAAATTTGCGAAGAATGGTTGCAGAAATTGGGTTTATCTAGTTTAATGAAAAGAAGAACTGGGAGTAACATGATCAGCATTAGAAGGCCAGGTAGTTTGTAGTGGCATTGTGCTAATACAATCCTAACACTGGGAAACAAAAATTAAAAGATTTTCTTTTCCATTTTGGCAAAAACAAGCAAAGACTTCCAGAAACAGCTTAACTATACCAAGCTGCATAAATTATTAACCTGTAAACAGACAGAGTAAACAAAGTAGATATAACACAGGACTCAAACTGAGCCCAAGCAGCACTGAAAAAATCTCGGAGGTGTTTGCCTATATTTTCTCCAGCAAATTTATCTGACTGGTTCTAGTTTTGCCAAACCTAATCAGGAAGAAAAAAAAGGGCTTTTAATTTGATGCTTACAGGACTTTCCTGCCCACCTGAGAAATAGCTAATCGCCTGAAACCCTCCCCTTGCCATTCATGAATTAGTGATAGGAAGCTAGCATTCCATCTCTCTGCCCTAACATAAATATATACATGCACACATATAAAAGCACCACAGAATAACAATTTCATAAAATGCAAATGGTTATTAATCAGAGAAATACACACGTTTCAAAAGAAATATAAATTGAGCATTCTCCCAGGTACACTTAAATCTCAGGTGAAGCATACATACTTATGCTCCCAAACCAATGGTGACACCCAGCCTAAGCAGATATTCTTTACAGTTTCTCAACCTGGGTTCCTTGAAGATGGATGGACTTCAATTCCCAGAATTCTCCAGCCAGAGAATTCTTGGAGTTGAAGTTCACACATCTTCAAGCAGCCCAGGTTGAGAAACATTGCTATACAGCAGGGGTCTTCAAATTTGGCTCTTTTATGACTTGTGGACTTCAACTCCCAGAATTCCTCAGCCAGCAAGACCCCTGCTATACAGTATATAGACAGATAAACTCTTTTACTTCAGTTTATCTCATCCAATGCAAATTAGTTTTTTTTTCTGAGAGTTATGCATTCTTTAAAAGCAAAATAGATATAAATTGCCTTTGAATCCACTTAATTCCTTGTGACTTCATGGACATGTGGTTCAGCTTCTACTGGGAGCTCCAGGATTACTTGATGCTTTCCTATTTAAGTACTAAGTGCACCTGATTTTCCTTTTCTGAAATTAGTCAAGATCAGTTAGAAGCTGCCACCTGCTGAGCCTGTAGCTTCTTCTAATTCTTACTTCAAATTATGTCTCTGCAGTCTCCATGAGCCTCCCTGTTAAAATGTCTTTAATATATGGTGAAAAAACCAACAACCAAGTTAGAAAAGTAGTAAACAAGAATAAGCCACTTGAAAGTAAAAAGCAAATGTGATAAAATCTTTATTTTCCTTATTTAGTCACAGGGCACTTCCAGCAAGCAGCATGTATTAGAAGGTCTTACGATGCAGTAATCTATAAAGCTAAGTGTCAACTGTCTCCCCAGGAATTTCCTCTAAGAAGAAACATACAGTATTAGACTAAAATGTTGCCTCAATGCCAGAATGCTACTAACATCAAGATGTTCACAGCCACCGTTCTGCAGCCAAAATTAGATAAAATTTTCACAGTGCCTTCTGGCTTCCACTGTCAATTTAACCATTTCTAGCAAATCAGAATGCCGGCATCAACTGAAATTGGCTTCCAACCTTCTGATATTATTTATTGAGGACTGATCTTCACTCTCCTTCCTACATTATATCAGGAATATGTCATGGGTGGCAGCCATTCTGAAATGTTGCTTAAATGCAGCGGTGGCACCGCAATGTCATTTGTGCATCTGCTCACATTTTTCTACCCAGTTATGCTTTTATGTTGCCATGGCAATGGCGCCACAGCATTTTGAGGCACATATACACATTGCTTTACAATCAGTCTTCGCCCATTCCTATACAGTCGATTCTCGGAAGAGTGTTTTCACTAGACACAAAACAAATGATAGACCCAGGGTTTGTGGGGAAAGAAAGCTGCTAGCACTTCTTGTATTTTTGTGAGATAAATGGTTGTGCTGTCTGATTTTTCTTTTTTTCTCTCTCATTAGGCAGATTTTACTGCGCTTTCTGAAAAGTATAATACAAAGGTGAGCAAAAAAGATACTCATTAGCTCAGAAGTTTTCTTTTTACAGACACAGATTTAATAACAAAGGCCCATAAAACATTGTACTCATGCCCCAATCTGCCTACTGGAAATTAAGTTGGAGAAAGACATTTGTCTGTTCTCTACCTGCCTGAAGGCCCTTTGAAGTAAGTGAGGGCAGAGCCCAGAATTTCAGGCTTGCCCTTAGTTCATCTCCATCTCATTTTTTCAGCCCCACATCCTGTGGTGTGGTGTGGTGTGGTGTTGAAATTTCTGATACAGTTTGCAGCAGCTGTGATAATTCTACGAACTCCAGGTTGAAAAGTTCTCCTGGAGCTGGCCGGCCAATTTTTCCTACTTTTATTTTCATCTAGGAAAAAGGATTGTAAGGTCTGCCCCAGAACAATGATTCCCATGGCTGCTGGAAATTTCAGTGCTGTCCTATTATTTTTGAAGCCCAACTTCCTACTCATCCCAGCCTAGCTTTAGTCCCAATCCTAACACAGGTAGACCTATGACCACAAATTGAGCCCAAAATTTCTGTTGCTAAGTGAGACAGTTGTTAAGTGAATTTTGCCCTATTTTATGACCTTCCTTGTCACAGTTGTTAAGTGAATCACTTCAGTGGTTAAGTTAGCAACACGGTTATTAATGGCTTCCCCATTGACTTTGCTTGTCACAAGGTCGCAAAAGGGGATCGCATGACCCTGGGGCACTGCAACGGTCATAAATATGAGCCAGCTGTTAAGCATCTAAATTTTGCAGTATGGGGATACTGCAATGGCTGTAAATGTGAAAAAACATCATAAGTCATTTTTTTCAGTGCCGTTGTAACATCGAATGGTCACTAAATGGACTGTTGTAAGTCAAGGACTACCTGTACATCCCTCGCTCCCAAATGGACCTATAATACTGTTACTTTTATCCGCCCTGACTTTAATTAAGGTTGCCATAGATGACGGGGGTGTCATATATTTGGAGAAAGCCACGCTTTCTACAACAGGTTCATCATCCCTTGTAAAGCAGGAAGCCCCTGAGCTCAGCTCTGGATTCCTCTCACACTTTATTATGAATCCTAATTTCTCTTGTAGAAAAGGGGGCACCATTCGGGTTCTAGACATGCCTGTCTTTTCACTGTATAACTCAGTGCAACAACTAGGATGGAAATGCCACACAGATTTCCTTCTCTAATTTTGGTTAATAAATGAAAAGCAGCATCTGATGGATGCAGTTATTTCAAGCTAATCAATAAAAATATTACTAAACAAAAGGCAACTCAGTCCAACTCAGTACCCCTCAATCCAATCCCACTTCTCCCCCCTTTCCCCCCCGTCTGGATGGCATCCAATGCATCCCAGATGTTAAAAAAACCTGTTAAACGGTTACTTACAGGACCGCATACTGCCGCATAGTTCCCAGAGACCGGTGAGGTCCCACAGATTGGGCCTCCTTCAGGTCCCGTCGGCCAGACAATGTCGGCTGGCGGGCCCTCGGGGAAGGGCCTTTTCTGTGATGGCTCCGACGTGGTGGAATCAACTCCCCCCCGAGATTCGAACTACTCCCACCTTGCCAGCCTTCAAGAAAGCCATTAAAACTCTCCTGTTCTGGCAGGCCTGGAGTTGATGTCCCCGAGGGGGGGCGCGGGATACGATTGGGACATGCTGTATGAATGCACTCATTTTTATTGTTATATTTATTGTTTTAATTTTGTACGCCGCCCTGAGTCCCTAGGGATTGGGCGGCATATAAATTTTATTAATAAATAAATAAATAAATAAATAAATAAACATACCGTGACTTTCATCTAACTTTTAGGAATAAGATAGATGTCAATAAACATTTATTAATAGGAGATCTGTTGATTTTTCATCTGGGTTAGGGATAGAAATGGCTTTAGAACCATTGTGGCAGTCAACATTGAAAGTTAGAGAAACGGAGAACAAGATTAATTCTTAATTATATGTATGATACATATGCACTCAACTAAAACAACATTAAGACTAAAACAACCATACACATTGTGGTATTAAGTAACACTTCATTATGGATCATTGTTCTGCAGAATATCTGTCTCTCAATGCCATCTTACCTCAATAAAAAATAGAGTACATAATCCTCCATTTAATAGATGAGGATTGTACTGGGAACCCTGATTTGGTTATTTCAGTAGATGTCTTGCTTTGAAATAAATCTCCCTCCATCTGCTCAGCTCTTTAATTACAACACAAATAAGATAATTCACAATAACTTCATAAAGACATAAAGCACAAAGATTAAGATGACTGTTAGTTATTACAGACTGTGAAGCATCTGCTCTCTCATTTTTAGAGCACAGGTGGGAATCCTATGTGTGTGTTTTTGTGTGTGTGTGTTCTGTGTGCATATCTTCTTAGGTCAAGAGGAATTACAATCAGTCAGTTCTTAAGTGTGATCTGGTTAAGTGTAGTTAATTACAACACAAATGAAGCTACACTATAAACATGTCTGGAAAAATAGCTATATTAAATCTTCTTATCAAAAACAACAACTAATTTTGTGGCACATTAAGTATAATTAAGGCTTACTAGAAAATATAAACTTATATTAGTTATTGAACAATAGATACATTTAGATTATCTATGAACTTTAATGCTGGGGCAGGAAATCTCCACTTTTTTTACAGCCTCCAAATACTGCACCCTACTGTTCCATGCTGCGGCTCTTTATTATTCCTATTTTTAAAAAATAAGATGTATTTTAGTAATATTTTCAACACATCTGGAATATAGATAAGCCTGCCATTACAGTCATAAGTCATGACAGTTGTCATCATGTGATCAGACCCGATTTTATGACCTTTTTTGCAGTGGTTGTTAAGCAAACACCATGGTCATTAAGCAAACCTGTTGTTCATTATGGGCCCTTTTGCTGAAAGTGAAGTAATGTTTTTTGGCAAAAACATAAATCACAGTCATGTGACTGTGGGATACAGCAACAACTATACATGTGGTCCAACTGCTAAACGTCACAACACAATCTTTTTCATCATTTCTGAATATTCATCCTCCTATAGTGTCTTTTTGTATATCTGTCTTCTTCCTCTGAAATCTAGTATTTAGCTTTCCCAGCACAGCTTGGCCAGCTGAAGGAAGATGAGATATTTTCTCCCCTCTCCCATTGTTGCCATCTGTATTTCAGTCAAGAGAATTAGAAGAAGAACTCTGCCAAACAAGAAGGATGCATGTGGAAAAAGAGGAATCAGTTAAATAGCAAGGATGTAACTTATTTGCCTTGCTTGGAGTCCTACCTATCATACATCTTCTGGCTGGAGATTTGACAAGGTAAACATGAAAATTTCCAAGTCAGTCATGACTTCAAAATAGTCCACATAATTCTTTTGGCCAAAATAAGAAAGCAATAAGCTGTTGCGTTTTTTGCAGGATTCCTTTTCAAAATACATCCCAGTTTTAGCCAACAGTCTTGCGGTTTCCTGAATGACTTCCATCTATGTATCAACCAAGCCCATCTCTTTTATTTCCTAGTAATTTTATTTAGAACTATAAATAAAGAGAATGAAACTACAAGAAAAAAGAAAGAAAGAAAGAAAGAAAGAAAGAAAGAAAGAAAGAGAAAGAAAGAAAGAAAGAAAGGTGTAAAAGATAATAAGGGAAAAAAGGGGAAGGAGAAAGAAAAAGAAGTAACTTCACCTCAGCAGGTAAAATCAATTTTATTAGTTTATCATCATCTCTTAATAAAACGTAATCTCTCTGCTCCTCATAATTCATCTTTTAAACAAGTAAAACAAAGTCCAAATGCTACGTCAATCAATCTTTGTCAGCAAAAGTCCTGCAAGATCAACCAGATATAACCATTTTCTTCTTTTAACCCTGTTTGAACAAGCCGATCATATAAATCTTCCCTGATATTTAAAATTATTCTTTTAACACCTTCAAAAAATTCCCAGAAGTAGTTTGCTGCTCATCTGTGTCTGAAAGTACCAATCTTTCAGAACATTAACGTTCTTTTGTATTAATGAGTAAAATGTATCCTTTTGTCATTTCTAAACGAGTCCTTCCAAATTTTAGCAGAGCTCTTTTGTATATCCAGAAGAAAAAAAAATATCCAAATCAATTTCCTGGTTTAATATCTATTCATCCTCTTTTAGGGAATGAGTCATCCATCAGATCCATTTGTATTACATTTGAAACCCCCTTCCAATTAATTTCATAGGCATCCATTGCAGCTCTTCTTGTTTTACACTTTATTAGTACATGTTCTGTCAATTTTATTAAGCAATTGACCCATTCTGCCCAAACACTTAGCTAAAAAGTATTTAAAAGTTTGCATTGAGGATTTCTGATCCATTTTCTTTTTGCTTTGGCTCTAGTGTTCAGCCTTTAAGGACTCCTTATTTTAAAAAGAAAAAAGCAATCTCCACTTTCCCAAGAGAAAATAGCTTCCAAATAATGCAAAACTATAATTCCAAATCCCTCTGGCCCCTTAATCAATTGTTAATGTTCCAAAATCCATATACTGTACTAAGTACTCTTTTGCTGCATAGTCCTAAAATAATAAATTTAAAACTTTTAAAATCAAATTTCTACCATCATTTTTTAAGGAGGCAGAAACTCACCAGATGACTACAATAAAACCTTATCAGCCAAAGGATCTTAACCCCTCAGGTATGCAAAAATAATTTAAAAATCCAAAAAAGTGATTTATATACAGTATAAGGCTTGGTAGATTTTGATGTCCATGAAGGCTGCTTTATAAGTCTGACCTTGATGTAATTCTAACTCTTAGCTGCTCCATAAAGATAGCAGTTTTTGTAGTCTACTCATGAATACCAGCTGTACAGAATCATAAGAATGACTTTATCTTTCTCTCATTTATTCAGGTTGGCTTGGATCCAGCATCCAGCGACAATTCCCCTCTCAAAATCTGTCTTTCTAGCCAACAAAAGCCAGCAAGCATCAGCTTACCATGGCACTTACAAAAAACTGATCCAACTCTTGAGATCACCTAAGGCTGGTTAGGTGCTCTACCTATTATAATGTCAGTCATATGAGAAATCAAATTTCTATAAGAAATCCCGTTTAAGGATTTACTTCCTTGAACAGCTGGAAGGCCACAGGCAAAAGCACAGGGGTGTTAGTGGTTTCACAGGAAGAAAGAAGCCAATTGTTCAGCTTCATTGATTCATCCATACATTCATCATTCTTCTTTTAAAGGTTGGATAAAAAAGCCTCTGGGAGGCAAATTACTTCCATTTCTAATCTAAAAATCAGTTAGGTACTCAACCACACAGCCCCAAGATGCCTGAATTTCAACAACATAATTTTGGGCAATCTGGATGAATTTGTGTGGGTCTGAATGTAGAAATAGAAATAGTGCTTCTCCTAGTGATTTTCTGCTCCTATTTCTATTCTTTTGTAAAGAAAAAAAAATCTTCCATCCAAAATTTGAAGAGTTAGCTGCTGAATTCTGTGCATCACCCATATGTTACTGACATTAGAATTAAGGCCACTGATTAAGTAAAGAATTTCCAAGCAAAGGTATCCAACTAACTATATGATTCTCTGAAAGCATCTACTCCCACTTAAAAAAGTGTTTTTGACATTTTAATAATTATCTATATTTTGATTTTCTTAAAACCACAAATGCATTCATGTGTTTAAGGAAGTCCAGTGACTAGGAAGGGAAGATTTCACATTGTCTGACAATGAGTCAAGATAATGAAAATATTTGTAGCACTTATCTATAGAAAATTGTCTGAGTCAAAACTACCATTTCTTAATGGGTTCTGCATTATTCTTCTCCATTCCCTATGTGGATAACAAATGTTTCATATCTTTAAAGCTTACTGTACTTACATTTAGACATGAACTTTATTCCCCACTATCTGATAAATATTCATTTTATATTTTCAGAATTATTTATACTAATAGTTAGAGAATCACTCATGTCTGAAACGGAGCATGCATTGATCTCGTAAAATTAAATTTCACCTGTAAGTGTTTGCTTTGCCATGACAACACTGAAGAAAGTCAAAGTCTAAGTTTATATTTTCATTCTACACACACACACACAAACTTTTCCAAGCTCTTTTGGACCAGAGAAGGTTGAAACTACAATTTAATCCCAAAGAAACATGTGACTATATAAATTTGGTAAATACTGTAAATAAAATGAACCTTATTTTTTCAATACTTCTGAAATATTGAAGATGTAAACTCATATTTTCAATCTCTGCCATGAAGTTGAACCATTTTCTTCTAATCTGTGCTGGAAGTGCTCCTAGCAGATATGGAAATATGAGTCCAGTTATAATGCAATGCCAACAATTGGCTATGTAGTTCAGTTGATAGCATGAAGATCCTTGACAGGCTGGGAATATTTTCAGCTTAAAAATAGTGGTGTTATAAAAATATAAGTTTGGAAGGATGATGGCTGTTAATCATTGTAAGTAAGTATTCAATGAAGCAGAGCACAAGTCTGAGAAAAAGTTTTTTGGTCCCTGTTGAGTCCGTGGCGGGAAAACAGACACGAGAAGCAGCTGGAGTTCTCAGTTTCATTTATTCAGCGTTCAGCTTACAGGAAGATGGCTTCAGCCTCGCCCAAACGCCTCGCAGCCTCTTATATAGGCAACTCCCGGGTAAATGGGTTACTTTTCCCGCGCCAGCACCCGCGCATGCGCACGGCGCTGGCGACAGCCTGTCTGGTCCCGGGCAGCTTTGCACCTGCCCGGGACTGCCTGCAAACGCCCGAGCCGTTTGCAAAGGCTCGGGACATAACACCCCTTTCCCCCGGGCTAAAACTACTACCAACATACAACATTTATTTTATACAACAATTTGCTCCCCAGTGTTCCCACTGTTTACTGGCTTTTGCCTTGCCAGCAATGTTATGTAATCTTCTAGGTACTTAGGAGATTTCTTTGCTCTCTGTGACCTTCTTAGCTCTGGGTTACTGGCATAAGTTCCCTGACTGGAGGGAGGCGTGAGCCTGTTCTCTATATTGTGCCCTGGTGTCTTCCAAGGACTGTGCCCCGATGCCTGGCCTGCTTGCTTGCCCACCGGGCTCGTCAGGCCAGGGCTTCTGTTACTTTGTGACCTGGTTGACCTACCTAGCTGTAGACCCTCAGTCCCCTTGAAGTGATAGCCGCTGCTGGGCGTCTCTGTAGAACCTCCTAGGTCAGTCCAGGACCTGTCAGGAGGCTGTCCATTCCCTGAACCCCATTCTGTGTTCGGGCTCGTGTGGGTTTCTGTACTTTCCCAAAACTCAGGTGTTCCCTGATTTGTGCTAGGGTTGTTGTAGTCGGGACTTGGTTCCTCGACTAACTCGGTGTATGTTTGACCCCCTGTAGGATTTGGGGTAAGGTCAGGCCAACCTTGGGAATTGTGTGCCAGCTCTCTTGCGGGGACTGATTTGTTGGGATGCCCCCGGGTATCCTCCATTGCTGGAGTGCTGTGTGATGTGTGTGGAAAGTGAGTATGCCCCCGGGGTGACTCCCTGGCTGGAGTAGGCGTGAGTGCCTGTTGTGTGGGTAAGCTCCATGACTTTCTTTTCGGAGCAATTGCAAAACCTTGGGACGAGCCGTTTGTGGCTCCCTCAGTGGAAATGGCAGTAGCTCTTGCCCTTCCCTTTGCTCCAAAGGGTCCCCCTCCCCCCCTGGAAAAGACCCAGGAGTCTCAGCAGAAAAGTCTCGCCTAGAGCGAAGTTGGTCGATGTGCCGACGCAGGACACGACCGTTGTCCAGGGCAACCTCGTAGGAGAGAGGACCTGTGATCATGGACACAGAAGCGGGGACCCATGTATGACCAGGCCCGTAATTGCGAGCCCAAACCGGGGCACCCACAAGTAGTTGTCTAGGTGCCCTAGGATGTGAGGTAGATGAAGGCAGTCTGTCCGGATGCAACCGGTCAAGTCTAGTAGTAAGTTGGCGCCCCCAACGAAGTTCAGCTGGACTTCTCCCTGTAGAAGTGGACGGTGTGGTGCGATAAGAAAGGAGAAAGTCAGCCAACCTGTGATGCCAGTCCCCGTAGGTGAGTCTCTTCAAGGCGTCCTTTGCGATGCGCACCATGCGTTCAGCCATACCGTTGGTGGACGGGTGAAAAGGCGCAGACGTGGCATGACGAATCAGGTTTGCCTGTAAGAAAGCTTGGAATTCGGAGGAGGTGAATTGAGGGCCGTTGTCGGACACAATGACATCTGGCAGCCCGTGTGCAGCAAAAATCCCCCTCAGTACCTGAATAGTCTTTGCAGTGGTGGTGGATGAGACAGGCACAACCTCAAGCCATTTTGAATGGCTGTCAACAAGGACCAAGAAGAACTGGCCCTGAAAGGGCCCAGCGTAGTCAATGTGCACCCTAGACCATGGGGACTGTGTTTCCTCCCATCTATGCACAGGAGCTTGGGGCATCTCTGGGCGAGATCGTTGGCACAGGTGGCATGCGTGTACCTTAGCCTCAATATCTTTATCTAAAGCAGGCCACCACAAGTGGCTGCGTGCAAGAGCCTTCATACGAACAATGCCAGGATGACCCTCGTGGAGGGATTCTAAGACCCTAGTCCTCATTGAGGTGGGAATGACAACTCTGTTTCCCCAAAGCAGACAACCCTGAGAAAGGGACAGTTCGTTCCTTTTGGACCAGAAACTCTGAAACTCAGGACTAGGGCAGTGCTCAGGCCACCCGGACAGGACCCAGGAGCGGACACGTGAAAGTGTGTGATCTGTACCTGTTTCAGCGGTAACATCCCTGGCACTAAGAGGGAGCTCGGGCAAGGCTTGGATTGATAGAATGTTGACAGCTGGCGCGGGGTCAGCTTCTACTACTGGCAGAGGCAATCTACTGAGGCCATCAGCATGGCCCATTTCTTTCCCAGGCTTGTGGAGTAATGAAAAATCATATGCAGACAAGAAAATAGACCACCTAAGCATTCTAGGGGAAATGATGTGGGGAGTCTGCTTACGTGTGGTAAACAGTCCCAGCAGAGGCTTATGGTCAGTGAAGACCGTGAAATGCCTGCCATATAGAAAATCGTGGAATTTTTTAATTCCAGCAACAACAGCCAGAGCCTCCCTGTCTATCTGAGCGTAGTTGCGCTCGGCAGAAGACAGTGTTCTGGAGTAGTATGCAATAGGAACCTGAGTTCCATCAGACCTGAGGTGACTCAGGACAGCTCCAACCCCGTAGGGGGACGCATCACAAGCGATGCACACAGGGAGAGACTCGTTGAAATGTGCAAGAACACTGTTAGAAGTGAGCAAGGCCTTGACTTCTTTAAAGCAAGCCTCATGCGCTTGTGACCACAGCCACACAGCCTGTTTGTCTAGTAGCCTGTGAAGAGGCTCAGCTACACTAGCTTTATGTGGAAGAAAAGAATTGTAGAAATTCAGGAGGCCTAGAAAGGCCTGAAGTTCGGCCTTAGACTTTGGCCTGGGTGCATCTAAAATAGCAGTTAGTTTGGATTCAGCAGGATGAATCCCAGCAGCATCAATTTTGAATCCCAGAAATTCAGTAGAAGGCACCCCAATCTTGCATTTGTCTTTTCTGAGCTTGAGGCCTGATTTCCTGAATCTTAACAGGACAGCCCTAAGCCTTTCAGCTAGAATGTGTGTGGAGTCTCCTGCAATCAAGACATCGTCAAAGTAGGGGCAGACCCCTGGTATACCTCGTAGTGTGTTTTCCATTACGCTTTGGAAAATCCCAGGAGCGACATTCACTCCAAACTGCAGCCTTTTTACCTTAAAGGCTCCCCTGTGGGTCACAATAGTCTGAGCTATGGCAGCATCATCATCAACAGGCAGCTGTTGATATGCTTGAGCTAGGTCAAGCTTTGCAAAAACACGCCCCCCCTTGAGAGAGGCCAGGATGTGACTGACCACAGGAACAGGATAGGCATGTTGCTGCAATGCCTTATTGAGTGTGCATTTGTAATCAGCACAAATGCGAATGTCCCCATTTGCCTTTAGAGGCGTGACAATGGGGGTCTCCCACGGGCTGGAATCAACAGGTTCTAGGATTCCCTGTTGGATTAGTTTGTCTAGTTCAGTGTCAATCTTACTTTTTAAAGCAAAAGGGACCCTTCTTGCTTTAATCCTAATGGGAGTGACAGTGGGGTCTAGCTTTAAGGACACAGGTGGTCCTTTGAATGTGCCCAGCTGGGGGCTGAAAACATCTGCAAATTCTTTGCAGACTTCCTGTAGGTCGAGTGTTTGTAAGCTGTTGAGTCCTGTGACGTGTATCCCCAGGGCCTCAAACCAATCGAGTCCTATGAGACTCGTTCGTTCACCCCCTACTACTAATAAGTCTAGTGGACCTTCAAAACTCTTGTATTGCACGTTAAGGGTGGCCTCCCCCTTAACACACACTCTTGAGTTCTGAAAATCTGTTAATACAATATCAGAAGGCCTTAACTTGGCCTTAGACCCACTCTGGAACAAATCTTCCTAAATGTATGCAATGAAATGATGGACAGGGCAGACCCTGTGTCTAGTTCCATAGATAATGGAACCCCTTGTAGCTTCACGTTGAGTGACAGCTTTTTCTTCATGGGCTTGTGTGTGCCTGTTCTACAGATGCTTCTTCGCGAAGCGCAAAAACCTACCCTATTCTGGCTGGGGAATCTGGTACCCTTCAGGCGTTCTTCTTGGGGTTGTGCCTTTCGTCGGCCCAGGCACACAGCTGCAATGTGCCCTTGTTTACCGCATGCCCGGCAGGTAGCGGAGCGGAACTTGCAGTCGGTTCTCCTGTGGCGACCTCCACAGCCGATGCACTTGAGCGGAGCCGAAGAGCTTCCCTTCTGGTTCTCTTCCTTCGCGGGGTGTAGACGGTCGACTTCCTCGTCCGGATCCTCCTCGGAGTTTCGTCGGACGTCTTCCTGGTGCACGGACGCACCCTCTGCACTGTTTCTGATCGGCCGCATGTTTTTGACGGCGCCGCCTGCTGCTTCTTCTGCGGTGACTTCCCTTAAGGCGTCTTGGAAGGATAATTCTTCCTTTGCGAAAAGTCTCTGTTGTAGCTCGCGATGCCTTAACCCGCACACGAATCGGTCCCTCAGTCGTTCCTCGAGGTCCTTGAACTCGCAGGGCTTGGCGGCCTTCCGTAACGCGGCGATGTATTCCTTGGCTGACTCACCGGACCGTTGATCCCTTTGTTCGAAGGTGTGGCGCCATGAGATAACGGACACCTTGGGGTGGAAGTGCTCTTTCAGCAGCTTCTTCAGGTCTGCGTAGCTTACAGACTCTACTGGGAACAGGTGCTGCAAGGTTTTCTGCGATTTCGAAGGCGTCTTGGCCGCAAACGCAAAGCAGGGTGGCCGCCTTCAAGCTATCTTCCCTCACTTGGTTTGCCTTGAAGTAGTTCTCCATTCTGGATACGTAGGACTCCCACCGCTCTGGATGTGAGACGTCGAATTCCGAAAGCCTTCCGATTTTCGCCATCTTCGGATCTTCAGGAGACGGGTCTATCAGCCAGCCTACCCCCGAATGCGCACCGGATTGGCGGGCAGCTGCCGAGTCGACGCCGTTCCTCTTTCGCCGCTCAGGACTCCTTGGGTAAGCTTACACTTCTTCCTTTCCAGGTAGTGCAAGGCATCCCATCCTCGTCGCCAGTGTTGAGTCCGTGGCGGGAAAACAGACACGAGAAGCAGCTGGAGTTCTCAGTTTCATTTATTCAGCGTTCAGCTTACAGGAAGATGGCTTCAGCCTCGCCCAAACGCCTCGCAGCCTCTTATATAGGCAACTCCCGGGTAAATGGGTTACTTTTCCCGCGCCAGCACCCGCGCATGCGCACGGCGCTGGCGACAGCCTGTCTGGTCCCGGGCAGCTTTGCACCTGCCCGGGACTGCCTGCAAACGCCCGAGCCGTTTGCAAGGCTCGGGACATAACAGTCCCCAAACAAGAAGTTTCTATGGAAATCTATTTCCTAACCTTAAAATCAGTTCCACAATTTCCTGGTTATGCTAACAATGTTTATATCAAGAAACAAATGTGGTTATTTTTCTCTCTCCAGAGTTGCAAGCTCAGTCACAAACTTTGCCTCATAAATAACAATGGTACCCTTGGTACTCATTGTTAATTGATTCCAGGAGGTGTGATGAGTACCAAAAATGGTAAGTACCAAACAAAATTTTCCTATAAGAAATATAATGAGTCACATGGCAGCTGATACCGACAGTCCTGGCTTCCACATTGAGTACCAAACAAACAACAAGTATCAGGACAAAATTTTCACATCAAAATGCATTGAGTACCAAATGCAACGAGTTTCAAAGCAGTTGAGTACCAAGGTACCACTGTATAATAGAGATCAATCTCTAATACTTTGGGTTAGTCTAAAATAATGAAATATTCCTATGGTGTCTAGATTATTATTTTTTTTTGCCAGTGCCTAAACTGTCATATAATGTGAGGTTATATATTACAGGCAGTCCTTATTTAGCAACCATAACTGAGACTAAGAATTTGACCATTAAGTGAAGTGGTTGCTACATGAAACCATGACTGTGTTTATGATCTTACTTCAGCTTTCCTTTATAGACCTGTGAAAGTCATAAATGCAGGAACTATTTGCAAAATTACTTTTCCATCACCAAATTAACTGCAAACAGTCACTAAACAAGTCAGTTGCTAAAGGAGGACTACCCATGTAATAAAAACATTCTATCAGAACAGATCTCCTATCTACAGTATCCATACTTGTTCATGTATTTTGTTTACGAGAAGTGAGTTTTTAAAGTCAGCCCAGTTCTTTGAACCTTGTCCCTCATAAGCTTGGTTCAAACATAATACAGCTTAATTGCCACATCTTGTTTTGATGATTAGAAATACTTGGTGAGTTTGCACACTGTTCTATCTACTTGAATTCCATTTGTCCCCCCTGTTTATATTTGAGGAGAAATCTGGACCTGTAGACCTGTCTTTTATCTCAAGCCACTTTCTGAAATCAGATGCACTGCAGTTGCAGCTGAGCAGACACACTTTACTATTAAGCAGAACGAGGTGAGAGTGTCAAATGGAAAATATGGCAAGGTAGTAGCTAAGCAGTGAAACAAGAGTTTTATGTTCTTAGCGTGCTTTGCAGGAAAAAACAACAACAACACATTGGGTTACTGCACAAGAGAGAATATTCTCTCTGTGCTAATGTGGAAGAAATTATATATTACCTATCTTATTGGTATTTGTACAAAGAATAGCAAAATCTTGGACTCAGGCAGCAAAGTATCTTAGCACCTTTGTAAATTTAAAAAAAAAATGGTAGCAAGGATTAAAAATGAGATTTTAGATGCAATGGACAAGTCACAGACTCTCTTAATGGCCAAATCCTGCCTGTGACATCTGAAGCACACAGCTGTATTTTTACCAGCTTTCCTCTTACAGAACTTTTCCATGTTCATTATTTCAGCCAAAAAATGACTTTGTGAGAAGGGAAAGACATAGCTTTGCATATGACATAAAATACTAGGCTACTGATAAGCAGAAATGTATGTGCTTCAGTGAAGCATAGTGCTTTACTTATGCTGGCTATTGGCTGCCAACATGAAAAACCCTCAAATTGTTTCTGTCATATGGGAGCAGAAAGAAGTATTATGGAGCACAGAATCAAGAATCAAAAGCATCTGATGCTCTTTTATATTTCATATACAATGTTTCATATGGCAGTTTGACAGATTATTAATGAAATTAAATCCAATTCTTTCTTAATATTAGAATCAGCCAACATTCACAAAATTAAATGTAACTAAATGGGGGGGGGGGAAAGCATTTGTAAATCCTATAGGTAATCAAATGCAAATTTCAAATCCGTTAGTGGTAGAAAGAGAATGTTATCAGAGCAGTGATGTTGTGAAAGAAAGCTATTTTCATAGTGATGTCAGTTTCTTCATCATCTAATGCAGTCATTTAAATCCTGCTTTTCAGGAGGTCAGAGATTACCTAACAGTTTATCTTGCATTATTATATCTGAGAAGCAGAAATAGCTGTGGAATTATGGCTGTTACTCTAAAGTGTTGAGTTATTTCTGGATTTAACAATACAAGAGAAGGATTTTTTTTGTTCATATTTTAGAAATGAGACAATCCTAACAGAGTTCTAAATTGTTGCAGCAATATGAAATGGCTTAGGCATCAAAATTCACTTGTTTTTTTTCCCCAAACCCAAAGATGGATTTCAAATCTGCTGCATAATACAACTGTTATCCTGAATACATAGCACAGCTTTTAAAAAGAGTTTTAATTTCTTTTTTTAGAATTTTTCTTACAGAGCCCACAGCTTCCTGCAGAGTATGAATCATAACTGAAAAAATTTTCTTTGGAAAACAGCAACATGATCAAGATCGGATGACTGTATTTCTAATTGCTATTATTTGAAGCTTATACATTTTTCCTCTGAAGTAAGCAAGCAAGGTCTCCAATTGTTTTGGACAAAACCCTCTGAAAAATACAGCCATTTTAGTCAATAATTGGGGATCTAGATTGCCCAAACAATATACACAATTGGTGCATATGTTTTAGAGTGTCAGCCTATCAAATGACTTAAAATACACACACATACACACATGCATGATAAAGTGCTAAATAAAAAGGGCAAGCAATACATTAATCAGCCACCATAACAAATCTGCTTATGTGCTACACTTGGGTTTTCAAAATAAGAAGAGAATAATCTTGTGGGGGGTTTTTTGGTTTTAGATTTTTGAACAGCAGCTACAGATAGTCCTAGACTTACAATAGTTCATTTAGTGACTATTCAAAGTTAAAATGGCACTGAAAAAAATGACTTATGACCACTACAGTTACGACCTTTGGTAATTTTGATCATGTGATCAAAATTTAGACACTTGGCAACTGGTTCATACTTATGACCATCGCTGTGTTCCACGGTCCTATGATCACCTTTTGTCACCTTCTGACAAGCAAAGTCAAAGGGGAAGCCAGATTCATTTAACAACTATGTTACTAACTTAAAAACTGCAGGGATTCACTTAACAACTGTGGCTAGAAAGGTCGTGAAATAGGGCAAAATTCACTTAACAACTGCTATCACTTAGCAACAGAAGCTTTGGGCTCAATTGTGGTGGTAAGTCAAGGACTACCTGTAATTGTTTATGCTTACCATAAGACCAATCCGTAGATCAGTTGCAGAAATCAAAACTATTGCATGTTAGATGTCCATCCTTTTGTAACCCAACTTTCAGTCCATACATCACAATGCCTCTCGGCTATTTACTTGTCTCAGTTTTATGGGGAAGGGATTTCCCAGTTATCTGATACTTTTCGTATGAGGTACCTATCAAGTGTTCTTCACCTTTAAGTGAACTCACTTCCAATATTCTAAATTAGGACAGGAGAATTCTGAGGTTAACATGGGATACATTGGATCAGGGGATGGTTGTCTTGAATGCTGAGAAAGCTTTTTTTATATCAACGTTTTGGGACACAGATGAAGTTACATTTGGTTTTGGTTTTCCTTGTGGTTATCACAAACTGAATAATTTTTCTACACGCCTATTAGGACGATTTACTGACTGGAATAAAGATAAATATTTGAGGTAGGTTTTGCTTACATTCTGGTCACTGACTGTAATAGAAAATATTCATTCATTCATTCATTCATTCATTCATTCATTTGTTGATGCAGCTCATCTCAGGGCTAGTTCAAATTTCTTAGAATGGGTATAATACAGTTTGTGTACTTTTGTAAATAGAGACAAATAGAACTTTCTCAATGATGCTAATGACCCAGCTGTTGCCATTTTTCCTACATATGTATCTGGCTAAAAACCATATGTGTGTGTGTGTTTGTGTGTGTGTGTGTGTGTGTGTGTGTATGAAACTAAACTAAATTAAGATATTTATCTAAGCTGTTCACTAAAGAATAAAAAGATTGCCTTTTCAAGTGAACTATTCCACAAAAACAGATGGCCAGGAATTCTACTCTTTATTGCATTTAAGTTTTCCTATGTTTTGTTGTGTCTTATATTTATTTTTTACTAATATAAGAGTGCCTTTAAGTCATAGATTTCAAATACTTCAGACTAACAAATGCTTTATAAATTTAGCTTTTCTTTTTTTAAAAAAGCTCGTTTCCATGGTTGCATTCCAAATCAACATATACCACAAGTGCCTCACTTGAAATGAGATACAATGCTAATTCTCTGTCCCTTACTATCAGCAGAGTATGATGTATGCATCTGGCACCATTTCCTATAGAATAATGATTAGACATTTATGTCAACAACTCTTTGTGTTCTAAGCATGAGGCTACTGAACGTGGATAGCTATAGAAGTTGGGACATCTGCAAGGGGGACTCAAACGGTATCAAAGGGATGGATGTGAACAGGTGAGCAGAGCCCTGTCTTTTTTTGTAAATGCATGTGATCCATATTCAGAAAGGGCGGGGGTGGGGTTTCACTTTCTCAATTCTGCTTTCCATTTTGATGCTAATCCTTTATACCAGTTTTTAAGATTAGTTCCCCAACTATTTCTCTGGAATTCATGGATTTTATTTAATCAGCAGGAAGAGACTGTAGCTTTAGTCCTGCATGCCTTTGCACTTTATCTGGGATACTAGCTGCAGTCCTTTTTGAGGTAGGAGGCCTTTTTGAGAGTTACTCATGTACCCACCACCCCAAGGTTGAATATATGCAATATGCTGCATTTGGAAGAAGATCTAGAATAAGGGTACTGGACAGCAGCCCGTTTGGAACTGGGCCACACAAGCGGTGGGCAAGCACGTGAGCTCACACAGGTTCACTTGCATGAGCGATATGAGTCTGCCATTTGTGCAAATGGAGCTGTGCATGCAAGCACATGTACCCACTACTTGCACGCAACCAACCCCTCCCCCCTGCCCCCACTGCTGATGCTGCTGGGCCACAAAGCTGGAAAGGAGAATTGATCTAGAACATGGGTCCAAACTTTTGGCTTTTTTGGATTGCAATGAGTGAAGAGGAATTGTCCAGAGAAAACCTACACATTCATTGTTTCCTACAGGACCATCTTTTTTTATACACATTCTTCCTGACTTGAGCAAAAAGCTCAGAAGGGAATGCTATGGCTTTTTTTACCCTTACAGTTAGTCAGTAAGCAACTATAACAACAATTCTGTTTATAAATCCATTGAAAAGTGTTATAATAATGAAATTTATAGGATACTGGCAAGACTTTTCGGATATGCCAAAATGTTATTATTCTATTGTACTCGCTAATAAATAATTTGTTCCTGACATTCTTTGGTTGTTTCATGACAGTGCACTTTCATTTAAATGCTTTGCTAAAATCAATCTGAACTGAACTTTTCAAACTATACACACAAGACTTATTGGAATATGTGAGCACTGAGCAAATATATATGGCCTTTAAATTAATATTTTGGTTTCTGCTGACCAGACACAAATCCTTCCTTCCTTCCTTCCTTCCTTCCTTCCTTCCTTCCTTCCTTCCTTCCTTCCTTCCTTCCTTCCTTCCTTCCTTCCTTCCGTCACCTTGGATTTAGGACACAAAACAAAAATACCTATACACAAAACCCAAATATTAAGTATGCTTAATGCATGTACCTCTGAGGGAAAAGAGAAATCTATACCATAAGGGCTGCCACACCAAGAAGACCTCAGGAAGTGGTGGACTTTCCTTCATTGAAAGGAAAGGAATGGGATGGGAGTTTAAACACAGGTTGGATAGTTATTTGTTGGAGATACTATAGTTGTGGATTCCTGCCCTGGTCAGAAGCTTGGACTAGATAATCGTAAAAGTCCATTCCAAATCTTATATTCTGTAATATTTTTTAAAAAAGTATTCTTAAATCAATTTACCAAATTCTGTTCCATTAAGTAAAGTTTTTAATTGAACATGCATTCTTTAAATAGTAGTAATGTTTATGAAATGTTACTATTATTTAACAAACAATTGAATAAACTTCTCATTTGCACTGTTTCATATAATTACCTCCTAATGGATTTGAAAAAAAAAAATTTGTCACTATTCAATACAAACAACCAGTCTGTTTGATTCTAGGCCTTATTAGTTTATAATAAAGCTTTAGACAAACTAAAAAGAATTTGTAGTCTATCAATCATTCTGTGGTTGAAAAAAAAAAACTCTATACTTGTAGTAAAAGTAAGAACATTTGGCAACAGTTTGACTTGTCCAAAGTAAGTTTCGTTGCACATAGAGTGCAGATTCTAGAGTGAACAATTTTAATGAGCAACATCTGACTCCTTCTCCGAGCTGTTATTCCTGCAAAAGCTATGCCTCTAAAAGCTCTCTGCTGGAATCTGTGGCTGAAAAGTCATATCTTGCCCTGAGCATTTTTCTTCACACTATAACTGCTGAATGAAACAACAGTTATTAGCAGAAAAACAGTACAGCAAGGTCCTTAGCAGAGCACCACAAATTGGATCGATTGGGTTGTATTGCTATCAAAGGCGTGATTTAGGATATAGAGCAAAGATTGTCATTAAAACAAGAGCTACAGTATCTTTATAGAACATCAGTCTTTGCTGCTTGAAAGTATTGGCCTCTTTCTTTCTCCTGGAAATTAAACTATGGGCCAAGAGATTAAAAAAAGAAAAGAAAACACGTCATTTTGTTTTGCATAGAAGGGAATAAATAAGGAAAAATATTTGGGATTTCTAGTTTTCATCCACATGCAGTTCTTTATGCATATGAGGGGATTTACTACCAATCTTAAGTAGCATCTCATCTGAAATTACATTTTGCTGCTGACAAGCATTGGTTACAAATATGGAGGATTGTATTTTTCCATGAAACACACATACAAACACACACACACAAATCTACAATTGACGGTTTTCTTCTCTAGATGATCTTTAAATTAAAAAATCCTAGAATAGTACCACATAGCTATCAACCTGTTTTCTTACTGCTAAGTACTAAAAGCCTTCAATTTTGTGTGCAGGCTGTCCATGCTAGAACTTTAAATACATTCACTCATCTGAGGTTCCTATAACATCTTCAAATGAACCACTTCAAATTCCCAGTGAACCACCTCAAATTCCGTTTTTGACAGAGTGGGCTTCTCTGTTTTCTCATATTAAACTACTCCTTTAAATGCAAATGCCTGTTTTGTTTCTAGCAAACACGCCAAAGAAAATTCTAATTTATGTTGAGATCACCACCAAAAGAATTTTGGTTACCCTGCTATGTCTCTCATGGGAACTATTAGCATCTTAATTTGATTTGTGCTATGATTAAATTCCAGCTTCCAAAATGTACAGAAGCAATTGAAACATTATCATCACCAAGGCTGTTCTGCTGCCAAATGGTTTGGAGTTACATACTTGTCCTTATTTCTATAGATATCCCTAGAGTGTCTTTTATTTCTGAGTCAGAATGCTTAACTTTATGAGACAATTTAGCAATTATATATAATCATAAAATCTCACTTGTATCGCTGGACTGAGTTGCCATAATAGTAAGAAAGATTTGAAAGAACTTGATTGCATGCTTCTCACTTGAGGCCCTTAAACAATCTTCCACATCCTTATTTAAAATAATGTATCTAGTCTTGTCTGAGATGTATATACTCAAAAGATCTGGTCCTTCTTAGCTCCTGTAATTGAAAACAGGCAGAGAGGTCACTGAGCCTCAGACTCTTTTTTTGTGGTCCTTGAAACCACCTTCATCCACTGTTGCTGAAAAGAGTTGACAAGGATTCCTGCTATGCTGAGCATAGAAACATTCAGAATCACTACTGGTTGCCCTAAAATAGGATTAACATTATTTGATTAAAAAAAGGGGGGGGGGAAAGGAGGGGAAAATATCCAGACTCCTCTTAAATCAAAGACCTCTCACATCTTGGTCTTTCCCATTTGGTATCATCCTATACACTAGGATACCTACTTGGCAGTCCCAACATAATAATAGAAATAAAGCTTGGCTATCAAACAAATGAAACTAACTATGATGTCTTAGGATTGAATTTCTTACATTTTTCAAAATGTCAAAACACTAAACCATATTCCTTTTTAACAAGGAATACGTATGACACTCTCTTTTTAAAAAAGAGGGATGGAATATTGAATTAAACAAACATAGGCTTTGACTTAGGACCATAATAGGGACCAGAATTTCTGTTGCTAAGCAGGGCAGTTGTTAAATGAGTTATGCCTGATTTTATGACTTTTCTGCCACAGTTGTTCAGAGAATCATTGCAGTTAAATGAATCACACAGTTGCTAAGCAAATCCATTTTCCCCCACTGATTTTGTTTGTCAAAAGCTGGCTGGGAAAATTGCAAATAGTGATCACACTGCAACTGTCATAAATACATTTCAGTTGCCAAGCACCCAAATTTTGATCATATGACCATGGGGATGCTGTGCCAGTTGTAAGGATTGCAAGGACTGATCATAAGTGACTTTTTCAATAGTTCAAATGGTCACTAGACAAATGGTGGTTCAGTGGTTGGTTGTATGTTGAGCAATAGTTTTTAAATCCTCTTACTTAATTTGTGATTTAGGAGCTTGGATATTGTGTCATATTTCATCAATGTCTGGAAGAAGATGGTGTACTCTTTCCCCTGTTTCAAAACTTGAAACTGCTGAAAAAAGAAACTCTTACAAAGCTTGTTCAGCCAGTATGGTCTTCAATGACTTTTCACTAACAGTTCCTTCTCTGTGAACTTTCTTCCAAAATCTTCTGTTAATTATTTTTTTCCTCAAATCATTTCAATGTCATATGAGAGGAAATAAATGTCCATGGATATGGTATTTGTTTATTGGGTAAATAGTATGAATGAATCCTTATGGAATACCTTCACGTTATTTGAGAAGTGCTGCCTTTCTCTAGGACCTAATTTAATAAACTGTGCCTTAGGGTGGGTAATTTTAATGTTAATTAAAACATTACTATGCAGCTAATACTAACTTTAATGCCTGCACGAAATCATGAAGTTGCACTTTACAAAGTTCAGAGGAGAGCAGAAAAGTCATTACATAAACTGTGAATTAAAATGGAGATGATATTCTATGTTAGTATATTGGCTTATACATTTCTTTCTTCCTGGCTAATCCATCTAATTTCTGCCTCTGATTTTAGGTTGTCAGCTTCTTAGGGAATACATTGTTGTGGACATATATACACATGTATGTGCATGAAAAAAGTGGGAATTCTGAAACTGCAACATTTTGAATAATAGCCTAAATATTCTGACTTTTGAACTGACATCATATCTCCTCTTCCAAATAGTTTCTTTTCTAGGATAGAGGAAGATTATATGCTCCTCTTGTTCTCAGACTCAGTCAGAAAAGAGGTTGCAAGATCTTTTCTATCACCATCATAATCTATTCCAAGTTGCAAGAAATGATCCAGGCAGAGCAATAAGAAAAAAGTGTGCCTATGGATAATATTACACCCAAAGTTGTACAGGTAGTCCTCGACTTACAACCACAATTGACCCCAAACTTTATGTTGTTAAGTGAGACATTTGTTAAGTGAGTTCTTCCGCATTTTATGACCTTTCTTGCCACAGTTGTTAAGTGAATCAATGCAGTTGTTAAGTTAGTGACATGGTTGTTAAGTGAAAGTGGCTTTTCCATTGACTTTGCTTGTCAGAAGGTTGCAAAAGGTAATCACATGACCCTGGGACACTGCAACCCGTCATAAATATGAGTCAGTTGCCAAGTGTCTGAATTTTGATCACATGACCCTGGGGATGCTACAACGGTTGTTAAGTGTGAAAAATGGTCCTAAATCATTTTTTTCAGTGCCATTGTAACTTTGAATGGTCATTAAATGTACTGTTATAAGTCAAGGAATACCTCTATTTCTAGTCTCTCAATGTTTAAAATGTTTTATATTTTCTCCATCCCTGTTTGCTTGTTTATTTATATTTTGGTTCTTTTCTGGAATTCTGAACACTAATTGAAATATATTATGGCAAAACAGTTATTCAAAATAATATATTTATTACAGAAGGGTAGAAAAAAACAAATTAAAATGAAATAAATGTGTATAGCAAAATTAGTTCTCAAACTGTTCTTTGCTCTGTAAGGATAAAATCTCTATTTTTGGTTTCAATCTGTTAAAATATAATGGCATTTTTCCAGAGTGACACTGTAATTGACACTCTAAATACCAGAACAATATTAGCATTATCATTTACAATACTTTGTTCCCCATTCTAGAGCAAGCAGAAAACAGCCAGATAGAATCACTCAAAATCAGAAGACAGTTGACTTTCTGCATCCTAATTTGCTATCAAAGTATCCCAAATGCCTAGTTTGATGCTTACCAGGTACCCTGCTTCAGCTAACATAGTTTGTTTACATCATAGCTATGTGTGTTTATTTATATAGGAATACATGCATAGAAAGTGAAATTTCAGTTTATGGACTTAATTGAACTTGATTTGGGATGCAATGGATAAAATTTATTATTTAATCCTATTAGCACCATGATATCACTGCAGAAATGATATACTCTTTAATTGAGTGGGTATAATGGACATTCCCTGCTGATACATTAAATGGAGGTTTCACCTTATATGGAATAAGCTTGCATGTGTGATACAGAGCACCAACGTCTATCACCATCCTTATTTCCAAGAATAACTTTTGGCTACATAAGGATTGCATATGTTTTCTTAGAAAATAAAAATTATGGGTAGATACAGGTCTACAGAGATTCCCACCTCTGAAGAAACAGGAAGAACACCAGAAACAACATGTCAAAGATTACCAAGTTTTGCAAAGATTATGTATTCTGCAAATCAGAGTTCCCAGTAAGCATACATTTATGGCTTGCAATAAAACCCCCAAATATTTTACTGCTGATATCAGCCATAATAGGAGTAAAAATGCTTTCCAAATGACTACTGTAAATCTATTATCAGTAAATTATTTTATTAGTAAAGTCCGGTGTACTTACTCATGGGCATGATGTGCACTTTGGCGTAAAATTGCAAGGTATTTCTTTGCTGTCTGTGTATCCAAAGTCAAGGCATTAAACATTGGCTTGTTTAATACAATTTATTGAGTCAATCTATGGTTGGCTGAGTTTGCACCACATGCCAAACCAACTTCAACTAAACCTTAGCATGGGGCAAACCTTTTTCCAATTTTATGTGTTGAAAGAATGGATTTGAATGAATCAAGCATAGATAAATCCACATAACCATATATAAACATCAGTACAGTACTTTTCCTTCAATTTGAGGCAGAGTTTCTGTTTGGCAGAATAATATGCTCAGGAAAGCTTGTACAACAAATTTAAAAACAATGTTTTAGACTTAAATGACTGTAACATTTCAGTTAACATGGTACAATCTTTGCTAGTGTGACAGGCATTCCAGCTTGCCTACACTTAATGCTTCCTGCTTCAGAAAGCAAAAATGGTTGCCAAGTTTCAGCAGTCAAGGCTTTCAGAATAAATATCTCTCAGGCACAACATTTACTGCCAACAAAGCATTTTCTGTGAAGTTCATGATTAAACAGAGCAGTCTAAAGACTTAGAACAATTAGTACATTAGAACAGCTTCTCATAGAAAATTATCTTTCATGCCCACTAAAGTGCATTAGACACCACTTGTGTTAAAATAGAGATAGCAGTTGGAATCTGAAGCCTAGAATCTTAATACTAGCATGAATGTATTTATTTTTTAGGAACCTGCTCTAGAATGGATATTGTAACATTTGGAGAACGTTTCTTGCCTTTAAAGCAGCTGATAAAAGAAGTCCAAAAATTCACTGTCTTAAAAGAGAGCACTTCCTTGCTCCAAAGTGGCCTGTATAAAATCAATTCTTAGAGCTCAAGAAGATATAGCCCATAGCCCACTTTCATGTAGGGTGACATGAAGCAAGCAATCATCCACTGTATCCACCATTTTCTTCCTTTCAAAGTTACAACAAGCAATTTTTTCTCTTAAGATTGCGATAAAAAAGCTATAGTATAATAGAAGCAGCAAGAGAGAAATGGCTTTTATTCTATACAGTGGTGACAGGACACAGGGAGAGACATCATTTGAGAATAAACCAACTCTTTATGGAAAAAGAATACCCAGATAATTTTTGGCTTGAGATAATTAGCATAATCCTCATGTTTATTTTCTATAAACTTCAATTTTTTAGAAGATCATGGAGGACGAAGGTTGGGGGTTAAGCACAAAAAAATATAAGGAAGATTCAAATATGCATTGTATTTGTTGGTTTCTATTTATTTCAGTGGAAGAAAAATAGAAAATTATGATGGATTTTATCTTTTGCCTAAAATGTCTAAGATCTTATGCCAGCCAATATTCAAAATAAAGAGACTTGACTGGTCTAAGCTCCACAGAGTCCCATACTTTCTCTGAACAACAAGAGAAGCAGTAGTCACCAAAACATATTACAATGCAGGACGCTATTATGTTATCTCAAGCAAGATTTGATTTGCATGATATTTGGGAAGTCCCAAGGATGAATATCTTTCTGCACAAATCTTTTCTTTTAGCTAATCTTCAATATCATAGCTACTTACTATAGCACAATAATGTCCTGTTTATGCCACAAAGAAGAGGGAGCGCTGAAGGGAGGACAAGAAGCAATGGATGGAAACTAATCGAGGAGAGACACAACCTAGAAATAAGGAGAAACTTCCTGACAATTAGAACAATTAACCAGTGGAACAACCTGCATCCAGAAGTTGTGAATGCTCCAACACTGGAAGTTTTTAAAAAGAGACTGGATAGCCATTTGTCTGAAATGGTGTAGGTTTCCTACCTGAGCAGAGATTTGGACTAGAAGACTTCCAAGTCCCTTCCAACTCTGTTGTTCTGTTATTTATTCATCCCTTTTAATGGGAAATAAAATCATTATCAATGTGGAACAATAATTTTTCATCATCTTGAAATAATCTTGCACAGGACATCAGTATATTCTATGGGTAAATACCACAGGAATTTGGCAATCCTTTGGCAGCTGAGATTAATATTATGATCCTAGGATATGATTTTATTGCTACCGTAAGAATAAGAATTTAATTGTAACAAATTATTTTTGTTTCAGTATTGCATATTTAATGTGCATATAATCTATGCTGAATTTACAATATATGAACAAAAACACATTCACACCTAAATTAGTCTACTTACTGCTGAATAATTCTGCTCTTAATTGTTTTAGAATTGAAGTACAATATGAATTCCTCTTCTAATTTAAGTTTCTCCAATACCAGATTTTAGCATCCATCATTCACTAGCAGATATCCTGCTAAGAAACTTGATAAATTGTACATTTTGAATTTCAGAAAGTCTGCTCAATAAATTAATTTGTACAATAATTTTTGAAACTTTAATCTTAGCTTTCGGTAATAATGTGTGCTACTGCACAAATTGTTCCAGCATGTATTTGCATGAATCCATTTGCCATAGGCAAATTTTAAAGCTAATGCATCTTAGAGCCAATGTTCAGAGTTCTATTTTGTTCATTCCCATTCTTTGCTATAAATCACTTTCCCTAATTAGTTCTAATTGAGTATTTCACAAAATCTCTTCATCTCAGTCATTTCTTCATTTTATTGTAGTAACACTTTGTTCTATCTTTAGGCATTAACTTTACAAATATTTCAATTCATCCAGTAACAAACGGGTTAATTGGTTCTCTGGATATAGAAAGAAATAAGGTAAGAGCTAATGTGTTCATCTTTTCAGTCTTAAATAACTGGCATTTATATTTCCATAGTTACTTTTTTCATAGAGAAGATGTTTCATAGATATAAGTAGATGACAAAGAGACTGCATAAATCTTACATTTGAGAACTTGAAATTATTTTGGTATTTGTTTGGTACCATATTGTTTATCAATCTAAATGCATGAACCAAATTTCTTTCTGCAGAAAACCAATATGCTTCTCTCTTAGATCAAAAACTGGAGGACCAAAGCAATTCATGTGTATGTATAAATCCAGGACTGTTAACCAATTAATAACCATTAGTGGAGATAACTGATCTTGTCTTCTACATAATCTCATATACCCTACCTATAAGGCAAAACATTTTCCAGGCTTCTGAACAATTTGACTGAATGTATGCAAATTGTGTAGTTTGAGTCATCTATCACTGCTTAAGGAAGCGGCTATCTGTCTCCTCAAGAAGTCATTGTTCAATTCATTTTCAACCTTCCCTTTCTAAGGAAACTTGCTAAGAAGGTAGCTGCAACTTCAGAGGAATCTGGAGGAAGCATATTATGGGCATCTCTTTAATATGTGTTTCAGACCTGGGTACAGTACTGAGATAGTATTGAATGTTGATAATTCATGCTGGGAGAAGAAAGAAGATTTGTCCCTAGTTTTTCTTACTTTCTTAGCAGCTTTTGGGACCATTAATGATGATCTCGTTCTGGACCGGCTTAGGTAATTGGGTAGGTAATTGAGAGTAGAAGGTATGGTGTTGTGCTGGCTGTCCTTGTTCCTTATGCTCAATTCTCTCCCCATTCCTGTTTAACTTCTTGATGAAGCTGTTGGATAAGATCATTTGTCAGCATGGGTAGTTATCATTTACAGCTTTGGCTAGGAGGACCTTTGCACTAATCCATTTTATGCAGCAATTGGATCAATTTCTGGATCAGGAAGGCCTATTCATAATCACATGTCTTGGTCATCTTCCACCTGGACTACTGAAGTGCATTCTGTATGGGACTGTCCTTGAAGACCACTCAGAAGCTGCAATTGATTCAAAATACTGTGGTGTCAATAGTTATGACACCATTAGCAGTGTTACCCCTATGTAACACTGCTAATAAATGAGCTGTGCAGCTTGTCATTGGGCTTCCAGGTGCAATTTAGGGTTCTCGATGATTTGCTACCAAAGTTTTAGATTGTAAATCGATTCATTACGGATACTGTATGTATAAATATTTTCATCTAGATAAGTAAAATAGTTTAGCTTTACTATCCTTCCAAAACCTTCATAGAACTCTGCAGAAAGTAATAGATCTGATCATTATAAAATCTGTCAGAAAGAGACAGTTTCAGAAAAACTTTTAACTACTTCTCAGTTTCAGAACTGGATTTGCTTTTTTAACAGCAGCAGCTGCTGCTGATCAATATTAAATCAGAAACTTGAACATTGTTTCAAGACAATGTTCAGGTTTAATAGAACAAGTCAGTACTCCAATGATCAAATAGATTGCTTTTTGACTGCGCAGGACAGATTATTTAAACAGAAATTGCAGAAGAATAAAGTTATAAAAACAAAGAAGATAAACAACTCCTAATAAAATATAAGTCAAAATATTATTTTAAAAAATAGTAATACATTCTCCCCATTTCTTTCATTTATTTTTCCAGCTGTTAAATAGTATCTAAATATTTACACCATACTTTGAATATTAAGCACTGGAGATTATTGATATATCTGTTTAAGGAATATCATCTGCTTTTAATTGGCCTTTTCACTGGATTCTTTTCATAAAACCCATATTCCAAATCTCTGAATTGCTGTGTAATGTGTTATATATAAGAAAGCATTCCTGCTTGAACTTACACAAACTTGTATTATCAATATATACTGACAGCTTCGCCCTTGTTGCATTTGTTCCAATTCTGGTCTTCTTTTTTGGCAAAGTTTCCCCTTTTTCAATGGATATATCAGATTTTGAAGACAGAAATGATAGTGTTAAAATCGTTTCCAAGCATTAGAGAAAAAGATGGGGTTATAAAACAAACTGTAAGTAAAAGACTTGACAGCCATTTGCCAACCTCATTTGTTATTGCAGTTCTTGCTTGCACAACAAAACAACAAATAAAATCTAGGATATTTAGACCCAAAAAGAATTCTTGAGAAAATCCCTGACTAAAGAAGAACATTTAGTTGACAGGAGATGTTTACTACATGTTTATTTCTTTGATGCATAATATGGTAAGAAGAAAAGCTTAGATCAGTAAGGGCAGTATCTACATTAGAGAATAGAGTACAGGTATTCCTCAATTTAGCCCAAATTTATGTTGCTAGGTGAGAAATTTGTCGTGCAAGTTTTGCCCTGTTTTATGACTTTTCTTGCCACATTTGCTAAATGAATCACTGTAGTTGTTAAGTTAGTAACAGAGTTGTTAAATGAATCTGGCTTCCCCATTGACTTTGCTTGTCTGAAGGTTGCAAAAGGGATCACATAACCCTGGGAAAGTGCAACCATCATAATATGTGAATCAGTTATCAAGCATCTGAATGTAAATCATGTGACCATGGGGATGCTGCAACGGTCATAAGTGTGAAAAATGATCATAAGTCACTTTTCTCAGTGCCTTTGTAACTTCAAACAGTCACTAAGCAAAGTACCGTTAAGTCAAGGACTACCTGTATGAAATTCTTTTTATCTATTAAAGGTTTTCTTATGGTGGGGTCACACTGCCCAATCAACAGCAAAAGGGCAACCTTAAATAACAATATGTTTATTATTAAGTTTTGTGAATCACAATCTACTTCTTCAGAAATGTATGCAATAATTTACTGTTTTTTTAAGATGCTACAAGATTCTTTGCATATTTACTCCAGAACATCAGTAGGGTTATTTCGCTACTACAACGAAAGAAATGAGACAATATTTTCTACTCCAACTGGTGCAGATTCTACAAACTCTCAAAGTCGTACTGCACCTTCCCTCCTCATTGGCCTTTTTAGACCTTTTTAAAACTGCAGTTGCTGAAACTGAACCTGGTACCATTTCCATGTAAAATCTCTGCTCTCCCACTAGGAAAAGAGTTTTCTCCACTGCATTACAGGCATGAATGAATGTGATTGTCTGTGCATACAGTAGTCCACTAGGTTATGCCTAAACTACTTATGGAAGTGTGTCTATAAATTAGCATGTTATTATTTTTATTTCCTGCTGTTATTTACAAATAACTCAAGACAGTGAATGCACACAGTACATACAGTACTCCTTCCTATTTTTCTCAAAACAACTCTGTGCAGTAGATAGGGCTGAGAGATTGTGACTGGCTCAAAGTCATGCAGCTGCTTTTCATGGGCAAGGCAGGACTTGAACTCATGGTCTTCTGCTTTCTAGCCTGCTGCCTTAACTGTTACATTAAAGTGGTTCTCTCATGTTCTTTCACTCTGCCATTTCATTTCATAGAGCTAAAGTAGCCACTAGGTCAGTGATGGCGAAATTTTTAGAGACTGAGTGCCCAAACTGCAACCCAAAACCCACTTATTTATCGCTGGGTGCCAGGTGGGCACGGCCCACTGGGTGGGCATGGCTGTGGTGGTCATGGCAGACTGGGTGGGTGTGGCCAAGGTGCGTGGGGTCACCTCATTGTTGCTTGTGGAGCGGGACACCTGTGGGGGTTGGGCAGGGTTGGGGGAGATCCAGGGGATCTCTGGCGGGTGGAACGGTGGGAAGGAAGCTTGTCCTGTGAGGTGAGGCAAGGCAGGGCAGGAGTGCCATTGTCACAGGGCAAGATGAGGCAGGGGCCGGGACGGCTGCTGCCTGACACCATCGCCCCCCGCACACAGAGGCCAGAAAGCCATGGGGGCCAACGGTGTCCATCAGCAGCCACAGCCTGCCGGCCCCTCAACCGCAACTCTGGGGCTCTGCAGCCTGCTGCCAGTTCAGAGAATCCGTCTCTGAGTTGGACGGATGGCCGACAGCTGAGGAGGCGATGCAGTGGGTTGTGCCTGGGAAAAGGAGAGCATGTGAGGCCAGGAGGGATGGGACAGGGGGGAGGGAAACCAGCCGTGCTGGGATGCATCTGGCCACATGGAACCTCGGCGAGTTAGTGGGCGGCTGGTTAAAGAAGGACAGTTGCCATCTCCAGGGCATGGCATGCATGCCCACAGAGCGGGCTCTGAGTGCCTCCTCTGGTCCGCGCGCCAGAGGTTGATTAATGGTGATCAGATCACCCTGACACCTCACTTGAAAATTTCTATCCTACTTTTTCCAATGTTAAGTTAATATAATTCCTTTAGCTTCTCCATTTCTACTTTAGAGGTATATTAAAATTTTTAACAACTTTGGACTTTTATCAAATAACACTCCTTGAAAGGCTTCCCAGTCTAAACTTTTTTAAAAATGAATTTTTATTTTGAAATATACTTTAGTCATGATAGTGCTTCAAGGTATTTACTTTCAGTGTAATGAACTTTTTTTTAATCTGTTGAAAGTTTTCATTTGTTCTGCCTAGTCTCTGTAGTCAGGAGAGCTCTTTAGTTTTCAATGTTTTTTTCTGTGTTTGCAGCACGGATTACGGGTATTGTTATTTACTAGGGTAAGCCGATTGAACAATAGATTTGGCCCATTGCTTTATTGAAAAGAATTGTCTCACGCATTTGCACAGACACATACAAAAAAATGAGATAGATTACCCCATGGACACCGTAGTTTCTACAAACCATCTCCTGCTATTTTCCTCTTGCTGCTGTTCTTTTCATGGATCAGAACATATGTATTTGTCTGATAAACTCACTGTAATAGCCTTGCAGTTTGTTTAAACAAATGAAAACATCCCTTGGTGTGTTTCTTCTGAAGTTTAATGGCGTATTCAGTCCCACTTCAGGATTCCACATTATTTAGGAAGACAATCCAGTTGACCCAAGGCCCATATACACTTAAATGCTGTTTTTTCAGTACATACGGCAGTACCATTCAAAGAGCTATGACAATGATAGTGTTTATAGCTCTGAAAATGGCGCTGCCATCTGCACCATGATTCACCAGGAAGGCAGAGCTCAGGCAGATGAACAATCCTTTAGTCTGCTGCTCGAGCATGTTAATTGTTTAGCTACTGATATAAACACACTAGCCTCCCCTTGAGCAGGCTAGAAATAAAACAAAAACAAACAGGCTCAGCATTGCGAGGATTGCAAAACTGATACGTTTCCAACTCTGTGAGAAAGTTGATTGTCCAGACTTCAGTGATTGGAGAAATTTCCATTCTGGCTGTCACATTGCAGAATCACAAAGCTAAACAATTTCTTATCTATTTCCACTGGTGTTAGTCTCTATGAGGTTTCTGATGGAGAAACAGTTCTCAAATGCACTTCAGTGAAAAAGATATATTGACTTGTCTGCTGTTCTCTTGGGAGGCATGGTTTACATCTTTATCATTTCAGTGCTTCAGCAAATACAAAATATTCCTTTGGCATAAGAATGCATGATTCTATCCTGCTCCCACTTTTCCACATTTCTCTACAGAAATCATTAGGAGTTTATTTTTATCTATCTATCTATCTATCTATCTATCTATCTATCTATCTATCTATCTATCTATCTATCTATCTATCTATCTATGAGACTTATATACCGCTTTAAGTGCAAGCACTCTCTAAGCGGTGTACACCAGTAAGCAATGTATATATATATTTACATTGCCCCCAACAATCTGGGTCCTCATTTATTTATGATAAGAGCAAACAAGATACTGAAAAGATCAGACCCAGAAAGACCAGTAGAGAAGAAAAAATACCCTCCCACTACCCCTGACTTTGTCCCTGAACACCAGAACCAGAATCTCATCCACTCAGTTGACTCTCAATCCATATTTAGCCAGGAGGCAAGGAGACAGGAATATGCAGTTATATTAGGCAATATCTGATGCAGAATGATCTATTCAGATTAGGCGGTATCTGATGCAGAATGACCTGTTCAGGAATTGGCTTGTGCATTCAGTAAGTTGGTTTGGAATTAACAGTCAGAAATGCTATGAATATTGGGAAAGTCTTTTATTTAAGTATCATCATGAATGCTGTATGATGTTGAAACCTCTTTGGAAATATCAACTTTTGTCTGGAACTAGAAACATATATTATCTTGTCATTGAACCTTGGTTGCTGGTAAGGCTTCCACGTAATTTGAATTTTAACTGGAGTAAAACTATGGCCTTAATCTACAAAGAGACATTTTTTTCCCTGCTAACCTACAATTTTGAACAATTTGATACTAGGTCCAGCTTCAGAAGCAAGGGTAAATATTACAACTATTTATCTCACAAGATTCAATTTTTTTAATTCACAAAATGCCCCAGTTCATGACTATGTCTGATTTGAAAATTTTGAAATTCAACTTGTATCAGAATCTCTGTATTTTCCATTTTCTATCAGTAGATATATATACTAGATGTATGTCAGGCCCAAGGCCAGAGATGAGACAGCAAGTTCCATCAAGTTCAATCTTTTATTTGCTTACTCCTAAAGGACAGAATCTTGTCGAACTAAAGCTATAACTTTCTAACTTACTAGATATATCCTGACAAATTCTACGGTGTGGTTGCATTGAACTTTCTCCTCCTTCCCCCTCCAGCTCATGACTGAGCAGTTTCCTGATCTGGGTCTCCTTCTGGGAAAGCTCTGTGCTGCCAAAAGTCTCCCCCTCTGCTCCTGCAGGTGCACATTCCATCACAATGGGCAATCATGCCAAGATGAAGAACCTCAAAGAGATTTCTGGGCTATAATTAAACATATGAAGTATTGGTGTTTCTGACTTATTTACTATATTTTTATTGAGATCAAACCTTAGCTTAGCAGGTAACATTATAACAATCAAAGCACACTTGATTCAAATTATATCAACGTGCTTAGAATGGTACATTACAACTTGAAAATAGCCACTAGAAAGCAACAGCTTTTAGAAGTGTTCAAGAGCACACATTGTAAAACAAAGTTTAAGAGATTATCAATGCTGAAAAAAGATAGCAAAGAAGTTGTGCAGTCAATAAAGTAAATGTTATTTTTTTAAAAAAATGTGCTATGGGTGTCAAAAGTACTAATGATTAAACCAAAATCTGATCTTTAAAAAAACCAGTTTTCTTAACTTTCAAATTCAATCACCTACTAAAAGCTAATTTTTATTTAGACTCAGTTATTTGTTAATCCTTATCTATGAACAAATTCAAAGTAGCATCAATTGTAGGTCAAATAATGTATTGTCTAAATTGTCTGATTATTCATGATATCTGGTTATATATACACCTGGCGTGACTGAAGTATGAACACCTTGAATTCCCTTAGTAGGAAGTGTTTTATGCTGAGTAGTAGTCTCAGATTATGGATGTTTTATTGTAGCCTTCTTCAGCCTGATGCCTTACAGATACAATGGGAGAAGAAAGGATAGAATTCTATGACTACATGGTCAATTCCATGCCTACTAGAGAACCTCAGGATTGCCCTTACAGAAACTTCTGGTCTGATGCTTTGATGAGACGGGTGGAAGAAACCAGGGCTCTGGTTTCTTAGCCTGATTTTGTTTGGTCCAGCGGCCCCAAGAGGTCGAAAAGTTGCCCTGAGGGGCAATGAAGAAGGAGGAAAGCTTCAGGAGTCTGGACCAGATGGCAGTCGATCCAGACGAACTGAAGAAAACTTCCAAAAGGACGGAAGAAAGGCTGCCTGGTAAGCACAGACAGCCCAAGTCATGGTCAGCCGGAAAAAAAGCGAGGAGTCTCAGCTCCGTCAAGCAGCTGATTGTCAACAGCATGCTGAAACTGGGTGAGCCTGTTTTTTACTCCTTTTCCTTATGGACTTAGAAATGCTGATCCCCTGTTTGGGAAGAAGCTATGAAGCAAAGACCCCAGAAGGACTAGGGGAGAAGAGAGTTAAAAGCGGTGAGTAATTACAGGAGGGGAAAGGATTCTGGCTGAAGAATTCTGGGAGTTGAAGTCCACAAGTCATAAAAGGGCCAAGTTTGAAGACCCATTCTAAAAGGTATCTCCTAGCCAGATTTATTTGCTGCCAGCTATTTCAGAAGTGGGCTAGAGTAATTTATACTTATCTGTATCTAAATCTCTCTCCATGGTCCTGAATATCAATTTCTCAGTATCTATAACAGTGATGGCGAAACTTTTAGAGACTGAGTGCCCAAACTGCAACCCAAAACCCACTTATGTATTGTTTGGTGGGCGTGGCCCATTGGGTGGGTGTGGCCCGTTGGGTGGACAGGGCTGCGGTGGTAAAGGCAGACTGGGTGGGACTAAAAAGTTCAATCAAATCAATTCCAACTTTGTGAGTTCTTGAAATTGATTGATTGATTGAATCTTTTTTTTTTTTGCACATGGTGGCGAAGGCCTAAAGCAAAAAGATTTTATAAAACCCAGCTGAAGGCCCAGGACTGGGGTGACGGCGCATGTGCCCAAAGAGAGGGCTCTGCGTGCCACCTGTGGCACGCGTGCCATAGGTTCGCCACCATGGATTTATAACAACTATCCAGACTCCTTGTTCCGAATGTCTTGGGTCTCTGTGATCAGCTGATTGCTACATTGTTACATATGCTCGTAGGTTCAGCTAATGGTCACTCATTCACAGCCCTGGAAAATAGCCACAGAAAATGTCTATGGAGATTCTCAATCGTCCATGGTTGTCCCAAAGGTGCTTTTTATAAACAGTATATGCTCTTTCTCACATCCACAAGCACACTCTCACCAACACTTACCCACTTTCTTGTTAATAAGGCTGGCAGGCAATAGCCAGAGGAATGGAAGCTGCCAAGTCTGTATTCAAAGATGACTCCAAGAGTAGGCAGACTTCAGGGCCTCTTTTATTCCCCAAAGCCCTTGCATTGTTATTCCCAAGGCTGTTGGTGGGACTTGTGCTCATGCCCAATTTCTTTTATCTGGTTAAGGGGGTAGTTTTTCCTTTGTTTCCTTAACAATTTATTCCTTCTTAATTACTTCCCTTAAGCCTAAGGAATCTTTTCTTGGCTTTTGTCCACCCTACGTATATGGTTGCTACATGTTTAGGTATGACAGCTTCAGCCTAATCTCACAGCACCATTCCTTTGATCGAAACATCACTGACCAGGGACTGAGACGATGGAAGTAAATATCAAACAGCACAACTTTGTGCTGAATGAGTGGATTCCCATTCATGCAACTTAATTTTCCTGTATGTCCTACTCTGAAAGCCACAATGCTCAAACTGTCCAGAAAAGATTTATGATATGCAGTAAGAGAAGAATTATATTGTCTCATAGATGGAAACTATGCTTCAGGAGGAAACTATGGATGGATAGCCGTATAGCGCAATAACAGATAACCTGCTAAATGTTTCGTAATGAATGCTTAAGATTTCTATTACATCAGTGGTTCTCAACCTTTTTAATGCCACGACCCCCAACCAGTCATAAGTCGAGGACTACTCAACCGGTTGTAAGTCGAGGACTACTCAACTGGTGCAGCACCGTTTGCAAAATGGGACTTTTGGCAGGCTCAGCAGGGCAGAGACAGCCTGGACAATTCCTATTGGCTTTTGAAAGCCAATAGAATTAGACTCTATTCAAGAGAGTCTAGTCTATTGGCTTTCAAAAGCCAATAGAATAAAAGGGAGTAGCACAGCTAAGGAAAAGGGGGAAAAATGGCGGACTGTGTTGTTTGGCGACCCCCGTGAAATGGTTGTTCGACCCCAAATGGGGTCCTGATCCATGGGTTGAGAACCACTGTATTATATCTTTCCAATAAATTCTGCTGATGCATTCAGCTGTTGGAATAGCAACAAAATATTAAATACAACTAAAGACTATAATACACATAGCAATTTTCTGTTTTATAAATTAAAACTTAAACTTATTCTCTCTATATTTCTTTTCCCATTAATAAAGTTTTCACAAGGATTCTGTCCTTTGGCTCATAACAATAATGTATTAAAATCATTCTATCTGTTTATCAGCATTGAATGAGCTTGATGATCCCTCACTTATGTACTTGGCAGTTTTCCACAATCACAACTCCCTTTACCCCTACCCATCCATGTTTCCCTTGCAGACTGTCAGCATTAATCATTTTATCATAATTAGTACTGCTAATTCCCTTTTAAGATGAATCACTCTGTTCTTAAATTGCCTTAGCAACATGAATGTATTTCTGCTCGAGTCTAATCAGCACTCTGCCTTTGAAGTCTAAAAAAATATGATCTGGTGTTCTTAACATTAAGAATCTGTTAATGGCAAATTGTAGTATATGTTTTTGATTCCAATCCATCATCCCACAAAGATGTTTTAACATGGAAATAATAATATGATGACTAGACCACCAACATCTGTTCAACACAGAGAAGCAAATGGAATTTATTCTAATTCTCTAGATTTCTTTTTAATGTGAATAAACATGATTCTTTGTTGAAATGGGATTATACCTACAAAACAGGAATTTTGTAGAAGTTCTCAAAGAATTTTCCTGGAAATAGTAGAAAAGAGATTAACTTAGCCCACATTTTTGCAATGAAACCATGCAAGGTGAAAAACACTCCAAGGCACACCAGGGTCTTACTGTCCTAGATACAATTCATGATTAACATATCTAAGTTATTAACTGAATCAAGCATCACTCTGCAAAATTAACTCCTCTATCTCTAGAGTTAAAGAGAGAAATGTTTCTGGATTTACAACAGGCAAGAGCTACATTGTTCATAAATACATAATCCTTTGTACTAATCCTGGTGTCAAAATTGCTGACTAGTATGACCAGGGTTTTTGGCATCTGTTCTATTAAAGATTTTACCTACATGTTTACCATTTTTCTTTCCTTTGTTTTTGTACTAGTTGAAGAAAATAAATATTAATAACTATACCATGGCAAAATCTAAATTGGAGACTTATAGCATAGTAATGAATTTCAACTCCACCAATGAAACACACATACACACACGCACACACACACACACACACATACATATATATATATACATATACTGCTCCTCTTAGCCACCTCCCTTCCTATATCTAGTAGCTTTCAGAGATGATATAGTATAATTGTCAAGTTCTCTGTCCTCAACAGCCTTTCTCTTCTATAAAGGAATCTAATCCAGTAAAGATCTTACCCTGCATTTAGAAATACCAATCAATATTCTAGGAAAAAAATACGCAATTCCTAAAAATGTTTTGGCTGTGAATTAACAGGCACTCTTAGATAAGAGATAAGAAATCCTTAGACATGATTTCCAGACTTGGCATTATCTGTTTCACTATTATTGCAATCTCCTGATCTTCACAGGGCTTAGTTCATGTTTTCCCCTGATTATGGCTAAAATTCTGGTTAATAAAGGTGCTCATACAAGTCTTTTGAATCCATTTTTTTCTTTTATCCGTATATTCCACAGTCTCTTTTTGCATATGGCATTCTCTTTCCATCAAAATCTTTTTTTTAGCTTTTTTTTTAACTGCTGCTTCTTTGGGGATGAGCATACTCTTGCTCTTCTCATTGCTGATATGCTTAAGATGTAATAGAGGGGTTCTGATTGACTCATAAAAAAGGGGGAAATTGTCGGCTGTTTGATTACTTTACATTTACTTTATCCTTCTGTAGCAAAGTATCATAAAAAAGTTCATCTTCTCACAGGTTGTTTTTTTTTTTTTAGGCATAAATAATCAGATAGACCCAGATTCAGTAAAGACACAAAAGCAACGGAAACTTGAAAGTTGGCTGGCTTTTTTTGTTTTATGTTTTGTATATCCTTTCAATGGATGGGTGACATTATTTTACAAGAACAAGAAAATCCCCCCCCCCAAAAGAAAAGTAATTGTAAATTACAAATGCCTTCAACTATTTCAGAAGCTAATATTTTACAATATTCTCTCTTAATCATCTACTTTCTCTAGGCCAGTGGTTCTCAATCTCTTTAATGCCGTGACCCCCCAACCGGTCGTAAGTCGAGGACTACTCAACTGGTCGTAAGTCGAGGACTACTCAACTGGTGCAGCACCATTTGCAGAATGGGACTTTTGGCGGGCTCAGCAGGGCAGAGACAGCCTGGACAATTCTTATTGGCTTTTGAAAGCCAATAGAATTAGACTGTATTCAAGAGAGTCTATTCTATTGGCTTTCAAAAGCCAATAGAATAAAAGGGAGTAGGACAGCTAAGGAAAAGGGGAAAAAAATGGCAGACTGCGTTGTTTGGTGACCCCCGTGAAATGGTCGTTCGACCCCAAATGGGGTCCCGACCCACAGGTTGAGAACCACTGCTCTAGGCCCCATATCGGCACTATATTTTTATTTTCACTGTATCTTCATATCATTCTATTCTATATGTCTAGAGTTTTGCCAAACTCTGTATGTTTTGTATTAAAACTTATGCATCCCTATGCTATATAGAGTATACTCCTTTCAGCAATTCAATCTGTTTTTAGTTATTTATT